>NC_139039.1:37275276-38005375 GCF_964662115.1 Mustela nivalis
GGGGTGGTTCCCGGGACTTTCCCCGGACCCCGAGCGGCTGGGAAAGTGGCCCGGGCGAAGCCAGCCTCGCAAGTTCTGGCTCTCCAGGGGTTTGGGGGAACCAACAGGCGAGCCTGCCCGCTGCCCAGGCTCCCCGCACCCTTGCACCCAGTCGGCCGGCCCTTCTTCCCCCTCCGGCGGACTCGGGGGGTGACGAGGAGCTACCTCGGTCAGGTCGCCCCCGCCTCCCTCTCCCTGGACTTCGCTCCTTGCAAGTTGGAAGGAGCTGGCATGGTGCGTGGAGAAAGTGGGGAGCCCTGGCTGGGGTTGAACCTCCGTCGTATTCGCCGTGGTCACAGCGCTCTACCCCTTGCTACCTCTGGTCCAGAGAAGGGTTTTCCCTGGGTCAGTCCCGCGGCTTGGAGCTCTGTGAACTTGGTTTTCTCCTTGAAACGAGTTAGGGAATGTTTTCCTCTAACTAGCCTACAGGCTGCAAGCTCGGGGCTGGCAATAGCTCCCGCACTTGTCTATTCTCTGGGAAAGAAAACAAGCTCCCTCTTGATTCCGGGGAGGGAAGGGAGGAGGGAGGGGGAGAGAGAGGGGATATTGATGGATTTTCACATCGGAAAGTACCTGCCCCCATTTCCTCATTTTGGCCTCCTTGGGTGCTCTTCCGATCCATCAACCCCGTCGTCCCACTCCGGGGAGTAGCTGTATCTATACAGATTTTTTTTTTTTCTCTCTTTCCCTTTCTAAAGGCTGCTGTCAAATCTTGAGAGTGTGTGCTTTCTAATGGCCGTTTGCTCTTCCACCCACAGAATCCCCTCTTTCCTCTCTAGATTCTTCCATCGTTATTCCCACCCATTTTCTATTCCTTCAGTGTTCCAGATTCCAGGGTGATTGACAAGGCGAAGGAGGACTGTCTCTGTTTCCATTAGGAAACTCCAGATGGGCCTGGCCTGGAGAGAGACGGGAAGAATGGCAGATTAGTCTCCCCTCCTGGCTGCTCTTCTCCAGCGGGCGTCCAGGGCCGGTTCAGAGCTGACCGCTAGGCACCAGACCTCCACTCGCGCACTACACCCCTACGACAGGGTGTCTGAGGGAATGCACCCCCAAATCTCAGGCAGCGAAGTGTTCGGCGTTAGTCGCCTGAGCTTCTGGTCTCTGGGAATCGGGGACCTTCCTGCAGACAGCTACGCTCTGCCCATGGGCCCAGCTCCGACCAGACGCCCCGCCTTGGGCGCCACTGCTGGAGATGATGCTGAGGCGCGGGCGGCGGAGCAGGGGCAGACCGGTAGCGGCCTTGGGTCGTGCTGGCCTGGGTGGAACAGAGAGGCGATGCAGAAAAAGTCGAGGGTTACCCGCGGGAAGTGCGTGTGGGATTTTCTCGGGTCCGGGAAAGGGCCTGCAGACAGGACCTGGCTTTGCCTAGCCAAGTCCCTGCGTGGAGAGGAAACACCTGCTACGCAACTCGGCAGAACTTCCCACCCCTTTCCTCTGCGCTCAAAGTCCAGCTGTGCCCGGGGCCGCCTCCTTCCCCAGGCAGGCAGCGCAGCCTCTGAGCGCATTCTCGGTTCCCCGTGGTTCCGCGCGCTCCGAGCGCCCTTCCCCCGCAATTAGCAGGGGTTGCTGCGTGGAGACAGCGGCGGCAGCCCTGCCGGAGCTGCTTAGTAATCCGCACACGTGTGCAGGGCGGATTCCGCCCCCTCGCGGGTGGGCCGAGGCAGTCGGCGGGGGCTGGGAGGGCGGGGGTGCACCGGTACGCCTTGGGCTGGGGCTGCTGGGGCAGATTCTGGGGGGCAATCAGACAAGGGCGCAAAGTCCCGGGCGCCCCGAGCCTGAAGGAGCTGCGGCGGGGAGGAGAGCGCCTCCTGCGCCCTGGGGGTCCCAGGTCAGGGATGGAGAAGCCAAGAAGTGGAGTCCAGGGTCCCAGGCCCCCGGCGCGCGCTGCATGAGAGTAGGGTGGGCGTGTGTGTGTTTGCGCGTGGAGGGGACCGGGCGACCGCTCTCACTGCGCTATTGAGACACCTAGGTTGCGGCGGGTGCGCGAGGCTCCTCTATCACCCCGGCGGGGCCCGCGGGGCTGGGGCCGCGTTTCCTCCGAGCCCGAAGGGTCAAGTGCGAGCGCAAGTGGCCGCGTGGGAGCTGGCCGCAGGCAGGAGGCTGTGACGCCAGCCCCGGAGTCGCTCTGAGAGCGCTCTCACAGCTAGGGCGGGGTCACATAACCCCTGCCGGGCGAAGCCCTGCTGGCCAAGGTCGGGCCTCTGCCCCAGGGCTGAGGGCCCCAGGGTGGTTGGGAGCCGTGGGGCTTCCCCGTGGAGGAGCGCCGGGAGCACGGCGCGGGCCACCGCTGCGGGAAGAGCTCAGCGTGCGCCCAGGTGGCGGCTCCGGTTGTGTCGGAGGCAGGAGGAGAGTTTCTGATGCGTGGGGTTTAATTCGTGACCTGTTTGCGGAGTCGTGAGAGGCTGCAGGCGGCTGCAGCTGCGGTCATTAGAACCCGGTGCCGCCACTGCCCGGGCCATCTGCTTCAGCTGCTCCTGCTTTATTTACGCTTCGGTGCAACCTTGGGGGTACCCGGAATTCAATTTGGATGCCTCTTTTTTTTTTTTTTTTTTTTTGGATTACTAACATTGTAAAGGTCGAGTCCCAGATGTGCATACCTCTTCAACCACAGCACCTTCCCAGGGACCGCGGGGAGGGAAGAAGGCGTTGAGAGTTTGCATCTAGCAAACAGGCGGCATAACTCCCTCCGTGTGCTCTCAGATTTGCACCCTTATCTGAGGCTGATCTGCTGGCTGTTTGTGTGAGCAAAGTTTGCTTTGCTTTTCAGTTGTTTCTTGTGTATGTGCAGCGACGAGAATGCAGTGATTTGCCAGCATTACTCAGAAAGTGTCCTAAAAAAGGAGCACAGAACAGTAGCTCCATGGTCTCTGGTAGGAAGCCTGGGAGGAAAGGTGGGGCGCTCAGCCACGTTCCTAGTTCTAACAGTCACTGACCCACCCAGCAAAGAGATTCAAGCGTGCATTACCAGATTTTCACAGCAACCTTGTAAGTCAACACACACTCACACACGCCTCCCCTCTCTGTGAGCTTCTAGATGAGTTACCTTGTTAACAATTCATATCACCAAGAAGGATGCTGAGCCCTTACGTTTGGGGGCCACATTGCTTTAGGGCTGAGCAGCCCCACAGGTGCTCAGTCCTGGGGAAGCCAGGAGCTCCTGTGACTAACTAAATGGCTTTCACAGAACCCACCCCCCATACCTTATATACTAAAAGGTGGGTCTTATAAAGGGAAGGTAAGATTTCCTCATTTGCAATTTCCTTAGCAAGCCATGGGTATTATTATTACTATTAGCAAGGGATTAAGTTTTTGTTTTGATTTGTTTTTCCATGAAGAGCTGTTCAGGCAAGAGATCTGGTTCTTCCGGAGCACTATTATGCTTTTCGTTTGGGATTTTACATCTGTGAAAAGGGAAGTGAAGGGAAAGCTTTCTTCCAAAGTGTCAGGTTTTGTAAACTTGAATAGTGGGACAATGAAATCCCAGTAAACAAGGCAGAGGAGAGAATAGCAGGTGGGAACACGGTCTGAGAACCCCCAGGCCTCAAGCATCTCCCCTCACACAGGCCCCAGGAAAGGGCATCTCTGTCTGTTTCCTGGCTTCCCCCTGGCCAAGTACGCTTGGTAAGACCCTGCCGCAGGTACGCGCGTCTGTTCCTACTGCAAACCCAGCTTCTCCGGAGGGCAATGCCTCCGTAGTTCCCAGTTTATTGTCTCAAACAAACACCAACAGTGCTTTGAAAATGTCAAGAAAATGGTTCAGCTTCCTTTAAGAAATAGATAAACAGAGGCTCAGTGGCCGGTTAGCGCTCATTGCAGACGATACAGCAAATCCAGTGTAGACATTTCTAAGCTGTCAAAATGCAAATGGCATATTAAATACTCGCGCTCCGCTGAATTCTAAATGGGTCTCCGGTAGGTTTTCTGCTGAGCTCATAGCAAGAACAAGCCACCGAGGCTCGCGTACCTGCACTTTAAGCTGCACTTTCCCCTTTGGCCTTTTATGCTTCTTCTCCTTCCTTTCATTTCCCTCTAGACTTAAGAAGGTGAGCAGGTACTCTGGCCCAGAAGAGATGACAGAGCTGTTTGGGCTTATTTTAGTTGCATGTGTTGAGCTAATAAATCAGAGGCAGACATCTGGGTCAAGGTATAGATATGCTACCACCTACCATATGTGTGCCTTTTGGGCGAGGGCCATAGGGTTGCTGGGCGGGCAGCCATAAGGGATAGACTCAGC
This sequence comes from Mustela nivalis, assembly GCF_964662115.1. Classification (NCBI taxonomy): domain Eukaryota; kingdom Metazoa; phylum Chordata; class Mammalia; order Carnivora; family Mustelidae; genus Mustela; species Mustela nivalis. Next base: position 37,279,553 of record NC_139039.1, read on the forward strand.
CCGGCTCTACTCCACGTTTTAGCCACTGTAAGGACCAGAGATGGGAATTGTTTGAAACGCTAGAACTGGCTTGGTTGCACCACCTGAAGGAAAGACATAAATATTTTGGTTGGGCTGAGACTAGTTAGCCCTAAAGGAAATCGATCCTTTGATCTTGCCTTCACCTGCACAGCCTCTGTGCTTAGCTCGCTGTATGTCCACTTCAGGACAACCGATCAGTGTGCAAACCAGACAACCGTATTCAGGTCCTTGCCTGAGTGCAAGGAAGTAAGACTCTTCCACAGTGACTTCAAGGTGTCCTTGCTTTTGACTAATTATCTACGTTTGAGGTGGAATTTACTCCCTAGTACTGAAGTTGATGAGTGACAGAATTAAAATTCCTACTATAAAAATACAATCCAAGAAGACGGTTTCATGGGACTCTTTCAAATGGACTGAGGGTAGGAATTTGTGAAAACAGCACTCAACTTGTTGCAGTTTTGCGTTTTTTTGTTTTTCTTTTTTTGTTATTTGTCTGTTGTTTTGTTTTGTTTTGTTTTGTCTTCCCCAGCACAGCAACCTCTAATGGGCGGACTGGAGAGGAAGATGCCACCATAGCTTTAGGGAAGTTGCGTGATCTCTCCTCCTCCCCAGCATCTTCGTTCTAGCTGGATGAGAGATTCGTCATCCACTAGGCCCACTCACTGCCTCAGTTAACAAAATCTACTCCGGCATGTATTACAAACATTCTACTGAGAAATCACATCCCAAGAATTAACTTGATTTAGAGACTGTGTTACTTTGACCTATAGCGGCCACGTTTATCTCCAGCTAAAGCTTCTTTAATGAATGCAGAAAGCGTGCCGGCATGGGCCCCTCTATTAAAAATAGCTCCTATATCTTGTGTCTCGTACATTTTGCAATTTACTCCTAGAAACGTTCCTGCCTCATCTTATACTAGCGTTAGCTTGGGGAAGGCTGTAATGGGGCAAGGGTTGTGCCCTTGCTGCCGTTCCCTCCAAATATATGTAGAACCAAAAGGATCCACCTTGATACTGCCAGTCTGAATATTTCCAGTCTTCTACCTTAATATTAAGAAGCTTAATGTAATTTTGCCCCATTATTAGTAAAATAATAAATCATGAAGAATGCTTTGTGATTTAAAAATTACCCTTGTTACTGAAGTGAGATCAAAGGAAACATAGTCATGGAGAGGTCAAGTCGTTGGTGCCATCTCTGGGTTTTTTTCACCCGTGAGTCGCTTTTAGAATATTGTAGCCAGAGACTTAAAGGTTGTAAAATATTGGCCTGATTCTTGGTCTTATGCATTTTGGAAACCCTCCACCTCAATAAAATTCAAGAAAAACCAATACGGCCGTAGTTACCACAGATGAATCTCCACCTTTTGTCTGGATGAGCGAGGTACCTGTAAGCCTCATGAGTCGCCGTGGAATCAGAGCCGCTTTTGAGAATTTGCAACATTTCCCCCACAGTATTACTGTGGCAACCTGGTTTTTCTTTATACTAAACATGTCACCTTTATCTTGGTAGGTGTTGGCTTTATGACCATGATGTAGAATATTTGAGTAGCCTTTTGCAAACTCTGTGCTTAAGAATCCCTGGAGGTCTTGTTTAAATGCAGTTTTAAAGGCCTCTTTTCCCTAAGTGATTGGCAGCAAATGGGTTTTGGGTGGTGTCAGAAATCTGCATTTACATATGCATATGCGTTATCTTTATCTACCAGTCTTTGCCCTTTCAATAAAAGGCATCAGAATCTAATAACCTATTCATTGAGACTTCACAGGCTAATTAGGCTATCGTATATTTCAAGATGAATATACGATATTATGAAATTGTGCAAATATTTCAGAAGATTTCTTCTTTATCATTAGGACCTCCATCATCAGTGTTCATCATTCTATGCTGTCTTTAATCTTTTTTTTTTTTATGGTTTTATAGCAAAGATGAGATTCAAGCTCCTTGTCCATAATATTTATATTATGGGAAGACTTCAAGGGATAATTATACTCTTTCATATAAAAATACTGTGTGAATGAATGATTTTATTTTTTTTCTTTTACTGTTTAGTGTACTCTGATATGATTAATGTTATGTAAGAAAGAGCTAAATGTGAGATTAAAATTAGAATTATTTGGGGAGTGATCTCTGATGAATTAAAAGCCTTTGAAATTAATTGTGAATTCTAAGCAGTCATTTTCCAGATGCCTGGTGAATCCCTATGCCTTTATTCAGAGAAACTTACTTATTTCTCCTCTTGTTTTTAATAGAAAGTGTCTTTCTTGATCTTTACAAGTTAATAATTTTCTACATGGAGTTGATATTCATGGGAAATATGTAGGGGATTCTCTCCGTTGATGTTCCTCGAAAATCCCAAATCCCTGACAGGACTGTGCTGCTTACTCTTGTTCCCGATGACTCTGAGAGGATTGTCACCTCTTTTTCCTATCAGTAAGTTGATATTTAAGACCACAGACCTTTGACTTTTATGTAAACGGTTTCATCTTCAGAGTAAAAGTTAAACACAGCTCATTCTTATGAAAATGCATTCTGCTGGAGCTAAGGAGATTCCCGTTTCTTTCAAAGGATGGACCAGGAGAGTATTGTTCAGAGGCCATCAACAATTTTTGTCTCCATGTTTCAAACTATTTCTTTTTATGGTGAGGAAAGTGGTGTACTTTGATGTATAATACAGCTGTGGATAGTTAAGACTTGAAGGGAATGATTGGCACTTCATGAAGAAAAGAAGAGGGACCCTAACAACATAAGAAAGGTCACATTTTTACAAGAAATTAACTGAATTGAGCAGATACTTCCCTTTATGCTCTAGAAATGTAAATTTCTTCAGCATCAATCTGGCATTTCTTGTGCTGTCTCATTCTCTTCCTCCTTTCTCTACAAAATATAATTGTTGTGAACAACTGAAGACATCCAGCATTTGAATTTTATTTTGTTTGTGCTGTTGGCTGTGTACATGTAGGTGCAGGTTACCTGCTCAAGAGGCCTGCTCCGTTTTCCATGGAAACAATATGAAATTTTCAGACTATAATCCCAAGGTTTTTTTGTTTGTTTGTTTTGTTTTGTTTTTTAATTTGTAGGTGATATCAAGAGAAAGTCAAGTGAGGTAAATCACCTTGTTACCGTTAGGTGGCATTATCTTTTATTGCTCTATTTAAGTATCCGGGAAGAACTACTATCGGTTGTGGGATATGTCTATTACCATCCTAAACAATGAGGACCTGAGAGTTCAAGAAGAGATTTGGGAAGTCTAGACTCTTAAAGAGAATTATAGTAGTAATTCTGCTCTCTTGAAGAGTCATGGCATGTACCAACCAGAATAACTCAATTCTATATAACTGAAATGCATGAGTTCTTTACTATTTAGCTATAAACATTAATAATGAAGATGCTGAATCGGTGCTGCCCTCAAGGAGCTTTCACTGTTACTAAAAGCTACAACAAAACCCTCAAGTTATTGACTTAACTGGTATGTGTTCCAATATTGGGCTGCGGTACACACAGCAAATGCCCTGCCCATCTGAGAGAAGGACTCCCGGGGGGTGGGTGGGGGGGACGTTGGTCCAGCCCCCAAGAGTGGCAGAGGAAGGAGACAGGGACAGAGTCAGAGAGAATGAGGGTGTTGAATGAGAAATGGGGTTTTTCCCCCCCAAAAAGTAGTGAGGGTCAGGTTAAGTGTCAAGCAGTGTAGATGGGCCTCTAAGGATCGCTGCTTCGCAGAAGTTCTTCCTCGGCTCCTGAAAGCTGAAGGCCCAGAAGCAGAGGAGTGTGAACCACTGTCCTGGGACGGCCTGCTGAAACTGGCGGGTGTGCAGCTCGCTGGAAGCCCGCCTCTTTTCCTCGCACAACCTGTGGGTCAGCCCCTTGTCTGGACTAAGGTTGTGTGTCTGGGAATACTTTCGTCCTTTCAAAATATTTTTCCTGGTTCCATGAGCGATGCTCTTACTGTTGTGGTGTTGTGACGACTCCCGGGATAGTGATAGCATCGGAGCCCCGGGCGTGTGTGTTGGTGGGGCAGGGGCACGTTTCGGTGACTGGTTCACTGCTCCCAGGTATTGGTGCCGCATGTACCGTATGTATTTGTGCGCAGTACGGTGTGCTTCCCTCAGACAGACTGCCCGGTCCTTTGTAACCGTGCTTCAGCCTCTCCGTGCGGCTCTCTGCTTCCTGCCGGTGGATTCACTCCAATCAGATCTGCGTAATGCATACCCTAAGTTCACCTTTGCTCCCCTATATCTCAAGCTGCTCAGCCTTGAGCTCTCCCTCCGGGTTCCTCACCCATATTTGCCTACCCCATCTCTCTGTCTCCTACATTTCTTGGTCACTAAGCCGCATTTTGCCATCGCCGATCATAACACAAAACACCGTGAGTGTACGATCTTCAGAAAAAGTATTGCTTGTTTGCCGGTTTTGTTTCTGTTTGTTGGCATCATTCTTACTGTGTAGATTTAAAGTCCCACACAATTAAAAGGCACTCTTCCAGCTCTCAAACCATTGCAGTGTTTCTTAGGCGTTCATTCACGGTTTCTTCAATGAATAAACAAATGTTCTCATAGATGGGGTTCTCTCCCTTTCTTAAAGTGAGTCAAATGAATGTGCTGAAAATATTTTTTGAAAAGCCTCGTCAAAAACAGATGACCTGTGGACAGTACCAGGAATGACCTCCTCAAGTGAGGAGGAAATGAATAGTGATTTATTCATTCACATACTGACACTAGAACTTGTCAAAATAACTAACTTTGAAACCCTATAGCCAAATTACCATTTTGCTGTGCTTATTTGATTCGTTTGTTTCTTTTCATAATTGTTTCTCTTTACATACAAAGTAACTTGTCTGGGCTATTTGCTTTCTTCTCTCCTAGTGATGATAATGTAATGATATTAGAGCTGATACAGCAGATACGTCAGCTTACAATTGTCATTTTGATCTTCATGACTATTTCATGTCTTTGCTTTTTAATTTAAAAGAATTACAGAAGACGATTATGGAACACAGAAGAATTTATCAGTCTCTTTCTTTTGCCGCCGCAACTACAAAATTACTTTTCCCGTGTTCTTTCGTGACAACAACAGAACCGGAAGGGGCACCTTGTCATGTATTTAAAAGGGGACGGGTCTTCAGACCCGAAAGCACAGAGACTATAGCCACACCAGCCTTTGGGGCATGATTTATACCTCCTAGGCTATGTGTCTTTCTTTCAGTTTTACGAGAGTTGGACAGTATGAGGCCGTTAAAGAAAAGTCTGTAAAAATAAATAAATAGCATAAAGTGTTATATGACAAGCTGAAGTGACGATCCTTTCTTCTGTGAGACGGCTTCTTTTTCATATTTAAGGACAGCTTCAGTGGCTAGGAGGTAAAAAATGTGTAAGTTAGAGATCTGCTTACTGCAGCCTTAAAATCAGAGCATAAGGTTTGAGCCACTTTTTTATGCCTGTTATTTTCCATGTATTTTATTTTTTCCTTTAATTTAAAATTATTTGAGTCTAGTTGACACACCATGTTACATCAGTCTCAGGTGTACAACCGTGTGTTTCAGCTTCTCCGTACGTTCTGCTGTGCAAACATCAGGAGGTGGGGATCATGGTCGCCACCTGAAGAGTCTATCCACTACACATTCCTAGCAATACATTAATATAGAAAGAGCATCATGGAGTCAATAAGCAAAAATGGGCAACACAGGTGAATAGGTATTTTGCATAAAGGGCAAGAATAAATAACATGTGTAGGAAAAGGTCCCTAAACTTACTCCTGATCAAAGGAATGTGGATTAAACAATGCCACATTTCCCCTCAGTGCATTTGTGAGACTACAGTCCCTGTAGTCAGCAAGCAGACAGGGCGACCACACCCATACACCATTATATATGCAGAAGAAAGCTTACGGGTCCAGCCCAAATTCGGACCAGGTATTTTAACCAGGTATTTTAACCCAGAAATGGGATACATTTTGGGCAATATATGCTTATTTGTATTTAGCTCTCCCTCTAAAAGTGAAAAATTGGACAGAGTTTCAATGTCCATTATCCTAAAATAGGTTAATAAATTGTGCAGCACACACTGTAGTCTATATGCAAGTGTGTCCATGGTAAAGACTGAGGTGAAAATTCAAAATACAATGTACAATTTGCCTCAATCTTCATGTAGGGAGAAAGGAAGCTACATCTATGCATATATCTGAAATATCTGAAAATATGTATATATTAGAGCAAAGATGTTTAAATGTTTGATTTTTAGATAACTCAGTTATCTTGAAATAAAATAATAGTTCTTAAATTTTAAAAAAGGGAAGAAAAGGAAGAAAAGAAAAAAAAGAAAGGACAAGTAGCTCTTATCAAACCACTGAGGAGAAGAATAGAGACAGATGATCAGATTTTTGAACTTGAGGTGACATTCAAGTTTATTATAATAATGCTCCTTTTACTTGTATCTAGAGAACTTAAGAGTCTTGGACAAATTGCTGGGGAAACTTAAGGCAGAGCTCAGTGTAAGTGGACACTCTTCTCATGGGGGTACACATGCCTTTCGATGACCCAGCATTCTGGTTGCACACTCAGGACCAGACTGGTTCCGCACTCAGGACCAGACTGGCCATCTGTCTCCCTCACTCCTGCCTCTCTCCCACTCTGGTGGAAGCACAGCTCGGCACTGAGTTTCTTCCCTGACATGATGCTCTGGGAAGACCGTACAGTTAGGAAAGTTCTGGGATTAAGTTTAAAGGCTAAGATCATCTGGCAGCTGGCGAAGTACCCTGCTCACCCCGTACTTCTAAGACGGTCCAGGATGGCTGGGCGGGCTACAGGACCCTCAGGAGGATGAAGCGTGTTGAACGACTGTACTGCTTTGTCAAAAACTTAACCACAGTAATGTCTTAAACGTTGCTGAAAAGCCAGTGCTGTGATGTCTTTTGTCACCTGATGCCTATGTTTCACGTTAATATATTGGGATGATATATTCGCCACTGCAAAATATTTAATTCTGAAGGACTTAGTAAGCTAAATTCTACCACTCTGAAATATTTGTTGGGACTGCTCCAATTAATACAATTAGACAATCCTATGCTTAAATGTATTAATGATGAAAATGACTTGAATTAGGAAATAGCTTTTCCAATGTGAAAACTTGTTCATTTTTTAAATTGCCAGTTCATGTCCGGTGGTGGAAGTAATCCGTCTGAGTTTTCGTGTGCTTGGGTGTTCTGTGCTGGAGAATATAACTACGTGAAATGTTGGGCTTCCTGTGCTCGATGGCATCCTCTGGGAAGCTGGGCACTCGGGGCTCTGGGCCTGGCTCTACCCCTCAGAGTGCGGGCCTGGAAATACAGGAACCTCCTGACCCCACGTTTTCTCATCTTTGCAAAAGGGTTGTTAACTGGACTTAATATTATAAAGATTAGATGAATAAGCTGATGAAAAAGGCTTAGAGCAGGGCCTGGCAGTTACTAATCTTAAATAAATGTTAGCAACTGTTTTATTATAGCAACTAAGAAATTAGACTATCAATTCAGGATATGGCTCCAGAAGGAATATTGGAGAAAGGCTTATTTTTTGGAGAGAAATTACTTATAAGTGAAGGCTAATAATTATATTTGGATATAAGTACCTTACATTTAGAAGAAGAATCCTGATGCTCGTTTCTAGAATATTTTTAGGATGTACAAAATGCTTTGCATTTCTTCCTTCAGTTGCGGACACACAGACGTTACTGAGATTTCTCAGAAAGGTTAAGTGCTAATAGGATCAACGTCATAACTTGACCTTGCACGTCACCTTCAGCTTGAATAATATTAAATGCTCGGTACAGCCACATGGAGATGTGCTCTATCGTCATTTACGACCAGAAAGCCTTGGGCATCTGAAGTGGCCACGAGAGGGTCAACACAAGGAAATAGCGGAATGCTTCTCAAAGCCAGCCTGCTCTGAAGGGGGCATCTGTCCGCACGTCCCGTGGGTCGGTTGAGAACATTCCCAACCATGAGAGGCTTTCACGTTCTGAAGGGATTTCCTATGTTTTATAGGAGTTCCTGTATTCTAAATGGGTAGTTTTGTCCAAGGAAATTACCTGAGCCATTTCTTTGCTTGTTTGTTTGTTTTTGGAAGCTGTTCTAAAAGGAACGCTGGAAGTGGGGCGACTGATCAGTCCTGCTGAGGCAGTCCGTATAATCTGGCCTTTGTCTCCGGGCTTAGGCCCTCCTTGTAGCGTCTCATGACTCCAGTAGGACGGACCATTGAATTGAGGAAATGCCCACAGCTCACCCGCCCGCCCCAAGGCTGCAGAGCTGCGTGGAGGCGCCGACAGGCAGCGGTCTCTGTGTCGGAAAGCCCACGTTAGTGACAAAAATAAATCCCGAATTGTGAGGTTAGAAGAAGATGTTCTTTCCAGGATCGCATGGTTGAGACCTTCACAAGAGGCTGCTTACGACTTCAGTGGCCGTGAGCAAAGGGCCGGCTCCTCGAGGCCCGCGCCGCCCGCGTGGCTGTCAGCGTGACGGTCTGCGACTCTCATCCCCGCTCTGACCAAGGGCTCGCCGCCTCCAAAACCTTGTAAACGTAGCCCGGCTGCTGGTCCCACAGGGAGGAAGGATTTGTCCGGTCTTGGGGTGAGGCATCCATTCCACGGCTTTCATGGCTTCTCCGCATGGCGCCCGGGGCCGCTGCAGGGCGCGTGGCGCCCGGTCCCCAAGCGTCTCCTCCAGCCACCACCGGCCGGGAAGCAGCCAGCGCTGAAGTTCTGTGACGGGGCTTCGAAGGGGGTCTTGTTGCGAGACGCTCGGTCCGCCTTCGTCAACAAGCAGCCTGAGCCCCGGGGACGGCATCTGTACTGACGATGCAGGACTTTGAAAGAACGTACTCTTGGGAGCCTGAGCTCAGAGCTGTCCACCCACCTGTCCTCCTGAGCCGGAGTTCTCTAGGTGACCTCAGGAGCTCTGAGAACTTCAGTTTTGAGGCCACTTTTACAGCCCAGGGAGGAAGAGGAGGCATTTTTTCCACCATGTGCAGGAGTCTGTGGCCACCGTCTCTGCAGTCACACACCACAGTTTCCTCTGGCGAAAAGTCGCTTGGCCTGGGTCAAAGAGAAAGCTGCTGCTCAGTGGGTCTGTGGGGAGGGCTGCTGCGTTGTTGTTAGAGCGCAAACGTGCAGAACCCTCCTCGCCGGCTTCAGAGAGTGCAATTGTAACTTCTAGTTTTTTGTGGGGTGTTTTTTTTTTTTTTTTGGTAATTAATTGAACATACGTTTTATTTATTTTATTTATTTTTTATTTTTATTAACATATAATGTGTTCTTAGCCCCCGGGGTACAGATCTGTGAATCGGCAGATGTACACACGTCACAGCGCTCCCCATCGTGAACTTCTAGTCTTATCTCTGCAAAGTCGTTTGTACCTATTCGGTTCTTCTTGAAGGAGTGTTATGATCAATAGGACCTCTTTTTTTTTTTCATAAATGAGGTAGAAATTAGTTAACAAGTGAAATGCTAATGGTCAACACCGTATAAGACATTTTAGGGCACACAATTGATAAACGTGTGAACCATCAGAGAATAAGATCTGTGTGACTGTTGGCAGAGAAAATGGTATAAAAACGAGCACCTTCCCAACAGTGACCATGGTCAGTTCAAGTGCAGATGGGAGACAGCTGATAGATTGCAGTATTGGAAGAAAAAGACAACAGCAGACACCCTCATTCCACCCCCCGAGGAACCACGTGCTGCGCTAGTGTGTTTTCTTGTTTACAGCGGACTGACAGCATGTCTTCAGGATGGTGATGCTTAAGTGGCACTTAAATGAATATTTGCTGAAGAAGGAGGTCGTTGGAGGGAAGGGATGTGTGACATCCCGACCAGATCACACTTCTATCCACAGTGACACATTTCCAACAGGTCTGTGCAGGGTGTGGTGGGTGGGTGTTGGACACAGACAAGAAGGTTGACTCTAAATGCTATCTCAGCTTAATTAGGAGGGAGAGGGCCGTTGTGGGGGAGTTTCCGCACATGATGGGTTTGTTGTTAAGCTAGTTTCGTATTAGTGAGCTGTTTGGGACCAGTTAAAAAAATCAATTTGAAGGGTTTTGTCTGTAGGGAACTTCATGTGTGCAGAGAGCTAAAACAGTGCGTGACACTAGAAGAGCATGACAAATCCTTTTATGTATTTTTATTAAAAAGTACATTTAGGAAGTAACTATTTTTTGCGTTTTGTTAAGAGGCCTTTACAAATTCAGTATAGGATATAAATGAATCTCAGGTACAGGAGACGGACAGAAGACAAGGGGCGGCCGCCGGGTCTGGGTGTCCCTCCACGTGTTTGTAGCTACGTGTGAGGAGGAAGAACAGGCGCGATGGGTGCTGCCGCCGTCACGGCTAAAAGCCAATCACTGGCCCTTGTATTTAGGGAGTTATTACGTACAACTAAACAAAAGTTCCACATCAAACCAGAAAGGCATAAACGCCTACCAGACAATGGTTTCCTCTTTAAGAAGATTTTCTTATAATAAATAACTTCTTTTTTTTTCAGAGGTGGCCAGTATGAGCCACACTGGGAACGGTTTGAGTCCTTCCTGACCAGCTCCTCCCGGATGGCTCAGGGCTCCATGAACAGTGTCTGCTGTTCTGTTTGGCTTTGTTTTCCTTTCCTGTTATTGCAAATCACGTACGCACAATTTATGGCTGTGACAGGATTGTCATAGTCTTTCCTGCCGCAGAGTTTGGCTCGACTCTTTGTTTCCACGGGACATCGGGTGAAGCCGTGAAGGGCCCGGGGTGGGTCGCTGTGCCCTGGCTCTCACTTGTCCCATTACCCGACAGCAGTTTGGACGGACACCTGTACCTGGAGCCTACAGGATGGCGTTTCTCGTCCAGGCTCTGCTCGATTCCAGTTTGGGGACCTCCAAATGGGGTGCTTTGGTTCATTTGTCTGAGAAGCAAGTGATTTGGCTCTTTCCCTGTCCGTCCTGACATTCTTTGACTTCTATTCTAAGTATAGCAGCAATCAGCTAATCAATACATACTTAGAGGGTTATAGCAGAGTGGCCCAAATTCAATAAGGCCACTTGCAGCCCGGAGGTAGAAGTAATCCATGGTGTGTGGGTGTGATTTTTCTTTTTTCCTTTCATATTTATATTTATAATGCATTGTACTCAGTAATCTGCAGCTTCTCTCCTCAAATGACATACAGCAGATACTTCCTCTAATTAGTGTAAGTTGAAATTAATTACTCTCTGAGCCTATTTGCTCTGATACTTTCACAACCCCTTTGAAAAATAGAAGTCACCTTGGTATATTCAAAACACAGGTCTCTCCTAATTTGATGGGACCACCAGGTCACACTGACCATCTGTGCTACATGGGTCTTGTCCTTCTGGAAAGGTCTGTGTCCATTGTGGCTTTGGGGGAGATACCTCTTTTTCCAGCTCTGTCCCTGAATGTGAATGCTCTTGGGAGAGCTGTAGGAAAAGCATCTATATCCTCAGAGTTCACTTTCCATAAATTTTGGAATTAAATCTACTGCTTAGTAATTTTTTCAAGCCACAATATCAACTTTAACATTTATTATTTATGTGAAAGTTTATATAGTTGCAAAGTACTTATAAATACCATTTGTGGGAGGCAGCTCAACACTCTATCTTATCATCTCATATTCTCCTGACATGGAACTTGAACCTCAAGAGTCACCTTCTTCTGGCCATGTGTCTTGGGTTGCAGAATGAAGACCAAGGACATTCTTCTGTAATCTGTCTTAATGCAAGTTCCCTGAATCTAGTCATTCTTTCTTCTTCCTTTCCAACAACACAATCCTGCTGTCATAGAATGAGTGAAAAAAAAAAAATCTATGCTAATGCTTATTTGTTTTACAACAAAACCCTAAAATGTTGCTGAGGGTCTTTTCCTGAAGAATCATGCATAGTGAACTGCCCTGCCTCTCTGATGATTTTTCTTGAAATCATTTTCTGGTGGTGGTCATCCTCCTTCAGCATCTAATGATGTAGACATTATGCATAGAGACTTCTAAAGTTCTCTCAGAAATTTTAGATATACCTAGATTCCACATATGCACACTGGAAATAATCAAGGGAACCCTTGTAATACTGCAGCTAAATGTCGACTGCCGTGTGAGGCGCTCTAGATGGCTCTGTGACACAAAACCCTGTCCAGACAGGATGGCTCAAAACTTCTCTTTGCCTTGGATTGCTTCATTTTAAATCATTACCCATTTAAAAAATGATTTTCCCCTTTACCTCAGGAAATAGACTTTGGAGGAAAACAATTTCTACAAGCCAGGCTAGTTGTGTTGGATTTCTCAGGTTGATAAGTAAGGAACAAGTGATGCTCTTGGCTGCCACGTTCAGTTCAGAAGAAGTCAAGCCATTCCCTAGAACTTCGAGTTTCTCTTTTAAATCTCTGGGTAAATAAAAAATAAATAAACACCTATGCAACAAGCCTATCCTCACCAAGGATGCTGGTCCCAGGGCAAGTAGATACGTGATGTTATTCTTGGAGGGAGCTGACCTTGAGTCATTTGGAGGAGCTGTCGAGGTACAAAATTAGCGAAGACGTAGTCCATCTTATAGTTGATTGCAGAGGCTTTTTGATTCCTCATTATACGAGGCAGGACTAAACTCTGAGGGTTTCAGTAGTATCAGTAGTTTCTATGATTTTATGCTGGTTCCCAAAGTAACACATACCACAGAAGCACTAGGAAGAGTTCTAGAACCTGCACTGGGTCAAGTAATGCTTCGACAGAAGCAAATCCTATTTTCAGTGCAACTAAATTTCACACATATTACTGATTTAATTCAAATATTGAATTAACTTTATTGAGTATCTTCTCTAAGTCAAGTCCTGTGCTAGTTGCTGGGGCTCTAGAGTGAATGAGATCAAGCTCCTGCCCTCAAGCATTTTATATTCAAGTAAGGGTGATATTTTTCTCAATACTATCGTCAGAATAATAAAGGAAGGGCTAAAAAGAGTAAAGTGCTACCTGGTATTGGAGCTTCAAAGAAATAATACATATTTCTTGGTACACTGTTACATTTAATAACTACAAGATATCATGAGTTCCTTTTGAGTGCCCAAGCATTCTGGATAATTTAGGTGTATTGCACTGTTTTGCCTTCTTTGTGACATCTTTCAGGAGAATGTAAAATATGAAATGGTAGAATCAAATCACACAGAAAATCCACATGACTTGAATTTTTTTTTAAGTTTCAACTGTAGAATTTATTGATTCATCAATTACATCCACTATCCAATGCTTATCATAGCAAGGGCACTCCTTAACCCCGCCCCGTACCCCCCCCCCCCATCCTTCTACTGCCTGTCCTCTGGGAGCCCTCAGTGCGTTCTCTGTCGTTAAGAGTCTGCTTCTCTCTCTTCTTTTTCCCCAAGACTTTGTTTTTGAAAATGACAGCCACACTAGTGAATTAACCACAGTATTTACAAGACTACCCTCTAACAATAAATGTCAGTACCTTCATTCATTGAACAAACATTTAGGCCATTTCATTTTGTTCTAGATATGGAGAAGAGAGAATCAGTATTAAAACAAGACACAGCCCCTGACTTCATGGTGCTCATCATAAAGACAGAGAACTGTTTGTAATCAAGTTTGTAATCATGCAATCTCAGGACCCAATTCCCTACCTAATGGAGTGCTCCTTTGTTCAGAATCCTTGAAAGAAAGGACTACTGTGATGTGAGATGAGGACCTACCTGAAGTGAGGTTTGTTTTGCCACAGTGTTGCTGACATTGATTATTTTTTAAGACCAGAGTTCATTCATGAATGAACTCAAGAGTGAATGTGGAGGAAATCCATATTGAAAGCATTTCAAGAGGTTTTATGTAAAAATTATTTTTAATTGTTTTATTGACTTTCTCATAAATACTTAATGGCATTAAATCTTACTTTTCAAAGGTGTCATTTTTCTGTCACCATTTTCTTATTTTTTACCTCAAGAACTCTAGATTATAATAACTGGAAGAAATAGGACGCGGGGAAATCACAGACATAGCGAAGACCAAAGTGAACACTGAAGTTCATTCAGATCTGCATGATTTTTCAGCCCAGCACAATTTGGTGCTTTCCCACAAAGAACCGTCAAGTTCTTAGATTTTTTAAATTTAACTGAATTTTTAAAAGATATTTATTTATTTATTTATTTATTTGGCAGAGAGGGAGAGAGAGAGATTGAGAGAGAACCCAAGCAGGGAGAATGGGAGAGAGAGAAGCAAGCTTCCCTCTCAAGTCCCAAAGTGGGGCTTGATCCCAGCACCCTGGGATCATGACCCGAGCTGAAGGCAGTTGCTTAATCAACTGAACCACCCAGGCACCCCCCCCCCCCGCCGTTTTTTTTTTTTAATTGACAGAGAGAGAGAAAGAGCTAGAGAGGGAACACAAGCTGGGGTAGTTAGAGAGGGAGATTAGATTCTTTTTTGAGCACATAGGTGTCAAGGTAAACACGGGATTGTAGAGTAAATTCAACCTTTGTTACCCAATAACTCATTTTGTCACTTTCTTTTGACACTAAAATACTGAAATAGCTTTCTAAAATGTATAATGCTTTTATTCTAGGGATTGGAATCAAGATATCATCTTGTTTTTTATTTGTTTCCTTGAGATTTTGCATTTGGAAAATAAATACTCCTCTCTGATTTTTTTCTTTAAAACAAAAGACCAAAGCAGTGACATTTTCTTTGTCACAGAGTCAGTGTTGTAAGTTCAAACAGCATTTGACAAGCTACATATTTATAATATATTTAAATGAAATCGGAACACAATTTTTCATCATTTCATAAAGTCAAGTTATTTCTAGTAACAAAATCAATGCCATTAGTATTTATTGTTCACATCCTGTGTTGCCCAAAGTTATCAAGACCAACCTTACAGGTTTTAAAAGGTCTTTTTCTTACATAAGAATAGGAATGTAGGTGGAAGTCCTAAATGACTTGCTACATTTTGCTCATATAGCATCTTCCAAGAATTAGGTTTATAAAGTCGATAAAAATAAAAGTTTCAATATAATTATTTTATTGATATTTATTGAATTGATAAGTTTTGTTATTTTTTTTTCTTCCTTGCAAATGAGTTTTAATTTTTTTTGTTTTTTTTTTAACATCTTAATTTTATTTTATTTATTTATTTTTTTTGGTGTTCTAAGATTCCCTTTTGCTCTTTTTGTTTGTTTCTGTGCCTTTTTCTTCCAGCTGCTTTAGCACTCATTCCCTTGCATGGTATTTTCTTTTTTTTTTTTTTTAAAGATTTTATTTATTTATTTGACAGACAGAGATCACAAGTAGGCAGAGAGGCAGGCAGAGAGAGAGAGAGAGAGAGAGAGAGAGAAGCAGGCTTCCTGCGGAGCAGAGAGCCCGATGCGGGGCTCGATCCCAGGACCCTGAGATCATGACCCGAGCTGAAGGCAGCAGCCCAAACCACTGAGCCACCCAGGCGCCCCTGCATGGTATTTTCTTCTCCCCACTTGACAGACCAGAACACTGAGGATCAGAAAGATTCACAATCTACCCAATTCACAAAGAGAATGAATGGCAGAAATAGGAATAAGATTCATGTCTAAAGCCCAGTTATGCCATTGGATCATGCCTCAAATAAGAATGTAGAGCAATTCCTTCTCAACTTTTATAGTATTTTGACATATAATTATTTTATATTAATTTTATGCAAGACCAAACAACATTGTCACTGCTGTCTTCTTTTACTGAACATTAACTTGCCTTTAGATTTTTTGATATTGAAGAAATAATGTATGTGCAATGTAAAATCTAGCAAGTATCTAAAATAGGCAGCTTTTTGTGTATTGCCATCCAATTTTGACTATAATATGAATAAATATTAAACCTTCAATATAGTAGCTATTTAAGCCATCTTCCTTTTGGCATGTTCAGAATAGCATCATACCTTACTTGTTTAAACAGAGAAATCCAGTTGCTATCTGAGAAACATTTTTATTTTATTTTTACCTTCATAGGTATTTTTAAAATTTATTTGTATTTTTGTATTTTTTTATAAACATATAATGTATTATTAGCCCCAGGGGTACAGGTCTGTGAATCGCCAGGTTTACACACTTCCCAACACTTACCATAGCGCATACCCTCCCCAATGTCCATAACCCCACCACTCTCTCCCTCCCCCTCTCCCCCTGGCCCCCCTCAGTTTGTTTTGTGACATTAAGTGTCTCTTATGGTTTGTCTCCTCCCAATCCCATCTTGTTTCATTTATTCTTTTCCTACCCCCCAAAGCCTCCTTGTATCTCCACTTCCTCATATCAGGGAGATCATATGATAGTTGTTTTTCTCTGATTGACTTATTTCGCTAAGTTTAATACCCTCTAGTTTCATCCACGTCGTCGCAAAAGGAAAGATTTCATTTCTTTTGATCGCTGCATAGTATTCCATTGTGTATGTGTGTGTGTGTGTGTGTACATCTTTATCCATTCATCTGTCGATGGACATCTCGGTTCTTTCCATAGTTTGGCTATAGTAGACATTGCTGTTATAAACATTCGGGTGTACATGCCCCTTCAGATCACTACGTTTGTATCTTTAGGGTAAATACCCAGTAGTGCAACTGCTGGGTCATAATGTAGCTTTATTTTCAACTTTTTGAGGAACCGCCATGCTGTTTTCCAGAGTGGCCGCACCAACTTGCATTCCCACCAACAGTGTAGGAGGGTTCCCCTTTCTTTGCATCCTCACTAGCATCTGTCATTTCCTGACTTGTTAACTTTAGCCATTCTGACTGGTGCGAGGTGGGATCTCATTGTGGTTTTGATTTGTATTTCCCCAATGCCGAGTGATGTGGAGCAGTTTTTCATGTGTCTGTTGGCCATCTGGATGTCTTCTTTGCAGAAATGTCTGTTCATGTCCTCTGCCCATTTCTTGATTGGATTATTTGTTCTTTGGGTGTTGAGTTTGCTAAGCTTTTTATAGATTTTGGATACTAGCCCTTTATCTGATATGCTGTAAGAAGCATTTTAAAATTAGACTATGTTCAAACTCTGGATAGAAACCTCATTTTCTTCTGCTCCACTAAAAAATTGAAATAATGGATTATAGGTCCACAGTATGGATGAGAAAGAGTATATCGCCACAGACTGGAAGCTTCGCCATGACTCCCAATATTACAGACTCATCTAGACATCAATGGGTTCAGATTAGAAAACCGTGTTTCATAATATAATCTTTTGAGTACTTTAATAAACCACAGATTTTTTAGATTAAAGGGGAAGTGGATTGTTTTGAAATAAAAAGAGCATCTACTAGAGGTTTGCTTTCTGCCTGTGTAGAGAGGTAGATAGATGATGTATTGATTGATAGATACAGGTTTGTTTTTCTTCTACCTCACTGGAAGGATAGATCAATTAATGGATAGATAATGGATAGTTAGATAAATAGATATAGGTTTGCTTTACCTTTTAACTCTCTGGAGGGATGGATAGATGACACGTAGAAAGATAAATTTTCTATAAACCGGCTCCAAACTATGACGTGCTAACCTGATGCATGAGTATCCTCCATCTCATCCTATCTGGGCTGCAGCAGGGAAGAAGACATTGTACAAAGAGCCATGGTATTTAATAATTGCTTAGGTAATATATTTTTCCCTAGCAAACTGAAAATTCCTAAACATCTCTTACAGAAGAACGTCAACTGGGTGAGCATTTTGTGTTTTGTACAACTCACTGATGAAGATGTAATTAGAAAGACAAACATAGAAACAAACTCCATGATAAGGGATGTCATAGGACAAATCCACAGTGACTTGGAGATCAAAGCAGGAGTTAGCAGGTCAAGGAGTTGGGCAAATCTTTACATAGATGGTAGTATTCAGGATGAATTTTGAACAATGAATAATGGTTTTCCAGGAGAAATGGTGTCCTCGGTTTAAAATACCACTGGGTAAAAATGTGCAGAGTCATGAATGTTCACGAGTCCAGGTAAGAGGGGCAGAGTGCTTGGGTGTGGGAGTAGGTGGTGGTGGAGACCCCAGAGCTGGGTGCTTTGTGTACATCTCTGGGCAGAGTGGAATCCATCCTGCCATTGGGGAGTGGGAGAAAGGATAAGCTGCCAGAGATTTTGCAGTGATGGGGAGTCATGATCGGGTTTGTTGCAGAAGCAAGCCATCAGATTACTGCACCTGGGAGAGGCGAATATTTGAAAGCAGAGATCCCTAAGTCTTTGGGCTGGGCCCAGTTGTTGAGAGAATGTTGGAAATCAGCATTCAGAGCTGTGAAAGAAGTTGGTTTGATTAAGGAGAACCAGCGCAAGATAAGGCAGGGGACCTCAGACCGTCACTGGCCTTTGAAAATCAGGGACCCTCTTTCTGGCAGATGGCTAACAGAAACTCAGGTGCTGCTGTCCCCGCACGCTTTTGTCAAGGTACGGCACCAGAAGTGAACGGACAGCAAAAGGTCTGTGGCGGCCAGGAAGGATGTCGGGCTGGAAACGGGCGTGGGGGGCGGCCGTAATGAAAGGGAAAGTCAGTCGCTCATCCTCCTTGTGAAGAACTGATCACTGTGGACCAGTCATAGAAGGTATTTCCCAAGAGTCCATATGAAAGTAAGCTTTTGAATATTGCATTTCCTGATATCACATTCAATGGAATGCAAAACTTGTACTTATGTAATCTTATTTCAGAATTCTGACATTTGTGTTTTTCCTGCTTTATGAAAATCATTTCTCCTTTTTCATATTTGAATTGAAATTCATCATGAAACAAATTATTTTTCTCAGCTAACCTATGAGCCTAATTTGGCTGGTTTGGTTTATTTGTCAGATTCAATTACACAAAACGATGCCATTTTGAAGCTCTGGCCGTGTTATATCTGTCTCCCTATCGTCTTTATGTAAAAAAAAAAACAAAACCAATAACAAAAAAATCACCATTTTCAATTATTTTGGAAAGTGTTCCACTACTTACCAGAGGCATATGCATGTCTTTTGAGATGTGATACTGTTATTTCCCTACTTAGACCTTCCTTTTATACTCTTAGTCTGACCACCTTATCTCAGGCAGCACTGCCTCAGGGACCAAGGTGGTGTAACAGGAGAAGCCTGATGCACTAAGGCTACATTAGTGAAATGTGCGCAGCCTGATTAACATTTGTTAACATTTGGGTATCCAGGCTTCATGCTCCTTGAAACTAGAGAATGAAATCATTTCAGGTCTGAGTATAGATCCCAAGTAGAGATATCATTATATGTCAAGCCCTGTCAAAATTAGGAATATTTAGTAGGGAACTTCAAATTGCTATGGGAAAAAACACTGTCTTAAGACTTAGATATAATGATGGGACAATTTCATGAGAGAGTGTATATAAAGATATAAAGTATCTAGTGTATTCCCTGGCATGATTTAGGCATACTATTAGGCATAAAATAATAACATTTTAGTAGGACTTATTTGTCAATATGTGTTATAGGCACAATGGCTTGATCATGATGAAGATTATTATTTTGTTCTCATAATAGCTGAACAATCTTATGACTAATTGTTCAGTGGAGGAAAATGTAAGGATGATTGAAAAGGCTTAAGGAAACAGAAGAATTGATATAAACTCAATTCAAGTATGTTTCAGCCTTGGTTTTTTTCCCTTACTGCTGTGCTGTCTCTGCAAACAAATTAGAAGTAACAACTCTCAGTCTTTAAAATTATTCTCTGAATATGAAGTCTCTTTCTTCGATTGATTCCTGAAATTTTTTTGAAGACACATTTATCTGCTCAATTATTCCCAATCAATGACTAATTGAACTAGCCATTACCCTCTGGAGAAAACGGTGATGTCTGGTCAATTTTTCTCCATGCAATAGCATCAGAAGTACAAAATGACATAAAGTAAAATAGCAATTTGTAAAAGGCAAAAATTCTCAAAGGAATTTGCAGTGTTAGATTGCCAATGCTTCCGTCACTTGAGATGGTATTTTTAACCATGCTTGTGAATAAGAGAAAGATGCTTTTATATAATAAATTCAGTAACTTGAAGGGTATGTTGACAGTATACCATAAATTCCTTGGATTTTTACAGCTTAAGTATAACTGAGTTATTTTTAATCAAGACACATGTTACATTCAATTCTATAGTTCCTTTTCCTTTCTCCCCCGCCCCAAATAAAAATTATTAGAAGGATGATTTCTGGGAACTTAATGCTAATTTTTTGCTAAGAATATTTTTGCTTTTCTTCAATCCTTATGTTTCTACAGAGTGCACATGTGTCTACTTCTGTCAGTTGCAAAAATATTTAACATATCCGGGTGGCATGCACTTACCAGCTTCCCTAGGATGGGCACTGGTGGTCATGGTTTTGTGTGTCCACACTCCCTGTGGGAGCCTTGGGGTATGTCCCACTGGGGTCTAGAAATGAGAGTTAATTTTTTTTAACTTAACAAGCTAACATGGTCCAAATACCAGAAAATAGTTTGGAACTCTTGAATTCTGATTTTGGTAACAGTCACTGATACTCAGTTAGAAAGATTTGAATTGTAACAAAGTGTCCAATGATTTACATTCTAGACATAATAACCATGGTGAGTTATGTGCACAAGCACTTAAGGATCCTTCTCAAATTGCACGTAGGTCCTGCTTCAAATTCTCTTTATACCTGTAAACAGGTATGTCCTCCCTCCGTTGACGTGTTTGTACTATAGTAAATGGGTGAATGCATATATTTTGTCCTTAGTATCTGGGTAGCTCATTAAAGCAGATTTAAATGCAGGCATTTTTCTTTCCTGAATAATGATTCATATTTCACTAGAAAAATTTAAAAATGCATCCACTTCTATTCTGTTGTTTGAGAGTCCCAACAAACTTATAGCAGAACTTGGATCATGTGTTTGCATTCCCTTTGTACAGCAGGCAGTGAAATTCAGTAGACTCCAGGGGAACACCCAATTCTCTCATTTGTAAATGAAAAGAAACAAGACAAAGCAATAGAGTCCCAGGGAAGTAAAAGGGCTTGACAAGGACACAGTGTGGTGAAGGCAGGCTGGCCACTCTTCTCCGGCCGAATGCTCAGCTTCTCCTCTCAAACAAGTCATTTATATGATTGCCAAAATAAACCTACTGGGTGAATAGCAGACACTAAGGTTAGAGAGGTAGGTCATATCTGGACTGCTTCAAATAGATTCAACTTTGGTTGAAATGATTTGTGTGAAGTGCTTATAACTAACTATGCCTGACACCCACTAGGCATTCGGTAAATCACAGCTAATTATTGTCAATGGTAGCTTCATTTAACTTGAAATATTTTTGAAATCCTTATTTCAGACACTGTTCATATGCTTTTTTCTAAGTTGGATTCATAGCTCATGATTTTCTGTCTGTTATATAAAAAATATTTGCAGGAATGCATACTCACATTCTTATTTATTTGCCTACAGTGGATGTTTTTGAGGGCATTGGAATATAATTGATTTATTTTTTAAAGTAAAGCAAGATGCGTATTGCGGAAGACAGTTTATGAGGTGAAGAAATCATCCAAAGCAAAATGAATCTATAGATAACAAGTGGCAGAATGCTAAGAAGTACTGAGATTAATTTGTCAAGGGCTAATGTGCTCGGAGTCCCTGGTCCCCAAATTCCACTCCAGAATAATAAAACACAGCTGGAGCAGCTGGAAGGGGCGTTAAACTAACACCAGCGGAGGGTTCGGTGGGTTCGTAACCGGTGGAGGAAAGAACATTTCCTTCACTAAACAAATGTTTGTGTGATCAAAAGACAGAGAAATTTTCATCTTTCACTCTGGCCTAGGGGCCACAGTGGACTTTCTAGGACCTGGAGAATGGAGGTTTTGGAATATTTTAAACAATGTCAGAAAGATGTCTTTGGAAAGTCCTACAAGCCTTAGAACAATTAATTAGTTAGTGATGATTCTTCATGCTGTGCCATTTGCTACCTATTGATTCATTTTGCTCCATATTTATGTTTCCCTTTTCTCAAATCTGCATCTTGGCCCCTAAATCTTTGAAAGGGATGAGAAGATTCAGAGACGAGTTGGCAGAGAAAATAAAGAGCAAAACAAAACAAACCAACCCAGAAACCAGGAAAAGGGTTGTCAGATCTATTTACCCATCAAGATAATAATACATTTATGTTCTTCATATATGTCACTAGGATTTGGCAGTCTATAAATTATAGAGAACTCACTCACTCTTTTAATTCCAGCAAGTTGAGCATATAAGGAATTTCATAGGAATTGGAAAGGGGAGATACTTCTTTAACCTTCTGATAGGTATGTCCCCGTGGGTGGCAATGGTCATAATTAGTGGCAGATTCAATAATTCTGTTGCTTATTATTTGGAGATGGCCATGAAAGTTAACGTTTAGCTGAGTGTTAATATTACAAGGTCAAAGAATTGCTTTTAGATACTTCTGGCTGCACAAGGCAGATTCAATGTGAACACACACTAGATGTGTCAAATTCCACCCAAGACCCCTCAATTATAGTGTATAAATGACAGGAAAAAAATTAAATGTACAAACTTACAAAAACAAATAGAGTAAGACAGTTTAATCAACAAATAACGGTGGTAGATAAGTTTGTGGTATGTAAAAAGTGGAGGAATTGTGGCTGATTTAGCAAAACATATAGAAGGTGATGAAGAGCCTGCAAGAGAAGACCTTCATGGGGTTCATTAGCTGGGGGCCCAGCTGTCGTGGAATGCAGGGGTGAGGTAGGAGCTTGATTGAAAATTTGAATCCAGAGTGGCTAGATTCTTTGGTCCTCTCCCGTTCCTCTTCCACGCAAGAACACGAGACATGTTCTGTCTGGCAACCCTCATCCTACCTACCCTTCATCCCAAAAAAAGTGGAGGTTGATTTTCCGGAGGGATCATATGGCAGTGCCTTTGGATTTGGGGACATTAAAAACAGTGGAGGACTAAGAATTGCGAAGATCAGGTGAAATTGTTCCTAACAAGCAGTGGAATTCTTAGTCCTTTTTCTCTGCCCTATTTCTCAAACATTGGCAGCCGCCGTTTCTATCTCGCACCATTATTTACCCCGTATCATTTTCCCCACCTCCCCCGAACCTCTGTCCACCCATTTAGGATAGGAGATTGGAGGGTTCTTCTCTCAATAAATTGGAATGATGGCAGCAAAATGACTTACAAATACTGACATTTGAGGGTGCTTTATCAAAAACCCATCTGGGTATGCCAAAATCCTACAGTAAACTCATCAGAAATCAGTCTCTACTTGAGGCAAGCTGAAAAAGCACAAACATTTATATTCTTCTGTGTTTCACTGGATATTTGTGAAAGACTCCCACCACACACACACACACACACACACACACACACACACACTAAAACAAACATAACAAATAACACAGAAGACAACAAATATAATGGAGTAAACTGAAGAAAACCTACCAAAATGGTCATTAATCCCGGGAGCAAAGAGAACTCTTGTATTCATGCAGCAAAAGCTAAATGCAATAAAAACGTATGGTCACAGATACAAAAAAGCTAATGACAACTACAAATGCTGTTGCCATGTAAGACAATCAATAGATTAGAAAAGAAAGTCAAAGAAGCTTCCCAGATGGTGAATAGATAGTGGAAATTTGAAGTGAAACCAAGAGATGGACAACAGGAAACCATAAGAAATTAGCAGATTAGTCATATTGCTCAAATATATAATACAAAAGAAAAATTTCAGAACTAAGTGACATAAATTACCAGATTAGAAATGTTACCTAAATTAAGAAAAAGAAGTCCCAGACAAGTAAAACCACACTGTTATAAACTCACAAAACAAAAACAAGAGAAAGATATTATATATGGTTTTGGGGAAAAAATAGGGCAGATAGAAGAGTTTGAGATTCATAGGAGCCCCAGATTTCTTAGAGCAAGGCTGGTAACACTACATGGCAAGGAACAATGCCTTCAGATTCTCTGAGGAAATGATTTTCAGACTCGCCAAACCAACTTTCACATATTAGGGTTGAATAAAATTATTCAATGTTCAATGTATTAAGGAGGAAAAAAAAACAGAAGAAGACATTGCAAGAAATTGAAGAACCTTTGAGAGGAGTGAGGTACCATTGCACATTGTGCAGAATTCCAAGGGACTAATCATTCAAGGTTGGCAAAGTTTTTCAGGGGATGCTAAGAGTGATGTCTTGAGTGGAAACATGGAACCAATCTGTTATTGGAGGCATTTGATGACATTGAAAGTAATATTTTGAAGATTTTACAGAGCTGCAGAAGTATTAGGAAAAATGATCACTAGGTACACAAAAGAGTATGCACTCAAAAAGCAGGACATATATTCAAAGTTGGTAAAAGATAATTATTTAATTATTGTGAACTCCTTAGGTTTATAAAAGGTAAACACTAAATTTTAATTTTACCAAAAAGTATGGTTACTATTTTAGAGGATAAGAAGAGAGAAAAACTTCTGTAAGATCGTTAAATGTCTAGCTGTCATGTTAGGGTCAATATGTAATGTTGGCTGAGAACATTATTGAAAAATATATTGTTAAATGTGAAGAAACAGCTAAGTGAATTATAAGTAGTCGTATTTCAGGATTTGAGGTGTCTTTTAAGGTAAGCTTTTAGTATTATGTAACTTATAAGTTACTGCATTCAGTTGATAAAAATATTTTTGTCACTTTACAATGCATGATCATCAGTTCTGCTTCTATTTGAAAAGCTTATATACATTGAGATAAAAATTTTATTTTTAGGAAACTCATGAACTAAACCAATCAATAATTTATGTGCATATGTTTACATTTCCACTTTTCTATTTATTCTGTATGAAGATAGCAGGGTGTTCTGCAGTATATAAATACTTAACTATACTTTATTCTTGTTCCTAGAAGTTCAGCTTAGATTGGCACTTTTCGTTAGTGACTCTTGTATATACTAGCTGGAAGTCATTTGCAACTGTGGGATAGTAATACTTGTATATACTAGTCCCTTGTATATACTAACAGGAAGTCATTGGCAACTGGGAAAGTAAACGTGAGTTAGAAAGCTTGTCAGCTGCTTCAAATTTATGTTTTCACAGGGAGATCTCTTTTTTCTGTTCTAATTAAGATGTCATAATATTAAACAGATGTCTATATGTTACAGACATTGCAAAACCCAATAAATGTGAAGTTTCAGCTTATCTATCCTTTTGGGGCCCTTCATGCACAGACTGTTTATACTCCATCCTTGGAGTGAACTAGTTTAAACTTTCCTAAGTGAGACAACGATCTTTAGAAAAAAAGTTGAAGAAGAGTTTTAGGGGCCTAATGAACTTCATAAATACTGAATATAATACACCCCTCCAAAACCACTTTTTGACAAATATTTTTAGAATCCCCACTGTGGTTAGGCACTATTCTGGATAATGAGGATGGATACATCTGCCTTCTTAAGCTTGTATTCTGCTGGGGAGATGGAAGAAATAAACCATCAACATAGCACATGATATATGAGTTTATTTTAGTTTTTTAGAGGAAAATAAGTGTTATTTTAAAAAGGAAAATATAGAGTGGAATAAAGGGGATGTTATTGGATATCTTAATAATGGAGATCTTCCCCCTGAGAAATTCATGTTTGACAAATATTTTAAAATGTTCGATATTTAGCTATATGGATATTTTGGAAAAGAACATTCTAGGTAGAAGGAACAGCCAGAACAAAAACAGCA
Organism: Mustela nivalis; assembly: GCF_964662115.1. NCBI lineage: Eukaryota > Metazoa > Chordata > Mammalia > Carnivora > Mustelidae > Mustela > Mustela nivalis. The sequence goes on from NC_139039.1 coordinate 37,305,220, forward strand.
TGCAAATGTCAGTTGTACACCGGTGGTACGATTTTGATGTTTATGGCACCAAGAAGCCATTAGAGGTCTTTGAACAAAGGTAGACAAGGTGTCTGCTGTGTTAAAAATTATAATCTGAGGAGACAGGGTAGAAGCAAGAAAGCCATCAGGAGCAGGATGTGTTTAAACAGGTGAGCTCTAATAAAGGCTTGGACCAAAGTAGTCATGGTGGAGAAGGTAAAAATTGGTTAGATTCTGGATGTGTTTGAAGCTAGAACAAACAGGGAATATCCTGGGCCTTGCATCCTTGTAAAAGTCCAGTACAAGGCCCTGAGAAGTCCTGCAATAAATAAACCATTCCATTTCACTTAGCTTTACTACACATTGACCTTAGAATCGTTTTTTAAAAAAATATATGGCAAGCATTATTTTGTGGCACTAATGGTGCACGGAACATATTTAGAAATACTGTCATAGAAACCAAGACAATTTGTAAAACTAAGCATATTCTGAACTGTTCTCTTCCAGAGAAAATCGTATTCCCTTTGATGTGATATGTGCTATATAGCATAGCTTGATAGTCTCAGCTGAAAAATGCAATTTAGATTTCACACCTTTCTTATTTTTAATTTTAGAATTCTCATAAGACCTAAGGATGCAAAGGGCAGATTTTATGGGTTTTTTTTCTTCTAAAAATATTCTTTTCTCTTTATTGAATGAACAAGAAGTCAATAAATTATCTACTTTCTTTGACTAAAGGACATGTATTTTTCAGACACTTGTCAAGAGCATAGGATATATTTTCTGCATGAAAGCTCTGGTTTTTTCACTTCTAGTTTAAAAAAGGGGAAATTACTGATGGCTTATGAAAAAAAGTTTCATTTATTTATTGAGTCACTAAATCTAATTAGGTCTATTATTCTTAAAAACTCCATGGTAACTCACAAAACCAGAAAGACTGATTCACATAGATTCCATAGTTGAATACCTTATTATTATTGCAACAGAACTCAGAGCACTGCCTTGCTTAAGAAGCTGTCAGAATTTCTATTCATTTCAAGAGTTTATAAATTAACTATGGGAATATTTCTGGCTATGGTGTGCTTCATTCTAAAAGCCTTGGTATCTTCAGTATCTAATGCATTTTTTCCTTAAGACTTTTAACCTTCATATACCTTTACTGTAGATTCACATCTTTAAAGAAAAGTCCACTGGTCATTAATTGTGGCTTAATATAGGCAGATAAGGACCATTAATTGTGGCTTAATATAGGCAGATAAGGACCAACCATGTTAACTTTGCAATTGATTTTGATAATTGGAAATGTTTCAGAAAATGAAAATATTAGTATTGACATGTCCAGTTTGAACCCTGTTTTCTGGTCTCAGATTGAATATGTTGACTGTCCATGGAGTATTGTGAAGTGTATAATATGGAAACAGTATGTTAAGCATAGTTGATCCAACTCAGTTTTGTTTTTTAAGAACATGGATTCTAAGTTTACAAAGAACCTTCTAGAAACCCAGAGATCCATTTTATGGATTAAGAAATATCAAGTACTCACAGCTTCATAATATCAAATGAATGCTAAAGATGCTTTCTCTTCAACTTCGTGACTCGTACCATCTGTTGACATCACACAATTATGGAAAAATAACATCTTACTAAGGAGAGAGAAGCAGAAGGAGTACTTCAAGTAAATGACTAAAATACTTCTCCTCATAGACACTGGCTTTATCAATTTGCACTTCTATATTTCAAGGGCTGGTAGAGTTGTGTGCCTACACTTTCCAGTTGTACTCTCCATTCACTTAGTGCATAGTTGTCCTCTTCAGTTGGCTTTTTAAGTTGTAAATTAAGCATCATGAGCCCATTCTGGAAAGGCGAAGGGGAAAGGAGGCAGGAGAAATCAAAAAATATCCCAATATAGCAATTGTTCTCCCTATGTTTTTGGTTCATTTTACCTTTATTTTTTTTTTTTTTTTAAAGATTTTATTTATTTGACACACAGAGAGAGAAATCACAAGTAGGCAGAGAGGCAGGCAGAAAGAGGGTGGGAAGCAGGCTCCCTGCTGAGCAGAGAGCCCGATGCGGGACTCGATCCCAGGACCCTGGGATCATGACCTGAGCCAAAGGCAGAGGCTTAACCCATTGAGCCACCCAGGCGCCCCTCATTTTACCTTTAGAAGGCTCAACATTAATTCACCTCTTCACTGCATTTTTTTTTCTTTCACATGAGGATCTTTTACAAAATTGTCCTTTTTAATCTATCAAGGTACCAATGTCACAACCATTTTCTCATATAAAACACTAGAAAATTTGAGAAAAAGTAGTTTTCTCCACTCTGGTATGTTTTTCCTTCCTTAAATTATTGAAGGAGTTCGGGGGGGGGGGGAGCAGAGGTGTCTGTTCTATGAGATTTCTGACCATTGTGTGTAATTGCTGGAAAACATTAATTTTTAATTAACCCCCAAATTTACTCTTTGATGCCAAATCCTTTCTTCCTTATTTAAAAATTATTAGCACCTTTGAACTTGGTTCGAAGTAAGAATTTCAAGCCTGACTCCAGGATTACTGATGGCAACATCATAATATTTGACACAGTGGACAGAACACCTAGCTAAGCTTGATGTCTGTGGATCTGTATTTTCCAGTGGTCATGAAGGACATTTTCATGTCATCATCAGATTTCATTTATCTGTCATGGTTCCTCATGATTTTTCCTTTCTCAGCTTCTTATGTCTATCATATCTGGCAAGAGGTCCCAATTCTTCTTTTCCTCTGAATTAAGCGAATTTCTCCACTGCATTTCTTCCACTCTCATTCCTCTGCCATGACCCAGGTGGAATGAGGAGCAGGATGAGGCTGTCCAGGTGGTTGGTTCCCTCCCTTGGGTAAAAGACAAGTGGGTGTGATGCCCATGGGGGTTTGTGGTTGAGACCACTATGCTGGTGGAGAGAACACCATTCGTTCCTGCTGACTTCCGCATGATGTGTGCAGGAGGCGTGGAGTGGAATGGAGAACCGTATTGGTGGAGGTGACAAATGGGAATCCTTGTCAAATATCCACTCCCTGGAATAGTCACTCAGTGTTGACGTGATCCCTGTAGGGATGGTTCCTCATGCTTTCTGTAACTGAGTATTCACACAAATGGTTTCCTTTGTTCAAGTCTCCGTTCACTGCCACACTTGACTGCATTTTGTCCTGTACCCTAGTGAGTATAGATATACTTTATATCATCATATTTTATGATCCACAAGCTTACATTTATGTTTAAAGATAATTACATTTAGGGGTGATTGGGTGGCTCAGTCAGTGAAACATCTGCCTTCAGCTCAGGTCATGATCCCGGGGTCCTGGGATCAAGTCCCGTGTCTAGCTCCCTGCTCAGCAGGGAGCCTGCTTCTCCCTCTCCCTCTGCTTCTCCCCCTGCTTGTGCTCTCTCTCTCTCTCTCTCTGTGTCAAATAATTAAATCTTCAAAAAAAGATAATTACATTTAGATTTTTTTATTATGGGCTCTAATGGGTCTGTCCTTTTAAACGATAGATTCCTGAGAGTTCGAGAAGTATTAGACAACCTAATACAAAAATAACTTAGGGAAGTGAGTTATTTGTTTTGTAGGAGGATGTATTGTACTTTATTGGGGCTGGTAGCCAGGCTACTCTTTCCTGGTTTTCCATTGCTCCAGGAGAAATTACAGAGCAAGCTGTCCCTAAAAACATAGCCTGTTGGGTCTGACAGTGATGGTCTGGAACCCTTTCTGTTCTCAAAACAGGTCAAACACAGTTGTATTTCTCTAACTTGGACATTCATCAGAATTACCTGGAGGGCTTTTTAAATATATATTCTTGGCCTGTGGAGTTCTGAGAAATGTTTAACAGCTGCTTTCTGGGAGAAAGTGGCCCTGATTTGCAGTGTTTGCCGATATCTGCGGTGTAAATCCTGTGATGATGGCCAGGTCTGGGCTGCCGCTATGCACATGGAGCGGGGAGTGTGGTGGACAGGTGTGTACCACAGCATCGCAGGTATCTGCCACACACATTGTGTCTGCAACACACAAACCTCGACTCTGTGAACAACACAAGAGTAAAATATTATAAAATGAATAAGAAGTGAAAAGTTTTGACTCTTACCTTTGTTTAATAAAATCTGTTTATAGTTTTATAGAACTTATTTTTTGATGAGTACTATGTTCCTACATGACTTGCACCATCTCTGAATTCTTCTCTTCTCACCACTGGGCACACCACTGGGTCACCCTCCACCACAGGTTCTCCGAGATCCTGAATTTGGGGTGGTGCCGGAGCTTTCCATTTCTAACCATTTCGCTGGCGATGCTTGCCCTGCTGGTCCCAGGCTTGTATTTTGACAACAACAGATAGCAACCAAATGCCAGAAAAAAACAAGAAGGTTTTCTCTTCTGAAAAAGGACAAGAAAAATCCAGGACAACTAGACAGGACCATTCTAAAAGATACAATTGTTACAGACACGGGGGATTGGTAATTGCTAGATCATTCAAATCCTGTATTTTTTAAATGAGTTTATTTATTTGAGAGAGATGGAGTGAGAGGGATCACAGAGGGAGAGGGAGAAGCAGGCTCCCTGCTGAGCAAGGACTGGATCCCAGGACCCTGTAATCATGACCTGGGCTGAAGGCAGACGCTTAACCGAATGAGCCACCCAGGCAACCCCAAATCATGTATTTAAAAATAAAGTTTCTCTGAATTTTTAAAGGGACCGGTTAGCTTGTACAAACTTGTCAATATCAAGAGGAAAACTAAGGGAAAATAAGTTTTCTTCTTGAACTTGAATATGGAAAACCCGAATTATGTCAACCAGTAATTGCTATTAATATTGCTATTACCCTCTTGCTTCTCTTCATATTTCCATAATGTTTGCATAGTGTGTTATAGTTTGCAAAGAATGCAAATATACATTAATTAATTTGAGTACAAATTAAGCATTCACACTTGGCAGGATTTTGTCCTATTGTGTATCGTTTTAAAATGCATAAAAATTCCAAGTAGAACGTGTTTATCATTTAAAAATATTTTACAAAATAGTAAAATCAACCCTCAATGAACTGAGGGTTGCTTTATAATTTATTTTGTTACAAGAGGTGATTGAAGTCAGGCATTCAAATCACCAAATGATGTCAGCTACCCAAATTGTATACAGTGCATGGGGTGTTAGTCCAGAAGCCAACAGCTTCCATCAGTCGGAGGGGGGAAAACGCAGTTGTAACTTTAGAGTTACAAAGGGAAATATCACCTTTTTAAAATAACAAGCTTCTTTTATTTAAAACCTGTTATTGGCACTTCTATTATAACACTTATCACACCATATTGTAATCGGTAATTGTTGTTTAAAAATAATTCCTTAAACCATGAGCTCCTTGAGGTTAGGGAACCTATAATGTGTTTCTGTTTGTTTTATTTTCTATTGCCAAATAGCAGGTTTTTACCTGGTGTTTGTTTGCATTGGCACATGCAGGGATACATGCAAGAAATCAGGTTGTGGAACTGGAGAAAGACCCCCAAATCTCTGATGCCTCAGTTCTTTTTGGCTGGGAAGTAGGAAGGATCAGGTCTTCATTTATGCTCTGTTTCCCTTGGTCTTGGTAGTTATTCTTAACTTGAGTATGTATTTGATTCAGAAAGGGACACATTTTTTTTAAGGTTTAATTTTTAAGTAGTCTCTACACCCAACTTTCAACCCAGGATCAAGAGTGGCACGCTCTACCAGCTGAGCCAGCCGGCGTCTCTGTAGGGAAGCTTTTTAAATATCAAAATCCTGGACTCAGACCCCTTTGCAAACTGCTTCACTAAGTTCAGAGTTGGTTTCTAGAGTTTGCTTTTTAACAAGAACTCCAGATAATTCTTCAAGTTGTTCATAAGCCACACTTTAGGAAAATTATTGCAGATCAAGTGACAAACTAGCAGACAAACAGGTATTGGTCTCCTGATCGGGATAGAGCTGTAGGCAAATTAACATCATGCAAAAATAGCACATTGATAATTCATTCTCGTAAAGACGTTAACAGTTAATTCTGATTACTTCAGTGCATTTCTACAAGTATTGCCACTTTTTCTCGATTATATTGTATGACCGGTTAACGATTATTTGTCATTAGTCACCAACAAATGGAGATAAAGCCTCGTAGGACCCACTTCAAGTTACATAACTTAGCACGCTGACTATGTTGGGGTCACCAATAGACTGCTCGTCGTAAGACATTCTTTTTGTATTTCAAGTAGTAGCATTAATCATAAGACTTTCATTTGTCAGTCATGTGGAGGACACAGGCACTCTTCCAGAAAAGCTGCTTCATGACTGAGTGTTTGTGAATGGCTACTTAGAACACGTTCAGTTTTGAATAGGCATTATACTGTCAGAGAGACGGATTTAGTCAGCCCATTTAGAAATGTATGTTTGAAAATAGGACTGGACACTCTTCAACAAAACTCATTAGGAAATAAAAGATACCCTCAACCCCACTCCCTTATACCTGGGGAATATTTGTACCTTGAGAACTGAATCCCATCAATTTAATTTGGGATGATATTCTTTGTCCATTTTGTTTAATAGATAAACAAAATGGACAAAGAATATCATTTCTTTCGGAGAAAGAATATTCATTTCTTTCGGAGACCATAATTTTTTAGCCTTAACAGATGCCCATCTACTAATGGTCACTCTTTCATTACTTGTGGGAAATCTTAAAGATAAATATGAATGTATGAGTGTGGAATAATAAAAAAAAAAAAGACGTCTGTTCTTGCATTAGAGATTATAAAGTCTAATGGTACCTAGAGCAGTGGGTCAAGGCGCCGTACACCTTTCCCTGTTAAGACTTTTCTTCATTACTGCGTCACACCTGCATCAGACAAACCTTACTGCCTATGCTTGGTTTTTATTTTATTTTATTTCTTATTTTTTAAAGGTATTATTTATTTGAAAGAGAGAGTGAGCAGTGGGGAGGGACAGGGGGAAGGAGAGAGAGAGAGAAGCAGACTCCCTGTTGAGCAGGAAGCCCAATGTGGGGCTCAATGCCTGCACAGGAGATTGACCCGAGCCATGACCTGAGCCACAGGCCGATGGTTAACCGACTGATGTGCACAGTGTTTTGAAGCATCGCTTACTATGTAGTTATTTTATAGTTTCTTTAGCATATACGATATATATATATACATTTAAATTAAATTTCAAAAAGAAATATTGGAATCTCTTCATATTTGATATTCACATAATGAATGTTCATTTGAACTTATTCTACCTGGTTTTACTTATGATAGATTAATGATTTCATCTATTTCATTTACTTGAGAGAAAATGTGAGTGGGGATGACTAGGGGCAGAAACAGTGGGATAAGGAGAAGCAGGCTTCCCAGCCGGCTGGGAGCCTGACCTGTTCATCAGCAGGGCTGCTGAGGGGCTGGAGCGGGGCTCAACCCCAGGACCCTGAGATCATGACCTAAGCCAAAGGTAGATACTTAACCAACTGAGCCACCAAGGGGCCAAACTTATGATAGATTTTAAAATTCATATTTGTTGTTCTTCTGGAATGCCCATATCAACTATGTTTAACTATAAGTTGAATACAAAAGTATATTGCCAATTATTTTATTTTTTTAAGCTTTATTTTGGTGAGAGAGAGTGAGAGGAAATATACTTGTGCACATGCAGGGGGAGGGGCAGAAGGAAAGGGAGAGAAGCCCACTCCCTACTGAATGTGGGGGCCAGGCCTGGGGACTCCCTACTGAATGTGGGGGCCAGGCCTGGGGACTCCCTACTGAATGTGGGGGCCAGGCCTGGGGACTCCCTACTGAATGTGGGGGCCAGGCCTGGGGACTCCCAGGACCTTGAAATCATGACCTGAGTCCAAATTAAGAGTCAGATGCTTAAACCACCCACTGAGCCACCTAGGCACCCCCTTATTTCAAATATTTTAAAATAAAGATCTCACATTTCTATTAAAGAAAATACTGAAGAAAGTAAAATTTCAATAACTCGGGAAGGAGTAAACTTGTTTGGTATCCTTTAAAATAATTTAGATATGTAACTGAAATCCAGTTTATTCTGACCTGCTGATATACATCATTCTGTTTTATAAAAATTAAATGCAGGGGCGCCTGGGTGGCTCAGTGGGTTAAGCCGCTGCTTTCGGCTCGGGTCATGATCTCAGAGTTCTGGGATCGAGTCCCACATTGGGCTCTCTGCTCAGCAGGGAGCCTGCTTCCTCCTCTCTCTCTCTGCCTGCCTCTCTGCCTACATGTAATCTCTCTCTGTCAAATAAATAAATAAAATCTTTAAAAAAAAATTAAATGCAGAAACATGGATACTTGAATCAATGTGTTATTCAGTTATTCAATCCTCAGATTTCAGTAAATGGGTTTACTTTCACTCCCTAATTAACTTGCTTGAAAAACAAGTGATTGTTGCCTCCCTGTGACTAATTGTTATGACTTAAATCCATTTTATTATGTATAATAACTTAATTTTATCTTAGGAAAAAAACCTCTAAAACTCCACAGAATTAATACATTTTTACACTTTGATTAAGTTATTTTCCAATATACCAAAGGTAGGTATGCTAATCACAAGATATTAGTTTCAGCAAGATAGTAATGAAATTAAGACTATCCAAATCTATTTGGGATATGTTAATATCACATCAGTCTATTTGCCTAGATATTGTATAAAAGATATTTTTATGTATATATTTTCTATACATTGTATACAATTCAAATCTCCAAATATGCAATGTTTTGAAGTTGCTTGGCTCTCAAGGAGCTGCCAATTTCAGGTCTGGTGGGTGGAGGGGGGACTTTTTTCTAGATCTATAAATAAAAAGGATACTAGTATTTTACAGCATATTGTATGTCCAGACTCCTGCAAAGAGTTTATTAACTCCATTGGTCATTATAAACAGCCCATGAGCAGGAGAAGGTTCTAACATCCCCTGTACAAAGTTGTAAGACATGACTGGGAAGGAGGAAGGGCCCTTAAACCTTATTAATAATACGGGGAAAATCTTTCCGGCAACACTTGACTGATTGCTCATTTTCCACTGAAAGTAAGAAAAACATATAAAACACTTCACAACCCCAGAAGTCATTCACAAGTATTTACAGGCATTTTTCAGCAGGTTTTGTTTTTTGGATTTTTTTTTTCAGACCACGTTGAAGGAGAGTCACACCTCCAGCACTACCCTGCTGGAACAATTAGCAATTAAGTGCAGAAATAGCTTCAGTGCTCTTCAAACACTGAACTTGGAACAATTTTGGACAGAGATTGAAGGTCATTATCAGTAATGACATAAGACAGAGGGGACCTCATCCTGGATTAATGTGGGCCACTGTGGAATATCATAGACTACCATGAACCAGGATTTAAGACAGTGAGGGGTGTGGAAATAAGGAAACCATGAAGGAGGAATCATATTAAAAAGATAAACATTCGGTGCACCGATGTGGCTCAATTGTTGAAGCCTCTGCCTTTGGCTCGGGTCATGATCCCAGGACCCTCGGATGGCTCAGGTCATGATCTCAGGGTCCTGGGATTGAGCCCCACATTGGGCTCTCTGCTCAGCAGGGAGCCTGATTCCCCCTCTCCCTCTGTCTGCCTCTCTGCTTACTTGTGATCTCTGTCTGTCAAACAAATAAATAAAATATTTTTTAAAAAAAAGTCATTTTTTCTGACACCTCTGGCTAAGTAAGTTACCAGTACTTTAGAGGAAGAGACAGTGTCCACTAAAAAATCATCCTCAGTAGTTATATTCTTCATTTCTCATTTGTATTTGTTGGAACCATTTTTTGTTGTTGTTGTTGTTAAACTATACCTAGGCCCATGGCCCATTATCTATTAATGCTCTTTTTTAATTTACTATTACCATAAACACTGCAACTATGTATCAAGAGAGGCATTTAAAGTAGATACACTGGCTACTGTCCCAGCAGAGCATGTTGCCCCTGGAATTGATACCATGTTGTTTGCAAGGGCATGCTACACCATCACTATGGTCAACGTAATCCGTATATTCTCTTTCCTGAAATTCTTAGCCGTTTTAGAAAAAAGGATAAAATTACCACAAAAGGACTTAATTCTTTCCCTTAAATCAAGTGATATGTTTTATAGTAATAGAAGTTTGCTAAAAATAATACAAGAAAAGTAAGGTGTGTTTAATGGATGGAGGCTGTCAGAATTAACAATAAAACAATGGAAACATTTGTTGTAAACTATCAACTTTGCATTTTTGGTTGACTCAAAATCGTCAAATGCTTTGAAGAATACATATGTATGAAAGATCATGATGCCACAATTCTATCTAAAATTCACTTATGCTCTAGGACATCGATATACATAATATTTTAATAGTGTTAGAAAATTGTGACCCTTAATTCATTAGTCTGTTCTTCAGGCTGTTTTGCCTTGATCATTAAAAAAAAAACTCTTCAAAATGAATTAAATAAAGTATTTTAGTTTAAATTACTGTAACAATATGATAGGATATGTGTGGAGATATAGAGTGGATGGATGAATAGATAGATGGAAACACAGATCTAGCTTCTTTTTATAAGGTTTTATTTTATTTGTTCGAGAGAGAGAAAGGGAGAGAGAGTGAGAGTGAGAGAGAACACAAGCAGTGGGAGGGGCAGGGAGAGAGCGTGAATCAGTCTCCATACTGAGGTGAGAGCCCTGGTGATGTGGTGGTCCATCTCAAGACCCCAGGATCATGACTGAGCTGAAGGCAGACACATAACTGAGCTACTCAGGTGCCCCAGATCTATCTCAAGTTTTGCTCAGTATTATTTAAAATACAAATTTAGATAATATCATGAAAAAACTTTGTCAATTTATTTGAAAATCTAGATAAAATGGGCAAATTTCATTAAAACTTTAACTTACCAATGTAACTCAATAAAAATATTCTAATATTAATTAGTAGGATTTGTGATTAATAGGATTTGCCAACATTGGCACTGTCAACACTGTCATGGTTGGTGGGTTGGAGGCAACTGACAAGGCATTTTAAAATCCTCAGCAGTGTCACTAGATAGCAGCTGTGACCTGTGACAACTATAAATGTCTCCAGATGTTGCCACATGTCCCCTGAGAACCAAAATTGCCCCACATCAAAAAACACTGAAAGGAGGCAGTTAAGCATTTTCTCATGGAGAAAATACCACAACCAAGCAGTTTTCCAGGTATTCCAGCAAATGTTGAAGGTATACAGGACTGCTATTTTATACCAACAATTCCGAAGAATTGGCAAAGAGAAATGTAAATTTATGTGGCCAAGACAACTTTGATAGCAAAACAGATATGTTTAGTGTGTGAAAGGAAAAAAATCTCAGATCATTAGCATTTATGAAGGTAGGTACCAAAACCCTGAGCCAAGTTACATGCATACCCGGTGCAGTGGGATGTAAGATGGTAGGACAAAATTGAGTTTATCCGCAAAATGCAAGAGAGGTTTAACATTAGAAAATTGGTACCATTTACCACATATAAGGATTATAGTAGCACACCAAGGTTATGATTATTCCAATAGAAACGGTAAAGACATCTGATAAAATTTTACAGTCATTTATGATGAAGACCGTTCATCATCAGCAAAGTAGAAACAGAAAGAAGCATCCTAAAAGTGATAAATGATATCAGACATGCTATGTAAAGCATACCTAAAAGTATATCTACCAGAAACCTGCAGGAATATTACTCTTAATGGAAAAACATATTTTTAAAAAAATCAATTAAAGAAGATCACAGTCACCTTTTCTAAACCTTATACTGGAACTCTATTCTAGGATAATAAGGTTATATAAAAACACATTGAAAGTTTCAGAACTACATACAAAAAATCAGATGATTACTATTCTTAAATGATTTAATTGTGTACATACAAAGTGCACAAGCTTTGCACTAATTATTAGAGTTCAGCAGCCTAACAATAAATATGCAATTGCAATTCTGTACTTCCGCTATAATATATAATAAATATAAAAATATAATTTTAAAAGGCACCTTTTGCAATGGTAATGAAACATGAATTATTATGTATAAATCATAATTATAATAAGTTTACAAGACGAGTATACAAAATATTATAATATTTTAATGAAAGTAATTAAAAATCTAAATTAACAGAGGCTTTGCTGGTGGTCCTGTATGTAAATACTCAGAATCAAAATATATACATTCCCCCCTTCTGCCCCATCTATAACTTCCAGTGCCATTCCAGCCAAGAGACCAATAGGAGTTTTTATTAGACCATGAGAAGCTGATTAAAAAAAAAATTATTAGGGGGCGCCTGGGTGACTCAGTAGGTTAAGCATTTGCCTTCAGCTCAGGTCATGATCCAAGGGTCCTGGGATCAAGCCCCGCATCAGGCTCTCTGCTCAGTGGAGAGCCTGCTTCTCCCTCTCCCTCTGCCTGAAGTTCCCCCTGCTGTGCTCTCTCTCTCTCTCACCATTTTTCTCTCTCTGTGTCCAATAAATAAATAAAATCTAAATATATATTTAAGATTGTATTATATATGTACATATATATGAATAAATATATATAAATAAATATATATGTATATATAAATCTTAAATATGTGTGTGTATATATATTATATATCTTTATCTATCTATCTATATATAAAATTGTAGAAAAAGAAAAATAATGTGTTAGCAACATCCAAGGAAGAACAACATGGGAAAACAAAACAGTAAGATTTATGGACAAACATTTATTATAGAGTTATAATAATTAAAAGATCACAGTTTTAAGTCATGGAAAGGCAGAGCAATGGGAATAGAGGGTCCCTCCCTACGCAGCTTCATGGGTTCATGAAAACAGGAGGGATCCGTCAATAAAAGGTATTGGGAAAACTAGTTATTTAAATAAAAAAAAATTAGATCCCCCTTTCAAACAATTCACAAATTATAAGTCTAGATGAAAAGCAAATTTTGAAAACTTTTAGAATAAAACAAATATTTTCATAAAATAATAACTTCTTAAGTCACGTCACCAGGGCCACTAACCATAACAGCAACACACAACTAATAAATTACAGCTAGGAAGTTCTTGTCCTCAAAAGATAACAAACAAACATAGAACCAGAACAAACCAGAAGTAGATATTCTCAATACATGTAATGGACAAATGATTCATATAGAATGCATGAACAATGATTCCAAGAAAAACAAAACTCGATGGAAACTTGCAAATAGTGTAAATTAGCGCACAATAAAAGAGGAAACCAAACAGTTAATTACTGTTTCTAAAATCATAAAAATATCAGGCTTTATTAGTGATGAGAATAGTAAAAATTAAAACCTGAGGTACTGCTTGATACCTAGTAGATTGGCAAATTCTATGACCTGGACCAGTAGCAAGTGTCAGAAAATATGTTGTTCAGTGGGGAAACTTACTTCCTGCTGACAGAAGTCGGAATTGGTACACCCATTTGGAAAACTATTTGGAAAACAAATTTTATCATATTCACAAAAATACTATTGGTAAATCAAACCTCTTATTTTATTGGCTGATTTATTAGCAGCTAGAGGACAAAGGCATTAATTAGTACCTTGTCAACATATCGTGGGTGAAGAAAATAAAATATATGTATATTTTTGAAGAAAATAAAATATTAAGATATGCATGTATATAGGTTCTCTTTTCCTTAAAGAAATGATTATATTCCCTAATTATTAAATAAGTCATGGCTTCAGTTCACAATGTTAGGTCAATATAAACGTATGATTGGAGGCATGTTTTATTTAAATAGGATCATCATGTAATTAATAGCCATACCTTTGATATAATAACGTTGGTATGAAAATTACTGAGCATACTGATGTTAACTTGTAATCCATCTAAACACATTTCACTTTTGGGTAGAGTGAGTGGAAAATGTGACTGCTTTCCTACCTCATTGCTTTGGTTTTAATTTGGGAATCAGCATCTGAGTATGGAGTAAAATTTGAACATCATTCCTCAGATATTGGTATAAAATTGAGCATTATATCCAATTACACAGATTTAATAATTCTTCATGAGGATAGACTGGATTCCCCACCCAGGAAAGCTCAGAGCATGGCTGCCATGTTGCGTCTGGACTGGGCAGAAGTCCAACCTGTCAGATGCTGCACACTGCCCAAATCTATCAGAATACTGTCTAATGGCTTTTGCATTTGTCATGATGGAGATACTTGAAAACTGTGACTACAGCATGTTCAAAACCTGTTCAAAGATTCTAGCAAGTTATACTTTTGCATTTTATTTTATTTTTTTAAATTTATTTATTTGAAAGAGATCACAAGTAGGCAGAGAGACAGGTAGAGAGAGAGGAAGGGAAGCAGGCTCCCGGCCAAGCGGAGAGCCCTATAGCAAGTTATACTTTCTAAATGAGGCTTGTTGTTTGGGGAAAATCTTTCTTTAGCTGACAAGGTGATGGGCTCAGAAGCAGCAGTCCCTGAAAACTCCCCGAGATGGGATTAGATCCATGAATGGGACACGTTGAGCAAAACCAACAGAAAGGGGTGTTCAAGGCTGAGCAGCAAAGGTTTTTTAATTTTTTTTTCCTTTTAAATTTTTATTTATTTTTTACAGAAAGAGAGTGAACATGGGTGATTCGTGGGGAGGGTGGTGGTGGGGGAGGCAGAGCAAGGGGTAGAGAGAGAATCTTAGGCTGACTCTCTGCTGAGCACCGAGCCTGATGCAGGGATTGATCTCACCACCCTGAGATCAGAACCTGAGCTGAAACCAAGAGTCAGACACGTAACTGACTGAGCCATCCAGGTGCCTCTGAGTTGAATGTTTTCAGCTAGAGAAGGTCAAGTCCGGTCTTTAACCTAGTTTGACTCGAAGCCACCTTGAGAAAGCTGATCTACCTGCTGCAGAGGCCACAGGCCTGATTTCCACAAGAACAGGCATAGGCGTATCCCAAGTCTCTGCTCCATCTGCTGTCCTGTTTTCTTCACTGCTTTCTAGCAGGTTTTCCTATAACGCGTATTCTTTTGGAGCTTGCTGTTATTCAGGCTCCTTTGGCCTTCTCCGCCAGATATTACCTCATTTGTGAGTTTCAGGGTCTGATCTTAGAATCTTCAAAATCGGACTCTGCTGCCTGTTTAACCTCATCCTTCTTTGCTCTCTGATATTCATCTTTTACTTTGTGTAGTATCGTCCCCTCATCTCACCCTCCACAGGCTCTAATCACTTTCCTCTTGGTGTCTTCATTAATGCCGATTTACCTTGAAAAAAAATCTCCTTTCCTCAAACTCGTTCAAATATTCAAATGTTGCCAGTTTGCATTCATCACAGAGAATTTCTCCTCTGGAGGGTTTTCCATATTAATCTAGCTTTCATTTATTATTTGTACTTTTACTCAATATTATACAACTTTTTCCCCCACAATTTCCATTTGCCTCTTATTTTGCCTTTTTTTAATTTTTTAATGACACTGGCATTTTTTTTTCTTAGTTTTGGTAAAATATACCTAACATATAATTTACTGTCTTAGCCATTTTTATATGCTGTCCTATAGCATCAAGTACATTTTCACTATTTTACAACCATCACCACCATAACCGCCAGAACATTTTCATTCTTGAAAAATGGAAACACTGTACGTGTTGTAGAGCGATACTGCCTTTTCTCTCGCCCAGCCCCTGCCAGCCGCCATGCTACTTGGTGTTTCTATGACTTTGACAAGTGTAGATACCTTCTGTAAGGAGAATCATATGGCATTTGTTTTTTTGTGACTGGCTTATTTCACTTAGCATAATGTTGTCAGGGTTTATTTGTGTTGTAGCAGGTGTCAGAATCTCCTTCCCTTTTGAATGGCATTCCCCGTATCCCATTGTATGTTCTTAGCACATTTGGCTTATCCATTCATCTGTTGAAGGACACTTGGATTCCTTTCACCTCTTGGCTACTGTGAATAACGCTTCCATGGACAAGGGCATACAAATATCTCTTTGAGGCTCTGCTTCTGATTCTTATGGGTATAGAGCCCAAAGTGGAATTCCTGGATCTTACAGTAATTACATTTTTAACTTTTTGAGGAACTGCCACACTATTTTCCATAGCAGCTGCCCCATTTTCCATTCCCGCCAACAATGCGTGAATGTTCTAATTTCTCCACATCCTCACCAACATGTATTATTTCCTATTTATTTCCATAGTAGCCCTTCTAATGGGTGTGAAGAGACATGTGGTTTTAATTGGCAGTTCCCTAATGATTAATGGTGTTGAGCATCTTTTCCTATGCTTGTTGGGCAATATCACAGAAATTGTTGAATTGATCCTTCCATATATTTCCTGTACTTGGGTACATTGCAAATACCTACAAGGAACAGCCTCTAATTCAGAATCTCTGATGTATTCTTTGGTTTTCATAAGCTCTGTGAGATATTCAGTGGATGTTGGGAATTACGAAAATTGTACTGAGTAAAAGAATTTCTGTAGCTATCTATAGACATGGGTTTGGGGCACTTTTTGATGGCTGTTACATTATCTCCAACTAGGCTCCTCTGGATCTACTCTGCAAATTTTGTTTTACCTTAAAATGTTTACACTGCTGAACCTTCAAAGGTCTGTTATGCCCCTTCTCCTTTCTATAATAGCTCCATCTTTAACTACCGTCTGTTGTAAGGATTTCTGAATCTGAGTTCCTGGATGTGTCTCTCTCATGAGATTTCCCAGCAATTCAGATGCCTCAGATGCAATAGAATTAAGACTGGAAAGTATTTATCTTTTTTTCCAAAGCACCTCATGCCTGTCCAAACTGCACTTAGATTGCTCCAGGCTTTTGACCGTATTTTTGACTCCTTATTCTTCTGTGCTTGCCAGGTAAAATAGCCAGCCGCTCTCACCACCGCTCTTTCCTGGAGGCATTTCTCTATGTCCGTGATCCGTATCCTAGTGCAGCCCTCTGTAATCTCAATTCTGGGTGCCTTTAAGAATTTCTAGCTATTTCATCTGTTTCTGGTGCTATCTTGACTTTGATTTGCCCCAAATACTGCTGCAACCAAACCTTTCTTGCTAAGACTTGGTTTTTATCATGTCATTTTCTTGAAGAACAACTTGCAAACGTCCTTTTTTGTCTATCATATCAAGATAGATTTTTCACATATTTCAAGGGGTGACCTATGGAATGGATATGAGGAATAGTTTCCAGAGTTCTAGAAGGGACCATTGGATAATGCTGGAGAAATCACAGAGCCCATTTTTACCTAATATATTGAATATATATTTGTAATTATTTGAGGTGTTTTTACAAGCAATTAGTTGCAGAAAAGTGATGATTTTCAAACAAAGGGCTAAGTGGTCTTGGAATATATAAACCTCATGAAGAGCTTACTAAATGCATAGAAACTTCACATCATGAAATCTAGAGTCAAGCAAAGGTACCCTTTATTCTAAACAGCTGCTCTGATATCTATGTAAGTTCTTGACTTGGTCCAGCTCTGGGAAAGCCACACTCCTTATGCGGTCCTGAGAGTGTTTGCTTTCTCTGGAACTGTTTTAATCAACTTCTCCTCATCCTGAATGGGTCCCCACCATCTGCATCACTTCAGTATTCAGACCTTTCCAACGAGCTTTTGCAGACTGGCTTGCAAACACATTTTCACTCTCTTGCAATTCTTTAGCACATATTATCACATCTTTATTTATGTTCTTGGTTAATAATCCCCTAGCTACAACATCCACGTATGCCATTTCTCCTTAGCTGTGTTTAATAAGGTCAATAATGCAGTCTCTGCGAGCTTTGTGTCTGCCGTGTCACCTATCCCAGTGTGATATGTAGTGCTTCCAATGTGCGTATTTCATGAGTAGATGATGGCAGAAAAATGCACTTTGAAATATTAGTTCTCAGTGACTTATTCATTCGAGGGGAGTCGCAGTTTTAAATACGTGAGAATTGCTAATCCATGCATTACTTTAATAGTCAGGGGAAAAGATTTTTTAAAAAATTTTAAAGATTTATTTGTTCATTAAGGATAATGAGCATGCATGTGTGTGTGAGTGGGGGCGGGGCAGAGGGAGAGTGAGGAGAGAGCACACTCCCCACTGACCAAGGAACCCCACAAGGCCTAGACACAGGGCTCAGTCCCATAATCCTGAGATCATGATTTGAGCCAAAATCAAAAGTGAACGCTCAATCAACTGAGCCACTCAGGTGTCATCAAGGGAACGTATTTTTTTTTTTTTTAAGATTTTATTTATTTATTTGAGAGCGAGAGAGCATGAGAGCAGAGAGGTCAGAGGGAGAAGTAGACTCCCTGCTGAGCAGGGAGCCCGATGTGGGACTTGATCCCGGGACTCCAGGATCATGATCCGAGCCCAAAGCAGTCGCCCAACCAACTGAGCCACCCAGGCACCCCGGGAACATATTTTTAAACAGTAAATTAACCAATGCAAATTAAAATATCAGAATTTAATGAACACTGTGTTTGTCTTGCCCATCTGATGGGGACAGTATAGATACACAATAATTAATCTAGTATACTGTGGTAAGAATAACACTAGCAAATAAGCACTGAACGATGAAGGCCCAGAGAAGGTAATGAGTCAGTCCATCTGTCCGAGTCAAGCACGCGTTCATGAGAAGTGGTACTGAACCATGGCGGGTATCTCCAGGTAGAGGAAGGAAGAAGTGATTCCAGAAAAGGGGGAAAACAAGAACATGGTTTTCTGTGTGTATGTCAGATGAGGAGAAGTAACTTGAAAAGTAGGGGTTATATTATAGCTTGCTCAGAATAAAATTTTGGGGAGGTTTGGAGTATTAATTGAAAAAAAAAAACAGAAGTAAAGAATGATTTTTAAAGTAAATAAGCAGCACAATCCTATTTACTCGGAATAGTGTTGAAGGAGAAAATGGTTTGAATCCTTTTATTGGTCATTTAAAAATGTAACACACACATGCAGGCACGAACGCAAAGTAGATCTTGGACTCCCCGGTTTTCAGACTTACTGTCATCAGTTTTCTGATGATTTACATCAACAGAATAGAAACAAGAACATTAACAAAGTCTTTAGAAAAGTAACTCATAGGGGCGTCTGGGTGGCTCAGTGGGTTAAAGCCTCTGCCTTTGGCTCAGGTCATGATCCCAGAGTCCTGGGATCAAGCCCTGCATTGGGCTCTCTGCTCAGCAGGGAACCTGCTTCCTCCTCTCTCTCTGCCTGCCTCTCTGCCTACTTGTGATCTCCATCTGTCAAATAAATAAATAAAATCTTTAAAAATAATAAAATAAAAAAATTAAAAAGTAACTCATGAACACAACTGAGTTTTAAAGGAACTTTGGCCTTTTTTGTGTTTGTGAGAAATTTGTTGTCCGTCATGGCTTGCTGTGCAAGCATGATTGGTGTAGAAGAGAAGAAATATCTCCGACCATCACCAGGAATTGTGTTCGTTTTGAACACCGTTTCTTAGTGCTCAGAAAGTAAACCCATTTATTCTGAATCCTCTGCTTTCCAAGAACAGTGTATGTTTCATTCAAAGAACTTGTTGAAACAGCACAACAGCTTAATAGTGTTTTTCAATACATTTGTTTCTATTTAACGGAGTTAACAGATTATAGTACTAATTAATCAAAAGAAACAGCCAGAGACAAACCTTAGTAATTCAGACTAAGAAACATCACTTTGTTGTGCAGTTTTCTACACAGTGGCCCCTTAAGTACTCACTCCGTGTCTATTCTTGTCTTCCACAAAGACACTCTGAATACACTGGACAAGATAAGTTTATAAAATGGAAATTGATCAGTCACTGTCTTGATTAAAAGGCTCCTGTGTCCCCTGTTGTGCTCCCCAGTGGGATCCCTGTCTTCTGTGGTGTCCTACGAGAGTTTGCGTGCTGTGGTTTCTGTGTGGTTCCTCTGATTCATTTCTTACCCCCTTCCCAGTCCTCACTAAGCTTCGGCTGCATGGGACTGTCAGTTTTCCCGCACTTGCCTTCCCCACACGCCTACTCTGAACGTTTTCCTAGTTCCCCTCTTCTTGACATTCCCGTTATCCATTTACCGCCGTATGCACACTAAAGTTTCCGCTCGAGTACCCAGTGAGCATGTCCTCTGTGCTCCTCACGTGGCATCCTGGAGTCTCCTCTGCTCCATTGCCGAGCACGAGTTACAGCCTGTGTTCACACAAGGAAAGTCTATACAAGTGTGCATGTACACATGTGTGTTCCCCATGAGAATGAGGGCAGGAGGCATCCCCAGCTTTTCCCGCACAGCACCTGGGGTGCTCACCAAGTATCTGGGCAGTGAATTAATTTTCTGAAAAAAACACAAGAAAATGTTCATCTCTATTATTGAAAGAAAATGCGTCACTGGGGTACGAGAGTCAGGCATGGTATATTGTAGGATTTACAAGAATTATAGGACAATTGTGTTGGGAAACATTTGGAGGTTTTTGAAATTTCTAATGTATTAACTTGCACTGTTTTGTGATTAACCTGAAATTTTTTTTTGCCATGAAAAGTGGGAGAAGTTAAAGCATTTGAAAATTCATGCTTTTTGATCTGTTATTCTCAGTTTTTTAGAGAGTGTAAGAGAGACAGAGAGCGGGAGCGAGACCAGGAAACCGCGAGTGGGGGGTACGCAGGCTCCATGCCCAGTGCAGAACCCCATGGGTGGCCCTGTCTGCCCCCCTGAGATCATGACTTGAGCCCAAAGAGTCGATGCTTAATTGACTGAGCCACATGGGCGCCCCAATTCTAAGTATTTTTTTTTTAAAACAAAGATTACTTTGGGGAGGATGACTCACAGATGCCAAGCACAATAAATGAAAACGAAACAGAGAGAAGTCAAGAGCTGATATTAGAGAGAGAAGCTGGGTGCAGTGTCAGCTGCGGTATTGCTGTTTTCTTCCTACTGTCGGTGTCGATCTGCTCTGTTATTCACATTCTTGTATTTTGTAATGTGTGTGTGTATGTGTGTGTGCCGGCTATGTGAACATCCTGCCTTTAGGTCACACCACACTTATCTTACTCTACCCGGGCAAAAAAAATGTCAAGACATCACTCATGCACCGAAAGAAAGCCCTGTTCTATTTTAAATGGGACGAAATAATTCATGTCCTTTTATTTTATGTTTCCTTCAGATGCTCCGACACTGCTGAGGTGTTTAGAGCACTTTCCTCCTCTTTGTTCTTTATCATGCTGACAGAGGAGGGATTTGGTGCAGTAGGTTACGAACCATCATTTTGGTCACATCGTGTGCTTTGTAAATCTCTTTTTCATCCAACATATCAGTTCCTATCTTTCCTCAGTGTTACTCATCATAGGAAAAAAGAAAACTTGACTCTGAACCTTCCAGCCTGCAGAAGTGCCTGTTAAGAACTCACTGCATCAGAACCGACCCGTGTTCTTTTGGTGATTACAGAAACAGAGTGAGGTCATGGACACATCTCATAGGGAAGAAAGCATGAGACCACCTGCTCTTACTGTCTATTTAAAACAAATCTTTTTTTTTGGTTAATGAAACACAAGAGAACCATAATTGAGGCACAAAAAGCAGCAAAACAATTTGTATTGAATCTTTATGTGATTTTGTGATTTAGCTAGTGATTATTTTAACCTAGTTTCTTTTAGTGTGCTTTCGGGGGCCATACACAGAGGGGATCATAACACGACTTTTATCTAGTTCCCTCTCTTCACATTGATGTCTACAGAATCCCAGGGAAAGCTTTAATAGTTACAGGTGATGTTTAGTAATGTCAATGACCTATACATGGATTAAGATCCATTTATGTGACAAGTGGGTAAAGTGTTGGTATGTATTAATGAGGTGTTCCGTAGTTAGTTCTACTGAAAGTGTGTAAGATCCTCTGCCTTCAAACATTTATTTGGGAAGTTACAGTCTATAAACAAGAAGCGTGACTGAGAAAGGTGAACAAAACTTAAACTGTAATGGGCATGTACTCTGGACCAAATTCCTTTTCCTTTGTATTTTTTATTTTATTTTTTTTTCTATTTAGCCACTTAAGTGTTTCTTGTTTTTAAAGATGGTATTTCTGCCCACTCTTAAAACCTCAAACAGGCTGATTTATTATTTCAGTGTTCCTCTGTCTGTATTCATTTATTCATAATCCCATGTGCACATTTTGGAAATTAAAATCCCGAAGATAAAACATGTTCTCTGATGCTATGGTATGTGCGGCTGTACTTTAGCCAGGCTTTATCATACGGGGATGCAACAGATCCTCACCTTCCGACTTTGCATGATTTTTCAGGATCCTGATGCAGCAAGGAAGGTTGTCTGGCAGAGGACAGAAACCGTTTCTGTAGCTGTGATGACCTGTGCTGCCCGCCTGCGATTATTTCAATTTCCTGTTGCCGTTTCTTTGAGGAAGTCCCCACTCCCTAATGCGCTGCGTTTTGGATTCTTATTATTCTTGCCTGTTTTGCTGATTCTTCTGTGAAACTACTGAAAAGGTAGTACAAGTACAAATACTCACTGTTCTAGGAGACAGGCGGACATCCAGGAGCCTCCTATGGGAAATGGAAGGCGGTGGAAGGTGATGGTTCCCACTAGACAACATTCGAGTCTGAATTCCGTCAACACCAAACCAAGCACGCTCATGGTGCTATCCCGATTCTCCTGTTCTTCTTTATTTCTAGCCACAGAAACACATAGGTTTTATTGTTTTCCATCAAATTACCTTGGGTTCGTTTCTCAGTCTTACATTACCAAGACATGAAACCATGCAGAGCTCACTTTTTTCAGTGCGATGGCAATGCTACCCAGAGAGCTTGAATCCCCAGGGCTTGTGCTTGAGGAACAAGGTCAGTGAGAAGAGCTTTCTCAGGAGAAGGCATATTGCTGGAAACATTGAAATTGGGAGAGAGTTTGTACCTGTGTGTGCTCGCATTCCTGAATTCACCCAACTCTCACGTATTTGGCTGCCGATTTGGCTTAGCTTGGTGAACTCAGGCTTAACAGACATAGTTTCTGTGTCTGGTCGTTCAGCGTCTCCACTCAAGCATCTGAGATGGGCCAGGAGTGACAGCACAGAGTGGTGAGGGCTAGAGCTTCATGCTCAGGGGCAGGTGCAAATAGAGCGTGTCTCCAACTGCAGAGTTCAGCGAAACTTCCCAAGGAATGTTGTGCCAGAGCTCAGTCACGGAAAATGATCATGACGTGACGAAAGCAGACTAAGAAAAAAAGTGGGGGCAAGAATCGCTCTAGGTCCACGAAACACATATGGGAAGGCAGAGGTGTGAGGGAGCGTGGTGTACTCAGGGAATTTTAAATCCTTCTATGTGACTCTTACATATAGTGTCTGCGGGAAACTGTAAGACATGAACTTGGGTGTGAAGGCAGGAGTGTGGTCATAAAGGCATGTCAGGGTATGAGGACTGAACAGGGTAACTGCTGCATGTGGGTGTTGAGAACCCTAAGTTCTAGAGGGATAGAAGAGGGATGGGTAGAAAACTAGGTGATGGATGATATAGATGCATAGGTCTACAGACAGACAGTGGATCATTGGGTGCTAGATAGATAGATGATAGATGGGGAGATGATAAGATAGAGGGAGAGAGAGACGGTGGATGGGAAGATAGATGGATAGACAGATGATAGGCAGATAAAAGAAGATTAGTGGGTATGTGATAGGTGATAAATAAGTTACAGATGATGGCTAGATGGTAGGTAGGTACATGGAGATAAATGGATGATAGCTACAGAGATACATGGCTGGAGTCCTAAAGAGAGATGCAGAAAACAATGGTAGCTAGCTGGAGAGAAATGATAAGGAGGTGATGGAGAGACAGATGGAGAGACGGACAGATGGAAGCATACAGTCCCATGTAGACTGGGTCTCGCGGTGTCTGGCTGGCCTCTCACCTTGTTGCTACAGGGATTCCAGTCAGCCCAAAGCCCCGCCCCCCGGCTCTCCGGGGCTCTGTCTGATTACTTGTTATCACAGTGGAATGTTTCTGTGAACGTAGGCTGGGGTTTTTAAAAACACAGTAAAAGCATGGAATAGCTTCCTGGATAATTACTTTTACTTGATGGCACCATAAAAATAATATTTCACATGAAGACAAAGAATTGTAAAATTAAAACATAGAGTTGAAGAACAACATTGCTACTGATGCAGGCCACCGTGTGGGCGGCTTGCAAAACCATCCATCAGGGTGCACGTGTCCTTCTCTACTGTCGGGAATATTTGGATGAAATGTGGGTAAAGCACTCATTATGGGCACAAGGTGGCCTCTTCCGTTTCTCACCACTGTGGCTTCTCAGCAGCTGACTTCTGTTCCACGGTTTCTGTCTTGTCCCCGGCGTGGCTGCTCTCAGAGCTGCTCCGTGCAGAGACCGACCCTTTCCCCTCAGGGTACCTCTACTCACTTATTCACTTCAGAAATCACAATCTCAGAAACATCAATGACTTTTGAAGCAGCAGTTGCCGTGTGGGAGCAGAGACGAACTTTGCGTGTTTCTGGCCATGATGAAGTTGAAACAGCCAACAAATGCAACCCCTCATGGAAATAGTGCTCCTCTGTCCCTTTTCCTTTTTTATAAATTTTGGGTAAAATTTGTGTATATTCCAGGTGTACTAC
This sequence comes from Mustela nivalis, assembly GCF_964662115.1. Lineage (NCBI taxonomy): Eukaryota > Metazoa > Chordata > Mammalia > Carnivora > Mustelidae > Mustela > Mustela nivalis. The sequence continues at coordinate 37,329,760 of NC_139039.1, forward strand.
ATGATGATTTCGTATACACAAGCACAGGAAAATGACCACACACACTGATTAGCATCTTATCTTCATATAGCTGCTCTTTTTCATGTGAAGACAGCACCTGAAATCTATACTTTTAACAGATTTCAAGTGTTCAATACTGTGTTATTAACTATAGTCGGACACCTTCCGTTAGATCTCGAGACGTATCGTACACCACCGTATCTTTTGGAACATTTGTGTCAAATATTTTGTCTATGTTTATGTAGAATACTTTATCAAACCCTACGTTTGTACCAGGCAGTTTTTACTTGGCATAAATGTGTGGCCCTCCCGTGCAGGTGCCGTGCGGAGCCAGAGAGGAGGGACATTTGTAAGGAGCTGTGAGTTACTACATGTTTCCACCACTGTCCATCCATCCATCCACTCACGTGCCAACATACCCCGGGGGCATCTGATGGATCCGGCATCTGGCGAGGTGCCGTGGAAATCCTCTGCCCGTCGCAAATCCTCCTGTATTATTTGTATCAAAGCGCAATTTTTGAAAAGTATTTTTTCTTTCTCTCTGGAAGTCACAGAGCGACTGCTGGCATTTACTCACCTTCTGCACGAACAGTTCTCTCCTTGTTGGCTTTGAAATTAATTTTCTTTATCTTGACACAAAGACCCAAAATATGACTTTTTTCCCCATAGAACAGACGGTGAGGAGGCAGCAGAAGTTGCAATTTACTGAAAAGGGGGATACTATATTTAAACAGCATATTAATACATGATTATACAGCTGGACAGATTGTGTTCCTCCAACAGAATGTTGCTGTTGCTTTTCTGAAACTCACCAGTGCTATCATAACACTTAGTGGGGGACGTGGCTCAGGGAAGGAAGGAAAATAGGAAGAAAGGAAGGAGAGAAAGATGGAAACCAAGAAAGAAAAATCTCTCCTGGGTGGAGAGAAATCAAGGCAAGGATTAAAGAGATTAAATAATTCATGCTGCCAAAGAAAGCACTGTTCTTTGATTCCTTAGAGCGACAAAGGAAAAAAGCCCTTTTAACTCATCAGCAAAGGAAAATATTGATAGTAGTTTTAAAATTCTGTCTTGATACCCAGCATTTTGCCTCAGTACCTATCATATGCCTATAATAATGTGCTTCAGTCCGAGACGGCAGGTTTGAGCCATCTCAAAAACGAGTATGTTCAGGGAGGGGTGGGGGGGGAGAATGACCTGTAGTTAAAGGTTTGAACTACTGACCAGGGAGGGAGGATTAAGAAGCCTTATTAAGTGTATGAAGATTTACATTTGCATCCATTTAAACTTCAGTGTTATTTTAAGGACAATACCTAAACCTGCTTGTGTCTGTGTAGCCCTTGGGGCACTGGCAATTTGCTTTCTGAGAATCACTCCTGTGACCCTACCAACTCCCTCTAAAACGCACACGGACACACCAGCCCGCAGACGACTGCTTCCATTTGCCCACATGCCGGACTGTCAGGTTTCTGAGACAAGACCATACGTGACAAACTGAGGGTTTTATTTTCAATTAGCTTCTAGCTAAATGCTTTCATTTATATTTTATTCTAATTGAACTAGGCTTAATGAGGTAGTAGATTATTTCTATTCAAGACAAACTGCCAGAGATTCTGGAAGACTTTGTATCTTTAGCTCACAGAAGGAAGAGACTCATATGCGGATATTCTAGTTGCTGAAATCAGACATTGGATGTTTTATTTTTTTCTTCTAGAAATATGTCAAGTGTGTAGTTGCTTGATACCAAATGTTACTTTTTAAAATAATTTTATGTAAAAGTCACTTTTCTAACGGGAGACAAGTTATATTTAAAAGACTTCCCAAAATGAAATGAAGGGAAGAAATTCAAAGTTTACACTTTTAATTATAGCAGAGCTCTCTCTATTGACTTAATGCATCTATCTAGATGCCACTGAAATGTGATTGAAAGTTCAAAATTTTCAAGTAAAAATTGCTTTAGTAAATGCAATCAAGTTGATGTTTAATATGTAAAATACCCAGTATTAGCAACATGCATTTTATTTATTAATACTGCATTAAATAATCCCCCAAATTAGTCATAGTTATAGTTTTCACTCTGGACATGAACGACTAATGAACACAGTACAGGGATGTGTTAAATGATCACCCCAAGGGCCCAAAGAGTGTCTATAAAACACATGTATCCCCAGAACAACCAGAACCCTCAGGACTCCTGAAAATTTCCGGAAAATGTACTGCAATTTAAAATGTTTAAGCAGCTCAATATTTACAAATGGCTTTCCGAGTTTCCTTATGCCTTTACAGGGGGTCCAGACTCCACAGACAGCTTAGACAAGGAGACTAGTCAGGGAACAACTCAAAAAATAACTCTTGGTTTGCTTTACTTTGTGTTGTCTCAAACAAAACGTGCAAGTCATTCCTTTTTTGGGGGAGATAGATTATAGATATTTTATGAGTGCGCGATAAAGCTAGTTTATAGGATGGCAACAGATGATCCAGGCCTTTCTGGGGAAATCAGCGAGAGGCTGTGTTCCTGGCTGTGGCAGCTCCCTCGACGCCGAGACTCAGCATCACCCCTGGTCTGTAAGATGCGTGTTTCAGGGATCCTGGAGCAGAACGAGAAGGGGCTGCGCGTGCTGGATGCCACAAACCAGAGGGCTCTCTGCAGCACCGACTACTGGTCCCAGGCACTGGATGGGCTAAAGCGAGTTATGCTTACCCGTTCCTACCATCAAGGGGATGGGCACGTGTCCTCCTCCTAGGTATCAGACGGAGGGAGGAATCACTCATCTGTGACCCGTAGTAATGTCTGCGGTAGAAATGTTCAAAATTGTAGGAAAACCCAACATTCCAATGGAAAGAAGTAGCCCGTGCTTTAATCTATCAGGTCTGCCCCAAATTATTTCATTCAAGACATAGGGTAAGATAAAAATAATAAAATCAAGTATATAGGCCAATGGAAAATGAAGATGTTTGTATAGTTGCCGGAGTCCCAAGTCAATTTCTTTGGACCTCTTTCGTGGCCGATTTCCTTTTCTCATGTCTCCTATTGATCACACACTTGTTATGTTAATGTGTTTTTATTTTTAACTTAAAGTTCAATAATATCTGTACATTTGGGATTCTGAATGATGCTAAGCCCTGTACTAGATGGTGGGCTACATAAAAGAGCCCGATCCAGAATCAGCAAACTCTAGGAAAGTATAACTAAGGTTAAGATGCAGCCTGGCTAAGTGACGGTAGCAAGGCAGAGAGGTGAAAATCTTGCAGGTGGAATGTCCCCTCTTTCCATATATGTCTGCACTCTCTAGAACCTGGCAACCTTCCTGTATCCAAAATTAACAATTAGCTAGAATTATCCACAATATAAATGACCTAAAAATTGATACCTGGGGTAGGAAACATTAATATTTCTGGACTTGGCAGGAACTAGTCTTTGGAGAGACAGGTGATAAATGTAATTGTATTCTTATCTTTGCCAATCATAGCGGGGGCCCGTAAACTAGATAGAAAATATGCTGGAGTGAGGGATTGGCTTACTCAGCTCTAAACCGGCTTCAGTTGCTAACAACTTCCAGCACAGCTGTGCTGAGTAAACTAATAATTAGCAGAATGTCAAATTTCTCGTTCAGAGCTTATTTCTCAAAGTCGTATCATATGTAATATGTGTGTATGTATCAGTTACACATGATGCTTTTTGCACAAGATCACTTTTAATCTGTATATGATTAATTAGCCTCAGAGTTCTCCTGTGTGACGGGACATGGCTGCGTACTGGAATGTGGGAGTGTTCAGAACCTTCCGTGACCAGAGTCTAGAACCTGAAGGACAACCAGTGTGCATATAAGGTCATGGAAAGGTATGGTGGAGATGGGACCAGGGACATCTCCTCTCACTTCCCCGGTGCCATCTCTCTGCCCCCGTGTTCTTGGGTTCCTTCTTCATTCTGCTCTTAGCTTTTCACATTAACAAAATGTTCATTGACTGCCCCCATCACAGCAAGCTACCCCTGTAGTTAGGAGATAAATTAGCTTGTGAAATAAGACCTTTCTTTTAGTAGCTAGGGACTATACGATCGCCTTGTCGCACAGTGGCTGTGCTTACCATGACGACTGGCAATGGCCGTCTTCTTGGCGCTTCGCGAATGTCGTTGTGGACGTGGCTGGCACCTACTGCCGTGTCCTTGGCTTCCTCATGGTGACTTCATTTGTGAAGTCAAATCCTCAGAGGAAAGTTCCAACAGACACTGAGATTTTGTGGGAGAGATGAAGAATGAGGTGTAGATGATGTGAACCAGTGGAAAGATGCGACAAGAGAGTCAGTCGTTCGTAGACAAATGGGTGGAACACACATGGACACGAGCTTCTCCCTCATCCACACTGAGGTGACCATTAGCCAGGACTTCCGAAATACCAAGACAGGTTCTTCCTATAACATCTAAAATATCTTATTTTGCAAACCTATGCATAGTTTAGAAATATCTTGGTGAATAAAACCCTAATTAGAAATGCTTGTTTCTTATGGAGCTGTTACTTCACAGAAGTCCTTCAGACCCTGTGTTTGTCTGCTGGGGCGCCATGACAAGGCGCCACAGGCTGGGTCCCACAGCACACGTTTGTCTCTCAGAGTTCCAGAGGCTGGGAGTCTGGGATCAAGGTGTTGGACAGGGCTGGTTTCTCCTGAGGCCCGTCTCTTGGTTTGCAGATAGCTGTCTTCCCGCCGTGTTGCCACATTGTCTTTTCTGTGTTCATGTCTCCCTAGTGTCCCTTACACTTCTTAGAAGGAATCCTTTTGGACTCTGGTCCTTGCCCTAATGATTTCAATTGAACCCCATCCCCTCCTGTCCTTATTTTCACCTACGGTCACATTCCCAGGTTCTGGGGTTAGCAATGATGGGCACTTGTCAAGCCCTTACTCTGTGCCAGGCACTTTTGAGGGTGTTCATGGCGTCTCATTTCATGATGACACAAACGTAGAAAATAGGTAGTATAATTGTCATTTCCAGATAAGAACCTGAAGTTCAGAAGGGCTAGGAACTTGCTCAAGCCCATGAATTCATCTAAAAATAAGTTATTTTGTTGAGAGAGATTTGACACAAACCATCTGTAAGTTTAAGGTGCACCGTGTGTTGATTTCATACACATATATATCGTTCCAGGATTACATTTGTAGTGTTAATTAACACCTTCCATCATGGGACATAATTATTTCTTCTTTGTGGCGAGAACATTTAAGATCTACTCTCTCCTAACAACTTTCAAGTTTAAGGTACAGTACTGTTGACCCAAGTCACAATGTTGTGCGTTAGATTCCCAGAACAACTTCATCTCATAATTGCAGGCTTGTGCTTTTTTGACCAACATCTCCACAGCTTACCCCCCGCCCCATAACCATCATTCTGTTTCTACGTTTGGCTTTTTTAGATTCTACATACAAGTGAGATCATACAGTGGTTGTCTTTCTCCATCTGACCTGTCTCACTTAGCAAAAGGCCCTGAAATACTTTATGAGCCCCGACTGTGCACCCGGAATTGTTCTACAAATCTGTAGACATATCACTAATAAAACAGGTCACACACTGCCTCTCGTAGTATCAGAGTAGGTAGTAAATAACCAAATACTTCCATATTGGATGGTGAGAAGTACTCTGTACAAAAAGCCAATCGTGTGTTTATAGGTCGGGGAAGAGTGTTGTGATAAGGTGGTATTTGAGCTGCAGCCCGAGGGGAAGCAGGGGCCATGCCCCACGCTGGCTGGCATCTTGAGGAAGATCATTCTAGGCAGGGCACAGGCGAGTGTAAGTCCTGAGCGGGAGCGTGCTCAGCAGCCTTGAGAAAGAGCCAAGAAACCAGGGTTGCAAAGGAGAGGGAGTTAATGAGCAAGCCCAGAAGAGAGGCCAAGAGATGTGCTGGGAGCCGGGCTGGGGAGCACGGTGCCTTGGGGGAAGGAGTTTTACTTTTGCCATGGTAACTTGGGAAGAGATGGGGGAGTTTTGAGTAGATCTGTGTTTGAAAGGATCCCTAGAGACTTTGGGTGCAGAAGGCTTGGGAAACTTTTAATTCCAGTGCAGAGAGAGGGCCTGCTTGACGAGGTTGGGCTCTTCGGTGAATCCTGGTCAGATTCTGGATGTGTTTATGGAAGAGAGAGTTTCCAGGATGTGTGGGTGAGTCTGAGTAAGAGAGCAATCTTGTTTGAATGCAGCGTTTGTGGTCTAAGCCAGTGGACATGTGCCTTTGAGTAGTCATGCTAATTTTACCTCCCAGATCTGTCCCCTCTGACACTGGCTCTGGTCAGGTGATGGCAAGCATGGCTGTGGCCAGAGGCAACCTCCGCTCCCATCGCTCACTCTCTGGAAGGGCATGGGAGGCACGGGAGCCAGGACACTCTCTCTGGAGCCTCACAAGTAATTTCCTCCCTCCACTCATGGACACTCACTGAGGCTGTCCGACAAGGATTCAAATTCGGATTACATTAAATGATGCTTTTGAAGTAAATAGTACAGGGCCGGGGAAAATACTAGTTGATCAGTAGATATTTTCCAGATAAATGTTCTTGTTAAGACTGAAGCTAGACTTGGATTGGACTGCAGGGTCTACAGACTCCTGCCTGGGATGCAGTCGGCGGGGAGGGGGTCCTGGTGCTGCCAGTTAAGACCCAGGACATATGCCCTGGATGTAGATCTTACACACTTACTAGTCCATCATTCCATTTACCCTTTCATTCAAAGGCATCAGAAATCCTGCCTTTTAGATACAAGACATCTACTTTGTATCTTCTAAGGAGGAAAAAACTTTTTCTATAACCAAATGTTTCTTTTTGTTTTTCAACTTAGAGCCAAGTGACTATTTTAAAAGATCCCTAAAAACAAAGGTGTCCTTGTTCAGTATACCAAAAAACTGGAAACACCTTAAAGACAGCTGTTAGTAAACTATTTAGATAAATTTGGAAGCGTATATACAGAGGAACACCATTCAGGCATTCAAAATCATGGTATTGTAAGTGCAGATAAAGACAAGAAGCAGCATGGAGATGTTAATAGATATAATAAAGAAGTAAGTTGTAGTATAGATTGTAAAGTCCTGTAAGCGGTGTTAACTCCATGTTAACCAGGACAAAAGAAAATAAAAACAGAAACAGAAAAATGTCCAGCACAGCCGTTTGCTGCAGAGACTAAGGGGCGATGCACTTGATTTTTTGTTTTTATTTATTTATTTTCAGCATAACAGTATCATGATTTTTTCACCACACCCACTGCTCCATGCAATCTGTGCTCTCTATAATACCCACTACGTGGTACCCCGACCTCCCACCCCCCGCCCCGCCACTTCAAACCCCTCAGATTGTTTTTCAGAGTCCATAGTCTCTCATGGTTCACCTCCCCTTCCAATTTCCCCCAACTCCCTTCTCCTCTCCATCTCCCCATGTCCTCCATGCTATTTGTTATGCTCCACACATAAGTGAAACCATATGATAATTGATTCTCTCTGCTTGACTTATTTCACTCAGCATAATCTCTTCCAGTCCCATCCATGTTGCTACAAAAGTTGGGTATTCATCCTTTCTGATGAAGGCATAATACTCCATAGTGTATATGGACCACATCTTCATTATCCATTCCTCCGTTGAAGGGCATCTTGGTTCTTTCCACAGTTTGGCGACCATGGCCATTGCTGGTATGAACATTGGGGTACAGATGGCCCTTCTTTTCACTCCCTCTGTATCTTTGGGGTAAATACCCAGGAGCGATGCACTTGATTTTAATTCTATATTATCTTTATTGTTTGCCTTTGGTTTTCCCCCCGAGCTTAGACCACTTTTTTACCTAAATAAAGGGTTTCTTAAAAACACAAAGGATAACATAAGTTTGTATATTCACATTGAAAAATTATATCCAGTTTTGAGACCTCAGGTTTTTTTGTGGAGTAGTTACTGGTATTCGTTTGAGAAAATCACACAAATAGAGAGAATATGGGAAAAGGTAAAGGGCTCGTGGCCGAGGCACCGAATAGGACATTATACAAGAGGATAGATGTTTTATTACTTCCCTTAGTCGGAACCATAAAAATATCCGTGTTTATATCTGATACGTCCATTTATTCATTTTTTCCACAAGAAAAAGTAAATATAATCGTGGCATCCTCCTTTACCCTGCAATTTGAATATTTCAGACCGGATAGGTTTGGCTTGTCTGATGGACTTATGAAATAGCAGCTCATGAATATCACCATCGATATAATACAACACGAGGTTTCAAAACTCCGAAGCACAGGTCCATCTAAAAATATTTGTCTGTTTGTTTATTCATTTAGCTTGGCTTTGTGAGCGCTCCCTTTTGCACTTGTTTGTTAGAAATAAATTGCTGAAACTGTTATAGGAACACAAAACATACACCTCTGGCTGAGGATGCATTCAATGAACAGGGAAATAAAAGATAGATATTTTGTATCTCTGGAAAAAATAGGAGTTCAGTCATACGTAATAAATGTCAGAAAGAATACACATGTCCAATGCGAAGAACACAAGACTAGAAATCATTGAGTTTTGTGACTTCTGTGGTTGATTTAGAAATCACTACGAGTGAATTCTATAATAAATAAATATTCTAAATTCATACCACCAAGTGCCTTTTATTTATTTGGATGTTAAAGAAAAATCAGAATTTAAACAGGAAATCAGAAATCAGACTTTAAAAAGAAATCACAAGACAAGAAACCAGTTATGACCAAGTATGTGACCATCTGCTTGTATCTAGAAATTCACCTGCAGGTTAAACCATTTCAACCCATTCCTCTAACAAAATGTGGTCTGGATTATTAACCAGAATGGACCATGCATTACTGTTTGATATTACTGTGTTGGGATTGCCCTGCTGGTGTCCACCACTCAATGGTTTGAGCCATCAGAAAGACCCATGATGCTAGCCTGCTGTGTCTTCTTAGGCTCCGAATTCAAGGTCTTGTGGTTTTGACCTGTGAGATAGTTCAGATTTTGACCTATGATAATAACTTGAATTACTTTATGTAGTGATTTATGTCACTCATTCATTCCACAAATATTTATTGAATGTATTTGTGCCATGTAGATGCTCTGGCGGTTACAAAGATGATTAGATTTCACAATACAGAGGAGATGGCCTTTGAAGAGAGATTTGGCTTCCTCTCTCAGCTTTGTCTTGGACTAGTTAGAAAAGCTGGAAAAATCATTTTGTACATGAACCCTAATCTGTACAATGGGCATGATACGATGGACATATCAAAAAGTTTGAGTGATTCTTAAATGAGATAATATTTATGGAAGTTCTTTGTAAGTTTTTCCAGGATTATTGTTGATTGTTAATAAAACAATTTTGCTTGTTCTCAGTACCATGAAAACAGAAAAAGTTTGAATTCTTAAGAGCAAGGCTTATTTTCATGAATATTCTTAAGATATTTTGGTGAAAATTTTCTTAAAAACATCATATGAAACTGTCTGCTTCAGTCTTAGCATGCTCACAGTCTTACATGGTCACGTAAATACAACTGACATAATCAGAACTCAATCAATCATGCATTTGTTTGGAACCAGGATGGTCGTTTTCCCTGTCTAGTGTAGAAAGTGACCATGGAGTTTTGTTTGTGTGCCTGGATGCTTTATTGCTTTATCAGAATCACGAGGGAAGGGGCATGAAGTGTTCACCATTTTCCCCATAGGGCTTGGGGTTTCATGTGAGCTGAGAGCTAACAGAGCACCATAATGAATTCTACTCTAATTCCAACACTTTGCACAACAATGAAAAGATGACTCAGATTCCAAAGTTGAGGATGACTTGCTAACCTACTTCCTTTCCTTATAAAAACCAAACTAAAGAAACCTATTCAAGGAAATAAAGTTGGTGTAGGGCATACAGCATATGGACCAGTTGCCTTTAGTCCATCTCATTTGATAATTACAAAAAACCTAATGTTATAGTTATCAGCTTTGCTTCCAAAATAGGAACATAGAATGACTTTGTGAAGGTGTGTGGCAAGTTCCTGAAATCTTGACTGCAAAGTACTGATAATGTCCCTGAGCTCCATCCCTGGATCAGTGAAAGACAGTGGATCAAGGTAGACATTATTTTACACACACACACACACACACACACACACACACATGCAGATACACACACACACACACACACATATATATGTATATATATATATTTTAGAGAAGGTTGAGCGTACCAGGTTCTACTTGATAGTAGGTCATAACTGGGAACTCTGTTCTTATATTTCTAATTTCTCAAGTTAATGGCACTTCCAGAAAGAGTAGCCCATCCTCCTAGGCAATGCAAAATGACCAACTCACATTGTTGTTGAGGATGAAGCAGGAATGAGTCAAGTATGAGGCGCAGAATGAAAAAGAAGCTATTTAACAAATGACTATTTAACAAATATAACATCTATTGTTACATAACTATGAAAAGAAAAACCTTTAGTGGTCATGCAAAGTTTAAAAAAATCGTTGTACTATGTATTATAATTACTTATTCTAATTTCATGCTATTATAACTGAAATTCCCTTATTTGAAATCCCATTTAAAATAGTTTTCCCAGTTTAAAAAGTCTTACTGTGATGCTTAAATAGCACCTCCCCATTTAGTGTAGGTAAATGCTAAGGACTTTGTTACAGTGTGCATGAGTGTATTTCTATTTTGGAAGATCTCAGTGTGAACATATACCAGTGCTCAGAATTACAGGAAGCTGGAGGAAAATGATCCCCTTTTGGAACTTGGACAAGGCTTCAGTTAGGACTCCAGCTGTAGGAAAGGCTTGATAAAGTAACTATTAGAGTCTACAGTTGCTGCCCTATTTAGGGGAAATACTTCTTAGGGTACTTTGGGGTCCTTCAGTGGCCCCCGTAGGACTCTATGATCCTGTAGGACACGAGAAAACAGAACACACGTAATGTGTCATGGGAGGACCTAGTTTGAATGTCCGTAGCTATCACAGGAGAGTTTTCCAGATTATGCCATTTTACATGTTGTCAAGGTGCACTATCCCTTATATATGCATATCTGCTCTTTAGAAGTCCATGCATTACTTTTTCAGAAGATAAACACAGCAAGTGCCCCTAAATACCGACACTGCAAATGGCTTGGCCAGTGACTTACAGCAAGTCACATTTTAAGACTGGAAGAAGATCTATGTTATAGTATCACACTATTAAATGTTCTTATTGCCGAATGTGTCTATGACCTTTAATTTCTAAATTTGCTCCTCTAAAACATCATTTTGCAAACTATTTTGGTCAGTGTAATTACAGACAATTAGAAGCATGGGGTGTGCTGGGAAGGGGCAGGGGTAAGTGACGCAAGAAGGCTGAATGGGGGACGTGTTCCTGCACTCGCGTACTCTGCTGTTAGAGCTGGGGTATAGTAACACTCACACACACACACACACACACACACACACACACACACAGCCTCTGGCCTTCTAGAATACGCTATCTAGTGGGCGGTACATAAGCGCCAATGGGCAATTACAGTGCAGTGATTTTCGGGATTATGGTTGAGAAAGCCGGGTGTTCGGGGTCTACATTAAAAGGGCAATTTATTCATGCTGGGGATTCTCAGAAGCCTTTAAATAAGAAGGAAACTGTAAGATTGGATCCGAGGCAGAGCTGGCTACGTGAGAGAGGGGCATACAATTATTCCAGACAGATGTAAAATCATGTCCAAAACGCCAGAGGTTTGCTTCTTGCGTGAAATGTTCCGTTTCGGCTGAGTGCAGTCCTTCCTGGGCACTCTCTCAGTTTCGGGGAAGATCCTCCAGCCTGTCCAAAGCCCGCTTTCCCATGATCCATGAAACCAAAATGTAGGAACCAATGGCCGGTGGAAAAGAGCCAATAATTAGAACAGCAATGATAAATTTCCTCTCAAGGTGAGTAATTCTTACGTACAGACTCCCGTGTACAAGCACGCAGACGCACTCAGACACACACGCACGGAAGCTCACCATCCCTTCTCTGAGGGATTAATATTCCTTGGTGAGTCTCTACTCTCTGAGTGAAACAAAATGTATTTTCAAAATTATACATCTTGGGGCGCCTGGGTGGCTCGGTGGGTTAAAGCCTCTGCCTTCAGCTCAGGTCATGATCTCAGGGTCCTGGGATCAAGCCCCACATGAGGCTACCTGCTTCCTCCTCTCTCTCTGCCTGCCTCTCTGCCTACTTGTGATCTCTGTCTGTCAAATGAATAAATAAAATCTTAAAAAAAATTATACATTGTACATTAATATGCATCACAATTTCTATTTTCATGGTTTAAGATATCATTCAGTAATCATTTTAATAATGATTAAGATGTGATTTCAATAATTATTTTAATAATTATAAAACAGTAAATATGCCTATATATTCATACACAAACACAAACTATACACACCCGTGCATTTGGAAAGTGCAGTGTGGGGACAGTGTATAGAAAGTCTTACTTAAAATGAACTCGAATAATATAAAAATCACATTATACATACATTTAATGTAATGCAGTAATGATTTCTGGAATGGCTTTCATAGAGTAAAAACAACGTATACTGGAATTCAATTACTCTGGGTATACCCTAGTCCTGTGAATGTGTGTTCAGCACTCTCGTTCAGATGGGCTAACTGTAGGTGTTGTGTCTGTTGCTTGCAGAAGCTTCCAGGAGTATGAGAGAGATAGTTAGAAGTAACTTGAGGGGCACCTGAGTGGCTCAGTCAGTTAAATGAGTCTGGCTCAGGTCATGGTCTCAGGGTCCTGGGACTGAGCCTGTGTCCTGAGGCTCCCTTCCTCCCCGCCCCCCAGCTCATGTTCTCTCTTTTGCCCTCTCTTCCAAATAAATACATAAGTAAATCTTAAAAAATAAAAATAAAAAAAGAAGTACCTTGAAAGTGGGCTGTTTCTGGCCTTAAATCACAATGACCGTTTTTGAGAAGAGGTTTTAAGTAGCTTCATCCATGAGTACTAAAAAAAATAATCTTGTTGCAGAGATATCAGTTGATTAAACTTGATTTCCAAGTTATGACTGGATTTTCTAGATTCTTCGTAGAGGACTTCCCAGTGCGTTTTCTGTTTAAAGACTTTATTATTAATTTTCTAATTTTTCCCAGTGCAGACTCAAACAGTAACGTGAGTCAACTGATTCAAACAATTATGAGAACAAGAAACTTGAACATCACCAAGGACAAAAACTCTGACCTCTGTAAGGGTTAAGCTCAGTTAGTATCACACACAGTCTTAGGGAAGGTATTGGCACAGTATTACAAATATCACATCTATGAGGTGGGAAATTGCTTAATGACCCACTTTGATTTATACCAATATTACCTTCTTTTGTCATTTCCTGAAATCTTCCCCCTTACCGTGTTCATTATTGATACAATGTGTATGAGCGTTGATATTAAATCCTTTCATATTATTGGTACAGAATATTAGAGTATTGGATACCAAATCATTTCGTACTGTGACAGTGTTTTATAAATGACATGAAGCTAATATGGGTTTCTACTGTTTCTAACAAAATAAACAGTATTCTGCTTAAATTTACATAGAATGTCTCGAGATAATGCAAGTTGAACCTCAGGTTTTTGTTTATTTGACAGACAGAGATTACAAGTAGACAGAGAGGCAGGCAGAGAGAGAGGAGGAAACAGGCTCCCTGTTGAGCAGAGAGCCCGATGCGGGACTCTGGAATCATGACCTGAGCTGAAGGCAGCGGCTTAACCCACTGAGCCACCCAGGCGCCCGAACCTCAGTTTTTTTTTTTTTAATACTGAAAACATTGACCGTATTTCTACTTCTAAAAATACTAATATATTTCTATCTGCTAAAGCTTAAGCCAGCAAAGATTATTTCTGAATTATAGCTGTGACTAAGTTACCATGTATTTAAATTTCAAGTATATTTCAACTTTACAAGGTTTTAATTTTACATCAGAGACTTTAAATCAGTAAATACATTTATATGTTAGCCTTTTGTAAGTGAGGTATAAAATGTTACTTAAAGCCATAAATGATTATTTTCTCTATTAGACTAGTGCCTTGTTCTATTCATCCCTGTGTCTCTAGGACTCACTCTCTGATTGATATGCTTTTGGTGCTGAAACAATAGCGTTAAGTCAGAAGGAGCAAAAAAGCCCAAACATATTACGCACACAAATACCAGAATCTCATGATTACCTCTGGTTTATTTAGTCGCTTTTAATCCATTTTCAAAAACTCACTTTCCGTTGAGTGACAGAGAGCTGTATTCTTTTGTTAGGTGTGTCTGTGTGTGATGGTCTTTGGAACATGCAGACTAACACACAGACACATACATGTGTGTACTGACATCATAACAACATAGGTACATGCACGCACATGGGCATCAGGTTACTGAGTGTCACATTTTTGCTGAATTTATGGAAATTTTATAATCAGATAATGAATTTATTTAACTGAGATGATAAGGTTAGGTATAGAAAGGACATATGTATCATTTTGAGGTCCCCTGATTCTGCTATCTTGCACCTCAGTATCTTTTAAAGCCCAACTTTGCATGGTCACGTAGTTGTTGCAAAATGGCTCTTTATGTTATATCCTCATCTTTTTCTTAAGACCGATTTGAGCAGAGATAGCTGGTAAGCAGCGAATTGGACAACGGGTAAGGAAGCCATGCTGTATGGGAAGGACAGGAGGAAGAGATCAGGTTAGAACTAGCTCCAAAGATTGTAATGTGCCTAGAGGACATTCACTGGACCCTGAGATTTCTGGCAAACAAAAACAAAAGGACTAGTAAGCTATGTGATTTGCAAAGCTCATAAATGCCCAAGAAGTCTGTGCAGGGCACCCAGGTATGGCGGCACTGAGGGAGGGCAGTGAGCCAGGTGCACCCACAGACCTGGGGGCACAGTCTCCTTCGTCACCCACCTTCTGCTGCAGGAGCCACAAGGCTCTCAAGCACAGTGTCCTTCAAAGGAGGAGGTTCTCAAGATGGGCACGTCAGTGTCCATCTCAAATGCTACAATGTTCAGGACTTCTTTTCTCTTTGGGGATCACCATTGCACTTGGGTCCTATCTTGGAGAACTTTCCATATTTTTGGATTTCACCATCGGGGATTGCAGACCTGACATGTGTTTTCTGAGGACGTGGCATCCTTGTGGTGCTGCTTGAGTCCGGACACCTGGAGATGCCTGGTGAAGGGTCTTAGATCCTGTCCGTGCTTTGTAGGCAGCCACCAGTCCAAATGTAATGTCACCGAGGATAGCTAAGTAATTTCCTCAAAAGGAAACTGTTACATGCCTTATCCACTTTTAATAGTAGTCTAGCACTCTGTTAAATGCCAGGAATAGTTTAGCATCTCACCATAGCATTGCTGACGTATGAACCTGGGAACCCCCCGTTTTTGGTCACGGAACACAGTGTTACAACAGCTGTGTTACTTTATAAGGTTGCTTAAATGAAACCGTCTATAAAGAAAAATTGTAGATTCCTGACATAAAATACTTTCATTAGAGGTTATGGCTGTGAAGTTTCCCAGAGAGGATAACTTGATATTTAGAATTCTTGGCAATTTATCTTCCCGTGGTGTTTTATTTTGTAGGGCGGCATTTGATTCTCACATACACTTTCACTTTCTAGACAACGGTGTTCAGTCTTTATGTCTCAATGAGTAAGGAAGCAAACATTCCTTACACATCACAAAACAATCGTCATTGACAAAGAGTTGACCTAAAGTAAGGAAATGTGCCATTGCACGTTTGAAGATGTACTAATTCTATCACTGATACTTTCTTCGAAGGGTTGGGCCATATTATTCATCTCACCCAAACACTTTCCGCTGGATCTGCTGATGTGAAAAACAAGTTCTTCTTTTGATATTAGTTCATGTCCTTATAATGCTAATGAGCTATCCTTCTCTTTAGATTCTTGATTTTGGTCATATATGGAGCTGCCTCAAAGTGCTCCCACAGAGAATACTCTACTTTCTTTTATAAAAACATTTTTATGCCCTGAGTTATCTTCCTGACTTCATCAGATGCCTGCTGAATCACCACCTGTCTTGTTGGCATCAGGACCTGATCTGAAGCACCGGCTTTGCCTTTCTAGGGCCAATCGAATCTCTTCTATGAACAAGTGTCAACAGGTGTGGCGAGTGCAGGGCTCGGGGCCAGGGGTGGGGACTGGCAGAAAAGAAAGGCTTCCTGGTGGAGAGATGACACTTGCAGTTTTATACATGTTCCCCGTGAAGACCCACTCTTGCCTGGCACCTAAGGTTTAAGGAAAAGATCCAACCAACTTGGAACAGGCAGGATGCCACTCTGACAGATGGGTCTCAGCGTGGCCAAGATGCCAAGTATTCTATGCATCAAGTGTCTCTGCTGAAAGTTTGGGTCTCTGCCAGGATTATCCAAATGGATGTCTGTCTCCAGGCCTGGACGTGATGGGTATGTCATGACGCTCTCCCCAAGCCCACTGCTGCCAGGCATTAACTTCCACTTGTTTAAAGGTCTAGACGGGCAGTCTTGGGGACTGAAAACCCAGAGTTAAATTGGATGCAGTAGTCCTCCAGCTGTTTCTGCTTCCTGCCCTCTCCCGGGGGGCATAAGTCCATGAAAAAGCTCAGCGCTCTGCTCCTTCGTACATGCCCTCTTTCTTGGAAACTCCAGAAATGAAATACTTGCTGCTTATGAAGAAAGGGAGATTATAGGCAAGATATGTTGTTTCTCCTCTATATTTGACAACATAAATATCTTGATAAGTAAAACTTGGGAGAGTTGGTTTTTTTAAGACATGTGGAGTACAAATTAGCAACAGATAGCCTTTTACCATTCCAGTGAATTCATGTAGGAAAACCTTTTTTGGGGGTGTGGTGGGGAGCGGGTGGATTACGTCTGTGCTAGATTTTCATCGTTTGATAATCGCATTATACATATATAATGATGAGCATGCAGATTTTGTATTCTTTATTCCACAATTACATCTCTAAGAGCTGACTTGGCATAACCTCACTAGAAACGAGGAACTGAATGTGCCTTCAGAATATTTATCAGAATGAAATACAATGGCTGTATCTTGGTAATTTGACAGGAAGCAGAAAAGGTACTTTCTTCTTTGGATAAAATGTTCTTGTCATAGTCTCTTTCACACAGGATCAGAGCACTGTGAGTATGACATGTCCTCCCTATGATCTCAGTAGGGTTATATGAAATAGTAACGAGTGAAACTCACAAAATGTCTATAGGTTCATCGTAAGGAACTTCTCAAACCCTATCGTAAGATGTGAACTTACATAGGAAGCCTCGTAAACTAAGAGAGTGTATTGTGCTCTGGAACGTTGGAACATCTAATCTGTATGACTTCTTGCCTTCCTGGAGTTCATTGCGATAGATTTGTGTCCCAACAGAGGATCTTCTAGAAAACTTACAGGAGGAAAGGAGACTATTCCTCTATATTTCACGATATTTTGAAACGAAATGGTTGTCCTCTCCCAACACGTACATTCATAGTGTCCCTCTAAAGATTTTTAAACCAAAACCAAATGATATGATCTACAATAGTGTAGGGTCTCATTATGTAAAAATTTGGGGGGGAGGCTTCACTATTTTGGGGTGCCTTCTTCAACTTTATTGAGGAAACTCTTCGGGAAATCGACACAAGTGCCATCCGTAAGTTTACAGTCTATCTCTCTGCCTGATTTGGGTATCCTGTAGTCCGTTGTCTCTTCAGGAACTGTTTTAAAGAAAATATGGGAAATAATAATTGCTGAATTTCTAGCTTAGAATCATAATTGGATACAATTAATTAGTGCCCTATTTTTAATAGATTCCTTTGATAATTGTGTTAATTAGAAGGATGCACAATAATTGGGTCCTCTCCAAACTGTAATATTCCTACAGCTGCCGGCTTGAGAATCTCTTCTAGTTATGAAGCCCCAAAGAATATGGTGGATAGATTGGCATGCAATTTGGCAGTTGTGTACATAATTCTGGAAACACGTGGGCTACTCCCCCGCTCAAAGATTTGTCAATGGGTCTTCCTAAGATTAATTACAACCAGGAGAACCATGACATTGGAATTTGAATCTGCAAGGTATATCTGGTGGGCCCGACACTCTCAGCCCAGCAAGAGATGCTGCAAGCTGGTTAAGTGTGCTGTGGATGCAGGCATGATCACGGTCCTTGCGGAGTTCTAGGAGGGTGGGGCATTTGTTGAAGTAAGGCTGCTGGGATAGCTTTCACACTCAGTTTCACAGTGATGGACAACCAGTCATTAATGGTATTCGGTAAGAAGCATTTGTTGACCATCTCCCGAGGCACTCTACAAGGCGATGGGAAAACAAGGAAAAGAAATAGCCCCAAGTCCCAGAAGCTTTTCCAGGAAGAGAGGTGAGGGTGCAAACAAATATTGGCAGGCGTTACAATAAGATGCAACTAGGGCAGCAATAGAACTCAGACTTCTGTGGGGTTAAAGGGAGGGCATCAGCCAACACTTCTGTGGAGCTGGGAGTGCTCCCCCAGGACACACCATGTGCACAAGTCATGTCTTCCCTGAACCAAGGAGTCTGGGAAGACTTTCTGTGCTTTCCTTTAAAGTTTTAAAATAACAACTGGTGTTGTTTTGTTTTTAAATTTTTATTTATTTATTTTTTTAAAAAGTTTGTTTATTTATTTGACAGACAGAGATCACAAGTAGGCAGAGAGGCAGGCAGAGAGAGAGAGGAGGAAGCAGGCTCCCCGCTGAGCAGAGAGCCCTATGCGGGCCTCGGTCCAGGACCCTGGGATCATGACCTGAGCCGAAGGCAGAGGCTTTAACCCACTGAGCCACCCAGGCGTCCTGCAACTGGTGTTTTATGTCATTTGGCCTGTAAGCCTTTTAAACTAATTGAAATTCAGTGGTCATTATCCTATTTCTCAAGGACCAAACAAAACTAACCACCACCACCACCAGCAACCAGCATTAACTGCAACAACAAGACAGTGCTAAACTCTTTGGAACCTGACCTCAGTATATCAGGTGCTGAGCAAGGAAACAAAGAAAGAATAAAATAGGAGGGGTAGCACTGCAGAGCGTAGCTGCCGAACCACCACGGTAAAGCCAGCACACATGGCATCGAGTCACTGGGTATGAAGGTGTCAACCCATTTCCTGTGTCTGAAAGAGCTTGCTGCAGAGCTCTCCTTCTGTTCCCGTTTATTTCCTGCTTTCCATCTTCTCTACGGAGGCAGTGACTTCTGGACTCCATGCAGGCTCCTGAAAAAACACCGGGAGGGGAGCCTGGGGGGCTCAGTCAGTTAAGCATCAGCCTCTTGATTTTTAGTTCAGGTCATGATCGCAGGGTCATGGGATCAAGTCCCGCATCAGGCTCCATGCTTAGCACGGTGGGGTGGAGGGGTCCTGCCAGATGTTCGCTCCCTCTGCCCCTTCCCTTACTTGTGCACATGCTCTCTCTCTCTCAAATAAATAAATTTTTAGAAGAACAATGGGGAAATATTCATGAATTTAATGAATTTATTGACGATGATCCCCACAGCATTGTTTTGGTACAGTCAACTGTTTGTCCATGTTCTTCCCAATGTCACTCTTGGGTCTAAAAGCAGACTCCACGATGCTCACTGAGAGAACTTCCCTAGTTTTAAACATTGTTTTGTTTTGTTTTCCCTTTTTTCTTTTCCCTTCCTTTAAAGTGATGTTGCATGCTAGAAAAGTGCAGGTTTTGGGGCGTCTTGGTGGCTCGGTGGGTTAAAGCCTCTGCCTTCGGCTCAGGTCATGATCTCAGGGTCCTAGGATTGAGTCCCACATCGGGCTCTCTGATCAGCGGGGAGCCTGCTTCCCCCTCTCTCTCTGCCTGCCTCTCTGCCTGCTTGTGATCTCTGTCAAATAAATAAATCTTTAAAAAAAAAAAAAAAGAAAAGAAAAGTGCAGGTTTTGAAATTAGAAAGACTTGCATCCAGGCTTTTTCTCTCACTAACCATGTAGTTTCTGGCAAGTTTGAGAAATTTCTCTGGGCCTCAATTTCCTCATTTAAACTTTACAAAATACAGATAACTCTGTATCCTGGCTGAGAGTTAGATTTCAGATGGGATGCTCAACAGAGACCTGGCACATTGTAGGCATTCGAAAAGTGATAAATATATTCATTCTTATGGTTGACTTACTATTACATTCTTATGGTTGACTTACTATTACATTCTTCCACTTCTCTTGTTACACAGCCAGGGCAGTGTTTGCTCCCCTTGGTACCACTTGTAGAATCAAGGTAAAGCAATTTTTTTAGGAACGGACTGACTTAAAATCCAGTGGAATCATACTACCCATGAGACTCATTGGTATGAGGATTCTAAGTAGCAATATCTCCCATGAATGGAAGAGTAGCAGGTCTGATACCATGTTTGTTATTATAAATGCAGTATTGTTTTGATCACCAACAGTCCTCCGAAGACTGGATCATGATGGTTTGGAGTTGTCATCAGATGTCTAACAAGTGGTCAAGCTAGATTTGATGTTTCCATTGAATGTCAAAGACTCCGCTCTGCTCACAACACTGCCCTGATTGTATTTACAAAGAAAAGGTAAAAACCAAAAATCGATAAATTATCGACAAGACTCCTGTTCCTTCAAATTCGAGTAGAGTGAAAGCATAACAAGTGTATTGATATTTAGGAGAGCACAGAAACGTCACTTTAGAAATCTCAAGTGCAGGGCACCTGGGTGGCTCAGTGGGTTAAAGCCTCTGCCTTCGGCTCAGGTCAGGTCATGATCCCAGGGTCCTGGGATCGAGCCCCGCATCTGGCTCTCTGCTCCCCAGGGAGCCTGCTTCCTCCTCTCTCTCTCTGCCTTCCTGCAATCTCTCTTTGTCAAATAAATAAATAAAATCTTAAAAAAAAAAGAAATCTCAAGTGCTTTCAAACATAGCTTTAACTTTGGTGTTGTCTGAGGGGAGAAATAATCAGACCACCATGACTTCTGAAAAATAAGTTTATTTTTTGATATTTATATGATCTATGTACAAGCACACACATATATACATCTTAGATTGTATATTTATGGCTTTGTATATTATGGCTTTGTTCAGAATTTTTAAAAAGGGTCATCTATGTTCATTGTCACTTTTCAGTTGAAGCCCTGTACCTGCAATGAATAGATACGATACAAACAAACAAGCTATAATTTAATGTTAGCTTAAAACCAGTTCTCATGCATTGTTAATCCCGGAAGCGTTATGAGGCTCTCCCTGTATGTAAGGACGGAGGGCCACAGGCAGAAGACACGTGACCGGGGCGTGAGAAGGTGTGGGTAGTATGCAGGGCTGTGATTGACCTCAGGGTAGGTCCTGACTTCCCTGGACTTCTATGAACTTTTCAGCCAAGGGGGAGCTATGAGGAATTCCCCCCTAACTAGGACTCCCCGATGCCATGACGGAGGACTCTGGGACAAGGTTGGGAACTTCTGGATCACTGTGCACGGGGTGGGTCATTATTTTCTCCCATGGAGATGGATTTTCTAGGTGGGGCCTAAGGTCGGACAGTTAAGACTGTAGCAATAGCGCTTGAGTGTGCCATTTCCGGACCGCCATTGCCGGTGAGCCCCAGAGGGGTGCGCTCAAGTGTGCTTGCGGGATGGAGGACCCTGAGGTCCGATGAGTGAACTGCAGCAGAGCAGAAACTCCGCCAGACACTTGTACTCGAGGGCCTTAGAGAGTCCCCACACGGTTTGCCAGCACCTTTCCAGAGGCGATTCTGTCTCAGGTGGTTATAGGAACTGGTTCTCCGGCCCATTGAGATAGACTTGGAACAAGTCATTTGTCCTTATATTATACAAATATCTCCTCATAGGAAGTCAAAGTGCGTTTGTCAGGAGGTTCCGACATGTGCAGAAGGAGGGAAGGCAGAGATGTCCGCAGGGACGAGTCGCAGCGACGTCATATGAAAGCAAAACAGGAGAAGGTGTTAATGCCAGTGAGGCACAGACCCGCACGGCCCGCCCAGAACACGGCGAGCCTGTGTTCCTGGGACCTGGAGAAGCTGCTTTGTCAGAGGCCAAGGGAAGTACCTTACAGATCTGTGATTTCCAACACGAGGGGCACCACGCTGATGAAGCCCGTGCTCAGACTCACATACGGAACGGGCAGTTAGGACAAGGTCATCGAGGTCATTTGACACGGGGGGGAGAGGCACAGAATTAAGGCAAAACAAGGACCTTTGATTTGCGTTTGTCGATGAGATGAATATGCTTTCTCAACTGATAAGGGAAGTATTTCCTGTTAGGGTATCGCAGAGCGTGATGGCAGTTTTCTGCCCACTTCAGAGAAAATCCTAAAACCCACTGACAGGAAGTTTGATAGCATTTTAGCAATGGAGGAGTATAGGGGACTGTTCACTGTTGTGAACGGCTAAGACGGCGATAAATAGCTACATTCCCCAAGTTGAATACAAAATAAATTGTATAATTGGATAAATCTATATAATACTGTTATATTAGACTACATTTGTCTATAATTTATTATATATACCATATACGTATATATATACAATTCATTATACTTTATATATTAAAATATATGATATATAGTGACATTTGTAATTGATGTTATATATTTATAATATAAATGCATATCATTATATTTATTTATATATAATATATAAATATATCCTTATATTTATATTATATAAAATTATGTATATATTCAATTATATGCATTTAAATTATGTGGATATATATTTTTGCCATATATGTTTGAATTTTATATATGATTGAGTTTTATATACATATATGTTCAAACTTCTATTTTATGTTCCACAACCTTTCCGTTGGTATGGGAATTTGGGCAATAGTGTAATTAGAATATATACATATATATAATAGAAAGTGTAATAGGAGGGATTATAATCCTTATGAGGATTTGTTTTTTTGTTTTTTTGTTTTTTTAAAGATTTTATTTATTTATTTGACAGAGAGAGATCACAAGTAGGCAGAGAGGCAAGGAGAGAGAGAGAGAGGAGGAAGCAGGCTCCCTGCTGAGCAGAGAGCCCGATGCGGGACTCGATCCCAGGACCCTGAGATCATGACCTGAGCTGAAGGCAGCGGCTTAACCCACTGAGCCACCCAGGCGCCTGAGGATTTGTTTTTAAATTTCTGTAAAGTTTTTACAGGTCAGCTGGCCTCTCATCTTTACTAAGTTAAAGAAATGGGAGGCCAGAGAGCTTATGGGATTTTTCAATTTAGGGAAATGACATTTTCAATTATGTATCCCTTGATGGAGAGGAGCAGCAAAGGGTCATCTGTTAGACTCTGGGAACTCTGCACTTCAGCAAATGACCAAAAATGTCTGGGTAGTGGGTTAACTTAGAGACGAAATCAAGCCCGAATCAAAATCACAGATGAGAAATCAAACAGAACTTTTTTTCATAGATATGTGCTCCCTGGATTTCATTGCTTATGACATTTAAAAGCTGAGTGTATAGAGCACTAAAAATACACTGTAGGGAACAATCCTATGCTGGCAGAAACAAATGTTCAAGAGCTTCAAAGGTCCCTGCTATTTTTAATTTCTACTCGAACACTACCTTAGAGTGAGTAATACCTTCGCAAAGTCTACTATGCCGGGTGATAGGGTGGCACAGCTCCTTGGCCGTAAGAGACATCAGCCCGTATTCGAGAAAATCTCGTGCACGTTCTTTCCCGTTGCAAAATGAGTATCTCGAGTAATCAGAGGTGGCAGTTTAGAAACAATTACTGGCACGGATCTTTACATCAGTTTCTCTGTGATGTGTTACTGGAGCCATCAGAAATAGCTGTGGAAGGTATGTGCAAAATGTACATTTCTTCTAGAAATTTTTCCTTCGGCCGGCTTACACGTGCCGGTTCCCCTTCATTTCTGGTCTCTCCGGCACCCACCAAGGGAATAGCCACAACCTCCTTGAATTTCTGAGCGAGTCATGTGGTGGAGTCCCTCGTGCGGACTCCGGTCCCAGTGCTCCTGTCTGCCGCACCGTCCCCCCATGCCCAGAGAGGCACCGAGGTGTCTTGAAAAGTCACCAGGCTCTGAGGAAGGACAACTAGGCTTCCCAGATGTGTGAAGGGTGTCACCGACCGCCCCAAATGACCAGCTGTTGTACCCGGAAGACACAGCGTACAGCTGCTGTGCCAGAGGGCTGCGAACGATCAAAAGTTAAAAGCAAAGGCTCTTTGCGTGCTGCAGGGTCCCTAGGATGTTGGAAATCATCCTTGGTTTTATACAGGAAATAAATTTTGCATTGTTTCAAAAATCAACAGTTTAAAAACAGTCAGATATGAAAGCTTGTTGTTATGCCTGATTTCAATTGTTAATTGTTGCGATTTGACTGGAGTTCAGAGTTACGGAGACACTGGCTCCCACCTCATCTCTCTCTTAGCTCGGCTCTGACACTTTTCAGCATGTCCCAGCATGGAACTAGGTGCTGTCCCCATGGCTCTTTCTTCTGCCAGGGCCTCTGTCTAATATTAGATGTTGTCAGTCCTCCAAGGGATTAGTACAAAACAAACTGTTGGAAGAGAAGCAATGTGCTTTTATTCTGTCTGCGAGTATTTATTTGAATTTAGATAGCAAATTAAAAAGCTAAAAGAAATGCATCCTTGTCGTGGCATTTCAGGACAACTAGGGGTTCTGTGAAGAGCTGGGGCAGCTCCCTGACCATTCAGGCTAAGGGTCGACTTGACCAGATGCTGCTGCGGGGAAGAAGCTGGTTCTTCCTCCCTTTAGGCTTTCTGTTCTGGAACTGTAACACCTTTACTTATAATGTTCCTTAGAATTGTAGGAACACCCCCTCCTTTGTCCCTTTCCTCACAAATATTTAGTGCTATGTAACTTGCTTAAAAGATCAAAGTTCCTAATCACAAACTTAAAAATATATATATTTATATATAAAATATATAATATGTAAGATGTATTGTAAAATGTAATATACATAACCAGCTGATATTTATGAGTAGTTCTGATTGCCACCAGATAGACTGTGAGCCACTAAACAGGTCTTCCACTTGAGTATTTTCACATTTTTAGACAAAATACCCCAAAGATGGACATCTCCACAATTTGCACATACTTTAAGACAGTATCATTCTTAAGGGAGAAAAAAAATCACTTGGAGGTAGCTTTAAAAGCACGAAGCATCAGGAATAGAAACCACAGATGTACATGTAAAAGCTAAGTATAAAAATGGTCACTTTATCCATAAAGTAATTGCTCAATGGAAATCAAAACAGTCAGTTGCAATTTACTCCGGGGAATCAGGATTCACACTTTCCGTGAGGCTGTGGGGTCAGGTTTGTCACAGAGCCACAGTGTTTTTTAATTAAATCATGGGTCTTCCTGAGGGAATATTGCATTAAAATCCAAGCAGATCAGAAATAATGGCAAGATCTACATGCCGAGTCCTTGGTACAGTCATTACATTAGTCTGCTGATGATCGGGAGGGAGGCGTTTCAAATTACAGCCGCATTTTTACCGAGTAGATAATTATGGCAAGTTATGAATGACAGAAATTACTGCAACTACAGTTTCCTTTTTTTGTCTTTGCTGCTGTTTTGCATCCATTATAGTTTCTTTTTATAGCTTCCTTAGTTATCTGCAGTTAATTAACATCAATAAATGACTGGAAATGTTATATAGTCCTTTGATTGCATTTTTATTGTTTTGTTTCTTTCTTAAGCAAACTGTCACTCTCAGTGTCTCAGGGACTGTTGTTAATGTTGAGGTGAAAAGGATTCTTGGTATGATTTTCCTTTTAAGAAGACTTAAACGTTTGACTCTTTGGTTTCAAATTGCATGGTTGAACGGCTTTCTATTTTTAAAGATACCTATAGTTTCTATCAAAATACTATCAGTGTGGCTCTAGTCATATGTAACCAACTTCATTGCCTTTATATCTGGTGATATGAATCAGTTACATATCATGGCATGTACTGTACCTTGGATTAGCCTTGGATTTAGGAGAAATGCATTTTTTTTGGTGGAAGAGTTGGTTGCTGACTTGTTTTTTTTAAGTGGGTACAGTTATGACATGGTTTTTGAAATTTGAATGTCATTTAATGTTTTCCTCAAAGGGAGGGATTTTGTGTGTTTTTTTTGTTTGCTTAGCCTAGGCAGTCACCTAATCTGTGTTTACATGTTTTCACAGTGTTATTGAGACACAGCTGACATAACAGCATATTAATTTAAGGGTATACAGCACAATGACTTGCTATGTGTGCACAAAACTGCAAACAATGACCACAATAGGTTTACTTAACATAACTTAGTCTTATATTTTAAGTTTTTCTCATTTAAAATAATTATTTGGAAGATCACTACAAATGCTTACATGCCACTGGGAGATGCTTAATTGTATTTAAAAAAAATTTTTTAAAGATTTTTTTTTTTTTAAAGATTTTATTTATTTATTTGACAGAGAGAGATCACAGTAGGAGAGAGGAAGGGAAGAGATCACAGAGAGAGAGGAAGGGAAGCAGGCCCCCTGCTGAGCAGAGAGCCCGATGTGGGACTCGATCCCAGGACCCTGAGATCATGACCTGAGCCGAAGGCAGTGGCTTAACCCACTGAGCCACCCAGGCGCCCCTTTTTTAAAGATTTTTAAAAAAATACTTTATTTATTTATTTGACAGAGATCACAAGTAGGCAGAGAGAGAGAGGGAGAAGCAGGTTCCCTGCTGAGCAGAGAGCCCGATGCGGGGCTCGATCCCAGGACCCTGAGACCATGACCCAAGCTTGAAGGCAGAGGCTTAACCCAGAATCCCCAGTTACTGGGAAATCCAAATGTTCTTTTTCATTCTCTTCTTTTTTTATCTCTATTTTGCAGGAATACTAGTCTATTAAATTTAGAGTATTTTTATAGAACTGATACTCATGCAGGAAGTTACCTGTATATTTTGTTAAATGGCCAACAGTAACTTCAAAAAATCTATCCTAGCGGCGCCTGGGTGGCTCAGTGGGTTAAGCCTCTGCCTTCAGCTTAGGTCATGATCTCAGGGTCCTGGGATCGAGTCTGCTGCTTCCTCTTCTCTCTGCCTGCCTCTCTGCCTACTTGTGACCTTTCTCTGCCAAATAAATAAATAAAAATCTTTAAAAAAATCGATCCTAATCCTATTTGAAAATATGCAAATTACATGTGTGTACTAATTATCAAAGTATATATAATAACAAATAGTTGAAAACAAAACATCTCCATCAGTAGAGGAAAGCTGTGTTCGTTCAGTGGAATACTATGCAGCTCTGTGTGTCTGACCTAGGAGAGTCCACGAGTTTTATTGTTGAATGTAAAAAAGTAATGCTAAATATGCTAATGAAAGTCTGTTTCTTGTGTAAAATTACATATGTACGATGTGTATCTGTATATGGAAAAATACAGAACAGGTAAGAGCTAAAAGGTGTGCATTTGCGCAGATCACTGAAGGTTTGCACATTCGACAAGCACATGCGTCTCCTGCCAGGCTGCGTGGCTTACAGAGATCAGAGGCAGACTTAATTTTTACTGTGTCTTTTGGTAGACATTGGATTTTGTTCCACGTCCCGATATTGCCTCTCTCAAAAGAGAATAGGTTTGGTGAAATTAGGTAAACATCCTAAAGGTTATAAAGACATAAGCATAGAGTGATCATCGAGCAGACGTGCCGTGCCAGTATTGCATCACAGGAAGGGCTGAGATTTAGGGTTTCATATAAAACATGTCATGAAGCTATTATTTGCTTTGGAAATTACATTAGACTTTTCACTTAATCCCGAAAAGATAATAGAGTATGTTTCTTTTCAACAAACTTCATTTATACATACATTTCTATGTGAAAAAAAATGAGGATCACAAGTATGTGTGTGTGTGTGTGTGTGTGTGTGTATATGTATATATATAGTATACATACGTTATACAAACGTGTATATATTATATAATGTGTGTGTATATATGTATATAGTATACATGTGTTATACAAACGTGTACATATAATATAATGTGTGTATATGTATATACATAATATACGTATGTGTTGTACAAACATATATATATTATATGTGTGTGTATGTACATGATATGTAGTGTGCGTTATATGTATTCCATTCTGGGTCCACATAGCCATAACATAATTGCATCAGATCATCAGATTGGTATTTCCTTACATATACCACTCAAATGATGTCCTGGTTGACAAAAAGCCTTTCGACATGATCTCCAGCTATAAAGATCAGTCCTGACCAACAGTTCTTTTAGGGGCACCTGGGTGGCTCAGTGGGTGAAGTGTCTGACTTGCTCATGTCATGATCCCAGGGTCCTGGGATTGAGCCCTGTGTCGCACTCTCCGCACTTGGGGAGTCTGCTTCTTCCTCTGCCCCTCCCCCTGCTTGTGCTCTCTCTTTCTCTCAAACAAAGAAATAAATAAATAAAATCTTAAACAACAACAACAACAAAACTCATATCATTAGGTAAAATGGAAGTTGTCTCTATGGCTCTGGTGAAATAGGCATCTCAGAGATACGATGCTACGTAAGGCTGCCCATCTGATCTCTCTGAGCATATCTAATCACTCTTGTGCTTACTTAGGAAAAAAGTGCCTCTGCCTAGCATGTACTCACTGTCTGTGCGATATGAACGCTAGCCTGGATAGTGTTGGTTGCATCTTAAAAAGCTACAAAGAGTTTTGAGATCACGCCAGTTTTAAAATAAAAGTGTAATATGGAGGAAGAGCTAATAAAAGTATCAAGAAAAGGACAGAAATAACTGATGTTTCTTTCCTTTTTTTCCCCTTTGTGGGGAGACCATATTCTTACAGAGGACCATTTTAAGCTAGCAAGGATAAAAGAACATGATTGAATTACTTAGAAATAATTCTTAGCTATCCACTATATGCTATGGAATTAATACTAATAATGGAAGAGCCAACAAATTTATTTCAGGTGTAGAAAACTATGCTACCATAGCCTTCTACAGATTACTGCATTTTAGTAATGCAGTTGAGAGTTTAGAAACCACTGCCCTTGAAACCTCCTGTCTGGAGTACGAAACTGAGGGTAAAGGAATCTGTCAAAAATTTAGATGTTTTGTTTTCTGGGGTAGAAAATATAACCTTGAAGAAGAGTTATTAATACAACTTTTCTTAGAAAATGAAGCAGTTGATCTATATCATCTTTTGGTTGGAACAACATTAACTCAAATGACACAGTGAAAAGGGCAATTTCTCTAGTATACTGATGAATGTGTGTTACTGCCAAAAATATTATCGAATTTGTCCCCCAGTACATGGTCCTGTGTTTATACTAGCTCTCTATGTTACGTGTCAGTATCCTTTATTCTTTTCCAATAATATGGTAAACCATTCGTTCGTTTACATACATTTATTGAGGGCTTCCTATGTGGCAGGCTCTGTACTAGGCACTCAGCATTGGACCAGGAAAAGTAAAGACATTGCACTGGTATTAGGGAGCTTCTGCTCTGTATTATAAACAAATCATAATATAAACTAGGCAAAAACATTGTAATGTGTTACAGTTTGGCCTCAGAAGAAAAGTCGGTGAATTCTATTGAGAGAAAGTGATGCTCGAGCTGTTGTTGGAAAGAGAAGTTAACTCAGTGGGTAGAAGAGAGAATCATATTCTCTGAGCTCCCCACTGTCCCCCCAACAATCTGCAAAGCCCTTTGGTCCATGAGAGCATACCAAGTGCAGGAACACGGAACCAGGGCTGCTGGGAGTGAGATGGGTCAGGAAGGTGGCATGGGATAAGGCACGTGGGTCACTGTGCATCGTGCCGAGAAGTGGTTAGGGACAGGCTGACCAGGGATGGTGGCGCCCGGTCCGGGGTGAAGATAGGGTTGGGAGAGGACATGAACGAGACGTTATTTAGGGGACACCATCTACGGACCTGGCGCTGGCAGTGGTGTGGAGGAGAGCGGGAGAGGGATGGTTAAGGAAGAAGCCAGCATTTCTGCCGTGAATATTAACCAACGGTAATGCTCTCCATGGGGATGTAGACGTGGGAAGTGGATGAGTGCCACGCGGTGACTGTGACATGCCCAAGCACGGCGCCAGATGGTAGCAAATGGCAGGATATGCTCTGGGTGTAGTTGGACACTAGAGGCGTCATCTGGTTGCCTTCCTGGTGGGATCAGTGAGAGGCTGGGGCATGGAGAGGGGTCTCCGTGAGGAAGCCTGGGTGTGAAGGAGACAGGGACCGGGTATGGAGGGTGTGCCCACAGAGGAAGTCGCTGCCCTGGGAGGAAAACCAGGAATGAGCTGTGTTTTGAGAAGGAGGGGACAGAATGTTTTCCGGAGACAGAAAGGTTGCACCGAGGACAAGGAAGGCCCATTGTTCCACGACTGTTCTTTGAGGGTCTGCTATGAATAGGACCCTGGTAGTTGAAGGGGCATCAGGAACAGAGTGGCTAGAAGGCTGGTCGGCAAGCATGTCCAATGCAGAGAAAAGTCATCTAGAAGATATGCTTTTTAACCATGCTGCATGAGGCCCTGTTCTAATACCATAGATGGTGAAATAATCCATGCAAGGTGGTTGTTTTTTTCCCCCTCAGAAGAGAAAGGTTCTCTGATATGATTATAAATCTTAAAATTATTGACTTTAATTAAAGTCCACTCAAGACGTGATGATCTCATATTTTCTGTGAAACTACAAATGAATCTCTTTGTTATATAACAACAGGGAACTTAAGTAAGAAAAAATATATATTGACTCTTAGTGCTTAGACAACCACAATAGGAAAAGGTGATTGCAATATGCTCACTTAACTTTTTTTTCTTTTATTAGATAATGAGATCTAGCAAGTCAGTGCTCTTTCCTTTTATTTGACTATTGGTATACTTGTCTAAATTTAATTCTCAATTACATAAAGTATTTCTTGGGATAAGTGTCTTCATATCCTTCTAAGTACTTTCTCAGTATTTTAAAAATTTTGTTTTGACTGATACACTCCTTTATTAGTATAAGCCACTTCAGTTTTAGAAGTAAGAAAGGTTATGTTATTGAACCATTCATGTTTTGGTAGTTATGCATGAAAAGCAATATATTGCTATCCCAACAGAAATTTCTATGAAGCATTTGCTTCAAATGTTATTTCTTCCAAAGGCACATATGCCCCAACATATGAATATTTGCAACTAAGGGAAAGATTTTAGTCAAGTGTTGCTTATCATTATTATGTGTATGACCAAATTACCATGTTGGATTTACAGTGACTAATTATATTTAAATCAATATAGCACAGGCTATCTCACTTCTGGGTGTATTTCCAAAGGAACCAAATGAGCATCTTGAAGAGCTGTCTGCACACCCAAGCTCACTGCAGCATTATTCACAACAGCCACAGTGCAGAAACAGCCTCAGTGTCCACTGACAATGAATGGCTAAAGAAGGTGTGGTGTATTTGTGTATGTGCAGTGGAGTATTAGTCATCCTTCAAAAAGAAGGGAATCTTGTCATTTGTGACTACATGGATGAACCTAGAGGGTATTATTCTAAGTGAACTAAGCCCCACAGGTAAAGACAGATACTACACGATCTCACTTATATGGGGAAGCTAAAATACTCAAAGTTATAGTACAGAGAATAGAGTGGTGGTTACCAGGGGATGGGGTGGGGGAAGTGGGGATATATTGGTTAAAGGGTACAAACTTTTAGTTATAAGATGAAAGAATTCTGGAAATCTAATGTAGAGTACAGTGACTGTAGTGAGTAATACTGATGATAGTGTACACCTGAAATTTGCCAAGAGGCTAGATCTTAAGTTCTCATCACTAAAAACAAAAAGAAAGAGACAAGAAAGTAATGTCTGTATTAGGTGACATATACTAATTATCTTCCTTGTGGTAATAATTTCACAATGTATACACCTGTCAAAATATCAAGCCATATTCTTTAAATATATACAGTATCTATGTGTCAATTATACCTCACTAAAATTGAAAAAATGACAAGTAGGTTGCAGGATGGGGCCAGATGTTATATAATCAAGCTGTTCCAACATGAAGCTGTGTGTTTTATGCAAAACTCCCACTTTCCTATTTTTAAGTAGAAATGACTATCCAATAATAATTTTATAACTGTGCTCTTAGAATGATATACACTAAATCTAATTCCATCAAATTGTAATATTTATCAGTTATGTTAAAACTTAGATAAATAAAACAAGGTATGATCCTTATTCAGCCAAAGATTTTAATGTTGCTCTAAAGTATAAATATTTATTATTCTATTTTTATTTGGTGACCTCTCACCTCTCTACCAACAATGATCTAAATTAACACTCCATGGAGAATGGTGTTAAAGACCTATCATAAATAATAGCTATCTTATTTTTTGTTTCTCCAACTTCCCTGCTTGTATAATTTGGCAATTTTCATACATTTTTTTTCATTAAAATTTTTACTCAGCTGCCTCTATTAGCCATTCAAAGCACTGCCTGTAATTTGTGAGCTATGCTCAATCTTGGGTGTAACAGAACACGGGCATAGAGACATGTTTTATTGTCAGGCTGAGATGAAACCACACAGGCAAACACTGGTGTTTCCACAGCCATCGCTGACGGTTTGTGCACACACAATTGTTTTGTTGTATGGGTCACGCATTCACTATGGGGCCTGGCCCACTGTGCTAGACCACAGAGAATATCAGGTGTGACCTCCATGTTACAACAATGATATAAATAATGGACACTTTCTATAGTTGATGAATGTCTTGATGACATGTGTTAAGAGCATTTAATTTATGGCAAAAATTCTAAATACCCTGACCTCTCTGTTCAAACATGCGTTTTAGTCCTTCTGTTTGCAAAGTTCAGAAACAGGGTTGAGTTCTCCCCACTGCCAATTTTAGAAGGGAAAAGATAACACACACACACACACACATACGGTATTTATTTATTCATTTGTTTATTTTGTTTTATGAATAACCCATGCCTAAACCTTCCCAAGTAAGAAAACTACACTTCCCTTAACTTTTGTTCTTGTTTGGTAAGTTGGGATCTGTATTTGCAGCATGAAGTGAAAAGAACAAGGCCTGGGATAGATTAAAACTAGGCATATCACAAAAATAGTTATGCCAAGAAAAATGATATCTTCACTTAATAAAAATGATGCCTTTTCATTGCTTCTACAAGGGACTGAAGATAATGTCAGTCAGAATTCTTAAAAAAATAAAGCAAAGCTTTTCAGTTGATATATTGAGACGACAAAATTCAAATTCTTTTTTCAATCTCAATATTATAGAAAAACTTACTTAAGGGTCTGTTTGGTCTTTCTATCCACCTATCTATGATTTAATATTCTCTAAGTAGATTGAGTAACATATTGTAGTAACAAACCTCAAGTGTCAATTTCTTGTTTTTTGTTTTTTTTTTTAAATGAAGATGCTATGCAGATAATGCCATATTATGAATCAGTAGCTTAGTTGCAAATAAGATTTAAAATGTAATTACGACTATGGATTTTTAAGAGTAATAAATTTCATTCTATTAAACATCACCAGATATTCATTTTAATATGTGAAGATCATATAAGAGGTTAAAACCAGTGTTTACAATATCTTCAACAAATTTTTGAAGATACTGCGATCAGTAGGTGAGGAAAAATTACTTATTTTTTTAGTCCCGTATTGTGTCATATTTACTGAAACTTCATCTTGTTGAAGAGGGTGCAATCAGTACCTCTTTTCAACCTGGCTTATAGAAATAATGGATGTTGTCATGCTTGATAAAATTCTATTTATGTTATGTTCTTTTCTCTTCATGTTCCCTTTCTTAAATGAACACATAAGCTTTTTGATTGACAATATCAAATGATATTGACCCAGTAGAAACAAGACAGACCTAATGTGAATTTTATTCTTCCTCTACTGACCCTGGACAGTTTCCTCATCTGCACATTAAGGAGGACAGTATGCTCCTGTCCTGGTCATAACTAAAATACCCAAAGTCAATCCTGAAATTGCAGGCACTCAGTAACTTCCAGTCATAACTTTACTTCTCTTTCTTAACAAAATTGATAAAGCTTTCATGTGAAAGGAAAAACCAGAGTATAAGAAATTAGAAAGGTCACCAAGACATTAGAGATGTGAATGCAGAGCATTCCGTGATCTCCTCCTGCATGCCAAGTTTCCCAAGCTCCAAGGCCATCTAGCTTCTTCAAGAGTTTCCCCTGGGCAAGAGAAGTAGGCAGGAAGAATAAGGAAGCTCCAGTGATTATTGCTCCTGTCTGTGTTGACCAGTGTCCCTAGCAGTTGCTGCAACCACCATGGCTCTGGTTCCCATTGGAGAGCCCTGTATGATACTGTCCTCCGCCTGTCCTCTGGGCCTCAGTACCTACTTCCTTTCTTTATTCAACCATTCTTGTGTGGTTAAGTTTACTGGAGCTTAGAATACATGGGTTGCTCACCATTCTAGGGGTGGCAGCTTCTAACCTCTATCACCTGTGTAGTTAATTCCCTGAAAAAGATTCCCATTGTTTAAATACCTAGAGTGGTTTCTCTTGTCACCCGCTGGGACTCAGAGGGAATAATTCATGGACATGGCTGAATATTGAAATAGTGCACTGTAAGTCAAGGTTAAGGAAGTATCTAAAGTCATAAGGCAAAGGACAGAGCTATTTATAATCTAAAATCTGTATTTAGAGATATACAGTACTAGTTCACAAGTTTCAATATTTTCCTAATTGATGTTCTATAAAGAAAGAATAGAAACAACATGAGGGAGTGAATCAGAAAGGGGACACAAAATAAAGACTCCCTGATCTATAGGCAAATGAAGATCATTAGATTAAAGGATTAATGAAATACTGAAGTGCATAAATGCTTGCAAACCCAAGACTAATTTAACCATTTTTTATTCAACCATTCTTGTGTGGTTAAGTTTACTGGAGCTTAGAATACATGGGTTGCTCACCATTCTAGGGGTGGCAGCTTCTAACCTCTATCACCTGTGTAGTTAATTCCCTGAAAAAGATTCCCATTGTTTAAATACCTAGAGTGGTTTCTCTTGTCACCCGCTGGGACTCAGAGGGAATAATTCATGGACATGGCTGAATATTGAAATAGTGCACTGTAAGTCAAGGTTAAGGAAGTATCTAAAGTCATAAGGCAAAGGACAGAGCTATTTATAATCTAAAATCTGTATTTAGAGATATACAGTACTAGTTCACAAGTTTCAATATTTTCCTAATTGATGTTCTATAAAGAAAGAATAGAAACAACATGAGGGAGTGAATCAGAAAGGGGACACAAAATAAAGACTCCCTGATCTATAGGCAAATGAAGATCATTAGATTAAAGGATTAATGAAATACTGAAGTGCATAAATGCTTGCAAACCCAAGACTAATTTAAGAATATACTAACGAGATTTCAGAATAGCAAGTACAAAGAAGCATTCTAAAAGCTTATAGAGAAGGACTGAATAAAAGTGTTCTGCAAAGTTAAAAGATAAAAAAAAAAAAAAAACACTTCTTAATCGTCACAATGAATACAGAAGTCAAAGGAGAAATTCCTTCAAGTTTGGGGATAAATTATTTTAAGCCTATAACCCATTAAAACGGCATTCAACTTAGAAGCCAGAATAAGGTTATTTTCATATATGCAAAGTCTCCCAAATTTGGCAAACCAGACCCTATACAAAGAAAGAATTATTCAAGAAATCATTCTAAAGAATTCAATCAGAGACATGTTTGGGGAGGAAATGGCAGGAAAAACAAGAATGAAATATTATAGTTCTAAAAAGTATTAAGGAGTAGTTTTTAAGGAGAATTAGTACAAATCTGAAACTGAAATCTAAAATACATGTAATAGAGAAGCAACATAAGGCCTTTTGGAAGTGGAAGAAAAATAATATGGTAAAATTCTGTTCTTGTTTGGGGATAGTTCCAGACATCAGTTAATTCTGAACATTAGTTTAGAAAAGTTTTA
Organism: Mustela nivalis; assembly: GCF_964662115.1. NCBI lineage: Eukaryota > Metazoa > Chordata > Mammalia > Carnivora > Mustelidae > Mustela > Mustela nivalis. Next base: position 37,365,641 of record NC_139039.1, read on the forward strand.
ATATTTGTCTTAAAATTAAATTGTAGTTACTAGAATAATGAGAAGACAATGAGTAGCTCTTGCATTTCTTTACCCTAATGATGAAGTAGCAGAAAGAGAAATTAAGAATACAACCCCATTTACAATTGTACCAAAAAGAATTTAATATGTAGGCATAAGCTTAACCAAAGAGATGAAAAACCTGTACTGTGAAAACTCTGATGAAAGATATTGAAGTTGACATAAACAAGTGGAAAGATATTCTATGCTCATGGATTGGAAGGATTAATTTTGTTAAAATGTTCATACTGTCCAAAGCAACCTACTGATTTAATGTAATTCCTATCAAAATACCAACATATTTCACAGAACTATAATAAATAATACTAAAATTTGTATTGCTAATTGAAATAAGTCAACCAAAGAAGGACAAATATATGATTTCATTCATATGTGGGTTTTAAGAAACAAAACAAGAAATGAACAGAGTTAAAAAAAAAAAAACAAGTAATAAAACAGACTCTTTAATACAGAGAATAAACTGGTAGTTTCCAGATGGGAGGTGGATAGGGAGTGGGTGAAGTAGAGGATGGGGATTAAGAATCCATTTATCATGATGAGCACTGAGAATGTCCAGAATTGTTGAATCATCATGTTGTACACTTGGGTTTATGTAACACTGTTTATTATATATCAGTTAAAAAATCAAAATAAGATAGAAAAGATGTGGAAAAAATAACAGTAACATGATAATGATGATGATGATGATGATGGTAAGAATGGTGATGAGAATGGTGATGATGTTGATGATGATGGTGATGATGGTGATGATGGTGATGATGGTGATGATGGTAGGCCATATTTATTAAGTGCATGTTCAGTAATTGATGCTAGGTACTGTTCTGGGCATGTTACATGGTTACCTGTATTGATAGGTTTAATGCTCGTCACTGAGAAGTTAGATCACAAAGCACATCCTGGAGCTGGGTGATTAGTAAATCCCTGTGTTTTAAAGTCCTGATCTGATAATGTTCTTCAGCTTGTCTTAGTTGTTCATAGGTAGCTTAGTTTGTTACAGTTTAACCTTCTCAAGATCATCATTATTTTCTGAAAGAAGATGAATATAAATCCAGTGTATTCCTGCATAAAAATTATCTTGTAAATAGTTCTTGAGAGTGACAAAAATTTAGAATGTGTTCATTACACAGAAGTAAAGAGATCAATGAGAAAACCAAGGCAGAGAATGGTTAAGTCACTTGCGAGCCATCATGGAACTGGAAAATGGAAGGTTAGGATTCATTCCCAAGCATTTTATTATCTAACCTTGTGTTGTAAATGCTGTCACCTTGGAATTGTGTATTCTTATCAAGGATTCATGGAGTAAGAATATGTAAGGTCACTCAGATTATTTTAATAAAATTCAAAGCAAATTAATGCAGACCAAACTCACAATCCACGATGGAACAAAATAAAAACTCAACCTGAAACTAATAGAACACTGTATATTAAGTCCACTGGAATTAAATTAAAAAACTTTCAAAAAATTCAGTGAGGAAGAATGCCTCCCCAAGAAGCCACACATGCATACAAATAGGTACATAAAATAGTTATACATATTTTAAATAACTTTGGCTAACAGATTAGATTAATAGATTAAAGAAAGAAAATAAATTAATGAAACAGAACAGGTAGTCCAGAAGTAGATTTTGGCATCAATATGAATCTGGCCTATGGTACGATACGGGTCATAATTAAAGCCAGTTAGAAAAGAAATAGTTTGAGGGACGCCTGGGTGGCAGTTGGTTAAGCGTAGCCCTTCTGCTCAGGTCATGATCCCATGGTTCTGGATCGAGTCCCTCATCAGGCACTCTACTCTGTGGAGAGCCTGCTTCTTCCTCTCCCTCTGTCTGTTGCTCTGCCTATTTGTGTGCTCTCTCTCTGCCAAATAAATAAATACAATCTTAAATAAAAAAAGAATAGTTTGGGGGATAAAAAAACAGAAAAAAATGGTTTGATTCATAAAAGGTATTGGTCGATTTGAACCTCCTATTGGGGAAAAATGTATTTTATGTAAATATATCACAACATTTACAAATTAATTCTCATTTGGGTTAAAGAACAAACACATAAAATTGTCTACACATTTGGAGAAAATACAATGTGTGTTTTTATAAAACTTTAATTGGAGAGACAGTATAAAGACAGACATAAACTTTGAAACCCTGAGTTTAATGTCTGACTGCATGTTTGACAATAAAAATATTAAGATAAACCCCCTAGTAATGAAAACATGATTTAAAAAAAAGTTGATAAATTACAAGAGAGACATATTTAAGAATATGTGAAAAAGGGATTATCACACAGAACACATAAGGAGGTTCTACAGTTCAAGGGGAAAAAAGCTCATTAATTAGAAACATCTGTATAAATACAGCCGGGCAGTGGAAAGAAGAAATACAAACATCTACCCAATTATTTTACTGAGATAATAAACCCATCATAATCAAGGAAATAGAATACATCAGCTCAACTAACGAGGTCCAGATACTTTAAGGGATAAGAAGATAATGCCAATCTGAGAGTAAATATATTAAGTCAGTAAGTCAACGTATCAATACATATACAACAGGTGTGCAAACACATAGGAAAATATATCTAAAAAAATTAAATCTTTTCTGGGGAAAGCAGTGAAAATGAGGCTAGTAGTGGCAGAGAGTATAATTAAAGTCTTTTACATTTTTCTTTAGATATTTCTGTTCTTTTTGCCATTAGATAACATCTATGTATTATGTAAAAAAGCTTTTACATGCTGCCATAAATAAAATCATCTACTTAAAATGCTCCTTCTTTCCACTAAAAATTGGAGTTATGTTCTACCAGAGGAAGGAAGGAAGTTATGTTCTGCCGAGGGGCCGTCCTACTGTCCTTCATATATTTATCATGTTTCCCAGTTAGGAAAACGCGATTCAAAGTTATTAATAGGCTTCATAGAGCCTGTATTTACGGTAGTGGGACCCAGATGGGTTTTAAACCCAGATTCCTGGCTGCCCACCCACTGCTTTTCACACCGTTTTTCTTTACAGAGATAGGGGTTCATCACTTCAGTGAAAACAGACAATGTTACATTTATCACCATCCGTGTCCATGACTGATTCCTTATCATTTAAACAAAAGGACACCTGGCCACATGAACATATGAGGGTTTTAAAGTAGCAATATTTTATTGAGAATGCCTTCTAATGCCTCAGAGGGATCTTGCAAAGTTGTTCCACTTATGTCCAAAGGAAACTACTTTGTTCAAATTGCAGGTGAGAAAGGAAAAACAAAACCACATGGGACAGGGAAGCAGAAAACAGTATGTTCTATTTCTTCATGCCTCCCGCACCTTCTACTGACTCAGAGAATGTTTGTTTCTACATATGGCGGTGTTAGCAGAGCTCTCCTTGTAGCGTTTCAAGTCTATTTTGGTCTTATCTCTTTTGGAATTTTAGTCTCTGAGGCCATCTTTCCCCCTCTATGATAACCTAGCATCTGTTTATTTGCTAAAATAGAATATAAAAGAATGCATGTCAACTGTTGCAGTCAGTGGATACTACAAGATCATATCTACACAAATGAGATAAATGCATTTAACTAATTGAAATGTCACTGGTTGCTAGTTAATTTCTTGACTCCGATACCTGGAGAGTCTTAGAGAACTTGGTCTTTCTTTGAAAACTATTAAAGCAGTCATGTGTGTTGATCTAAACCCTAAAAGAAAGACATACTATGTTTATAATCTTAAATTTAAATTCAAAATCTTTTAACAACACAACTGATTATGTGGTTAAATCACTTCCTAAATTGCATGATGTTGTGATTTTCAAAGCAAACTTCATAGAGAAATGCAGACTGGTAATGTACTATTTTCTATTTATTTTAATTATAAATATATTATAAAGTTATGTTCATGCACAGTAGAATACATAAGAATATTGAAAATCATCCTACAGTCTGGAACAAATGTAAGGCTATTCAAGGAATAAAATGCCCTTCAATTAAAAAAAGAAAAAGAAAAAAAAAGTTTGCTGTAATAAAGCTCAGTCTTTAAGTCTGTTTACATTGCTAGCTTAGTGTCTCAGCTTGTAAGATTATTCTTCTTTTCCTATAGACATACAGTTATCCTTTTAACCAGCTCTTGATAATGAAACCTAATTGTCCCATGTTTAGTTTGCAGATGGGTTTTTCAGAACTCCCTGCCTTGGAGACAGCCTGCCTCAAATGGCATAATCAGGCCTGGGAGAAGATTTTGCTTCGTTCTCAAGCCGGAAAATTTCCTCTTATTGTATTAATTCTGCTCATATGGGCCTTTAATGAATAGAGTCATTTCCATGCATCTATTTATTTGGGGGTTTCTTAATTGAAAACATGCTTTCTTACTATGAAACCAGACAAAACACTGAGACCTTCCCCTTGATTCTCTGCTTTTGCAATCACTCTGTGTGTCCCAGGGTTCTCTCCTTGTGACTGGGGCTGAGACTGGGGTTGAGGGTGTGACTGGCCACACGTGTGTTTTGAACAGCTCCATGTGATATGCTACCAAAGCAAATACATATCCAGTGTTGTTAAAATTTTTATTAATGGAAATTTAACATATAAGAAAGTTGTTGGGGGCAGGAGGGGTCCTGGTGTCCTCTGCAATGCCCAGAGCCCCCATGAATGGTTTCCAAGTACCACCTCCTCTGTTCATCTTTCCTGCTCCAACCACCAGAACCTGTTTTCTCTCTTTCTTTTCAACCTCCCTGGTATGTATTTACATTTCTCTTGTCACACCACATATACTCCGTTTATCCTTACAAAATCATGGACTACCTGAGGCAAAGGCAGCCTTATTTCAGTGTGAACATGACCCAGTGTGCTTATGAAATTTTAACTAAAATGACTAGAAGTGATGTCTTTAAAAAAGATTTAAAGGAAAAATGATATTTTCTGTAGGTCACCCCAAAATGAACATTTTCATTTTTCAGAACCAGTTTGTGATTTAGTTGAAAACGACGTTCGCACCTTTATCTTTTCATGCTGGGAAATTGTATCACTTATTAATTATTGGTTAAAACACTGAAACTTGTATATTTCTGCTTTGTTTGTAAGGTGTAGCTGCAGATTGTAAATTCTGGCAGGAGAGAGGACTCAAGTCCCAAGCTGGATCTGTAGAAGTGGACCGATTCCTCCACATGTGATTGTTTCATCCTCTGTAAATACTATCTAACAATGCTCCGACATCCAGTTTACACAATAATCCATCAGAAAATTCTTCCTTTATTCCTGACTAGGGTGACAAGGACAATATATGAAATAAAGTGTGGCTAATCATCCAAGGCTTAATGAAGGCTAATTTCCTCCCACCACTTCTAATCTTTTTCTCCCCAGTTTCAAATAAAACCCTGTATTTGTAGCCCCTTTTTGGACCAGTGGCCATAAGGCATTTGAAGTTTTTTATCTCTCTCCCCCCCCCTTTTTTTTTTTTTAGATTTTTGGACATTTGCAAAATACAAAGAATTTTGGTATATTTTTCATCCAAATGTTCCTAAGGATAACACCTTTTCTAACCATAGTAAAATGTTCAAACAAGAAAAATAACATTCATACATGAATATTACATAAATTACAAAGCTTATTCAGGTTTTGCCAAATTTTCTGAGCGAGGACAGAATCCAGGATCACATGTTGCATTTGGCTGATGTGATTCTTGTGTCTTGCTTAATCCAGAACATTGCCTCTGAACCTCTGCCTTTCAAGAAGTTGACACACTGGAAGAATACGTATTTTGTAGAATGCCCCATGATGTTATTCTGCCTAATAATTTCCTCATGGTTAAATTAAGGCTCTGAATTCATGGCAACAATATAACTGATACTGTGTATTCCTTAGTGTTTTATGTAACAGGGCCCATGATGCCAAGATGTCATTACTGGAGATGTTACTTTGATCACTTAGCCAAGGTGTGTCTGCCAGTTTTCTCTACTCTGCAGTTAATTTTTGTCTTTGTAATTAATGCACATATTGTGGGTATACTTTAAGTCTTTGTGAATATCCTGTTTTTCATCAAAGTTTCATCCACTAGCTTTGGCATACATTGATGTTTCTTTTTAATTTTGAATTTTTTTAAAAATTGAAGCATTGTTGGCATACAATGTTATATTAGCGTCAGGTGTACATCATAGTGATTCCGTAATTCTATACATTACTCGGTGCTCATCGTGGTAGGAATAGTCATCATCTGTCACCACACAAGGTAGTTAAAATATCATTGATAATATTCTCTATGCTGTACTGTTTATTCATCATTTATTTATTTTGTAACTGGAAGTTTATACCTCTTAAGCCCCTGCCACGTTTTGTCCTTTTTCCACCCACCTGTCCTCTGGTAACCACCAGTTTGTTCTCTTATTAATGTTGTTTCTATTTCTGTTTTTGCATGTTTGTCTTTTTTTTGTCTCACTCATTTCCCTTAACATGAGACCCTCTAGGTCTCTCTATGTAGCTGCTGATGGTCTTTTTATGGCTGAGTAATAAATCATTCTCTGTTCATACCACACCGTCTTGATCTACTCATCTGTTGATGGACACTTAGGTTGCTTCCATCGCTTGGCTATTATAAGTAATACTCTAATGAACAGAGGAGTGAAAATATATATATTTCAGATTAATGTTCTCATTTCTTTGGTTAAATGCCCAATAGTGGAATTACTGGATCATAAGGTATTTATATTTTTAATTTTTGAGGAACCCCCATACTGTTTTCTGTAGTGACTGCACCAGTTTACATTCTTACCAACAGTGTGGGAGGATTCCCTTTTCTCTACATCCTCACCAACACTCGTGATTTCTGTCCTTTTGATACTAGCCATTCAGATAGGTGTAAGTTGATATCTCAGTGTAATTTTGATTTGCATTTCCCTGATGATTATTAATGTTATTTGGTCAGTTACCTGTTGGCCATCTGTGTATCTTCTCTGGACAAAAGTCTATTCAAGTTTTCTGCCCATTTTTTGGTTGGATTTTTTTGCTTTTTTGGCGTTATGTATGCTTTTTTATATATTTTAGATGTTAACCACTTATTAGATAGACCTTTTGCAATATTTTCTCCCATTAAGTAAGGTTACCTTTTTGTTTCTTTGGTGGTTGTCTTTATTGCGTAAAAGCTCTTAATTCTGGTGTAGTCCCAGTAGATCATATTTGCTTTTGTTTCTCTTGCCTCAGGAGATGTATCCATAAATATGTTAGGCCAATGACTAGGAGATTACTGCTTATGTTTTCTTCTAGCAGTTTTATGTTTCCTAGGCTTACATTTAAGTATTTAATCCCTTTTAGTTTACTTTTGTGTATTAAGTAAGAAAGTAGCTCAATTCCATTCTCTGGCGTATAGCTGTCCTAGCTGTCCAGTTTTCCCAACATCATTCATTGAAGAGACTGTGTTCTCCCCATTGTATATCATTGACTCCTTTGTCACAGATTAATTAATTAAAAATTGTGTTTTTTTTTCAGGTCTGTGTTTTATTCATCTACACATCTATTTGTATGCTACTACCATACTGTTTTTATTACTATAGCTTTGAGATATAACTTGAAAACTTGGATTGGTTGCCTTCGGTTTTATTTTATTTCCTCAAGATTGCTTTTTCTATTTGGTCTTATATAGTTCCATACAAATTTTAGTATTTTTTGTTCTAGTTCTGTGAAAAATGTTGCTGATCTTTTGATAGGGATTGCATTAAATCTGAGTATTTGTTTGGATAGTATAGACATTTTGTCAATATTAATTCTTCCAATCCAGGAGCGTGGAAACTTTCCCTTTGTATCATCCTCAGTTTCTCTCTTCAGTATTTTATAGTTTTCACAGTATAGGTATTTTAGCCCTTTGGTTAAGTTTATTCCTAGATAAATGGGGTGCAATTGTAAATGGGGTTGTATTCTTAATTTCTCTTTCGGCTACTTTATTATTAGGGTAAAGAAATGCAACAGAGTTCTTTATATTAATTTTATATCCTGCAACTCTACTGAATTCATTTATCAGGTCTAGTAATTTTTGGGTGGAGTCTTTATGGCTTTGTTTATATAGCATCATGTCATCTGAAAATAGTGACAGTTTTACTTCTTTAATACCAATCTGGATGCTTTGTGTTGTTTTTTATTGTCTGATTGCTAATGGTAAGACATCAGTACTATGTTGAATGAAAGTGGCAAGAGTAGACATCCTTGTCTTATTCCTGATCTTAGAAGAAAATCTTCCAATTTTTCACCATTGAGTATGTGGTCAGCTGTGGGCTTTTCATATATTGTCTTATTATGTTGAGGTATGTTCCCTCTAAACCCACTTTGTTGAGAACTTTTATCATAAATCGGTGTTGTACTTTGTCAAATGCTCTTCTGCATCTACTGAAATGATTATATGGTTTTTATTCTATGTTTTATTTGTGGTTGCTATGGAATCCACACTCAACTTTTCACATGTATAGCAGACTATATTATTTGATGATTAAGTTTAAACACATTCTAAAAACCCTATTTTTTACTCTTCCATCCACTTTTTATGTATATGATGTCATATTTTACATCTTTTTATTTTGTGTATCCCTTTACTGATTTCTGTAGATATAATGGATTTTTCAACTTTTTGGGTTTTAATTTCCATACTAGCTTTATAATCTTTGTGTTTGCTTTTATCAGTGATTTTTTTCTTTTTTGTAATTTTCTTGCTTCGTTATGACCTTATGTTTTTAATTAAAGAATTCCCTTTAAAATTTCTTGTAAGGCTGATTTTGTGGTAATGAATTCCTTTAACTTTGGAGTGTTTGGGAATTTTTTTTTTAATTTCCCCTTTCCATTCTGAATGATCATGATGCCAGGTAGTTACTCTTGATTGTAGGCTTAAAGAAAGAAAGAAAGAAAGAAAGAAAGAAAGATAGATTGATTCTTTTGAGCACTTTGACTATATCATACCTCTTTCTAGTGACCTGCAAAGTTTCTGCTGAAAAATCAGCTGATGGTCTTTGGGGGTTTCCCTGTGTATGTAACTGTTCGCTTTTCTTTTGGTACTTTTATGATTCTCTCTTTATGTTTGATAATTGCCATTTTAAATATTGCATGTCTTGATGTGGGCCTCTTTGGGTTCATCTAGACTGAAGCTCTCTGTGCATCCTGGATCTGGATTTCTGTTTCTTTCCTCAGATTAGTGGAGTTTTGAGCTAGTATTTCCTCAAAGAAGTTTTCTGTCCTCTTATCTTTCTCTTCATCTTCTGGGATCCCTATAATGCAAATGTTATTATGCTTGATGATGTCTCAGAAGTCCCTTAACCTATTCTTATTCTTTTTTTCTTTTTTTCTTTTTGTTGTTCAACTTCATCACTTTCCCTTACCTTGTTGCACAACTTACTGATCGGTTCTGCCTCTTCTAATCTTCTGTTGATTCTTTCTAGTGTATTTTTCACTTGAGTTATTGTATTCCTCAGCACTAATTATTTTTTTATATTTTCAATCTCTTTGTTGAAGTTCTTACTGATTTCAGCTACTCTTCTCTGAAGTCCGTTGAGTATCCTTATGACCGTTACTTTGAATTCCTCCTCAGGCTTACTGCTTATCTCCTTTTTGTTTAGCTTTTTCTGTGATTTTGTCATGTTTTGTCCTTTGGCACATATTCCTCTGTCTCTTCACTTTGTCTAACTCAATGTGTTTGTTTCTATGTATTAGGTAGGTCAGCTATGTTTCCTGGTGTTGAAAGTAGAGATATTGTATAGAAGATACCCTGTGGTATTCTATAGTGCAACCCCACCCTGGTCATCATAACCAGATATTCCAGGGCTGTTGCCTGTGTGGACTGGGTATGACTTCCTGTTGTGGTTGAGTCATAATTGCTTTGGGCATGGTCAGTGGGGGTGTCCTTTAGCCCAGTAGGCTGCCATGACTGGCTTTGCCTACTGTGTGTACACAGGGCTTGTTTTGTTCCCTGCACTGTTGAGAGGCCTGGCAGTAACCACCTTGGGCTCACTGATGGGTGGGGCCAACCCCCAGCCTGGCTACCTGAAATTGACTACTGCAACAATTGTTGGTGCACCAAGAAACATGGCTTTCTCTTTCTGCAGCCAGCCGGAGATCCAGCTGTGAACCATAGGGTTGCTGGTATATGAGGTTATTTTCTCTCCTAGCCGGGGCAGGAGTCATTTGGGAAAAACACTGGTCCTAGCTAGGGCTACCAACAAGATGTAGTGGGTCAGGAGCCACTTTGAAGGAGCTTCTGCTAAGGCAGGTAGGTTAGGTGAGGGGGTTCTGCAGAATACTGGGGGCAAGGCACATAGTGTTGGCAAGAAATATGGAGAGCGTTAGAACTGGCTTCTGCAAACATCCTACCATTGAGGCTGGAAGAGGACAAGCAAAATGGTGCACACCAGCACACCAGCACTTTTGTTCCTAAAGAAATCTTGCAGATCCTTGACCGTCTGGCACACATCCTAAAATTAGTCAATAAATCTTCATGTGTAACCCAGGCACTTTACAGACTGCTGCTTTTGTGCTATGCCTTAGACTAAGTTATTTAGTAGGCTGGTTCTTTAAAGGCAGAAACTCTATTTCCTATCATCCACTGTCTCTCTTGGAGTTAAACCCACTGTTTCTTAAAGCTCCTGGACTTAAGCCATGCTGATTTTCAAAGTCAGACATAAAGAGAACTCATCTTCCTAGTGCAAATCCCCAGTACCAGAAATACCTGGTGTGAGGTCTGATACTCTCACTTCTCCAGGGCTTGTTATGTATCCCATTTGTGGTTAGTTATGCGGGGAGTTTGGTTCCCATCTGTGTCTATGCCCATCTTCCCCTTTTCCATATGGACTTCTCTCTAAAATTAGTTGTGGAAGGTCTGCTCTGCCTATCTTCCAGGTCATTTTATGACTTAGTTGCACAAATGTAGTTGTTGCCTCAGTGTATCTATGGGAGAAGGTGAGCTCAGGATCTTCCTACTCTACCATCTTCCTATTTACTTATACTACACTGATGTTTCTAGCCTGAAATAATTAGCACCATAGTGTTTATCAAAGGGTGATTTTTCTGTTTCCAGCACTTATTTGACATGTATCAATTGGAATTCTACTGTTTGTAACAGTGTTGCCTTCTCCTCATTTATTATTTAGATGACTATACACTCACAGATATTTGTTTCAGTACATGGGTTACATTGCTATCATTATTTTGTTGCTTAAATTGTCCATTTTTTGCCCACTAGGAGTCCCTTTAAATGGGCTTTTTGGTCATTTAGCTATGTTCTGATAATTTTTTTGATCACTGTCTACCATTTTGTCCTTAACAGATATCTCCGGTTTTTCTTGTACTTCTGCCTCAGCCTGGAGTTAGTCAATTCCTCAAGGAGCCCTGGTTTCTTTTATTGGAGAGTGCTATTTATGATCCAGGTCTGGGTGCTAAATTTGCTCATTGTTACTGGCTTGTCATTGCTTTTAGACTCCTTTAGGAGCCAGTTGGGTGATGGGTGTATATAAACCACAGAGCTACTAATATACATATATGTATCTTCTCTCTCTCTCTCACTGACTTTCTCTCTCTCTCTCTCACTTCTATTAATCTGTCTATTTCTATCCATTTGTGTTTCTTTCTATCTTTTTATTCATCTTTCTATCCATCCATTATCTACCTATCTATAGTCTTAAGTTCATACTGATAGACCTGGACATCATGCAGCAGCACAGATTAATTTTTTTCTTATTTTTCCTTATTTGTACCTCCTTTCTTCATCACTCAAAAACATAGCTCTCATTATCCAAAATATATTTTATGATCTTCTAAAAGAACACACATAAAGTACTTTAAGAATTGCTAAACCATACCCCTGTGAAAAACAAATTTACTAATTAGAAGATACTGTTTATGTGTAGGTCTTTGCTTTTAGCCTTGCAATATATAGTCAAAATGATGTTTCTAATTAGTATGGTTAGTTTTTGTTTTGTTGTGTTTTTCCTTTCCCATCTCATTTCCATTGTAGCCATGCTCTACATTTGTAATAAAATTAAGTCTGTTTGTTATACTTTGAATTCTAATTTGGGTTGTCCTCATATCCTCATTGATCTTACTTATTTTTATGTATGTGAAATATTACTATTGTCCTATAAGTTAGAGCTTTTGAATATACTCAAAAGAGTATATTCAGAAAAGGGTATCTTTCTGTTCATTCCTTCTCTCCCATTCCTGTTCATCCATTCTTCCTGACCTTTTCCCAATAAGCCCCTGTGGAATAGCTATTCTCATTAGTCATGAGTTAATTGTGTTTCTGTTTCTTATTTTCAGAAATGAGACAATATATATACATTTTCTTATTTCTTATTTTTCTTAAATTAATAGGAACATTATATATATGAATATGTGTGTATGTGTGTATGTCTGTCTTTGTTTAACAATACATCCTGAAAATTACTCTCTATCAGTTACTAGAAATATTTCAAATATTTGTGTGTGTACATATGTATGTATTGCATAATACCCTGTTTTGTGGATTCAGTGTCGATGTACCACTGAACCATAGCTTATTAACACACTCTCTTAATGTGTTTCTCAGGTAATACACAATATTTTATGATTATAACAATATACATATGCATTTTTGTGTTTTTGGAAAAATATCTTAACAGTAAATTCTTATAAGTGGAAAGGATGGGTCAGAAGAAAACAGTGCATGTAGTTTTTTAAGATATTTTAATTTAGCCATTTTAAAGGGGATTTTAAATTAATTCTTTTGGAAGAAATATGATAGTTTCTTCACAAGTTTAGAATGTCCTAATATTCCTTTTTTTTTTGTTGGTCCTACAGCTGTTGATTTAAAAAAAAATACTGTTAGGGTTATGTTTACATAAGTCTATGTCACTTATATAACTATGCTGAGTTATGTAAGTGAAACATAAATGTCTTCTCAGCTCTCAAAATTTATTTCCTCTCCTAAGCTAATAATGGAAAATCATATATTTATTGCCAGGATTGTTTTCAATACTATTACTTGTATATCTTTTTCAAGCACCTAACCTTTTCTTTACTTAAAATAGATCACTTTTAATTATAAATTTCTCATTGTGACTTGTTTTATTTGATAAAATACCAAAATTTCCATAGAATATATAATCATCGGATACCATATCATTTGTCTTTAAATATATTTACAAATTAAAAGGTGGTTTCCAGTCAACAACAAAATGAACAACTTAATTAAGAAATGGACAGAAGACATCTCATCAAAGAAGACATATAAATGACAAGCATATGGAAAGATGGTCTTTATCATATGTCATTAAAAAATGTAATTTACTACTATACAACTATTAGAATGACCAAAATCCCCAAATATTGGCCATATCCACTGAAAAAGATTTTTAGCAACAGGAACTCTCACTCACTGCTCATGGGAATGAAAAGTGGTCTGGTCACTTTGGAATAAAGTTTGTCAGTTTCTTATAAAACTAAACATATTCTTACCATATGATCTAGTCATTGAAATCCTTAATATTTCCCTAAAGGGGTTAAAAGCATTTCTCCATAAAAACGTATACATGGATGTTTATAAGAGCCTTATCAGTAATTACCAATATTTGGAGCAACTGAGATGACTTTGGTAGACGATAAATGGATAAATACTGTGGTTTATCCAGGAATATGATTGTATACTAACAAAAAGTGGGTTATCAAGTCACAAAAGTCATAATGGAAACTTAAATCCATATTACTAAGTAAAAGAAGCCAATCTGAAAAACTCCATGCTGTATGAATTCAACTCTGTGAATTCAGGAAAAGGCAAAATTATGGAGACAGTAAAATCTTCAGTGGTCATTGGGGGTTAAAAAGGAGGGAGAGATAAGTAGAACACAGAGGATTTTTAGGGCAGTAACATTATTATGACACTATAATGGTAGATATATGCCATCATATATTTGTCCAAACCCATAGAATGTAAACACCAACATTGAACCCTAATATAAACTGAGGACTTTGGGTGATCACGCTGTGTCAATTAATTTGTAGGCTTGTTGGGTCTAACAAATGTACCATTTGGTGGGGATGTTGATAACGGGGAGACTATAATGTGTGAGGGCAGAGAGGATCTGAGAAGCAGAGGGTATATAGGAACTTTCTGTACTTTATGTCAGTTTTGCTGTAAACCTAAAACTGATATAAAAATAAAGTCTACTTAAAGGAAACAAAAAGATTATTGCCAGAAGAGTTCTACTTTTGTCATGGGGTGTCAGGAGCTCCATGAATTCTCTCCCTAGTGAAACAACCTTATGTGATAAAAATTAGCAAAGCAAAAGAAAGAGCATTTGGTGTTTTTGGAAATTGCTCTAAAAGTGTACAGCACATGAAGAAATATTTACTTAGTAATTTCTCCATGTTATGAACAGTAAGAGCCCATGGCACTTGAGCTTCAATCTATCTCTCTCCCCAATTTCAGCTCCACACTATATGAGTGTGGTGAAGAAAAGGTCTCCATCTGTCCTTAGGTCTCAGTCAAGCTATATAATATCTCAGGAGTACAGGCTCAAACATTTCTCATCCTGCTCAGCTCTGAGGTGCAGAGGCCATATTTCTGGTTATTGTAGCTGATATATCAGGGGATTCTAACCTTCACCCAGTTCTCACTCATATAGTGATGCATCTACCCCAGAAAAGAGAAGCCAATAATCCTGGGACCTCGGGCACTTTTACCCTAACTGGCACATAGGGTGGAGTTTCCATGTCAACCTGAGAGTATGTGACACTACTTTCACTGCCCAATGCCCTTCTTAAAACATGGAGTCCAGTCCCTGCAAGAGGAGTAGGTCTCTGTTTTTACCACCAGCTTTTGATCAGTGACACAGAGATTTTACCTAGGAAAGAGGTAGTTCATAACTGCAGAGACTCTTCCCAGATTAACTAAATTTATTTAAAATAGAGTGTAGAGAAGTTCATGCATAAGGGCATAATCTATGATGGCAAATTTGTTAGAAATAGTTAAGATGCAGGCTTCATAAGACCAATAGGCTAAAATGTTGGGCAAACAGTTTACCAGAGAGAATGAA
Source organism: Mustela nivalis (assembly GCF_964662115.1). Taxonomy (NCBI): domain Eukaryota; kingdom Metazoa; phylum Chordata; class Mammalia; order Carnivora; family Mustelidae; genus Mustela; species Mustela nivalis. The sequence continues at coordinate 37,380,700 of NC_139039.1, forward strand.
AGAAAGAGACAGTTAAGAAGAGGCATACTGAAAAGAACACCAAAAACCAAAATAAAAATATGAGGAATGCCCTCATAAATTAGTTTCAAAAGTAACCATATTTAATTGGATATGTTTATGGAACAATCTATTCTCCAGACCATTAACAAAAATTCCAGAGAAATTAGCTGGCAATTAGTCAGCCTAACCCGTGGGTGTGATACCAACAGATCAGAAACAAAGACAGTCAAAGAGTTCTCTTCCCGAACCACCAGAATGACAATGTGCTTGCCCAAGGCTGCACCTTTGAGGGGAAATATTACAGGCTACATACTCCAAAGAGTATATATTCTTCAATTATAAATACAGCCAAGTCAGTGGACAAAGAACAAGCAAACAAAAGTAATAGCAACCTCCATGGTGGAGGGAATCCATTTGATTATGCAATTCAAAGAACAGAAAGAAAAAAAGAATAAAGAGAAATTATCAGACTCTCAGAGATATGAAGGATGCTATCAGGCACACAAACACGCTTATAATTAGAGTACCAGAAGGAAAAAAAAAAAAAAGAAATGAGCAGGATACACTTTTCAAATAATGGCAGAAGTTTTTCTCACTTTGATGAAAAATATTAATCCACACATCCAAAAACTCAATGAGTTTCAAGTAGAAAAACACAAGGAAATCCATAACCAGATACATCATAGTAAAAATGTAAACCTACGACAAAGAAACAGATTTGAAAACATTAAGATAGACATTAAAGGCAACAAAACTAAAGCAAAGAGTTGATTTCTCAGAAATAAGAATTCAGAGGCATTAGGTTAATATGTTCATAGGGCTGAAGTAAACAATACTGTCAACCAAGAATCTTATATCCAGCACAACTATCATTCAAAATTGAAAGTGAAAATAAAGACATACAAATCAATTGAAAATAAAAGAATGTGTTACTTTCAGACACATTTTTTAAAGTAAGTATGAAAGGAAATTCTTTGGTCCGAAAGCACATGACTCCATGTAATACTTAAAATGCTAATAAAAAAAGAGATCTTGGTAAAGGTAACAAATATTATACAAGGTAACATAAATGTACATTTCTTCTGCTTTTTTCTAATGAGTTTAAAACTAAATTTTATGAAACAACTTGTGAAAAATTGTATTTTGGGGTTGGAGACTTAAAAAGTGTAACATTTTGACAATAACAGCACTATGAAGGTGGGTTGGGTACAACTGTGTTGGAGTAAGGAAATGACACCATATGCTAAGTCAACATACAGTAATAGGAGAAGAAAACCAAAAATGTTAAATAAGGAGCTTAATATAGCAAAGTCTATAATACATGTATTTTTTTCCTCTGGGCTCCTTTATAATAAGCTTTAAAAGAAGGTATGAATTTTTTTACGTTTATATAAAGTAATTATAATGTTTTGTTGGATAATGTATATAAAAATGGTAACATGGCATTGCAATAGGGAATAGAACCGCATAAGAATAACACTTATTTATCTCACTCTAAATAAGGTAGTATAAATCTGAAGTAGAGTTTGATAAGTTAACATGTATGTACTGGAAAAAACACTAAGAAAATAACTCCAAAGAATATATTGAAATATCAGTAAAGGAATTAAAAAGTTATAGTAGAAAATATTAGTTTAATCCAAAAAAGAGTAGTAAAGTATTAATGAGGGAACAAAAATGAAATGTATGGAATCAATAAAATGTCAGATTTAAATCAAACTAGGCTTTAAATAGGGTTAAATGGAAATAGATGAAATAACCCAATTAAAAAAAAAAAGATTATTGGGTTGGATTTAAAAAATGAGATTCAACCATATGTTGTATCCAGGAGACACACCATATATATATATATATATATATTTATGAATGAAGAAGGGTCTCAAATCAATAATCCAAACTTCCAACCTTCCACTACTTAAGACATTGGAATCAGACGAGCAAGCAAACTTATGAATTAAGGAGAAAGGAAATTATAAAATTAAGGCAGAAATTAACCAAATAGAAAATAGAAACAAATGTAGAAGATGAGTAAAGACCAAAGTTGGTTTTTTGAAATCAACAAAATTGAAAAAAAATACTAAGTAAACTTTCCAATGAATGTGGGTAGAAGACCCAAATTACATAAATCAGAAATGATAAAAAGAAGAGACAGTATTATTGATCTTTTAGAAATCGAAAACTTCTAAGGGAATACTGAACCACTTCATGCCGACAAATTTGATAATTTACATGAAATAAATTTATTTAAAAAGAACTTAGAAAGACACAAAATACCAAAGATGAATTAAGAAGAAACAAAAGATCTGAACAGACTTACACAACATAATATGATTTGATTAGTCATAAATATATTTACCCACAGGGAAAGCTCGGCCTAATAACTTCACTGGTAAATTTTTCCAAATATTTAAAGAAGAGTTTATACGAAGTTATCAAAAGTCTTCCAAAATATATAAGAGGAAAATTTCACTTTATAGAATTAGTCTAGCTTCCATATAAGTATATGAAGTTAGTAGGCCAACAAAATATGAGAACATCACAGTGAAATCTATAGACCAATATCTCTTATAAAGATAAAACCCAGCAGCATGCAAAAGGGATAAGACATCATCTAAAAAGTAGAAGCAAGATTGACTTCATATAGCAAAATCAATAGATGTAATACACCATATTAATAGAAAAAGTATTAAAGCCACATGACTATCTGAAAATTACGGAAAAATCTTTTGCAAAATTCTGGCACTTTTCATGATAAAAATAGTCCACATAACAGGAATAGAAGGGTCTTTTTTTTCCCCCCCAGTTTGATGAAGGTCATCTGGAAAAATGCATGGCTAACATTATACTTAAGGTTAAAAGACCAATTGGTTACCCCTAACATCAGGAACAAGACAAGGATATCCACTCTCCTATATCTTTTCAGTATCATCCTAGATGTTTTCGCTAGAAGTACTAGGAAAGAAAATGAGAGAAAAGGCATCCAGCTTGGAAAGAAAGAAGTTGAACTGTCTCTAATTGCAGAGAAAATAACATGTATAATTTTATATAAGAAAAGTTCTAAGAAAACCAACAAATAAGACTATTAGAACAGAAACACTTATCAAACTTGCAGAGTACAAGACAAAAATCTAGGAATATGGTGTTATTATATATTTGTAATGAACAATCTGAGAATGAAATTAAGAATACAATTCCATTTATAACAGCTTCTATAAGAATGAGATATTCACTAATGCTTTTAACAAAAGAAGTCATAATTTATACTGTGAAAACTTCAAATTATTTTTTAAATAAAAATTAAATAAGAAAAAAAAAAGGAGATCTAAGTAAATGGAATGAAACCCCATGTTCTTGGAGTAGAAAGTGTAACATTAAGTGTCAATATTCCTCAGTGGAACTAAATCTTCCATATAGTACCCATAAAAATCATAGCTTCTTTTTGGAAATTAACAAACTGATTTTAAAGGGCATGGTGTATAAACAATGAACCTTGGAACACTGAAAAAATATCATTTAGAAAAATAATATGAAAATTCAAGGGACCCATAGTACTCAAAATAGTCTCGAGAAAGGAGAAAAGAAAATGTAAGTTGTAGAATTGTGCTAGGTTTCCCAAACCTACTACGTAGCTGTAGTAATCAACATGGTATTGTACTGACATAAAGGTAGACATACAGATCCAAGGAATAAAAATGAGGGTCTAAAAATAAATCTTCGCATTTACGGTCAATTGATTTTTAGAAGCCTGCCAAGACAATTCAGTGGGGGAAGTAACAGTCTTCTTCACAAATGGCGTTGGAACAACTAGATAACCACTTGTAAAAATTGAAGTTGGATCCCTACCCAATCCAATATATAAAAATAATGCAAAATGGATCAATGACCTTAATGCAAAAAGGTAAACCTCTAGGACTCTTACAAAGAAAACACAAGTATTAATCTTTATGACCATGGAGAAAGAAATGATATAAACTGGACTTCATTAAAACTAAAAACTTTGGTGTATCAAAGGACATCACCAAGAAAGTTAGAAGACATCTTAGAGGACTGGAAATTGTTTAGAAGTTATGTATCTAATATGGGACCTGTACCTAGAATCTGTAAAGAACTCTTACAGTTCAATAAAAAGACAACCAGATTTTTAAATGGGCAAAGAATCTATATATACAATGCTCTAACTAATATATACAAATAGCTAATAATCATCTGAGAAGCTATTTAATGTCATTAGCCATCAGGAAAATGCAAATTAAAACTATAATGAGATAGCACTTAACATTCACTATAATGTCTATTATTTAAAATTCAGATAATAACAAGAGTTATAGAGGATTAAAGAAATTGGAAGCTTCTCATACTGGGAATGGGAATTTAAAATGTAGCAATGCCATTTAAAAACAGCCTGGCAGTTTTTAAAAAATACAAAACATAAAGTTACCATATGATCCAGGAATTCCACTCCTAAGTATATATCCATAAGAAATGATGAAGAGATTCGTTCACGTGAAAGCCAGTACATGAATATTCACAACAACATTGTTCATAATGGCCCAAAGTGGGAAAATTCCAATTGTCTATCAACTGATAAATGTGTAATGCAAATGTGTCATATTCTTACCATAGGGTATTATTCTGCAAAAAGGTATGAAATACTTATACATACTACAACATGAATAAATCCTAAAAACATTGGCAAAGTCAAAGAAAATGACTCCTAGAATACCATGCATTACAGGATCCCATATATAAAATGCCCAGAATTGGCAAACGTGTAGATACAGAAAGTCTGTTAGTGGTTGTCAAGGGCTGGGTGGAGAGGAAGAAGGACACTGAGTGATAATGGATTATGGGGGTTTCTTTGGGGGTGAGAAAAATCAAAATTAGATTGTAGTGAGGGGCTGCATCTCAGTATACTGAAAACTATAGAAATATACAATTAAAATGGTGAATTTTATTATATGTAAATTAGATCTAATTATACTTAAACAGAAGTGTTAGTATGTGCATCAGTTGACATCTCTCTCTCTTTATCCCAGGTGTCACTCTTCCTCTCTATCTGATTTTTTTTTTTAAGATTTTATTTATTTATTTGACAGAGAGAGATCACAAGTAGATGGAGAGGCGGGCAGAGAGAGAGGGAGAGGCACGCTCCCCACAGCAGAGAGCCCGATGCGGGACTCGATCCCAGGACCCTGAGATCATGACCTGAGCCGAAGGCAGCGGCTTAACCCACTGAGCCACCCAGGCGCCCTCTATCTGATTATTGTTAGAAACCCACCGTGCTGCTCTCTGGGTGCCACAGTCCACAAGTTTTCTCTAAGACAAAACTAAACATTTCTGCGTAAGGAAAAACGACAATGCACAAACTTAATATTTAATTTTAAAATATGATTGCTTTTTTTACCTTAATGTCTTTAATATAAAGTTTTTATATGATAGTGTTCCTAAGAAATTCATAGCACTCTAACAAAAAATGCTGTTGTCTTATGGAAAAGGACTCTGAGTGAATTATTACTCTCCCCTTCTTTTCTAGCATTTTTAAAAGTTTAATTGTGAGCAAAGACTTCTGGCTTCCAAGCTCTCCTTACTTAATCTAGTCACAGAATCTACCACCAGACTCTCTTCCTCCCTTCCCTATTCTTTCTTCCTTCAAATTCTTAATTTTGATTATTTGAGGCAAATGAAAGGAAAAAGTTTTCCTTCCTTCTCAAAAACAAAAACAAACAAACAAAAAAGAGGAGGGAGGCTCTGGTCTAGGGCATTCTAAATAAAACAATGATTATAATTCTATTATAAAGGTGTTTCTGTCTGATTCCCTCAGAAGAAAGCCAGCACACTCTACTTGGATGGTTTGCAGAGGGTTTATAAAGTTGTACTCAGGGCATGGTAAACCCAGGGTATAGTGGTATGCACATGACATCCTTGTTTGTACCCCGGGGCTGAAGGTTCAAAGGGAAGATGGGTTTATCTCCAAAGAGGAGGCCCTGACAGAAGTCACTACCTTTGAGGGAGGAGTCAGCCTTTCACATCCCTCTCTCCTAGAGGAAGAGGAGAGGAATAAAACTCCCAACGTCCTCCCCGCTCTCTCTACAGATCCCTGCCAGTGCTCCCCATTGTCGAAGCAGGGTGGCGGGTAGAAGTCAGAATTCGTTGCACCTGGATTATTCAGGTGGGTGGAGAAGGAGGTAGCATTGATGCACATATAGATGGGAACACAAAACATTAGAAATCCACTGTGAAATAAACATGACCACCCAAAGGGACTAAAAGTTCAAGAACATCTGTCCATGTTATTTATCATAATCATCTAAATTACTTGCAAAGTTATATAGTCAGATGGATGTTTTTATTATTTATACTTTTTAAAAAGTTTTATTGAGAAATAACTGGCATGTTATTGTGTACATTTAGGTGTAGAGCCTGAAGGTTTGATTTACATATATTGTAAGATGATCTCCATAGTAGGTTTAATTGACTTCCATCACCTCATATAGATACAATTAAAAGAAGAGAAAAACAATTTCTCCTTTTGATGAGAACTTTTAGGCTCTATGCTCTTAACTTACTGGGACATCATATAACATTATTAACTATGGTCATCATGTTGTACATTGCATCTGTGGTACTTATGATTCCCCCATCTAAGGTAACCACAAATCTTATCTATGTTTCTGATTTTGGTGGGTTTCTGTTTCTGTTATTTGTTTCATACTCCACATATGAATGAGATTATATAGGACTTCTCTTTCTCTGACTGGTTTCACTTAGCATAATGCTTCAAAGTCCATCCGTGTTGTCACAAATCATAAGATTTTCTCATTTTCTATGGCTTAATAATGTTCCATTGTGTATGTATCTATGTAGAGACACATACAACTCCCTTGTCCAATTCATTCGCTGATGGTGTTTAGGTTGTTTCTGTGTCCTGGGGATTGTAAATAGTACTGCAGTAAACATGGGGTGCAGTTATCTTTTTGAGTTAGTGGTTTTATTTGCTTTAAATATATTCCCAGACCTGGAATTGCTGGTAGTGCTATTTTTACTTTATTGAGAAATTTCTATACTAGTTTTCATGGTGGTTGTACCAATTTATATTTTCATCAGCAGTGCACAAAGATTCCCTTTTCTCCAGATCCATGCCAGCATTTGTTATCTCTTTTCTTTTTGGTGGTGGACATTCTAACAGGCATTAAGTGACATTTCATTGTGGCTTTAATTTGCCTCTCCCTAATGAATAATGATGTTGAGTATCTCTTCATGCACTTGTTAACCATTTGCATATCTTCTTTAAAAAAATGGTCTCTTCAAGTCCTTTGCTCACTTTCAATTGGGTTATTTTATTTTTAATTTTTGTTTGTTTGCTATTGAGTTGCATGAGTTCCTTATTATGTATGTTGGATATTAACCTCTTTAAAATAAATGGTTTGCAATTATTTTTCCCTATTCCATTAACTTTCTTTTCACTTCTTTGATGGGTTCTCTTGCTGTGAGGTGCTTTTTAGGTTTGATGTGTTTCCCTTGTTTATTTTAGATTTTGTTGCCTGTGTGTTATATGTGATTTTCAAGACAAAACAAAATATTTCCAAAACTCATGTCAAGGAAACTGTTTTCCTATGTTTTCTTCTTGGAATTTCAGGGTGTCAGGCCTAACGTTTAAGCTTTCACCTATTTTAAATTAATTTTTCTAAGAAGTGAAAGACAGGGTCAGGTTTCAGTGATTTACTATTGAATATCTAGTTTTCCCAGTGCCATTTATTGAGGAGACTGTTTTGTTTCCCCATTAGATATTTTTGAGTGTCTTGTAAATTATTAGTTGATTGCTTATGCTTCGGTTTATTACCAAGCTTTGGATTCTGTCTCTTGGCCTATTTGTCTATTAATATGCTGGTACCATGCTGTTTTAATTATGATAGTTTTGAAGGTATCTTGAACTTAGAAAGTGTGATGTCTCCTGCTTTTTTCTTTTTTCTTAGGATTTATTTGGCTATTTGGAATCTTTTGTGGTTCCACATAAATTCTAGGACTATTTGTCCTATTTCTGTAAAGAAAAAAAAATGCCATTGGAATTTTGTTAGGGATTCCAGTGAATCTATAGATAGCTTTTGGTAGAGTTGACATTTTAATAATATTAGCACTTCCAATCCATGAACATGGAATGCCTCTCCGTTTATTTGTGTCTCCTTCAATTTCTTTCATTAGCTTCTTGCAGTTTTAAAAATAGAGATCTTTTACCTCCTTTGGTAAATGTATTTCTATTAGTTTCATTGTTTTTGATGCTATTGTAAATAGCATCAATTTCTTTATTTCTTTTCAGAATACTTGTTGCCAGTATTTATAGAAATACACTGACTTTGGATATTGATTTTGTATTTTGTGACTTTATTAAGTTTGTCAATTAGTTTTAACATGTTTTGGTTGAGTCTTTACTATTTTCTTATATAAAATCAAGTCATCTCTCAATAGAGATAATTTTACTTCTTCCTTTCCAATTCTGTTGCATTTTTATTTTTCTTGCCTGATTTCTTGAGCTGTGACTTTCAGTAGTATGTTGAATAGAAGTGGTGAGAGTGGACATCCTTGTCCTGTGCCTGCTGTTAGAAAAAGAGGTTTTAACTTTTCATCGAGTATGATGTTAGGTGTGGGCTTGTCATATTTAGTCTTCATTATGTTGAGATATGTTCTCTACGACTAATTTGTTAAATGTTTTTGTCATGAAAGAATGTTGAATTTTGCCAAATATTTTTTGTGCATTTATTGAGATGATCATATGATTCTTCCCTTTCATTCTACTGTCGTGATATATCACATTGATTGATTTGCATATGTTGAAACCTCTTTGCATCCCAGGAATAAATCCCACTTTATCATGGTTAATTATCCTTTTAATGGATATTCTACTTTTTATTTTATTTATTTTTAATTTCTTTTCAGTGTGATATTCTACTTTTTAATTGAAGAAACCCAAGTTCAGAGAGATTACTTGCTAGGATGGCAGAGAAAGGTTAGCAGAACCAGGATTTGATTCTAGGTCTATCTGACCCCCAAGGCCATATTCCTTTTTTCGCATAGAGTTGACCCTCACTTTAAAAAATACAATTACCCAGCACCAAAAAAAGTTTTTCTCTTATAAAAGTCACTGAAAAATAGCAAAACAAAAGGTTGTCCAAATTTCAGTAATTTATCTTTTAATTATAGGCCTGAAATAAATTTATTCTGTGAAATTAGGAAATAAGCTACTATTGTATACATTTCCCTCCAAATTGTAAATGGATGGGATGGGGTTATAGAACTTAAAAGACCCCTTATTTATTTGGATCTCTGTCCAGATATTTGTTTTATGTAGTAAATATAACTAAGCAATTAAACATGAATTTGTTAAGTGAGTTTGAGCTTTTAATATACCATGCTAAGGAACATATGAGATTTTTAAAAAATAATGTAACATCTAGTTTCTGATTTCAGAGAGCCTTAACACTGCAGGGAAGAGCCTCGTATACATAGGGAAACAGGATAGACATATGATAGATGATAAATGATGATAGATAGATAAGTACATGCTTACATACATACAGAGATGTAAAGATACATGCTAGATACATTCTTCCAACTATATCAGTTTGCATACTCACTATGTAGTTTGCAAGTGCCTATAATGTATTAGTTACATACACTGTGCATTCAAAAATAATACATGGTCAGTGTCTTTATGGTGTGAACAGTCTGGCAATGAATTCATAAAGAGGCACAAATATTGGTAATTCACTAAAAAGTACTCAAGTACTTTGCACAACATATTGTTCACAGAGCATCCATGGGGAAACACTTAATCTAGAAACTGAAAGTAAAATATGATTAAATCTAGATTCTAAATTCTAGTGGTGCTATTAATAGGAGTATATCGAGAAACACTTCACAGAATGGAGATCTCTGAAAACTGAATGTGGTGTGTTTTCCTCTTTGGAGTATCTAGCAAAACCCTCTATAAGAAGCACTGGAATTGAGCCCTGTGAAACGGGAGTATTTTGGAGAAGTGGAAAGGACTTTGTTATTGGTTTCAGGAATAGTGAGAACATGGATTCTTGGCTCATTATGGGTGTTTAATGAGTCCAAAGATAATACATTAGGAATACCTTACTTTGACAAGTATTTCAAACAAATTAAAACTTACTTTTGCTTGAAAGAAGAGAAATACCGCACAAGAAATGAATACATTGAACGGAAAATATTTGCTTCAAAATATTTAACCAGTTATACTTCTGTGGTATTTGTTGGTAACACCGTGGCAACCATGGGCACAGCAGAGGAGAGCCTTTGAACTTCCAGTTCCAATTGTTGTAATAGATCACTTTGGAGTCAGCAAATCCAGAATCCAGTACACATAATGTGAGCTTTGGGAACACAGGAGGTTGTGAATATTAAATAAAGAGGATTTTAGAGGATGAGAATGAGGAGAAAAGTGGCATTTAAAGGTAGTTGTTCTGTATGAGAATTCATGGGATGAGGGACATCATGGGAAGTCTCCTTTTAAGCAACAGTATCAACTCAAAAGTCATATTTAAGGGAGACAATGATATTCTAATGCTCTCTCTTTCTGAAGCAAACAACTGGTTTATGTGCTCAGTCGCACACGAATTTCAAAGTCAATTTGGCTATCTTCAATATAGTTGATGTATTTACAGTGAAATCATTGTGTTATATGCGATCCCCAAAGCTCACCTCATCTTTCCCCCATCCTTCGAGAAACACTTCACAGAATGGAGATCTCTGAAAACTGAATGTGGTGTGTTTTCCTCTTAAATCTTTCCCTAAAGAGAAATCCAACCATGAACCTAGGAAATGTATTGCACCATCTTCAAACAGGAAGCAGCAGAGTTTCTCAGAGCAAATTAATAAGATTGCAACTACTAAATGTAAGTCCAAGAGAAAAGTAAAAATGTTAATTCTAAACCTTAAAATAAATCAGTCAGTAAATGGTTTAGGTATGTCATGTTTTCACAAAAAGGAATGAGCCTCAACAGAAAATAAGTGTTGATCTGGATAGTTCATGAGATGAGAGCCAGAATACTGAGAACTTAAGGGTGGTTACTAACTGGTAAACACATCCATCCATCCTTCTGTGCCCTGTGATATTACAGAACCCCGACTCTTGTTTCAAGTACTTAACTGTACTGTGTGCTAATTCTCTTCCTAGCTTCTCTTGGCCAGTTGGTCAAGATTTCCCCATGCTCCTCCTTTAAAGATTCACTCTTCCAGCTTCAGTCTTTCCTTTTTTTCTCCTTGTCTTATAGGATCTCCCTGGAAATGACATTCATTTCCTTGTAAGAACATTCCAGTTGTGTACCTCCTCCTCTTCTATTCACCATGCCTTATAAACTCAATTTTCCAATTTCACAGAAGCTCCTATAATTTTTGGTGTATGTTCCAAATTTGCTCCCATTTTTTTCATGATACCATTTCATAGAATGAAGTTTTAGCTGTGACCCAAGCTAGATCTTTCAGTCCATTTTCTCCTCCCCATTCTCCAACTCAAACTGCCTTCTAAGTCTTACCAACTGTATCTCCTCGACATTTCTTGAAAATATCTCCTCTGTTCTGTTTCCCCCATTAACTCTAGTAGCTGAGATCCTCACCTCTTTTCCTGGACTATTACAGCAATCTGCTAACTGATTTTTCCTGCTTGCATTTTCTTCTTCCATTGGTACATTTTCTATTCTGATACCATATATCTTTGATGCAGAATATAATCTTTATATTATGTTCTTGTTTGTAAACCTTGTTTGGTGTCCGTAATATCAGGCTATACCACCTCAACACTTGAAATCTTTTCTCAGATTCTGAGATCCCACTGCTTTCTCTTTGGTGTTCTACACACCATCACCACTCTGTTTCTCTTTAAGCCTTAATGAGCCCTCCCTACAATTGTTAATCTGTCTGCTTGAAACATCGTCACACTCTGTATGTCTGGGTTATGATTTCTCATCTTTCGGGTCTCTGAGAATTTCAACAAATTTCTCCTCTGTCACAATTGTCAGATTCATGCAGGTGGTATAAATTCAAGCTACATTCTCTGTGGGCATTTCCTATGTGAGAGACACTGCTGTGTGTTATCTGAAATATATGAATCATGTAAAACACAGAGTTGAAGACCTTGCAGAAATAAAAGTATTTACAACAATATGTCACTAGTTGATTCCCTAACTTGTGATGAAAATGGTACTCTGTCTTTTTTGTATGTTGGATCATGTGTCTCACCATCATTTAATTATTTTTTTGGAAAGTATAGAACAAAATGTATACAAAAAGTCAGTAAAATCATAGTTTCAAGAAACAGTAATTCGATACTGTTTTTTCTCTACCACTCTTCCTGTAAAGTCACTTTTTATGTATTTCTGATTCTTTTTTAGAAAGTGTTAGATGCATTTCACTCTGTGGTTTCACACTCCTCTCAGGTGGATGTACTGAGTCGGAAGTCCTGTACTTTCCCCCAGCTGGCCACTAAGACTGAGCTCTGGTTGCCCAGGGGTTCATGCTTTATAATGCATGCTAAAGGTGCTTCTTCCTCTCTTTCTGTCCCTGTGTCATCCTGCCCTTCCTTCCTCCCAATTCTTAGCATCAATTTTAACATGAACTACTCACTCTCAAATAATTTACTAGAATTCACTTTGGAGGAAACCATATACAACATGTAAGAATGGCTGGCAATATTTTTAGACAATCCTGGCATATTGTAGGAGTTTTTAACTCATAGAGATTAAATTCTTTGTGCTGTGATAGGAGAGTATCAGGTAGTATTTTTTTTTTAATTTAAGTTATTTTTATTAACATATGATGTATTATTTGCCTCGGGGGTACAGGTCTGTGAATCATCAAGCTTATACATTTCATAGCACTCACCATAGCCCATACCCTCCCCAATGTCCATAACACAACCACCCTATTCCTACACCCCCACATCCCAGCAATATTCACTTTGTTTTGTGAGATTAAGAGTCCCTTATGATTTGTCTCCCTCCCAATCCCATCTTGTTTCATTTTTTCCTTCCCTACCTCCCACAACCCCCGTCCTGGCTCTCAAATTCCTCATATTGGAGAGATCATGTGATAATTGTCCTTCTCTGATTGACTTATTTTGCTCAGCATAATATCCTCTGGTTCCATGTATGTCATTGCAAATGGCAAGATTTCATTTCTTTTGATGGCTGCATAGTATTCCTGTGTGTGTGTGTGTGTGTGTGTGTGTGTGTGTGTTTGTGTGTTTGTGAATGCACATACTACATCTTCTTTAGACATTCATCTATTGATGAACATCTATGTTCTTTCCATAGTTTGGCTATTGTAGACATTATTGCTATAGACATTCGGGTGCACGTGCCCCTTCGGATCACTACATTAGTATCTTTAGGGTAAATACCCAGTAGTGCGATTGCTGGATCACAGGATAACTCTATTTTCAACTTTTTGAGGAACCTCCAAGCTGTTTTACAGAGTGGCTGCACCAGCTTGTATTCCCACCTATAGTGTAGCAGGGTTCCCCTTTCTCTGCATCCTCACCAACATCTCTCGTTTCCTGACTTGTTAATTTTAGCCATTCTGACTGGTGTGAGATGATATCTCATTGTGGTTTTGATTTGTATTTCCCTGATTCTGAGTGATGTGGAACACTTTTTCATGTGTCTGTTGGCCATCTGGATTTCTTCTTTGCAGAAATGTCTGTTCATGTCTTCTGCCCATTTTTTTGATTGGATTATTTGTTCTTTGGGTTTTGAGTTTGCTAAGCTCTTTATAGATTTTGGATACTAGCCCTTTCTCTGATATGTCATTTGTGATTATCTTTTTCCATTCTGTCAGTTGCCTTTTGGTTTTGTTGACTGTTTCCTCTGCTGTGCAAAAGCTATTGATCTTGATGAAGTCCCAGTAGTTCGTTTTTGCCCTTGTTTCCCTTGCCTTTGGCAGTGTTTCTAAGAAGAAGTTGCTGCGGCTGAGGTCAAAGAGGTTGCTGCCTGTGTTCTCCTCAAGGATGTTGATGGATTCGTGTCTCACAATGAGGTCTTTCATCCGTTTTGAGTCTATTTTCGTGTGAGGTGTAAGGAAATGGTCCAGTTTCATTTTTCTGCATGTGGCTTTCGAATTTTCCCAACATCATTTGTTGAAGAGAATGTCTTTTTTCCATTGGACATTTTTTCCTGCTTTGTCAAAGATTAGTTGGCCATAGAGTTGAGGGTCTATTTCTGGGCTCTCTATTCTGTTCCACTGATCTGTATGTCCGTTTTGTGCCAGTACCATACTGTCTTGATGATTATAGCTTTGTAATAGAGCTTGACATCTGGAATTATGATGCCACCAATTTTGGCTTTCTTTTTCAACGTTCCTCTGGTTATTTGGGGTCTTTTCTGGTTCCATATAAATTTTAGGATTATTTGTCCCATTTCTTTGAAAAAATCGATGGTATTTTGATAGGGATAGTGTTAAATATGAAGATTGCTTTAGGTAGTGTAGACATTTTCACAATATTTGTTCTTCCAGTCCAGGAACATGGAAAGTTTTTCCATTTCTTTGTGGCTTCCTCAATTTCTTTCATGAGTACTTTATAGTTTTCTGAGTACAGATTCTTTGCCTCTTTGGTTAGGTTTATTCCTAGTTATCTTATGGTTTGGGGTGCCATTATAAATGGGATTGACTCCTTAATTTCTCTTTCTTCTGTCTTGCTGTTGGTGTATAGAAATGCAACTGATTTCTAAGCATTGATTTTATATCCTGACACTTCACTGAATTCCAGTATGAGTTCTAGCAGTTTTGGAGTGGAGTCTTTTGGGCTTTCCGCATAAAGTATCATATCATCTACAAAGAGTGAGAGATTGCCTTCTTCTTTGCTAATTCAGATGCCTTTTATTTCTTTTTGTTGTCTTATTGGTGAGGCCAGGACTTCTAGTCCTATGTTGAATAGCAGTGGTGATAGTGGACATCCCTACCATATTCCTAACCTTAGGGGAAAAGCTCTGAGTTTTTGCCCATTTAGAATGATATTTGCTGTGGGTTTTTCATAGATGGCTTTGATGATATTGAAGTATGTACCCTCTATCCCTACACTTTGAAGAGTTCTGATCAAGAAAGGATGCTGTACTTTGTTATTGCTTTTTCATCATCTAGTGAGAGTTTCATATGGTTTTTGTTCTTTCTTTTATTAATGTATTATATAACATTGATTGATTTGCAGATGTTGAACCATCCTTGCAGTCCAGGAATAAATCCCACTTAGTTGTGGTGAATAATCCTTTTAATGTACTGTTGGATCCTATTGGCTAATATTTTGGTGAGAATTTTTGCATTTGTGTTCATTAAGGATATTCATCTGTAATTTTTGATGGGGTCTTTGTCTGGTTTTGGGATCAAGGTCATGCTGGCCTCATATAAAGAGTTTGGAAGTTTTCCTTCCATTTCTATCGTTTGGAACAGTTTCAGGAGAATAGATATTCTTCTTTAAATGTTTGGTAAAATTCCCCTGGGAAGCCATCTGGCCCTGAGCTCTTGTTTGCTGGGAGACTTTTGATGACTGCTTCAAACTCCTTGTGGGTCTGTTCAGGTTTTCTGTTTCTTCCTGATTGAGTTTTGGTAGCTTATCTGCCTCTAGGAATTCATCCATTTGTTCCAGATTGTCAAATTTGCTGGTGTATATTTGCTCCTAATATGTTTTTTTTATAACTATTTGTATTTCTTTGGTGTTGGTTGTGATCTCTCCTCTTTCACTCATAATTTTATTAATTTGGGTCCTTTCCCTTTTCTTTTTGATAAGTCTGGACAGGGGTTTATCATTCTTACTAATTCTTTCAAAGTACCAGATCCTAGTTTCATTGATCTGTTCGACTGTTCTTTTAGTTTCTATTTCATTGATTCCAGCTCTGATCTTTATGATTTCTATATCCTGCTGGGTTTAGGCTTTCTTTGCTGTTCTTTCTCCAGCTCCTTTAGGTGTAGGGTTAGGTTGTGAACTTAAGACCTTTTTTGTTTCTTGAGAAAGTCTTGTATCACTAGACACTTTCCTCTCAGAACTGCCTTTGCTGTGGCCCAAAGATTTTGAACACTTGTGTTTTCCTTTCCATTTGTTTCCATGAATTTTTTAAATTCTTCTTTAATTTCTTGGTTGACCCATTTATTCTTTAGTAGGATGCTCTTTAGCCTCCGTGTATTTGAGTTCTTTCCAACTTTCCTCTTGTGACTGAGTTCTAGCTTCAGAGCATTGTTGTCTGAAAATATTCAGGGAATGATCCCAAACTTTTGGTATTGGTTGAGTCCTGATTTGTGACTGAGGGTGTGATCTGTTCTGGAGAATGTTCCATGTGCACTAGAGAAGAACGTGTATTCTGTTGCTTTGGGATGGAATGTTCTGAATATATCTGTGATGCCCAATTGGTCCAGTGTGTATTTAAAGCCTTTATTTCCTTGTTGATCTTTTGTTTGGATGATCTATTTCAGTGAGGGGAATGTTAAAGTCCCCTACTATTATTGCATTATTGTCGATTTGTGTTTTTTTTTTGTTTTTTTGTTTTTTAGTTTTGTTATTAATTGTTTTTATAATTGGCTGCTCCCATGTTAGGGGCATAGATATTTAAAATCTTAAGATCTTTTTGTTGGACAGTCCCTTTAAGAATGCTATAGTGTACTTTCTCATCTCTTATCATAGTCTTTGGGTTAAAAATCTCATTTATCTGATATAAGGATTGCCACCCCAGCTTTCTTATCATGTCCATTAGCGTGGTAAATTGTTTTCCATTCCCTCACGTTAACTATGGAGGTGTCTTTGTGTCTAAAATGAGTTTCTTGTAGGCAGCATATCGATGCATCTTGTTTGTTTGTTTTTCCATTCTGACACCTTGTCAGAATTTAGCCCATTTACATTCATGGTAACTATTGAAAGATATGAACTTAGTGCCATTGTAATGCCTGTGAGTATTACATTGTAATACTGTTACTGTATATTGTCTCTGTTCCTTTCTGGTCTACTACTTTTAGGCTCTCTTTGCTTAGAGGACACCTTTCAATATAGCTTGTAGGGCCGGTTTGGTGTTTGCAAATTCTTTTATTTATTTATTTATATATTTTTGAAAGATTTTATTTATTTATTTGACAGACGGAGATCACAAGTAGGCAGAGAAGCAAGCATAGAGAGAGGAAGGTAAGCAGGCTCCCCGCTGAGCTGAGACCCTGATGTGGGACTTGATCCCAGGACCCTGAGTTCTTGATCTGAGTTGAAGCAGAGGCTTTAACCCACTGAGCCTCCCATACACCCCTTGCAAATTCTTTTAATATTTGTTTGTCTTGGAAGATTTTTATCTCCTATTTTTAGTGACAGCCTAGCTGGATATAGTATTCTTGGCTGCACATTTTTCTCACTTAGTGCTCTGAATATATCATGCCAGTCCTTTCTGGCCTGCCAGGTCACTGTGGATAAGTCTGCTGTCAATCTAATATTTTACCATTGAATGTTACAAACTCTTGTCCCAGGCTGCTTTCAGGATTTTCTCTTTGTCAGTAAGACTTTTAAGTTTTACTATTAGATGATGGGGTGTGGACCTATCTTTATTGATTTTGGGGTGTTCTCTTTCCCTCCTGGACTTTGATGTTTGTTTCTTTTGCTATATTAGTTAAATTCTCTGTTATAATTTTCTCCATTATACCTTCTACCCCTGTCTCTCTTTCTTCTCGGATCCCAATTATCCTAATATTGCTTCATCTTATAGTATCACTTATCTCTCGAATTCTCCCCTCATGGTCCAGTTGTTGTTTGCCTCTCTTTTGCTCAGCTTCTAAATTCTCCACCATTTGGTCTTCTATATCACTAATTCTTTCTTCTGCCTCATTTATCCTAGCAGTAAGAGCTTCAATTTTTATTGAACTTCATTAATAGTCTTTCTTATTTTAATTTCAGTGTCATTAGATGTTAGCTCTTTTATTTCCAGAAAGGGATTTTATTTCTCCAGAAAGGGATTCTCTAATATCTTCCATGCCTTTTTCGAGCCTAGCTAACACCTTGATAATCACTGTTCTGGACTCTAGTTCTGTCTGTATTGATTAGGTCCATTGCCATCAGTACTGCCTTTTGTTCTTTTTTTTGTGGTGAGTTTCTGCCTTTTCATTTTATGTATATAAGTATATATGAACAAGACAATAAAATACTAAAAGGGTGGCAAAGACCCCAGAAAAATATATGCTTATTAAATCAGAAGAGATCCAAAACTGGGGAAGAAGAAAATAAATGAATGAATGAATGAATGAATAAATAAATAAAATTTAAAAGAAGAAGTTAAAATTAAGAAATATATTTGTTAGACTGGTAAATAGAATAGAGCCACCCACTTAATTTTGGATGTATTTTGGTACTTAAAAGAAAGTACCTCCCAAAATCTTAAAGAAAGAAAAAATTATATAGATACAAAAATAAGGGTAAGCACTGTGAGGAGATGGAATATGACTGTAAAGATGAAAATGTAAAAAATTCTATAAAGGAATTGATAAGTTGTTTGGAAAAGAGGAAAAAAAGAGAAGGGAATGTGATCAGGCTGGAGTTAGATTGAGGTATATTTTGATCTTTTAGAAGAAATTATATCCCAAAATTTTAAAGAAAAAAACCCCTATATGTATACAAAAAATAAGTTTAAATACAATGAAGGGATAAAATATGACTATAACAATGAAAATTTAAATAGATTTTTTAAAAAAAGTTATTGATTACAGAAAATAGTTTTTAAAAAGTTAAAAGAGGAAAAGTTAAAAAAATAGAATATGAAAAAATAAAGTTAAAAAAATTAACTTTGCAAGACGAACAGCTCATGGGAAAAAAGCTATGAATTATATGTGTTCTATTCCCCTCGCTCCTGAGTTCTGCAGTTCTCATTGATTGGTGAACTTAGTCTTGGTTGGATGGTCTTACTGATCTTCTGGTGGAGGGGTCTGTTGCTGAGTCTCAAATATTTTTGCCGGAGACAGAATTGCACCACTTGCCAGCAGTTAATTAATCTGCTCTGGCTTGCTCTTTGGAGCTTTTTTCACTGAACGCTTTCTGTAGAGCTTTGGAGGATGAGAATGAAGATGACTGCCTCCCATTCTCTGGCCCAGAGTTACTGAGAGCCAGGGCCCCACTCCTCAGTGCGCCCTCAGAGATGAGCAGTCAGTTCCTCCTGTCTCCCTGGTCTCCAGACACACTCAGAGTTCACCGGCCTGTTACCAAGCATTTCTGTCTCTGGTGTACAGCCCCATTTGGAGTCTCCAAACCCAGCAGATTCTAGCCCTGTTCCTGTGCTGCTCTTCCAAGAGGAGGATGGAGGGGGTCTCTCAGATCTGCCCCTTGGTGTCCATGCTCAAAGTGCAGTGGCCCGACTGTGTCACAGACCATGGTTTAAGGTAAGCCTGAGTTGAGAGACACTCCTCGGCTCCGTCTCTGATGCCAGCTTCCCTGCTCCAATACCTGGCATTCTGCCACACTCAGATGCCCTTGGTCTTTCTGTGACCCCATAGGACCTAAGACCACACTGTCCCTGTGAGGTCTTCACTCCCTGCTTAGCCTTGGGAGTGATGTACCTCCATGGAGCAGACTTCTAGTAGTTCTGATTTGGTGCTCCGCTGCTCCACTGTTTGCTGAGATCTGGCCCCACCACCACAGTCTATCTTCCTGTTGCTTCGGATTCACTTCTCTGCACCTCCTACCTTCCAGAAAGTGGTCGATTTTCTGTTCCTATAATGGCTGATATTCTTCTCTTCTATCTCCTGTTGAGTTTGTAGGTGTTCTTAATGGTTTGCTACCCATCTAGCTGATCTCCTGGGACCTAATGCTACTGCAGTTTCCTACTCCTCCACCATCTTGCTTCCTCCCTCTATCGGGTAGTAATTTTGAACAGAAGTATGGCAGTATACATGGGTATGTGTCTGGACTTTAGTGTCTCTTTATGAAATTGACTCCTTTGCAAATTAAATACAATGAATTTCCCTCCTTCATGAAGCTGTGTCAGTGAGAACAGTTCAGGTGTTTACACATTTTCACTTAAAGAAGATGGATCTGTTAGTCAAAAAAAATCTGAGCCACCAAATCTCTGGCTCTGTGCTTCACAGAGGTCAACTGCACTCTTTTAAAGTGTAAACACATAACCAGTGAATGTCCCTCTCAAGATGAATATTCGAATAGTTCTAGATGTTTCCATGTACTCCTTTTTTATATAGTTTCCTATGATGAACAAAAATATAAAAGTATTTGATTTATTTGAGATTTCATTAATTCAGAATTTTAATTGCAATGGCCCTTATATTAGTCAACATTCTGGCTACAAAGTGGGATCTTTTTGTGTTCATCTGTGTTGATTTAGTTCAGAGTCTATTCAGCTACATTTCACTCTTATTTAAGAGCTATTGTTGGCAGCCAAACCTTGGAGAGCTGTGGTATGTTATACGCAAGAAGATGATAGGGAGAAAGATTTAATCTTCTGTGAAGGTAGTCCAATTACATACATCTGAAACAATTGTTAAAATTAATCTCCAAATGAAGTTGATAGCTTTTATTTTATTTTCTGTGAAACTCTGACCTTTTTTTTCCTGTTTTACTTTTCCTTTTATTTGCCGTGATTTTATATAATATGTAAACATTTTATTTTACATGTGAATGAGGAGAAACCTAACCCTCTCAAAATTAGTTCTTTGCTTTTTTGTTCACATTTTCCTACAATACTATTATTTCCTTCTTATTTTTAATTCCATTACTTGAACTAATTTAGATATGAGAAAGAAAAAGAAGCCTCCCATAAAAGTGAGGAATGACTCCAATGTAAACTAGTGTTGTCAGCAGACAGGAGATAGAAGGCTCAGTTATTTTCTTGGAAATTAGCAGAGGAAGAGACTTTACAAATACAGACACACTTGAAATACAAGAGTTTTCGTTGTGCTTTACTGAACAACCAGTTATCAACTAGTCTGGTAAGTTAAAGTGGGTTGTACATGAATAGGTGTCCTTGTACAGTTAGAATTGAGAGAGCATTGAAATATGTTGATTTGTTTTGATGTTTACACATAGTCTAGTTCCAAGAAAGCTAGGTGAAAGAAGCAAGCAGAAAAATTATTAAAAAGTCTTTTATTCTGTATGAACTAAAGATCTTGACAAAAAACAGGCTACTTGTGTTTCTTTGACAATTTGTTCTGTATTTCAGAGAGGTATGTGTTCTTGCACCATCATTTTTTATAGATTCCAAGTGAATTGTGCTACCCATGAATGCAACTCCCTTTTAGAGAAGCAGTGATTGCGGCACATGAATTATCTTGTCATGGAGGGTAGAATTATATCATAGTAATAGATGACTTGGAGGCTGCGTTCTAAAAGTGGCCTACATATTTAGTTAAATTCATGTTATTACCCAGCAGGGGAATAGATCCTGCAGCCATTTGTATTCCCTAATTTTGCCATTATTCAAACCGAGCTGAACTTACTGTACTTTTTGTTATAGTCATTATACTATGTGCTACTTTTCTAATGTATTTGAGTGGATAGTTTTATTTTTCCTTTTACTGAAATTCTGACTCCTTACTTTATGTTAGAATAAAAAACTCTCACTCAGAAAAAAGTAATATGCGAATAGGGTGCCCTGTTAATAAAGTACATTTATCTTTGTATTTTAAACAATGTACTTTGAATAACCGGATGATTGATTGGTTTTCATCATGTAGACTCTGTGTGTGTGTGTGTGTGTGAGAGAGAGAGAGAGAGAGAGAGAGAAAGAGGGAGTGTGTGAATGCTTACATACAAGAAAATACTATTTCTTAGAGGTCCCTAATCTCTAAGTTTATAGTTGTTTATTTGAGTGTACTTCTGTGCATGTGTGTTTAAATTCAATTCTCATCTTATCTTTTATTTATCACCTCTTAACTTTTCCCATTTTTATTTTGCCTAATTTTTCTCCCTTTTCCAAGCTTACCTTGTTGCTAACTACTGAAGAAGCTTCAGTGTAGGGCACTATCATCCACTTCCAGTTCTGGGAATGAGATATGCTGCTGCTTGACATGACCAGTAGATGGCGCTAGACAAATGCCAAAGCTTCATCTCATGGAGTTGTTCAAATAAGATTTTTTTGCATCAAAACAGATATAAATTGCCTTGCACTTTAATTCACATTTAAAATAAAACCTATGTTTAATAAATTCACTTTGGTGAAATAATGGCTCTGGTAGAGGAAAGCAGGTCACTTTTCAATTCCAAAATATGAAATGACTGTCACATGTTCCAAGACCAAATCTTATTTTCAAAGTGAGACTGGATGAGCTTGCTTATTGTCAGATGACTTGGTTGTATTATTTGTTCTTTTACAATTCTTATGCTTATGCTAATTTGAGTTGTTAAAGCACTTGTGTGTAGAGAAAGAAATGAAAAAATTTTAGGATCTCCAGGCAGAACACTTTGCCTCATACAATGGAAATAAGCAGGGGAACTGTGCTTGCTGAGAATTCTTAATCTGAGCACAGATCCTCTTAAGGAAGGGAGGCAGGGAAGAGACTGGAGAAGAAGAAAAATGAAGGAGACAGAAAAGAGATGAAGTAGAACAAATTAAATCTTGTGAAAAGATATACCCACTGAAAGCTACTGAAAAATTACAAATTACAGAGGATCTAACTTTGCATATGCTTATTTGGCTCATAATTATGTATGTTGTGGCATTAAGAATTCAGATATAATTCAAAAATAAGTGAAGTCACAGCTAGCTTTTTGCGAGTCTACATGGTGAATGAACCATTTGGCGGCAAATATTTCCCACCATCCCTTTCTGTAAATTTTGTATTTAAAAAAATGCTTAGACTTATAATATGCCAGTTGATAAAAAATCAAAATAAAAAGATTGTAGAAAAAAATTGAAGATAGTACATTACATTATTTGACCAAAACCGTGATCAAATAAATGTGAGTCTTCTAATGCTATAATTCACATATGCTCATGTTTCATGCCTTATAATGTAGGTATAAGACTGCTTGCAAATCTATATACGTTGCAGTTAGTAACTGAATTTGTGGAGTACTAGATAACCATGTTTTTCGCAGTGCCTGCCCTTATCAGTTTTAAGACAAAGAAAGGAAGCTAGATAGATGATAGATGGATAGATTATGGATGGATGAATGGATAGATGAATAGCTAAGCAGAAAGGTAGGGATAGACAGATAGGATAGAAAGATGATAGTTAGATAAGAGAAGATAGAGGGATTGTGTGAATGGCAAAAAGAGAGAGAGAAAGAAAGAAATAGAGAAAGATGATAGATAATAAAATCACAACACACATAAGTGTTTATCTATTCCACATGAAATTGTGTATCTGTACCTTTACATTGTTCATTGTTTCTTACCCCAATTTTCTTCCCACCTTCCCTCCTTGCCATTCCTAAAAGCTGTAGCAATTAAAAGTCTTCTTCATTTAAACACCCTCATTTGGAATAAAATAGCCCATTTATTAGGAAACACCCTTCCATGGCGGTCCAAGCGCCCAACACAGCACAACTTTCTACAAAATAGGTGAACTATGTTTCTCTAAATTGTGAGGTCCTTGACGTTAGGGACTCAAAGATGTATTTGACTTGAATTGTTCATTACTGTATCATCAATAAGTGTTTGCTGAATGGACGGATGGAAAGATGGATGGATGAATGCATGTGTTTATCGGTTGCTTAATAAGAGTTCTATCCTTGAAGGAAATGGAATTGTTTCTTGTCAGGAACTGTGAGACATTCTATGTTCCCAGTTGCTGCTGAGACATACATAAAAATTTCATCATTTCTAGCCTCACTAAGGTCATCCTCAAGAAGTAAAATTTCTCTCAAAATTTTTCTTAAGAAGTAAACATTCTCTGGGTCCAGTTCCACAGTTTTCGTTGATGTCCTGCTGAGTGTCCTCATATAACTCTTCTTCATTTTTTGCATTTTGTGTGAATCTATACACACCCCACACAGGCATACACATAACTTTGTGGAATGGATCTAAAATATGAATAAAGGAATGGATTTGGGGGACTTTTAAAAAAAGATTGTATTTAATTATTTGTCAGAGAGAGAGAAAGTGAGAGAGCACAAGCAGGGGGAGAGTTGGGCAGAGGGAGATGCAGGCTCCCAGCCCAGCAAGGAGTCCAGTGCAGTACTCAGTTCCAGGACTTTGGGATCACGACCTGAGCCAAAGACAGACATTTCACCTAATGAGCCACCCAAGCATCCCTTTTTTGACATTTTAAAACAACTTTTGATTTTTTTTTAAAGATTTTATTTATTTATTTGACAGAGAGAGATTACAAGTAGATGGAGAGGCAGGTAGAGAGAGAGAGGGGGAAGCAGGCTCCCTACTGAGCAGAGAGCCCGATGCGGGACTTGATCCCAGGACCCTGAGATCATGACCTGAGCCGAAGGCAGCGGCTTAACCCACTGAGCCACCCAGGCACCCAAAACAACTTTTGATTTGAGTGAATTTCAAATCCATACAGAAAACCCACCACCTAAGTAAATTATTAACTATTGGCTATCCTTTTCCCCCATTTCTCATTGTTTTACAGCAAATCATAGAGATTTTATTCAGATACCATACTAAAAATTTGTCAATAATAACATTATAAATATACAATAAGTGGTTAAGTTTCAACTTGTCTTATAAAGGTAAAAATATAATTAGCATGCGTGGTTTAATCACAGGGAAAGTTTCATGGTTTTCCTCTTGTTGGATGACCAAGTGGAGCCCGTTTACAAACACAAAAGCTCTCTTTCCTGCCCGATTATGAAAATGTTTCCTAGAACTATACAATTTAAGAGTAGAGTCTCAAGAGAGGAAAACATAAGCTACTATAAAATAATACAAACTCTTCAAATTGTGCATTAAAGCTCTGTTTGGGATTATTGATATATTCATTCATATTTAATTTTAGTATTTAATTTTTAAAGAAATGTTGTTTGCTATCTGGATTGATGCTATGTCTTGTATCTTACCCATGAGAGTCACCTGATCTTTGTCTTATAAAATAATAATGTTAATAATACTATAAAAATCACACATGAAATGTTGGATAAAAATCACACATGATGTGTTGAATGGTCAATAGACCTTACACTTAACAGATCCACGGAAATTGGTTCAACTCAGTTCTGTTCACACGCATTCTTTTATTCATGACCGGGCTGGAAATACCGCCATGCAGATCCGTGGCGTTGGATAAGTCACCATGGTGGATAATGTCTGTTGAGCTTCAGAGATGCCATTCATACCCGTATGCACTGCTGGAAGCATCTAAGATCTGAACCTACAAGGGAAAACATGTATATTGGAATGAAAATTTAAAATTTTCTGGAACAAGAATGTGAAATTACAAAGTTGTTATAATAACCCTGTGCATATCTCTGGACTCTGCAATTCCTTCCCTACCTAGGACTCAATCCTAGAGAAAAACACATTTTGTGTTCCACGCTATTAACTTGTCTTCTCATATTCCCTTCACCTCCCCTGTCTGCCAGCGCTTGCTGCTACCTTCTCCTACCTCCCAGCACCTTTGGCTTCCCAAGCTCCCCAGGGAGGTGCAGCTTCTGACATCCAACCCCCATCCCATGGAGCCTCTGGCTCTTCTCGCCTCTTTGGACTTAGATGAAACTCCCTCCATGCAGTGCTTGATACCTGGCTCTCTCTTCTGCTGCCCAAAGGGAGCAGGTGATGCAGCCAGCTAACATGGGACAAACTTTGATACATTTGAGACAGAGAGGACCCAACCGTCCAGTTCTTTTCTCCTTCCCCACATGGGACGTACCGATGCCTGTTCTGTGTAGCCTGCCTGGAGGTTTCACCTAGTTAATGCTGGCTTGAAGCAATGGCTGGCATTTTCACACAGCTCCTCGTCCAGGCTTCCTGTGTTCTGCCTCTATTTCTCTCTTCCCTCACACTTGATGAGCTGGGGGTTTTCCTCCTAATAAAGCATTGGTGTAAAGCTAGGCTCATTTTTCTGTAGGAGCTTAGCTAGGACACATACACAGGACGCACACACTTGGAATAACTGGGCTGGGTTGTACCTGACAGTGAAACAGTAGAAGCATCCTAACTGTCTATCAGTATAAAGACTGGCTATCTACATTTGGTGCATCCAGATGATAGACTACTACTGTATCCCTTGAGAAGATTGTGGTATGTCTCTGTTGAATAGTTTCTGATTTGTATTGTTGAACGAAGTACATAAAAGTGCATAGAAATGTGATCATGGCCTTGTTTTGTAAGGTGGAATGTGCATCTTTATTTTTCATTTTTTTGCATATACAATAAAAGTTCTAGAGGGTACCTGCTCTTGGGTTTGGGGTTAAAAGGTTTTCAGTCTTGGGTTGTTTGGTTAAAAAGGAGCACAGCAATTTTCACTATAAAATTATGTGAAATTTAAATGTTCTTGCAGTAAGCATGGATAATCTGAATAACCAAAAATAAATAAATACAGGTCCAGAAATACTGAATATTATTTTTGTTTAGAGAAATTTTTAAAGGCTGTGCTTATGGCACACTGGAGACACAGTTGATAGGTGCCATTAGAAATTGAGACATACTATGCATTCTTTCTAATTTTTCAATAGCATGTTAATCACCTGTAAGACTATTTGAGATTCTTATAAAATACTAATATTTATTCTTTAGAATTCCTAAATCTCACTTCATTGAAAAGAAAAAATATGTGACAAGTTAGACTAGTTACACTATATGACAAACAAAAAGTAAACAGATGCATAAGTACAGAATTTTTGTTTTGTTTTTGTTCTACTCCAAAGAATGTGGGAGACATTTTAACAGTAAAAATCAAAGAGAAAATGCTCCCTTAATTTTCTTAAATATCCGTGTAAGCATAACGGAATGATTAGAAGAGGAGATTCTGAATGCTTTGTTGGTGGTGTTTTGCCTTCTGATGACCATGGACTAAAACTACAGGACGTCACATAAATTTGGAAATTTTCATAAGTGTTGTGAAATCAGATAAGGTTAATAAATACATTGTATTCAGCTATCCTGGGTTTATTATTCTTTGCATTACACAATCTGGTCACAGATATATGCTTTCATTTAAAATGTAGTGATTATCCCATACTTCATTGGTTAAGTGAAATGTGCTTAGATACCTGTTATGTTACAGAGTAGTGAAAATCTGTGGAACGTTGGCAGAGGAGAAAGCTGTTTGTAAGCCTGGATAAGCTTTTTTACTCCTGTCAAACTAGAGAAACGCAGTGGAGCTAATGTATACACACACACACACATACACACGTCTATGAGAAAATACAGTTCTAAAACTATAGCTTCTCAAAGTTACTACTGTTTTACTTTTTATTATATATTTTTTATGCCGAGTCACACATTTGGTAATATTTATGTTTTTATTTTGAATAAAAATACATAGTTACAGTTGTTTCTCTTTAAAATTCACCCAGAAGCAGATTTTAACATTTAGAAATGACATATAGTAACATAATAAAATAAAAGAGTAAGTTAGTATCTGTGAGTGATCATCTGTATTTATATAGCTACATCCCTGTCCTGTACAGATCTGTCTATGACTTTGCACATATGAGTTATTGCTCTGTGTCAAAATTTGCAAATATTATCTCATTTAGCCCTCTCAGAAATTTTCCAGGATTGATAATAGCTTCAGTCTCTATTTTTCAGGAAAGCTAACTGATACACAGATTGATCATTTCAAACAAGGCTTTTTACAACTTTGCAAAGTTTCATAAAGCTAATATTTGACAATAACTAGTTTCAAATCTAGTTCTGACTGATACTACATCTAATATTTTCAACCAACACTATCTACTATTAATTGTATTTTTATTCCTAGATACGAATCATTAATTAACCTTGGAAGTAAGTAGATTGTTGGACATTATCGTTCTTCAATTTAGGCTAATGAAAACAACAGTCTTTTTAATAATAGTAAGAACGGTATGTTAACACTAACACTAGTATTAAATTAATCCAAGTAATGGATGTACACAGTAGAGATACATTATATATGGCAACAATATATGGCAACAGTTGCCATATATTAACTTAATTCTCACATTAGCCCATCCTTCTCCCATTTTGTGGATGGAGAAACTGAGTTCGTTCTTTGTAAAGAGATCCTGTTTATTGCTATCTTCCCTGGAACCAAGACACGCAAGCCATGAGGAATCCATGATTTGCCAAACTGTTTACACATTTAGCAGTTTTTGTAATTGAATTTAAGGGATGTAAAAAATTCCTATAAAATATCTAAGACTTTGTATAACTATACACATGTCAGTAATAAGATCTTAGCTAAAGAATCCCACTCAATGTCCATAATAACATATTTGGTGTGCAACGTCATAAAGACATGAAATACTGAGAATATACGGTTAAATCTTATTACTTGCATTGCAACCAATTTATTACATATTTTTTATAGCAATCAGGAATGCACTCATCTTTAAGCAACCCAGAAATAATGTGCTTTGATCATTAATAGGGCATTATCTCTGAGAATTCCCTTACACAGAAGTCAAGCATTTCAACATGTTACTTCCCTCAGCCCATTTTTCTACATTCAGGCATGCATATCAAAGTAATAAAGTTAAGTGCAAGGTGGTATAAAATACAGCATCTTTGAAAAAAAGCCAAATTATGGCTGCTGTGGGACTATCGCTTGCAATTTGCTTATGCAAAAATAAAGAAATTTAAATCAGAGTTTGGCTTGGATCGGGAGTGTGTTGGCCTCAGATAATTGCTGCCTATAAATAGCTGTACTTCCCTGGCATGTCTTCATTTACATAGGATATATTTAAGTTCTTCCCTGAGTAATACCTTCCATATAATCAAGTGCTGGTCATCTGTGTAAAGAGGGAAAATATTAATCAAATGCTCTGCAATGACAAGACATAAACACGGAGGCAGTTCACTTTGCAGAAGCAAGTGGGTGAGAAGTTAGTGTTCCCGTGTGCATCGTACTTGACCGCCCCAAATGCTTTCATCTTTGCCAAATAGTTAGAAAGAGGCACTAAACATTTTCACTTACGACAAGGGTTAAATAAACTATAAAAGTAAAAGATATGTGTGCGGTTGTCATCACAGGGCTCGTTTTGTTTTCTTAGATCCCAAGCAAAACAGTGTTTTCTGGATATATTTTGCAAAATAAACCATCCCAGAAAACACTGTTTTAGGGTTTTGCGTTTCGACTTGGTGACTGGTTTTTAGGCAGTTGATTCTTAGTAACAAGCCCAATACCTGAAAGACACATTCTGTTCAGAACATTCTATGTTAAGGAATAAGATGGTCACAAAATGGAAGGTTCTCTACTGACAATAAGGGGACAATAATGAGATCACAGAAAAGTCAGGGTTCTGTACTGCTGGAGTGCCGACTTCTGCTTTTCATCCATTGTCTTATGTTTGCAATAACTAAACAGAAATTAGTTTGGAAGGTTGGCTTTGAAAGTCATGTTTCATGTTGAAGCTTTTATCTTACGTGGAAGTATTTCTTTGTAAATCTGGTAAAGGAAAAAGCGTGGGAGCTGGTGGGAGAGGGATCTTCATTTTAAATTCTGACTCAGCCACGTGTAAGTTGTGTGTCTGGGCAAATAGTTTAGCTTCTTTGGGCCTCTAATTTACTTCATTTTAAAAAGAACAAACAGGATTTAGCTTTTAGGGATTAAGAGTGTCTATGATGAAAGTGATAATGAAAATAGATGGTCTTTTTTTTTTTAAAAAAAAGGAAAGGAGAAAGAATACAACTCTTCTCTCAGTATTACTTTAGAGAAACAATCAGAAGGGTGATACCCGCAGGACGTCCTCTTCAGAGACAGGAGCCTGTCAGCTTTGGTTTCTGTCAGCTTGGGAACAAATCCTGAGAGAATTCAGTGGCTCACCAGATATATGTGATATTTGCAGTAGGGAATATCAGCTAAGAAAGCAAAGGGATTTAATGGGAATTTCCTGAAAGCCTGGAAAATTGCATTTTTAGGGAAAGTTTTTCATTTGAAGTGAAATGGTGGCCATCTACCTCTTAAACCCACGTCCACTCTGCGGTTTCACGTGACACACTCCTAGTCACTTTGAGTTAGTGGTGGTTGCACGTGGCTGTCATTGATGGCTCACGTAGGCAGAGGACCATGAAGGTGTCAAAACCTGAGGGACTTCATATGACATAATGCCGGTCCGTTCCATTGAGCTTTGTGGTTACGTTGTGTGTTGAGGATTTCCTGTGTAAATACAAACTGACAGAAACAATTTTTTGAAAGAATTTTCAAATTATCTACATGAGAAGATTAAAGCTCTTCCTAATGATTTTTCTTTCAAGGCCATCATTGAGTTTAGTTAAAATTAAGTGGGAAAAAAATGCACTGGAAGGTATAAAAATGAATAATTGTTCAGATGAGCCCTTTGAAGATCCAGAGGCCTTGTAGATTAAGGGTCTAATTTGGATTAGGCTGGAGCTGTTCTCTTTGTAGTGGAGGGAGTCTGAGCAAGGGAAGACCCCTACCTTCTAGTGCAGAGAGAGGAGATAATTGGAGTTAATTGTGTGGAGATGTATGTGAATGGGGGAACTGGAAAGCCACCTGTGGCTGTGGGTGTGGTGGTTTCCATGATGTGGCAGGATAAGTAACATTCTCTAACAAATGGTCTGCTAATACCTCATGATGCGATTGCTTAGTGGGGAAAGATTGAAGTCCCTTATTCATTATTCAAAGTCATCAGGTTACTTACGACATTATGGACATAAACCCTATGAAGTGACTGATTTTGGTGTAAGTTGCTAATTTCACTTAAGTACTCCACAAGATTCTTAATGAGATGTTCTCTTCATTCAGAGACACTATGCATCATTTTCCTAAGAACACTAAATCAGGAGATTTGTGCAGATGTGAGTATTTTAATTTTCCAAATAATGGGTTCATCTTTTTGTGTGAGAATCACTTGAGGTGATATTATTGAAATAAAATAAGGATTAAGCACATTTTTATTTTTAAAATAGCCTATGTTTTAAAAAATCATACCCATAGTTTCATAATACACATATACTTATAAATATGTATAGTTATGTTTATGTATATAAATAGTCATACTTAAATATGCTTTGCAGAACATCTTTGTTCTATGACAGTTGTACCAAATGTGAGAATGTATGCATGTGTGCATTTTTGTGTGTGTGTGTGTGTGTGTGTGTGTGTGTGTGTAGAAGGATAGAATAGGCCAACTCTTTGGAATGTTATGAGAACTAAAACATCACAAAGAATGCAAATATTCTTTGTTTTAGCCTGTGTATCAAAATAATACAATCTTTATTATTCATCTGTGAATTATTCATTGAATTTTTTTAAATTACCAGATACTTCATCTTATACAGAGACTTTTATTTAACCCAAGTTATTACAACCCTTAATATCTGCTTGTGGGTGTCCATTGGATAAAAATTTAAAATTAATAAAGTCAATACATGTAATGATGACATAAAATAAACATTATTATTAACTTTGGCAAAGCATAATCAGGATGCTATCTCTAAGCATAAAAAAATCACATATGCACAAACCAAATATAAATTAAACTGTGTCTTAGGTTTTCTGAGAAATGCTTTCTCTCCATTACACAGAACAATTTCAAAAAGTTTATGGATAGTGGAGTAAGGAAGGAATACTTTTTTAACAGTTGCAAGATGAGTAAATTTTAAAGTAACTATTTGTTTTTAATTTACTTTCTAAATATATTCTGAATTTGTCATAGTTACTCCAAATTGTGTGTGTATTTTGTGTGCATTTGCCTCAAAATGGCAGATATGTTATTTTGGATACTTTAATAACAACTTGGAAGTTAGCCCATTTCATGTCAACGTTGCTGTCATTTTCAGTGTCGCAGGAAAATCCCGAACAAGTGATCAATTAAAAAAAAATAAAACAGATATTTAACTTCTAATTGTGTAGATTGAACTCCATGATTACATCATTCTGTAGGTAACCTGGAAACAGAAGAGGGAAGCTGCCCAAGAAATGAAAACACTATTAATATACAGCATAATAGTATTGCCAAATATAGGTATGTAAAATCAAATATGAATCATTTTTGAATGATGCCTTGACATTTATTTTAGGATCCATTTATGGAGAAAAGTAACATTTTAATTTGCATGATTTTGGAAAGGCAATTTTAAATCAAGAAAGATTTCTTTTTGGATTCCATTTCTTTTTTTATCCTAAAGGATTTGCATATTCTATTCAAAATTACTCCAAAGAAAGGAAATATATGAAATAATACACTTAAGAGGGACTTAAATTGTGTTATACATATTTATTAAATTAAACACCAATTTTTCACAAAGAACAGTAAGGCATTTATATTGCTAAATCTAATTTGAGAAAGGCATCATGCATTTGGATCCAAACTGGACATTCTGCCAAGACCTCTAGGTGGAGATGTCAAAGGGGAGTGTTGTTTATGTGAGAACATGAAATGCTCTGAAGGATTGTTGCAAATATTTGCAAGGAGGGTATGAGGTAAAAAGAAGCGAGTCTCCCTTGTTACTAGAATACTCAGCAGTGAATTGAATGTTAATAGACCAGGTACATGATTTCAGCACTGCTGCTGTAGACTTTGGATGCATGTTCTCGTCCACTGATTCTCACAGGGAGGGAGGATGTATTTGTATTAATTGGGCGAGGGCTCTGGTGGTCTTCTGGTGGTCATCTGATTATAGCTATCATTTATGAAGGACTTGTCATAGATCATGTACTGTTCTTTTTTTGTTTTTCTCAATGTAACTTTGAGTCACTTTTCTCCCCATTTTGAAGATTAAAAACCTGCGGTGAAGAGAAAGTAAGGGCTTTCTCAATTCATGTAGCTGATTATCTACATAAACCTGATAATTTATGATTCCGCGTTTCGTGATCTTAACCAGTTGAGCTTTCGATTAATCTAAATGACAGCTACCAGAGGTCACCAATGACTTGTAGATCCACACACCCAAAGGTCACTTTCCCTGTCCCTTGCACTTGACCTCTGGGAAATCTATGGGACTTCTCTCCTTCTAGGTTCTGACTTGACTCTGAGACTCTTTTCTCCCTAGACTTCTCCCAGCCACGCGGTCACCTGTCTCCTCCAGCTTTCCTTCTTCAGTCTTTCCATCCTCCTGACTCCTGAGCATCCTAAGTGCCAGAAGTCAGACTCGGGACAGCTTCTGCTTTTGAGCTTTTCTCTCTCTGTCTACATTACTGGGTCTTACGGCTTCAGACGCCTTCTCTATGCCATCACCCACCATGCAGGTATTTCTCTGCAGACATGTTCCCTGAACTCGTTCTCCCCCATGCTGTTTCTCATGTCAGTAAATGGCAGTTTTGGGTGTCATTCAGGAAACGTGGCGTCATTTTTGATATCTACTTTTCTCTAAAACTGCAGCTCTAAACTTTATCTCATCCTACTGGTTCTCACATAAAAACATATCCATAATCTAGCCACTTAAATACACTTCTGGTTCAAACTTCAATTATCTTACACTGGCTATCACCATAGCCTTTTAACCTGTCTTCTTACCTTTGATTTTGCGACACACCCCAGGGTATGTCCTAAATGTTTGTGTTCCCCTAAAAGTCGTATGTTGAAATCCTAATCTCCAAGGTAATGGTGTTAGGAAGTGAGGTCTTCGGGTAGTGATTAGATCACCAGGGGTTAGTGTAAAAGAGACCACCATGAGCCCCCTCACCTCTTCTACCATGTGGGGACACAGTGGGAAGATGGCCATTTGTGAACCAAGAGGGTGCTCACCAGATCTATGCGTGGTTTTCAATGCCCAGCTTCCAGAACCGCGAGGGATGATTTCTTTTGTTTATGAACAACCTAGTATGTGGCATTTTGTTATAGCAACCCCAAGAAACGAAGGCATCTCCTTTACCTGGAACACAGTTTGTCATGGACTTAATGGCAACAGTGATTCTTTGGAAGAACTAGAACTAGTCAGATCAAGTTATTCCTCCGCCCAAAGCTCTCTGTTACTTTCCCATCTCATTCAGTGTAATACTTACATTTCTGACAATGGTCACCAGAGTCCTCCTAATCTGGAGTGAGTGCCTCTGTGACCTTATCCTTATTGACCTCACTTACCAGCCCGGAAGTCATGTAAGACTTCTCTTGCTCCTGGGACTTGGTAGGCCACGCCCACCACCCTCCACCCCCAGGACCAGCACTTGCATATTCCTGCTGCTTCTACACTCCCTGCTCAGTCCTTCACTCAGGTCCAGTTAGAAGCTATGTTAGCCAAGAAGATTTCCCTGAACTTCCTCTACTAAAATGCCATCTTATAGGGTGCCTGGGTAGCTCAGTTGGTTAAGTGTCTGCCTTCTGCTTAGGTCATGAACTTGGGGTCCTGGGATGGAGCCCCACATCCGGCTTCCTGTTCAGTGGGGAGTCTGTTTCTCCCTCTCCCTCTGCTACTTGCCCCTGCTTGGTGCCCTGCTCACTCTCTCGAATAAATAAATCTTTAAATAAAATAAAACACAATCTTGTCTCTTCAGTATCTCCATTGTCCTAGTCCTACTTTATTTTTCTCCTCAAGAAATACATTATGTCCTCCATATTTATTTGTGTGTGTTAGTTTTTATCTTCCCCTGAGAGAAGTGGTTTCCTTTTACCTCCCTCTCTCCCCTCTCTCTGGTTTTTCCCCAGTGGAAAACTCTTCCTGCGACATGCTATGAATCCAGTAATACCTTAATACATTTTGGGGAAAAATCCTATGGAATTTTATAGTTTAGACATTTTATTTCAAAATTCATATCTTCCAGTTTTCCTTAACTTATGTCATTTTCAAAACAAGCTAAGCAATTTCTTGGAATTGTTGTGTCTTAAAAAAAAAAGTATTGAGGAAACAGATGCAAAAGAGATGTCACTCCCTCTGAATTTGGGGAAGTCTGTCTGTTGAAGCTAATTCTCCGATTCATTAAACTCAAACATTAGAAATGGAAGGATGAATGCGGTTGAGAATGCCATAAATTTTGAGTGAATATATAATTTGGACAAATTTTAATTCTCCATTACCTCTATTCATAAAATGTCACTTGACAATGCAAAACAGTGTTTGCATTTTTCTTTGTAACATTGACTGATGCCACATTCTCCATTCTCCTCTCCAGACACCGAACCCTGTACTCATTGTGAAGGCATATCTAAAGGATTGTCTAATTCTCTGTGTGCGGCTCCTCAAATTCTGATTCTTTCCTTCTCGTGCTTCTGGATGTTTGCAGTGTACTAACAGAATCAAGCTGTGTGTGGGATTAACCACTGAGTCCACAAAGCCTGGGATGTCAAACATTACATTTAGCTTTAATACACGTGTATATTCACGGTTATACACGTACTATCTACTTGATGCCATGTCTTTCTCAATGTAGAGTCCCAATGAAGTATTACGGTCTAAAAAAGTAGTTAAATGGCCTAGGGAAAAATCTCGGGGATGAATGCTAGATTCTGTTATTAAAGCCCATTCATGCATTTGATCAATTTATTAAATGCATGCCAAGCGTAAGGAGTCTTTCCAGCCCTTACAAATGAGGTAAGGTTCTGCCGTCAAGGAGATTTCAGAACAAAAGAAGACAGAGATAAATAAATATTCAGCATGCATGTCATAAGAGTTGCAGGCATATTAATTTTGGGGAGCACAGGTTATAACCGCTGATGGTGATTCAAGTTCAAGAAACTGTTAATACCAGAGCTGAGGCTTGAGGGAGAAGCTGAGTATCCCTGTGTAGGCTTACAAGATTTCTTGAGCAGGACAAGCAGGAGTGGGAAGGTTTTTAGAAGGAGAGATGATGCTAGGTTGAGGATATTGCAAAGGATGAAAGGTGGCGCAGTTTGATATCATAAGGGATGTGGGCAGTAGCGAGACCAGGAGCTCTGTAGGGGCTTGACCAAGAAGGACGTTCTGTATTAGAGGGTATTTGTGTTTATTCTGCAGGCATTGATGCACATTTCAAACATTTCAAGCTGGTGAGTGACATGAATATATTTACTATTCAAATAATTACTTTGACAACAATAGATTGATAGGAGATTGACATAAAAAGAAACTTGAAGTGTGACCAGTTTGGAGAAACTTCCAGGAGCACAAATAACAAAAGAAAATCCAACCTAAGGAATTAAGTAAATTTAAGACCTATGGAAGAGGCATACTAGTTAGGTCTCAGTGACAAATTAAATGTCTAGGGCAAGAGTCAATCTCTAGGGGGAAAGCCAGACCTCTGGTCACTTGGCATGGGAGCCGGGTGGAGGGAGACTGGGGACTGAGAGCAGATGGAGACAAAGTCTCTTTTCAGGGTGATGACAATGTTCCGAATCTGGGTTATAGGGATGGTTGCCGTCTCTGTAAATATGCTAGAAAACATGTAACTGTACGTTTAAAAGGGGAATTTCAAAGTTCACTATCTTGATAAAACTCTTTTTTAGTCTTAACACCATTCTTGCTTAGTCATGTAGATGATTGCTGGTTCCATCACCTGGGTTTAGAGTTGAATGGAATTTGAAGCTGGAATGCTGACTGCATCCACTGCCTCTAGGCATGATATCCTTCATCCTAGGATAGAGGAAGTGGTCGGTGAAAGGGTCCGTTAGTAAAGGCGTTGTTCTCATGGAAGAGTCGTGAAAGAAAAAAAGGAGTTTGAGACACAGGAATCAGGAAGAGAGATGACAGACTTTTCCTATAGTGAGAGAAGTTCCTTGATGGTAGGCCTTCTTGGGAGAGAATGAGGGAACTGCATGGGGGCGCAGGAACTGGAAAATGTGGGAAAGTGACCAATATGTATTTGACTAAAGGGAGAGTAAGCTCCTTGGACACTCTATGAGAAAAAGGAAAAGTGTTTGTACCAAAACCACAAGCAGCAATAAATAAATAAATAAATAAGACTTCAACAAAACTAGAAACATTTGTGCTTCAAAGAGCACCATGAAGAAAATACGAAGACAACCCACAGAGTGGGAGGAAATGTTGGCGGACTATATCGCTGATAAGGGACTTGTGTTTAGAATATAGAAAGATTTGAATCTCCCTGATGGCTAGTGATGATGAGCATTTTTTCATGTGTCTGTTAGCAACTTGTATGTCTTCTTTGGAGAAGTGTCTGTTCATGTCTTCTGCTAATTTTTTGACGTGATTATCTTTTTTTTGGGTGGTGAGTTTGAGAAGTTAGTCATAGATCTTGGATATCAGCCCTTTGTCTGTACTGTCATTTGCGAATATCTTCTCCCATTCCGTGGGTTGCCTCTTTGTTTTCTTGACTGTTTCCTTTGCTGTGCAGAACCTTTGATCTTGATGAAGTCCTAGAAGTTCATTTTTGCTTTTGTTTCCTTTGCCTTTGGAGACATATCTTGAAAGAAGTTGCTGTGGCCGATGTCAAAGAGATTATTGCCTATGTTCTCCTCTAGGATTCTGATAAATTCCTGCCTCAGATTGAGGTCTTTTATCCATTTCGAGTTTATCTTTGTGTATGGTGTAAGAGAATGGTCAAGTTTCATTTTTCTACATATAGCTGTCCAATTTTCCCAGCAGCATTTATTGAAGAGACTTTTTTCCACTGTATATTTTTTCCTGCTGTGTCAAAGATTATTTGACTATAGAGTTGAGGGTCCCTATCTGGGCCCTCTACTCTGTTCCACTGGTCTATTTGTCTGTTTTTATGTCGGTACCAAATCAAAAACCACACTGAAATACCACCTTACACTAGTTATAATGGCCAAAATTAACAAGACAGTAAACAACATGTGTTGGAGAGGATGTGGAGAGAGGGGAATCCTCTTACACTGTTGGTGGGAATGCAAGTTGGTGCAGCCACTTTGGAAAACAGTGTGGAGATTATTTAAGAAATTAAAAATAGAGCTTCCCTATGACCCTGCAATTGCACTACTGGGTATTTACCCCAAAGATACTGATGTAGTGAAAAGAAGGGCCATCTGTACCCCACTGTTCATAGCAGCAATGACCACAGTCACCGAATTTTGAAAGAACCCGATACCCTTCAATGGACGAATGAATAAAGAAGATATGGTCCATATATTTAATGGAGTATTATGCCTCCATCAGAAAGGATGGATACCCAACTTTTGTATCAACATTAATGGGACTGGAGGAGATTATGCTGAGTGAAATAAATCAAGCAGAGAGAGTCATTTATCACACAATTTCACTTATTTGTGGAGCATAACCAATAACATGGGGGACATTGGGAGATGGAGAGGAGAGTGAGTTGAGGGAAATCAAAGTGGGAGAGGAACCATGAGAGACTGTGGACTCTAAGCAACAAACTGAGGGTTCTGGAGGAGAGGGGCATGGGGGGTTGGGTGAGTCTGGTGATGGTTATTATGGAGGGCACGTATTGCATGGAGCACTGGGTGTGTTGCATAAACAATGAATTCTGGAACACTAAAAAGAAATGAAGTGGAAATAAAAGAATATAGAAAGAATTTTGACCTTTCAATAATTAAAAAAAAGACATAATCTTATTTTAAAATAAGGAAAGTATAACATTTCTCCAAGGAAGATATACAAATGGCCAATAATCACATGAAAAAATTCTTGGCATTCTCAGTCTTCAGGGGAATGCATATGAAAACCACAATGAGATGCTATTGCCCATACCCTGGAATGGCTAGAATTTAAGAAAAAAAAAAAAAAATAGTGAGTTCATAACAAGTGTTGGTGATTGGTGGAGAAACTGGAACCCCCGTGAACCTCTGGTGGGAACGTGAGATGGTGCAGTGTTTAGGAAAATAGTCTGGCAAAGCTCCAGATGGTTAAACGTCACATTACCATGGACCCAGTAATGCCACTTCTATGTACATAAACTTCTATGTATATAGACATTTCTCTTTCATTTCAAGAGAAATGAAAATAAGTATCTATGTGCAGACTTACGTAACAGATGTTCAAGAGACTGTTATTCATAATAGGCAAGAAGGAGAAACAACACAATAGGCCATCAGCAGGTGAATGGATAAGCAAGTATGGTGCGTCCATACGAAGGAATATTATTGAGCCATAAAAAGGAGTGCATTTCTTTGAGGCTTTCTTGGAGAAGCTTGAGCCTCGTGCCCGGTGCCCTGTGGACACTGGCTCGGCTAGCCGCGTCACACTCCCCAGCCTCCCTGTGCCCGGTTGGCACAGTGTGGATGTAGGAGTGAGACCAGAGACTCAGTTTTCTGAAGCCCAAGATTCTGGGCTCCCTTCACTGCTTTTATAAAATAAAAAAAATAAAGACATTAAGTACTGATACATGTTACAACATGGATGAATGTTTGAAAATGTGCTAACCAAAATAGCCTGTCACAAAAGAAGACCACAACATAGCCGGTCACAAAATAAGTATATAACTCCATTCATTTTTTTGAGGGGGGAGGGTTGGGGACAGAGAGGGAGAGAGCCCCAAGCAGTCTCGTGCCCAGTGCTGAGCCCGGCATAGGCCTCAATCTCACAACCTCAGATCAAGACCTGAGCCAGAATCAGGAGTCAGACGCTTAACCTATTGAACTAGGTTACATATGACTCCATTCTTATAGAATATCCCAAACAGAGAAATCCACAGAGTCAGAAACTAGATTAGTTATGGCCTAAAGTGGAAGGTGGGGGTGATGGGCATTCCCAGAGAGGGGATAAGGGACAGATATCTAAAAGGTATGGGGTTTCCACTGGAATTGATGGAAATAACTTCAAACATACCTGTTTGTAATTTATATGTCAGTGAAGCTGTTTAAAAAAAAAAAAAATCCCAAAGAGGGGCATTCTGTGAAGACTAGTACTCCTCAGAACTGTCAAGGTCATGAAAAACAAGAAAATTCGGAGAACTGTCACAGCCAAGAAGTCCCCTAAAAAGACGCAATGTAGGTAGGATCCAGGAACAGAGAAAAGGACATTAGGTATAAAAGGAATCCTGAATGAAATATGGACACCAGTTATGAAATGTTTCAATTTTGGTCTGTTTACTGTGAGAAATTTGCCATACTAATTGGAAATGTTAATAACAGGGAAACTGGTTACAAGGTATATGGTGAATCTCTATTACTATCGTCAACATTTTTTCTATAAATCCAGAACTATTCTAAAGTAAGAGGTTTATAAAAAGATGAAAGAAAATTCTACAGTTTAAAATGTGATGTTGGAGTTCTTCTTTAGAATTAAGTATTCTAGAACTGTTGTCATAAATTGCTTATGCCAATTAATTCCGTAGAATCCTCTTTGAGATTCTGAGAGTGCTAAAGAAATGGTTCATGCCCAAACCCATTATTAGTTTAAGCATTAATTAATTTTATGTAGTCAGGGTCCTTTCATTTGCATACAAAAAGAGAGACCCAGGGGAGAGTAGCATTCAGAAATAAACTAGTGACTATAACCTCTGTTCGAATTAAGGCTTGCTCTACGACCATGGAGCTGTCTTCTATGTTGGCTAATTTAGCCAATCATCAGGGCAAAAATGCTTTTTTTAAGCAAATGCTCTTTCTTCTGATAAATCATCATAAATATAATTAATAAGGATCTTGGGAAATAATCACTGCACAACTTTCTCTCAACAAATAGTTTCTTTTAGAAGCCAGTTTCCAGTACATTTTAGTATTATTCTGTTACGTGTTAATGTACTTTAAATGTATTTACAGAAAGAGCTGATATATAGGTATGAGATCCACATACCTATATAGCAGATATAATTTGTGAATGCATTCATTCTCTCATTTAGTCTCTCGCTGGATTAAAAGATAAGATACCCTTGACTCGGGAAGTCGGATTTGAAAGCAGAAGGTAATTACTACAAAATGGGACTAGGGAAGGAAAGGAAGAATGTAAAGTGCTAGGGTCAAAAGTCCATTTTTTCGTCGTGAGCTATTACAATTTCTAAGAGCAGCAAGTGTAATCAACCAAAGGAGAAAAGCCTCGCGGATTTAGAGCGGAGTCTTGGGAGAGCCGGCAGGTGGAACAAAATGGCAAGCCTCGACTGAGGAGCCGGCCTCAGGAGGCTGGTCACAGGCTCAGTGAACCAAACCGGAGAGCGGGTCCTGTCAAAACCTCCCAGATAAGTCTGGCAGAAGGGCACTGCTGATTTAGAGATGGATTAGGAAGCCAACCGCGTCAGCCCACAGGCAAGATTACTCCTATCTGGACCCACACGTTCCTTGGTGACGGGACTATCAACAGCCAGCCGGGAAAGAAGGCATAACGAAATGAAAAATTAAAGGTCTTCTTTTACATCTTCCCACATTGGAAAGTAGGGGCTCTATTTCTGGTACAGATCAAAGAAAAGACTCTGAAAATGAGCTTGAACTTCAGGCTTTTTGCTCCACAGACAAGACAGTCTGTGGAATAAGCAACGGCCGAATGCTATTGAGTGGTCACGAGGAAGCAACCGTGGGGCGCTGGCAGAACTCCCCTGGA
The DNA here is from genome assembly GCF_964662115.1 of Mustela nivalis. Taxonomy (NCBI): domain Eukaryota; kingdom Metazoa; phylum Chordata; class Mammalia; order Carnivora; family Mustelidae; genus Mustela; species Mustela nivalis. The sequence continues at coordinate 37,422,111 of NC_139039.1, forward strand.
AAGACAGAAATGAGGAGGGGATGTGGAATACAATGTTCCGGCTGACCAAGAAAATGTGTAGCGGACTCTCTATCGACTTGTACATGTGCATCTGCTGCTTGCCACTTTGATTAATCAAAATGATGCTTAAAATTCCCATTCTGTAGTGGGAAAAACTCAGCGACAAATATTCTTTATTTTTTTTTTTAAAAAAGGTTTTATTTGCTTATTTGAGAGAGAGAGAGCATGAGAGGGGAGAGGGTCCGAGGGAGAGGCAGACTCCCTGCCAAACAGGGAGCCAATGTGGGGCTCGATCCCAGGACTCCAGGATCATGACCTGAGCCGAAGGCAGTCGCCCAACCAGCTGAGCCACCCAGATGCCCTGTTCTTTAAATACATGACGTAAATATCAATTTTTTTTTATGGCTGAATCCTCCTTTGGAGCACAATCTCAGTTCGAGTTCTGAGTGTGTTTCTGCTTGGAGCTCCTTCAGCCCGTGGTGTGGGATTTTTGCCTCACACTTCAAAGCCCTACTGCAGCCTTCTACTTCCCCTCTCTCAAGCTGGAGCACAAAGCAGGGACATCCTTTTTCAACTTCGAATCCAAGGCGTCTGAAATCATTGTTGGTATACAGTAGGAGCCCAATAAATATTGGTTGATGATTCAAAATCCAAGACACGAATGGCAGCCAAAATTGATCAATGTTCACACTATGTGGTTGAAGGGAAATTTAGTTCAAAATTATCCATTATTCAGACCTTTTCTGCTGATTGTACATGTGTATTGTCGGTTGACTCATTCTTTGTGAAAGAATAAAGAAGATAAAATATAAGAAACATAGTAATGTATCTTGTGTGTGCATGTATCTGGGTAGGCCTACTTTGACTAGGTAATGTCTACCACAGGGAAATGACCGGCACATTAATCAGTCTATTTTTAATTTGGAAGACTTTTATTTAGTCTTTATCAAATGTAATGATACGTATGATTACCAAGATCTGTAGATAGACAAGGCCTGTGTAATACTTTGTTATGCTTTATTTCTCAGAAGGAATGATTGTTGTTAGTAACGATTTTAATACGTTAATAGTGCTGTTTGCGACAGCATCATTCATATCCACTTATAATTGCAAGACTTTCCAATATCTAATATTTCCAGTATCTAATATCTTCTATCTTAAACTGCATGGAAAATCCTAGATATTATTTGAAAAAAATTTTAAATGGTTTTTTAAGTGATTCTACTAATCGAGTCCATGGTTTCCAAGTGGACTCTTGTCAATCTGGGAAATCCAAAGCTAAATGAAACCAATAAGCTGTGTATACTAGCAAATAAACGTAATACTGCCATATCTTTTAGCGTGCTAGCCTACATATCAGAAAACGTACGTCATTCAGTGGATTTGCCTGGGAAATTGATGAGAACATCACTGAGATAATTTGTCAATAACTGTAATATTGATTATATCAATAATAATAACATTTATAATAATGTTCACAATGATATAACTGTATTATTATTATTATTATTATTATTATTATTATTGAGTCTTTAGAGTTCAGGCTAAAAATGAATAAATGCTATTTCTTTCTGGTCCTCTGAGAGACATTGTGTGTGTGTGAGTTGTTTAGATGCAGTGCTTATTACACGGAGATACAGAGAAAGGAATCTGGGTGCATTTAATTTCGTGCACCGCCCTTATGGCTGCTAATTGAATTGCAAGGAGTTCTCAGCAGACAGTCCTGACCTTGGAGTAGCAAAGAGTGCTGACTGAAGCGATTATGAGCAAAAAGATGGCATTCTGCTGAGTACATAAGAATCCAAAATAAAAGGAGTGGGAGAAAGCTTTAGCATCCATATTCAGATCAGTTAATTTCCTCTGGGGCTGGCCTGAGTCCTCTCCATTGATCTTCTCTGCGATAAATGATTCAATCAAAGGCCCATCCACTGATGCTTGGAGACATTTAGGTAAACATAAACATGGAGTCCAAAAATGCTAGTTTTGTAGGAAATACAAGCATAGAGGACTAACTGAAATTACCAGATGGCTACAATTCATGTCTCTCTTTCTTTCTTTTTTCTTTTTCTTTCTTTTTTTTTTTCACAGCACCATATATGGTAAAGCATGATTCACATTTGATGGTAAAAGTATAATTTGTAAATCATCGTCAAGGATTACATGAACACTGTATGAGCTCATTTTCTCTACTGGATAAAATGGAGACATTTTACGTGCATGCGTCCGTCACAGTGTGCATGTGAACATCACCCTTCTCAGGCGCATCACAAGCCCGTCCTTCCTCCTGCTTCCTGGAAAGCTCTCACGCCCAGGGCAGCTCCCCTTCCTTAGCTTTTGAACGTCCCTTTGAGAGGCTGGAAAGCATCTAGCTGGGTGGGAGTGTGCTAAGACATGGTGGGCATCCCATCTTTCGTGCTCTGACTCTCCCATTTCATATTCTGTCAGTGTGTCCATTCAACACAGATGAACTAAGTCATGTTGTACGGGCAGGATAAAAGGAATGCGGGAGGCAGTGAGGGGCCCAGGGCTCGAATGCTGGAAGAGGAGACAAAGCCTGTTTATAAATAGCCATGGGATGTGGTAGGTGGCAAAAGCCTTGTGCGCGGGGTGTAGGGACTGCTTCATGGAGAAGGCTGACTTCTTTTCAGTGGGCCTTGTTGGTTGGTGAGGATTTGGATCTGCAGAGATGGAGGAGACGGAGGGCGTAAGTGAACAAATACTTGTCTCTTCTCTTTCTGTGTGCAGTTTCTTTAACATTTTTCTTCTAGTCAGTCCAAATGCACTGTCAGGGAAGAATCATGTAAATACTTGAAAACAGCCAAGAGATCTAAGGTCTTCATCTTTTCCAGTGTATATAATTTAATAAGTTATTAATTTCTAAGCCTCCGGAGTAGAGCTCTATTAGTATAAATCCTAGCAGAAGTGATAGGTTATACATGATACATTTTGGTTGGGGAGAAATTATCATACTTCCTGGAATGACAATATGCAAGAATTTGCCTTTTCCATCTATACTCAGTACAGTGGTATAGGGTATTCTTACCCAGGGAAGCAGACCCAGATATGCTTATCAGTACCTTTGCCTCTCATCCCAATAGCCATATGGATTAAAGTTGTATTTGGCCCTAGGATATAAAATTAACGCTCTCTCTCTTAACTTGGCTCAACTGGTAAAGGGTTTCTGAAGTAAGTGTTAATATCTACTACTCGAGTACCTCTGAACACAAAGGAAGGTGGGGTCTGCTCATTTGCGTGTCTGGTGGTCACGTTTCCTGTGTCTAGTGGTCTCTTGCTAACCCCAGATTATGTGGGCTTTAGGGTTTATTCCAGTTCTACATTTGTGTCATTTCTCAGTGAAACTTTAAGGATTGCGGAAAAAGCTTTGAGTTTGGAGCTATGCTACTTTGAGAAGGTTACTTTCTGAAATTCCGTTCTGTTGCCACTGTTAACTTCTATTGATCAAAGGTATTATGAAGAGTATATAATAATCTACTAATACAATGATTAATTTCTACTTGTCAAGGTTATGATAAGGAATAAATGGTCATTAGGGAAAGCATGGACGGTAGCAGGTAACTACAAGGTGTTCAAGAAGCATCTGGAAGTCCTGAAGACCGTAGGTGCCGCAGGCCAGTAAGAGTGGAACTCCTGCTGGGTTTGGTTAGCATGTGGCCGACCCACTTTCCTGCCCCAGCGCCCCACACGCTCTGTACTCAGTATGGTTGCCATGCTCTTGCCCACTGTGCCAACTATAAGGATGTGCTTTCAGTAAACCTTTTCCTTAAGTTTTCCATTGCACTTGACAACTCATGAAAGGTTAACAAAAAGTAGTTCGGGAGATAAAAATCATTAGAACTTAACTTGTATCAAAAGTTCTAGAGATTGGAAAATGAAAAAAATAAATATGAAGAAGAGAGATTAATAAAAGTTGTGATCGTTTGTATGACCTGCTTTGCCTTTTCTCGTTGGACCAACTGGGAGATGCAGGAGCCATTAGCGGTGACTTGAAGGTGTAAGAGTTCTGTAGGGATAAATGAAAAAGCTCTGATACACGGTGGGGGTTACAGAGCCACCCTGAGGACCCCCAGGCTGTCAGATACGCCCCCTGGCGCTCAGCGAAACCCAGGGAAACAGTATACAGATGGAGGAGGCAGATGCCAGGACTCTGTGGGTGCAAAGCCTAGATCTTTGTGCACGCAGGGTGAGAAAGACTGCCGATCTAGGGTCCTGCCCTTCACCTGCACACCTTGATCTCCGGGGCTTTGTGAGAGAGTGACATTCAGGAGAAGTGAGTGAAGTAGGTTCTCCGCCCAGAGGAGTCCGTGTTACGTGGCGAAGGCAGGGGGTACGTTCTCTGTCACGCGCAGATCAGTTCCACGGGTGACATTTTTCAGGATAGTTAATTTTTAAGAAGACACCTCATCGTTTCTACTTAATCATGGAATGAGGCCACTAAACTTAGTAAGCAATAATTAAGCACCAGACGTGGCATCGATCCTTGGACTCATGAAAACTAAGAATGCTGCAGTCTGTTTCTGCAAAGTCCCATGCCCAAAGGTGTGGAAGGAGCAGAAGTCCACTCGCTGCAGTGTTAGACAGAGAATGGCTGTTTACCCCGTCTCTTGGAGCCAAAGCTCACTCATCATAATGCTCGTTCTTTAGCAAGCGGAGGAAGCACCTTGCGAGGACATGATCGACTTCCTTGACTTTTAGGATTTTTCAGTAGTTTTAGAATGTTATATTCAGTGTCAGTGGGCTTTTTTGTTTTTTGTTTTGTTTTGCTTGTGTTTTTTGTTTTGTGGGTTTTTTGTTTTTGTTTGTTTTTTTTGCAGGACCAGAGGTGAGAAGGACATTAAGAGAAGAAAAGGATAAGTGAATTGGGGGAAATCAGAGGGGGAGATGAATCATGAGAGACTGTGGACTCTGAAAAACAAACTGAGGGTTTTGGAGGGGAGGGTGTGAAGGGTTGAGTGAGCCTGGTGGTGGGTATTAAGGAGGGCACTTGTTGAATGGAGCACGGGGTGTGGTGCATAAACAATGAATCTTGGAACACTGAAAAAATAAAATAAAATTAAATGAATAAAAAGGAGAAGCAAAACGTGTAAAATGTTGAGCTAAAGCAATGTGATCTTGGACATAATTTTAAAGTATGTTTCCTCACTTGTCCAAATTCCTTGTGGGTTTTGTTTTATTTTTTGCCTTCTACCGGGATTTCAACAAGTGCAGAAATGAATGAACAGCTGAGCACCTGGGGGCTGAAGTCTTGTGGTTCTATTAAAAGGAAGTTTATGTTTTGGGAATGGATCACAATTAAGTTTGCTTCTTTACCCGATGAGGAAAAGAGAAGCAGAAGTCATAGATTTGGAGGTGGGGACCTGAGGCAGGGGCTTGAGAGACAAGGTCAAAAACAAGGAGGAGCAGGCAAGAAGCCGATGTCAGGAGGTTCAAGGGCACAAAGCTTGAGTATCCAGAGCACTTATTGAGGTTCAAGTAATCGCTAGAAAGGTCGTCGGGATCACTCACGTGTGTCAAAGATGCCGTCGTTTGGAAAATCAAGTTTAGGATTCGTGTCCGCTTTAAGCTTCAGTGGCAGGCACCGCGGAAAGAGGAGGGGTTGGTGTTGGGGACAGCACGAAGAGGGAGAAGGGTCCCACTGCAGCGGCAGCCCTGGGTTCCAGGAGGGAGCTTCAGCTGCTGAACGAACTCCGGAGGGGGGTCCGCTTGTCCGCTGAGTTTTCCTGGGCCCTGACAGCCTGGCGGTCAGCGGAGGCGGCGTGGGGAAGGTCCCTCGGAGAATAAAGGTCCCAGCTCTGCATCCGGTGTACGGCCGGAGTGGTTTCGTAGTGGCGTGTTTCCGTCCACCCAAGCACAGCGCGATGCTGTATGAGCACCTGCTCCCCGGAGATGGGCTCCGGGGGCAGGAAGTCTCTGCGCTGCGCAGGTACAGCGGCCGTTTGCTTGAAGGAGACGTGCCTGCCTGCCCTCTCTCTGTTCTCTGAACTGTGCTTCATGATCATAGGACCTAGACAAGCAATCGTCGATTTATTTTTCTGGCTTCACGGCTTGGTTGGGTGGTCTTTCAGGCAGAAACGCGCTTATCATTGTTATTTCCATGAGCAATTATGTTAGCACGTGACTAGCGTGGACTGACACTCTGATGCTACCTCTTCAGCGGATTCACCGACGAACCTAGAAGGATCCTCCCATGAGATCTTACAGGACTGCAGAAGCAGGGGGCAGTGGGGGAGGGCACAGAAGACAACTTGCAAAGCTTGCAGGAAGCTGCATGTTGTCCTTGCTTTAAAATGATCTTGCCACAATTTACATGTATTTACCTAATTGTCCCCACCAGCAAAGCCTCCCTCCACCTCCCTGTCACTCCATCTATCTTGCCTCTCCTGCAGTTAGCCCCAGGGGCAGAGGGAAGAGAGGAGGAGCCCCTTCCTCCAGGGCCAGTGCCTGGTGGAACATCCTCAAACCCTGTCTTCCCAGCGAGACACACAGTCCCTGGGATGTGTTGGAAGTGACCTTGTCTGAAGAAACCGTCACGGATGAACACATGTTCTGTCCCAGAGCCCGAACCTGCCGCGTTGTCTTTTCCAAAATGTCTATCCCCATGGACTCTGGTTCTTTATTTTGTTTCTGAAAAGCACATGCAGGGGACAAGACAAGAATGGTCTTCGTGGCAGGGATGGGGGGGGGCAGTCATCTGTGATCCTGATGTTTCCTTTGTGTCCTCATGGAGATGGACTTGGAGAAGCAGGCTCGCTCTCCCTCAGAACCGCCGTTGCACTATGGGGCTCTCGGCTGCAGGTGGCGGCCGTTCTCAACTGCGCTGGCGACGGACTTGGGGCCTTTCCCATCAACGCTCCATACCCGCATCGACGTCCACGTGAAGGACTTTCTTGTCGGTATTTCAAGGCGGAGACCGTGTGATTTCTTTGCTCCAGGATAGAAAGGTAGAAACGGAGAGATGAGCAAACAGCTGTAAAATTTCAAAGCATCATTTAGTAATGACTGCCTTTTAAGAGTAAGAACAAAAGCTGAGTACACTGCTGGCGCCGCATACTAATCAACATTTATTCAGAAAGTTCAAGTTCAAACCTCACCGTGTCTAAATATTTTCATTATTTATTACAATTAGCATATGCATGATTCACGTTACCTGTCTGCCTTATTCAAGAGCACTAGTCCTGTGGAATAGCACTTCAGGGAAATGTGGACCGGTCTCTCTCACCGTCCTGTGGTCACAACCCTGTCCCAGCCGAGGAGGGTCAGCCGGCCAGACGTGGAGCTGCTGCACCTCCGAGTGAGTGTTCATAAAATGCGGGGCCGGTGCGATGCTAGAATGGATTAATGAATATCTTAGAGGCAGAAGGTAAGGGAAATTAGTCTTCGTGTTATAATTTGAAAAATGAGTCATGGTAGTTAATTAACCTATCTAATACCTCAAGGTAAATGAGTGCCTGAATCAATTCACAATTAACAATTTAAATAACCCTGCTTTTAAAGTAGCCTTGTTATACCTGTACTGGAAATTGGAAACCTGAAGCTCCGACGGCCCATCTCTGCTTGCCGGACGCTGGAGGACACACTGTAGACGGCGCACTCCTCTAAACGCAGGCGCCCTCTGCTCATGTTTTCATCCTGCTTGGGAACAGGTAGAGAGCTTTATACCTAGAAGGCACTGATGATGTCTCAAAAGCCAAACTAGATTTTCCTTCTTTGTACTCATAGTTATGAATATTTCCAAAAAAAGAAAAAGATGTGGTGTGTAAGCCAACTGGCACATAGTGACGTCACACTGGGCCGTGCTTGGAGATTTTACGATGGTGACAATGACTCAGTTATGCAACCGCAGTGCCTCGCAGTGTCTGACAGCTTGTGGGGGGTGGGGTCAGATTTCGTAAGTGTTAACTAAAAAATGTTAACTAAACTGACAAAAATCAAAGAAAACCCACGTTGGCAGATAAAAGAAAATAGTGTTTTGACTGTTAAATGTAAACTTGTATATGTGTGTTAAAATTTTATCATCAACGAGGGACGCCTGGTGTCCCAACTCTTGATTTAAATTCTGGTCATGATCTCAGAGTCCTCTTCTCAGGTCCTGGGGTGGGCTCTGCACTAGGTGTGGGGTCTGCTTAAGATTCTCCCTTCCCCCTGCCCCACCTCCCACCCCTAAAAAAAATCATCATGCAGGCAAATGAGGTTACTCGTGTAAAATCTGGGTTATAAAAACTGTGTTTGGAGAATGCAAAATCTACCTCCTGGCTCAGCCACCATCTTAATTCTGACTTCTCAGTAAATTTGTCTATCTAAGGGTTTCATAGGTTTCTCAAGTCCAACATAGAGGCAACCCTGAAAACAACACGCACCCCGCTTCCAAAATGGAACTGGCTTTAAGTCTTGTTTTCTTCACCTTAGTTCATGGTGGCCCCATCTGTTCAGCATCTTAAATTAGTATTCTTAAAGTCCTTCTAGACTGTTTGCTTTCTGTATTATCCTGCCTCAGGACCAGCCTGTCTCCAGTCTCCTTAAATCAGATTCCAAGAGAGATTTCCGGGACAGCCTCTCCCTTCCTCCCTCCATCAAGGCTGTACTTCAGTCCTGGGTCCTCTCCCTTGCACTCAGGGGTAAGTGCCCATCGGTGGTCCTTGAGTCGAGCCCCCACCGTCTCTACTCCATTTCTGCTCACTGCTGCAAGAGTTCTCTCCTTAAAAATAAGTGACTCCTACTTTCCTAGTTATGTAAGCAAGGTCAGTCCTTCTTTGGCATATAAGAAACTTCATACTTTGTTCTCTATTTTTTCCCCTTTTCCCATCAACTTGCCACTTTTCTACCATTCTCTACCCCAGAATTGTTCTGTTTTTGCTCCGCTTATCCTGCCCTTACTTCACCCTCTTTTGCGACAGGCGGTTGTCGTCCGCAGAACGTGCCATCCTGCGCACCTAGCTCAAATTTCTCCTCTTCTGTGAAAGTTTCCATGAGTCTAGAGGCGCTTACTCACTTCTCTTTGCGTTTATTTCACACTGTAGTTAGGACGGACACCTATATTGATTCTATCCCATGATTTATTTGCATTTCCCCACAGGGAATTTTTAGTATCAGGTGGAATTCGTACCTGTTTTTCAGTTCTCAGTACCTGGGTGCACCTGGCCAGTGCAGTCGGCGGATAGTGTCTGACTCTTGGTTTCTGCTCAGCTCCTGACCTCCTGCTGGTGAGCTGAAGCTCCCATCCAGATCTGAGCTCAGCAGGCAGTCGTCCTGGGGCTCTCTCTCTCCCTCTGCCCCTCCTGCTCATCATCGCCCTCTGTCTCTCTCTGAAGTCACTCAGTAAATCTTTTAAAAAATTCTTGTGTGCCAAGGCTATAACGTGCCCTCAGAGATATTACTCTTCCTACCTTCCAAACATCCTTTCTTCCCTCTCCTTATCACAAATACTTACTCTTCTCTGAAAACATAGGTCTGAATCTGACCTGCTAACACATCCTTGTTTTATCTGTATGAATTAGATGCGTATAAAAGGAGTCATTGCTTTATGACATTTGCATAAAGGAGAAATGAAAGGAATCCATTTAAAAATCTCTAGGATTTAAATTTAAGAATCTTAGGGTTGGTGGTGGCACCTCCTGGCCATGAGGGATATTGCATCCTAGAGCTATTGGGCTCTAAGATACTGGAGAAAAAAGTCATGATTCCTATGGGATGGGAGATCTGAGGCCAGGAAGGCTCTGCAAGGTCTTTAAATGCCCAGACAGCAATCCCAGTAACGTGCACGTTTGTATGTACCACCTTGCCGGGCCACAGAGCTCGCCAACACGCCCACTTGGAACTGATCAGAAGGTCCCATTTTAGCCAGTTGGCATATCTTTTTATGGGATTGTATGTTAAGTCAACGAACAGAAGTCAGTATAAATCAGGAGTTACCTTAAATATTTATGAAGAACTGTGTGTCCTCCAGTAGTTATTGATCAAGTGCTTGCTATTCCCAATCACACCCTACTCAATATCAACCACACGATAAGGATCCCTTATAAATATTTAACATCTTTGCTTCCGATGGTCATGTTCTCTATTTGCAATGTAACAGTTGGTTCACCATAACCACTTATCTGCTGTGGATCGCTAAATTTAGTAGGTTTCAATTCTACTCTTGTAAGGAGGAATGTAGAAAAACACATGCATATTTAAATCCAGTAAGAATTACAAAGTATTATACGCTTTCCATCTGAAATCTGCTCCTATAAGCCTAGTGAAGTGAACTGGGTGAGCTCGGTGTTTTTTGAAGCACAATTAACAGACAGTGTTAGGTTAGCTTCAGGTGTGCGAAATAGCGATTCAGCCATTCTAGACATTACTGGGTGCTGAGCAGATAAGTGTGAACTTGGTCCGCTTCACTTACTACCCCCACCCTGCTCACACCTCCAGATTGTTCTCTGTGTAGAGGAGTGTTTTTTCACTTGTGACTTTTTGCCTTTGTTCATGTGTTTCTTAAAGTCCATGGGTGAGTGAAATCACATGTGAAATCTTCGTATTCGTCTTTCTCTGACGATCTCATTTAGCATTATGCCCTCTAGTCCATCCATGTTGTTGCAAATGGCAAGATCTCATTCTTTTTTTATAATAGCTGAGGAATATTGCTTTATATGTGTATTTCATATCCTCTTTATCCATTTGCCTGTGGACATTTGGGCCCTTGCATATCTTGGTTATTGTAAATGACTCTTGAACAGGCATAGGAAAGCGCAGATCTTTTCAGTTCACGGTTTTTGTTTTCTCCGGGTAGTGGAATTGCTGGAACATATGGTATTTCTATTTCTAATTTTTTGAGGAACCTCCTCAGTGTTTTCCACAGTGGTTACACCAATTTGCATTTCACCCAGCAGAGCACGAGGGTTCCTTTTTCTCCATATCCTCACCAATACTTGTTATTTCTTTTATTTTCAACTGTAGCCATTCTGACAGGTGTGAGGTGAGATCTCACTGGACTTTTTACTTCCATTTCCCTGATGACGAATGACATTGTTTTTTCATGTATCTCTTGGTCATCTGTTTGTCTTCTTTGGAAAAATGTACATTCAAGCCCTCTGCCCATTTTTTAAATCAGATTGTTTGATTTTTTTTTTTTTTTTTGGTGTTGAGTTATATAATTTCTTTATAGATTTGGAATATTAATCCCTGGATATTAATCAAATCAGCCTGATAATTTTTAATAAGAGATGTTACTAAGACTGATCCAGGAATTGTTTTACTGTATTTGACATGTACTATGTGCTCAAGATAGCTCATCTATTAATATATTTTTACTCCAAGCAGAATGCTAATGCTTTCCATCAAGTCTAGATACCTCCACCCCTCGCTGCTGTTTCTGGTGCATTGCTTTCCATTTGTGTAAGTTCCCCCAGCTTCTTTAGATGACACCTTGTTGTTGTTGTTCTTAATGCTTTAAACTTGTCCCCACTATGACGCATAGTTTTATAATCCCAGTTCTGTCTTACTATGCTCATCCCATCCTGGGCTCTGGGCACTGGAACTGTCCCCAGGAGCTGGAGCAGGGCCACTCACCGTTGGCTGCTAGCGCGTCACCCAACTCCAGCATCTCCCTGCTTAGTGCACATGTGTTTGCCGATGAGTTTGAACTTCATGAAGACACAATGCAAGGAAAAACAGAAATCAGACCAGTTAGCAGATCAGAAAGGCTTTTGAAGACAGGGGAATTAGAGGCAGAGTGTGGGAACATGTGGCACTGCTTCCAGAGTCCCCTTTTCTTCTGGACTTTTCTGACCAGTGGAAGTGAACAAGGGGGTCAGATCTTGCAGGGCTTAGCCCTGGGGATGAGTCCTGCTGGTGCAGCTGCTTCAGCTTCGTCTCCCATCCGCTCGTCTTTGTGTGGGGGCCACAGGGACACCTTGTCTTTGCGTGTGTGGGGGACAGGGTGGTGAGGCTGGTACTCAGTGGCGTGTCTGCTCCGGTGATCTCTCCCCAAACTTCTGGGATTAGACCGGAGTCCCAAAGCCAGGATGGGCGCATCTACTTCCAAGTGTGTTGTGAATGTTTCTTAGCCATTTCATGGAAGTTGGAAGGAATCAGGGTGTCATCACTGGATAACCTTTTTGACAAATGTGAAAGTGTAGCATAACTGAATGGCTACGGAGTCAGGAAGGCCTTGGTTTATACCTTAAGCTGGATGACCTTTCAGAAAAGTCGCTTTAACCCTTTGAGACTCTGTTCCTTCAACTGTACAAAATAAGTCTAATCGAATGCACATGGTTGACCAAAGTGAAAGAAGATGATGCTTGTAGAATGCTTGGTATTCAGGAGGCACTCCCCATTGTCATTTATGGGTACTCAATAAATGACCCATTTTTGTAAATTCATAATAAGGATGCTATTTACAAGCAAGTGACAACAGTTGGTGAGGATCTGGATGGTGCGAGGGTATGAACAGAAATGAAACCCCCAAAGGAGCTCAGATGTTCCAGTCGGAGCGGCCGTCTGCTCCTGTGCCCCCACGCTCTCGTCAGGTGGGCAGAATGAGAAGACATCTGCGCATGGGTGGTGTGTTTTCCAGATCTTGGCTTTGTCCATTGACGATCTGATGCTTTCACGAAGTTTTGATGGTTTCTCTTTGTTCAGAGGCTTAGGGAAAATGGAGAACAAACAGCCTTCCACTTTCCGACTTCACGTGTTTGGGGTTGAAGGAGAGGGCGGGTCATCACGGTGCTCACTGGCTGCCTGGCGTAGCCTGGAAGATGAAGGGCCTCTCAATGCCGTCGTGATGAGCCGCGCGGGCTTGTCTCCCTGCAAATAACTTCCAGGGAGCACAGGGAGTTCACTCAGAGTTCAGCAGACTCAGGTCTGAGAGGTCTTTTTGATACTCATTTTTTCCAGAATTTCTCCACCCATTTAATTTCTACCCCTGCCCTCGCCGTCTTATCCCGCATTCACCTTAGCGTAGACGACGCTCGGCGCCCTGCCCTGACCAGTGGTTCCGTGCCTTAGAACATGGGGATGCTGATTAAGTCAAGACAGGAGCTTGTGATGAGAAGTTGTTTTTAGCAGTAACAATGCTTTCCTGTGTGACCTCTTAGCGGTATGTACCTGCCAGTATCAAGTCAAGGATTGATCTATCGATCTATCCGTTCTGTTTCTATTACCTCCTTATCTCTCATCTGTCCATCTTCCTATCAATATCAATCAGTTTCTTACCTCTCATCTACGTGTAATCTGTCCTCCGTTATCTGTCATTGGTCCTTGTGTATGTGCATTTCTATCATCTAGTTATCTATCTGCCGATCCTCTATCAATCAGTTTATCCCCATCTCTCATCATCTCTGTCTCGCAGCTTTCGCAGTCTGTCCACCACCGGCCCCCTCTCCGGACATCTGTCCGTCCATCTACTGTCTAATGGCCCGTGTACGTTCCTTCCTCACCCTCGAGCTGACAGTCTGCTGTGGTGGGTAGTCACCAGAAGGAACCTTCTGACTCTCGTATCCTGAAAACCCAACTCGCGGACAGACTGCAAGTAATGACTCAGAATAATAAATGTCTCCATAAAAATGGGGATTCGGTTCTTTGACAACGACTGTTTGGAGTTCTATGTTCTGATCGCTGCACTTTTAAAACTCACCTGCAGAGTACTTGTTGTGATTCGCTGTGTTTCAAAGAGTTGATCAAGAAAGATATTAAATACCAAAGGACAAGAAAATTAGGATTTGAATAGCTTCTGCCTGCAAATTGCAGTAAAATTAAACAGGAGGTCTGAGCTCAAGCTCAGAATGTCAGTCTTAAATGCAAAACCTTTGTGGGAAAATGACAAGCTCCTTGGAGCCCCCCGTTTTTCTAGGGGCCTGTGGATAATGACAGTAAAACGTGCTCAATAGCTAATTTTTTTTATAGTAAAACAGGGTAAGAATGAAAAGCTTATAGCTCCTAAAGACTTTCCTAGCCAATCTCCCTAAGATGAAAGGTGGCATATGTATTTTCATTGACAAATAAAGCCTTGATATATTTGGGGGAAAAAAAAATCCCAGGTATCTTACTAGAAAAGTGTTAGGATATTGTGAAAAATAGTCAGCTCATCTAAGTGCCCTTTATTTTTACTTTGCTGAAGAGGTTTTGGCAGAGCAGAGATAGTATCTCTAGTGCTTCTCTACTCATCCAACCAGCTTTGAAGTCGGGAAAGGACCCATTAGGCGAGATTGTGCTCTGTATATATCTGTCTGCCCTTCTCGCCTTAGACTTAAGGTAAAGTAAAAATCATTGTGATCTTCCTGCTTGAGACATGAGCGATGAAGTAAATATTAGTCCTTAAACCTGCTTGAGACATGAGCGATGAAGTAAATATTAGTCCTTAAATTGATTTGGGTCACAAAAACAAATCCAGGAAAAGAACGAAAGGGGAAGATTTCTAAGTTTCTTCAATCTCATAAATTGCACGGGAGTGAAACTTTTGCTGGTCTAGACATTTCCTCTGTCTTTTTAAGTTATTTTAGTTCATTAATGTGCTCCATCCCTGAACTCATGGGCATTTCCAGTCCATGGATTTGAAAAATTTCCTGATTTTTAGTCCACTAGGAGCCTGTAAATTTAAGAATCTGAATGCAGTGACTGTGAACCAGCCCAGCAGTCTGATTTCCTTACTGTAATCCAGACACATAAAGCTCAAAACTAGAATCAAGGGGTCGAGAATGTGTGCATTCGGCAAGATCTCAGATTTGAGGCAAGTTCTATTTGCTAAGTTTCGTTTTTGTTCTTGTTAAGTATAAACTGCTAATAATACAGAGACCTCAGGGGGCTAAGGGGGTTGACTGTGTGTGAATCACGTACTTTTAGTACTGGGCAGTGAGTACCTATATTTAAATGGAATGGTCTCTGGGATTTGGTTATGGACGTGATGGTAGCAACCCAAGAAGGTGCAGGAAAAAAGCAGGGCAGACTCAAGAGGAAGAAAAGCTGTGGCCGGTAAGGTCTGTCCCAGAGCTCGGCCTTGGGAGCCCCTTCTCCCCAGGCCTCCCCCTTTTGCGCTGGACCGATGCTTTCAGAATCTACAAGCTTCAGTGCTCCTCCGCTCTCTCCCCCTCAGGAAATTGCTGAGTTCTGAAAGCATATGCATCGATTGTGTTTGTCTCCAGTTTATGTGTTGATGCAAATTTTAAAAGGGGAGGGAATGAGCTGCCAAGAAATTTGTCTTCAAAAAGGATACAAACCTGTCATAAATACGGCATTGTGTTCAGCTTTTCTGGCTTCCAAAATAAAATTCTTTGATTACCTTCAACTTTCATCTCTCATAAATGTCTTGGCTTTGCGTTAGCATTTGTGTGGCAGTAAGAGCCCGTTACTCTGTGGGAACAGTCTATTACTGTGACATTATTTCACTTGGACACATTGATTGTTTCTTAAATATAGGCTATATACCTGGTCATTTCTAGTAAGTGCATTAAAATAGTAATCATTACCCTTGTTAGCTTTTGTCTTTGAGTGACAAGTTCTATAAGCATTATCCCAAGTAACGCCATGTCTGTTGTTATTTCATTGAATAAAGAAACATAAGCAGAAATTGTCAATTTTGTGATGAAACTCTTTTTTCTTGGTACACAGAAACACACACAAACCTCATCAACTACTTCCTCTGAATTCACAAGATGGCTGTGTTTGAGACAGTTTCCATGGTGTAATTATTAATACAACCCTTTTCTACTCCCAAAATATTTTTTTTTTTAAAGATTTTATTTATTTATTTGACAGAGAGAAATCACAAGTAGAGGGAGAGGCAGGCAGAGAGAGAGAGGGAAGCAGGCTCCCTGCTGAGCAGAGAGCCCGATGCGGGACTCGATCCCAGGACCCCGAGATCATGACCCGAGCCGAAGGCAGCGGCTTAACCCACTGAGCCACCCAGGCGCCCCTACTCCCAAAATATTTTAATCAGTAGAAGATCATATCTACAAAAATTCTCTACCTCTTAACAAGAAGCATATTTAGTATCAATCATGTACCTTTTCTTCCTAGAACCTCATTAGCTGAGAAGTGTCCGAGACTTAGTCAGCCTTGCCATTAAATCATAGCCTAGCATAGGGTTCAGCCTCTCAGCTCAGGACCAAATCACAGTATTTTGGGGAATCAGTGTGTGCCCCTGAAAGGTTATTGCACATTTCCTCCACAGTCTCATTCACACCTCTAGCCCTCTTACTTGGCTCATCTAGATACCTCAGACATTGGAGGTAGAGAACTCATTGATGTCTTGGTCCGGAGACGGAGGTCTACAGGCATCAATGGTATTTTCCACTTTCGTGTGTGCACGCGCACCTTGATTCGTGCTGTTTCCTTTGTTAGGAATGTGCTTTCTTCTTTCTCTCCTTGGCAAGATCCTCTTTATATTTCAAAAGTTAAACTCAAAAGTGAATCCTGGTTTTTATCTCTCAAGCTTCATATACATATATTTTAAAGATTTTATTTATTTGAGAGAGAGAGAGAGAGAGTGTGTGTGTGCAAGCAGGGAGAGGGAGAAGGACAAGCAGACTCTGCTGTACGTGGGAGCCCTGTGCGGGCTCTGGGCCTGGGGCTCCCCACGGGGCTCTGTCTCATGACCCTGAGATCATGACACGAGCCGAAATCAAGAGTAGGTTGCTTAACCGAGTGAGCCACGCAGCGCCCCCAGCTTCATGTATATTCAGACTCTGCTCTCTTCCGCCCTCCTGACGCACTCTGCCACACAGACCCACACTCACAGGCACACAGATGCACACTCCAACACCACGCGGCACAGATTTCTCACTCCCTCTTCTGTCCTGTCCGCATCCCATTGGATTAATTCTCATCATGCACAATTATGTGCTGATATGCCAATGTCCCTATTATTATTACGTTATTAATCCCGAGAGGCATGCACAAGGTGTTGGACGTGCGGAGGTCCGCAAGTCTTTGACCGGACAATGTGCTGTCATCACTGTGGTTTACCTGCTACTCCCTGGGGTCTAAGACTTTACGCACCTCTGCTGTGGGACAGCACCTCACTGATCACACCATGCTCTGCTGTCTAGTCCTCTGTCCCAAGCACCGGCTTTCCTGCTCGGGAAGCAAACGAGGGTTAGGACCACTTCGTGATCTGCGTAAGGGAACACACTCTCTCAGTAAACCCCGAGTCAGCTCACAACATCGTCCCAACTCCCTCTGCCATATTTGCGAAGTTACCGGAGATAAATGGTCCCTGTAAATGACCAACTGCATAGCCAATGGTTATAGAAATATATCAAAAGCTTGTGGAGGAGAAAACAATCTTTCTTTTGGAGAAAATATAATAATTTGGTGGGTTTGTATTTGAAGAACACAAGGTAAAAAATACAAAGGGGTGAATAAAGTCATTGTGTATCAGAAAAGAAGAAAATTTTATAGAAATAACTTGAATCTGTCTCAAAGTCACACTTGTAAAGAAACGTGATTATAATTGTAATATTAAAAACTCAGGGAAGGTAAGAGGAAGTCTCTGAAAAAAACTGAAATTCAGGGAAAGAAGTTAAGATTCACTTTTTTTTTTAAAATTCCAAAAATTGTAGCATTTAAAACCATAGGCATGAGATGGATAACTAAAGAAATGAAGCATTTGGATTAACCCGACTAAGAACATAGGGTGGAGCGCATCCCACATTGCCCAGAAACTATGGTCACTGCAGTAAGTAGCACAAGCTTCAATCTGACACCAGCACATCCGGTTTTATCAAGACATCGCTGAAAATAAATTTAGTGGACAGAGCAGCAAAAATGCATTTCACAGACACAGTGATGAAATAAGAACAGGATATGGGGAAACATCATTAATTACTGCATCCCCTAAGCGCTTGCGAGACGGGAGTGAGAGTCAGAATAAATTAATTATCAACACAAAATTTTAGTCACAGAAGGTTCACAGTGCATTTTTTCAAGTTAACATGAAATACAGTGAAAGAGACAATCTAAAGAGAAAATTATGGAAGGGACAAGATATATGTGGTGTCATCAGAATATATATGGTTTGATCACACTGAGGAGTGTGCTCTGGAAAGACCTGAATGACACATCCACAGGTAAAAACAAGATCATTTATACAAATGTTAAAGTATCCAGAGCTAAGCTTCCTTATAGAAAATTGTATGTAGCTGATGGAATTTTAAATGAAAACTAGAAGAAAGTGTTTCATGTATCTTTATATTTTCATCATTGTGCATTGCCAAAAGCACATTTGTTTTTAACTCTTATAATGCTTATATTTTTCTACAAATAATTTGTTAAACCAGAGGCGGGGTAACTGCCTGGCCATCCCCAGCCGGAGCAAATGTGAAACATGTTGATCCAGTTGGAATCTGCTGATGTCCACTTACGTTACCATGTGTTAAATCCCTATAAATTCATGCAGAATTTGAATTTCTAAAAAACATCCTATGATATCCAAGGACATTGGAGATGAATAACACAGTGAACACGCTCTGTCCCTAGACTAAAAATAAGCCTGTGATCATGACCGTCTACAGTCGTAAGATTTCAGTGGTCTCTGGCTTGTGCTACAGCGGGGGTTGTGATCTGCTTCTATTTTTTAGCAGCTGGTCCAGTGAAAATAAGTGTAAACCACCACACATCTTACACCCCTTTGTTTTATTTTCCTGGAGCGCACTGGCACAACCTCAGATGACAGCAGTACTGAATTTGGGGAAAGAGAAGATGGAGATATCTGGAAGTTGAAATTCTTGCCCATGAGAAAAGAAAGGAAGGAAAACAGGAAAAGAGAGTAATTGTAGAAAGAGCAGTGAGGACATCACAAGTCATTGTGTTATGTAGGACTTTTTATTTTGTATCATATTTTTTGAGACCATTTATTCAGTTTGATTCTTTTAAAATTTCTGAAGTAGGAAAGCCATTATATTAGCCTGTGACTTGGAGTTGAAGACCTGTGGCTCAGAGTAGTAAGGAAGCCGTGGGAATGGAGTGTGGTTTTAGGACTGTGAGTGTGTTTCACTTTATTTATTTACACATGTTATTTACTTTTGCACACCTCATTTCTAGGGATTGCTGGCATTGCGTCTGAATGTTTGGAAGGATAGTTTCATCTATGAGACAAGAACACCCTATGGCTTGGGATTTAAGCATGACCCGTATGGCTTTTTGCTTTGAAGAATTCGGTTTCACCAGCTCCACTCTCAAAATTCATATATATAGGTTGAGTGAACTTGCCTACTTTTCTGAATAGCAAGGCTTGCATGAAACCCCATAGGAAGATTACTAGGGAATTTCAATGGTGCGCCGCGTTTTATTTGCATATTGCTCCAAGAAATTCTGTAATGCGCTTAGAATACATATGAAATATGAGAAATATGAGAGAAGTTTATTAGCAATAATATTTTATTTCATAGTATCAGACTTTTATTTTCTTTTCTTTAAGATTTCACTTATTTATTTGTGAGAGAGAGAGCACAAGCAGAGGGAAAGGCAGAAGGAGAGGGAGAACAAACTCTCTGCCGAGCAGGGAGCCTGATGCGGGACTCGATCCCAGGACCCTGGGATCATGACCTGAGCTGAAGGCAGATGCTTAACTTACTGAGCCACCCAGTGTAAGATTTTTAAATTAAATTGTCATTGGAATGCTCAGTAAGTAGTACCTAAGTGCTTTATGGGGGAGGTATGTGCTTCTGTGGAGCAATTTTGAGATAAAGCTTATATAATTCATGGATTCTGGAACTGATCTGGTTATATCAGTACATGTTACCAAGCTATTCTTGTTGACCTCGATTCAGCCATACTTCTAAGTGAAAACTGCAAAGTCATCCTTTATCCTTATACCAATGCTTTTGCCTCCCCGACATGACTTGAATGTCACCGTGCCCTGGTTACATGTGAGAACAGAGGCTGCGGAACTCGGAGAAGCATTCATTGTCTTGCCTCACATAACTCCGACCTCAAGGCATCACTCCAAAGTCTTTTTTTTTTTTAAACTTACGTTGCACCCATTTCCACGACGTGGTGCTCCTCATGGGCTGGGAGACTGTGAAATGATTCCTCAATTCACCCATTCGACAGCCTTCGTAGGGAAAGGTCAAGTGTCAACCCTAGTGACGGCGGGTGTGTGGTCCTGAATTATTCTGAGTTTTCAATTCAACTTGGTGATTTCAGGGAACTTCTGCTGCATTTGTTTTCATGCCTTTCTTTGCTTAGGATTTTTTTTGTCTAGTTAATTTTCTGATCTTTCCTTGTCATTGTGGAAGGATGCTGACTGTCTTCTTAGGAATTCTTGGTGGGCTTGTGGTTACATGGGCAGGAAAACCACACAAATATAGTCAGGATTTAGTCTCATCCCTATTTATATTTTGATTGATAAACAAGCCCATAAGAAGTTCTTCCCCAAACAAGAGAAGCACAGATTATCTATTGTTACTTTTTGGTGATGCTTCTTGGTCCGCAAGCTTATAGGCTCTCCAGCCATGACTAGACTTCTGTTCCCGGTGGTCTGTCCTCCGGGTCTTGGCCGTGTGGACAGAAGCTGCTGCTACTCAATGCTGTCACATCTCCTCCGGATGCGGAGGAACGACGTGGAAATACTGTACTTTACTGCTTGCTCCGCCGTCTCAGAGAAGGAGTAGGAGAATCCCCCACCTCCACCCCAGCCCAAATGACCCCCAGATGGTTTCCCTTGAAAGCACAAGGTGGTGGGCATCGTGCTGTTCTTCCCACCAGGGAGATGTCCGTCATTGGATGTTAGATGCTGGCGAAGAGAATGATTTTGTAGGTCTCCTGACTACAATAAAGTCAATTTGTTGAGCGATTAAAAATACTTGAAGTACTGAAATACTCAGGTACTCAAATACTTCAATACTTATTTTAACTTAGAAAGTGAGCTCTTCCTGCCCAGAGAACTCCAGGAGAGAGACTCAGCTCTTCTCAGAGAAGGCTTCCCTGGCTTCATTCTTCAGCTGCTCTCCCACTGGGGACTTCTGGAGCTCTTTCTGTCCCTGTCCCCTGACCCAACTTGGCATTTAACCCTGTGTGTGCCGATGGGTCTCCACATGAGCATTTTCAACTCAGTAGTTTGATTTTCAAGAACTCTGCAAAAGATTGCCACAGAATGCACCTGCCTATCATTTAGTGTAAAAGACCAGTGGAGATAGGGGAGAAGACAAACAATATTTGTTTGATTGAACGCTTGATATTCTAATTGTAAGAGGAGAACACTGAAGATGTATAGCAACATACATAAATCAAAAGTTAAAAGGCCAAGAATGAACACAGAGACCAAATTTTATATATACATATATACGCAATATAAATTTATATACAGTATGCACATATATATATTACCAATTATTTATTTGTTATATACTTAATTATATTATATCCATTTATTTTTTATTTTGTATTTATCTTATTTTATATAAATATATAGAAAATGTAGAATATGTAAGTACTATGTTTAATATCTATTTTATATGTTATATATATTTATATATAATATTTTATATATTAGTATATATTACATATATTATAGATTGTTGTATATAGAATTATGAAATATATTTTATTTTATTTATTATTTTATATATATCATTTTATATTTTATAAAATATTTGTGTATTTCTATTACTATATATCTAATATGTTTTTATGTTTTATATATTATTATATATTTTGCATTGTATTGGATGTTATTTATATCTATACGTATGTTTTATAAAAATATATGTGGAAACATAGTTTTGCATATCTATGCCATAAATATGTATTTCCACATGTGCTTATATAAACATATGTGCAAGTACACATAATATGTTTCCTACACATGTCTATATGTTGAGATATAGATGGGCATATGCATATATGGGTAAACTTTTCCAATGGTGTAAGAAGTGATGTTCAAAGCTATGTTCTTCTAGAACGACTAAGGGGTTTTATATGAAAAAAATTGTTAGGAAATTAGAATGATTTTTCTACTGATACATATTTAAAAACAATTGGTTAAGCTAATTCATACTGGTAATAGTTACTAAGACCTTGCAAATTTAATTTGTCACATAAATCATACGATTTTGTGAATAGGCTCCGAGACTTTCAGTATCTCGTTATATGGGTTCACGTTGCTGCGGCCTCCTGAACTGGTCACAACGTGCGATGATTCCTATCTAGAAAGTGCCGGTCACTGGGATACAGACTGAATGTTATTGTGAATGATGCATAATATTGGGATGTGGAATTCCGCTTCTTAGCGCTTCTGTAATGGTAGAGCTGACAGATGAAAATACAGAGTTAAAGCCGATGATATTTGCAGCTGATTGTCCTAATTTTCTTTGCCAACACTCTATCCAATCATGAACTATTTTCAATTTTCACCAAACGATTCCATACTCATAAGCTTTCTGCATTACCATATAACTCCTGATGATTTATTTCTAATCATATTGTGAGTGCATATTTAGTGTGATAGCTGAATTATATTAATTTGGCTACAAACAAAATGATGCAATTTAAAATATTGATTGCAATACCATTCTCTTTTCATAAATCTGCCTAGTAATTCCATTGATTTTAAGTGTGTGATTAAAATGTGTGGGTTGATTCAGAAATTGTATTTTGATTATATGAGGAAAAAGTCAACAGGCGGAAAGTTATAATTTTAAGTTGAAAGGGAAGCTACACCTGCTACGGTGAAGCAGTTTTGTCCGGCATACTGAGTGAGACCAGAGTAATGAGGACGTGGTTTGGGCCTGCGTCGTGAGTCCCCTCCCTGGAGAAGCTGTGTGTCCGTCCCAGCTTTGTGAACTCACGTCCGCCGCTGGGGCAGCAGGCAGGAATGGGAAGTCCCAAGGAAGCTTCCTCTTTTCATTCTCGCCATGCGTCCCATCTTTGCCTATAGAAAACGTGAGCTCAGAAGGAGAACACCAACTTGAATGCCTGGGATATTCCTGGCAAATATCTATGGGAAAAGGACCCTCATGTTTTATCACTGACAGGTTTTATCATTGCATTAAAATTGTTCATATATAGATATAGGGGATAAATATATGTGTGTGTTTATGTACATATTACAATATATATTTCTATACTTATCCACACATATTTAAGTGCATGAGCATATATATAGTAAAATTGTACAAACAAGGTACAACCCTGCGCACACACCCATGAATCCTGATACGTCCTATTTCCCATCCGAGAGCTGCTGAGCTTTCTTTCCTCACCTGCGTTCTGCGATAGCTTTCCTTTTCTTGAAAGCGTGATTGTCCATCACTCGGAAGTGCTTTTGCTGGTGGCGGAGAGGAGAGATGGTCATGCCATGAACCCAGAAGGTGTGCGTTTGCTTCTGAGGCTTCCCACCGACGGTCTCCCGTGGTCCGTCCCCCGCAAACCCATCCACCCTGAAGCTGCTTCTCTCGCTCATCCCTGCTCTCCCTTCCCCACCCCCAGCCCTTGGTAGATCGCACTGCAAACGCTCGAACCAGTCCTGGGTAGGTGCGTGTCCTGCTCAGGGACGGACCTTCACCAGCAGAGCCTTGGGCTCACGAGGGCAGGAGCACGGCTCACCGCCGTCTGTCCAGTGCCTCACTCTGCGCGTGGTATCCGCAAGGCACGTGAGCAGCATTCCGGCTGCATGCAAGAAAATGAAGGAAACCTTATTTCAGTGACTAACTAGAACGAAGTCAGACAATGTTGAAGACGGGCTGTAAACTTTGTAATCCATCTTCCAGTGCCCCCTTCTGCCCAGCTCCCGCTGTTAGCACGCGTGCACCCTGGCGGGAGGCTACTGCACACGTCTGGCTCGCCGGGTTTGTGTTTGTCCCCTTTTCGATCTTTGCGAGCCCATCCCACATTTACACATCCAAGTCTTCGTTACCTTTCCGTGGCAGAGGATACTTTCCCGAAGATCTAGGATAGACCTTTCCTGATCAACACAAAGCAGCCTTGCTTTTCTCTAAGAGTGCTTGGGAGCCAACATTTTGGCTTTGGCTGATTGCTTCAAAATACTTCAGATAAAAATTATTAATATCCAGAATATGTGTCCTCATCATAGCAACTTCTTCAACAAAAGATTTAAGCCTGATGTATCTGTTTCCCTATCTCTAGTGTAACCCTAATAAGATCAGAGGCATGGGGTACCTCGGCCTCTGGCATAAAAGATGACCAGAAGGAAATCACCTAAACTGAATTATCTCATACACTGAACACCTTCACTCTCCTTCGGCATAAATGGTACCGTTCCAGTGTTAGTACTTATACCCATGTTGTTCTGTAAGATTCTTGTTTTAAAGGTTTTTATTTTATTTATGTATTTGACAGTAAGAGCAGAAGCAGGGGGAGCATCAGGCAGATGCTCAACTGACTGGGCCATCCAGGCACCCCTGTTCTGTAATATTCTTTAATTCATGTCCCACAACTCTCAAAAATTCTATTGATAACAACACCCTACTTTTCTTTCTTCATATATTGTCATAAACTAGCCTGCGAGGCCATCAGTCCCCATGTTGGTCGATCCGCAGTGGGACTGTGATCTGTCATTCCTGGTGCTTAATCAGAAGGCAGAGGAGATCAGCCTACAACTGCAAATTCACGTATTTGCAGCCAATTAAAAAGTTGGCAATTTTGTCATTCAAATGACCAAACCACCAGCTTTGCTCTAACATGTTCCACTCTATTGATCTGCCCACGTTCACGGTGAGACCCCCCAACATCTTTGGTATTGTCATGGATGCCATGGACTGAGTAAGACCTAACATGTCAAAATTCAGGTCCTGCTGTGAATACTACATAACCGCCAGTCTGGTCAAATCATGATTTCGGATCCTTTAAACATGTCCGTATCATTCATACATTTTAGAATTGAAAAATGATTCTCTGTAAAATGTTGAGGAAGTTCAGATTCATCAATCCAACTAATAAACATATATAATAGTCAAATTATTTATTTAGTAAACGTACAGTTTTATGACTAAATCATTATTTTATTGGTTAAATACGAGTTAACATTATCCACCTAATCCTATGAGTTCCCAACGCTGTAATTTTGGAATATCTATTTCAACAAGCTAATGTTAGCAAAGAGAGATTTTGGTATTTTTGAACATTTTCTTGTCAATGATTTCTGTGCTGGGACAAGTACTGAAGGCATGGGATACGGCTGTGTGGGCTGAGGTTCCCTGTCGTGCAGCCTGTTCTGTTCCGACACGCCCGTACTATTCAGCATAAAGTAGGTGCTTGATGAACATTTGCTACAATAATGCTTCCCAATTTGTGTAAGTAAACATTTATTTTAAAACCCCCTCTATTTATTTTGAAGATAGAATACATGTAATTTCCATGCAATTTCTGGGAAACTCATTGTAGATTCCAGGAAGTAGGCTGAAGATTGGATGCCATGTGGTTAAACGTTTTGTTTGAAATTATTTTCTAGAAGTTATTGGCTTTGAAACTGATCATCGCTTTCTTACTAAAACATAAAAATGAGTTCAGACATGGTTTTATGCAGTTATACAATCATTATTGATTATTCAATTAATAATGTATGATTCTAAATATTTAAGAGAGCTGGAAAGTAGATAGACCCTCTTGTAAATACACTTCTCAACTTCCACAGTATTTGCATGATACAGTAAGGCACACAAACTGAGAATACCGCTGTACATCCTAGAATTATTTTGTTGTATCTGGTGAAATTCAGTGACAACTCTAGACATTTTCAACCAATGGTATGATTACTCCAAATGCGTTTCCTTAAAGGCTGCATGTCAGGGGTTTATCTGGGCTGTTTTCATCTTGAATTGTTGAGGATTCTTGAATCTCTTAACGGTATGTCATTCTCTCCTGCAATGTGTAAATTGAAGTTATTATAGTGCTGGAAGCCCTTTCAGAGTTGCGACAGAGATGCTCGCGGAGATTTGAACTTTGATGAACACGTTTCTTGAGGGTTTATGGGAAGAGCTAACACGTTCACTGGCGTTTGCTCATTATGATCAGAATTAAAAAAAAAAATGAGAAAGCTTCTAGTATTTATTTTTGGAAACTCTTGTATTGTATGCAGGAAGAATACGGGGAAGGAAGCATCGCTAGGCCATAAATTAAATTTTTTTTAAAAAGATGAGGTTGGTGGCAAGTTTATGTTCCTCTGATTTTTTTGTGTGTGTTTTTTGCATTTTTTGTGTTTTTTTGTTTGTTTTTTTCAGAATCCTTGCAAATTCTGTTTCTTTACACAGAATAGGTTCTGGATGGGAGTGATTTATTTGTTTTCAACAGGAAGATTTCTCTTAACATTTCAGGTTTGATTTTTCTGAACACATTTTCTTCTTGAATATATTCCTGAGACCCAAACATGCAGTATTTCTTTCAGTCTGTGAATTAATCAATGAAGCTTATGTCAGTGATTTAGAGAGAGCCTTACCTGGTTCTATAGGAATAGTTTTTCTCAACTGTATAAATCATGCACAAATATCTACATCTGCCAGAGTAATTTTAAATGTTGGGCTAAATTGTTGTTGTCCTCTTTGGACTCCAACTTCGATGTGAATTTTGACAGATAAATAAGACAAGGCTTTTTTATTTTATTTATTTATTTTTTTTGTTAAAGAATTGCTCATTCTTAGAATTTTGTCAAGAAATGCCTTGTGTAATGCTCTGTGTTCTGATATAAACAGCATCAGCTCGTTCTCCAGCTGTAACAAAGCTCAGTGATACCGTAGCCCTGACAATGACCGCCTTATGAAGATGGGGATATTAGAGATGTAAAGCACATCGACAAAACCACGCAAGAATGCATGCTCTAGATCTTTCTATTCCGGCTGCTTCAGGAAGAAAACGGTTTCTCTAAGTAGTCCTTTTCCCGTTGGCTCTTCATTTGATAGCTTATTTCTTTAATAACCTGAAGTATGCAGGGTAAACTTGGGATCTTCTGTGCAATGATCTGTGGAAATGCTCCATGCAGACGTGTGAGTCCGATGAAAAGGACTCAGCATCTGTCTGTAGGGGGAGCAGCCGCGATTCTAGACAGGGAGAAGAAACCCCCTCAGACGTCGAGGTGCTCATCTGTGAAATGGAGGTGTGGGCTGCGGTCGTCTCTACCACAGTGACGTAGGAGGCGAAGGGAAGGGACAGCTGTGTTTATCTTGTTTGCACACACGGAGCACCCAGTAAGTTCCATACAAGGAAATAATCGGTTGCTTTCTCATCACTGACGATTCCTGTCCAGCTGTGCAGGAATTTTCGGTGATGTCAAAGTCAAGACTGTAAAAGATGGGACATTTAAGACACCGTCATTTCTTGGCCTTCTGGTATAGGAGGAAGGTTTTCTGTTCTCTGGTTGGTTTATTTTTTAATCCTCATGCATTTCCCTGACTTTTTCGTGAACCCCTCCTGGAAAAGTCTATCAAGAAAAATAGTTAATTTATTTGGGAATAATTTTCTATTCATTGTAGTGTGGTTCTGTGTCTGAAAAAAAAAAACATTATACCTTTTCCCATTACTCTGAAAAGTTTCATATTTTAAACCATATTCTTAAGATAAAATTGTGTATTGATAAGAAACCAAAAGATTTAAAGGAAGGAAAGGAATGAGTGAGTCAATATTTTATTTTCTTTTTATTTTAATGACTTAATGAGTTAATAGAACTTCTCTCAATTACACAAAAATGTCTGGTGGTGAGATCCCCGTCAATATTTGCAAGCAAATTCTGGGTACCCTGTATTACAAAACATTTAGTTCACATTCAGAGATGAAAATCACATTTACTTATGTTTTTTTAAGCATGTCTTCACAAATATGCCTTGCTCCTGTGACACCATTATATGGTCATCCCTGCCCATCCCTGAATGTCATTAGATTGCATCTTCGAAAATCATGTTCCTATAGCACAAAAAAAATGGTCAAGTCACAATTTTATTTTTATTTTTTTTCTGATTTTATTTTTGAGTCATCTCTACACCAAGCATGGGGCTCGAACTCACAGCCCCAATTACGAGTCACACACTCCACTGGCTGAGCCACCCAGGAGCCCCGCCAATCACAGTTTTATATTTTTCAACTGAATGTATTTTTGTTATAAAGTGAATCTCTTCAAATGGTTAAAAAAACAGTGGGCCAACACTCAAGGTATCTGGGCAGCAGGGGCAGCCCTACTGAGGGTCACTGTTGCTCCTCTATGTGAGGGTTTGTGTATCTCACGTTAGCCCAGAACTTCAAATCCAGTGCCGGGGCTTGTCCAGAATTCTCCCATTCATCCTGGTGCCACATAAGGATCCAGACACAAGAAGAGAAGAAATTAATGAGGTGGTGATTGTCGGTGCTACCGGGTCTGATTTATCTCACCTTATCTTCTGTGAGTTGTAATAATAATGCTTTTCACTTACAGAGCACATCTCTCTGAAATGCTCAGATCCCTTTCCTGATAGAATCTGATTAATCCTTTAATTTTGGTGCACATTTCACTGGGTGGAAGAGTACAGAAAGTGAAAATCTCAGAATAAATATCCCGTAACTCTCTCGCTTTTAATATCGTGCCCGTTTTATCCCATTCTTTAATCTCATTTTGCAGGAAAGGTAGCAGTTTAATTTTATGTGGTTCAGACTAAAGAGTCTTACAATTTTCTTGTAAATCATTTAATCTCCATGAACTAATTTATAAAGCTCTCATCTTCATTCCTTATACAATTTATTACATTGGTGATAAGCACGGCATTTTCTTAGGCCTTTTCAATTTCCTCAGAGTAAATACAATGCTACGTATGAATTATGAGAGTTTCCAGTTCACTGATTCTCATTAACTCCCTGGGACAGTATAAAGACGGTACTCAGTTATCTATGAGATACCAAATTAGATTATCTTCCTATTTTCCTCAAGTCCTAGTTGGACAGAATATGTATAATTCCACTAAGAATATAAGTAAAATTCTACTACTAATATATATAAAATTCTACTAAGTGTTGCAGATAATAATCCAGAAGTAACATCAAACAGGCATCATGCGGTTCCTTGAAGTAAAACAAAGAAGCAAGATTCACTTCATGAAGTTTACCTATATAGGGAATAGGAGGGTATAATCAAATAACAAAAACATCAAAGTGTTCATTTGAAAAATAAAAGCAAATTGAGCAACATTTGTATTTGACTGTGGCACAGGCAACTTGAGTTTTAGAAGCTGGGTCTTCTCATGCAAATAAGGGATCTAAATATGCACTTCAGGACCGGGACTACTTGTGGGTTACCCTGACTCAGTATTTTGAAGTTTATCTTACAATATTTCAAAGCAATATAAAATGATAAGATTCAAACACTTCACCAAAGTTTTAGGTTTTATGTTTCAAGCTGTTACTAGATTAGCTATTTAGAGAAACTGCTGTTTTTATGCTTACCCACTGTTCTAAGCGCTTTACACATATTAGTTCCTGAGATATCCCCAACAGTATTATGAGGGGATACTGCTGTTGACCCATGCACGGAAGAGGAAACCAGGAAACAGTGCAGTACTTGGCAGGGAACAGAACTTGCGGTCCTCGCATGGGATTTGGCGCTAATCAGTTCAGTGGCCACTCACCCACGTGCTCACAGAGTGCTAGAGAGGTCGCTGGTCCACACAGAGATAGGCCGAAAACTTACAAACATGCCCGAGGTTTCCAAAGTTTAGCAGAAGGAGAAGAATGCGAAATAGCTCATTAATAATACTTTTATTGATGACATGTTGAAAGGATAATACTTTGGAGACAGTAGGATAAATGTTATTAAAATCCATTCTACCCATTTCTTTTTACTTTTTTTTTTTTTTTAATCATGGTCAAAAAAATCTAAAATTCCATGTGCGGATAGCGTTTTGTTTCTGTCGAGCAGCACAGGTTTGCACTCTGGTCTGGCTCTAAAGACTGGACCCTTGAATGTAGCGGCCCCTACTTAAGAGCCAACTAAGTGTGAGATTCCTGAAGTCCAGGGTGAGTAGCCAGGAGTGTCCTCTTATGGGCCCTTTTATATAATTAGTAGCATCTTAGCTTTGGCAGGACATAGTACTTTTAAAAAATATTGTTAATATTTAAATTGCTTTATAACTCCCATGATGTTGGCATTAATCAGCACTTGACAAGGATTCTGTTTTATTTATTTATTTTTAATCTGTGGAAAGATTTTAGGGACTTGTTCGTGATTGTCTCTTTGATTTTTCACCCTCATCTGTCTATACTACCTTAACATCTACCTAGCCAACTTGTCTCCCTGGATCTTTAATATGGAATAAGAGAATTATGGTTATATCTCCATTTTTATTGTAAAAAATGTAATTCTCTGGTTGAGTCTAGCTATGGATACATTTTAGAATCAAGAGAGGCATAGGTTCAGCTCTCTTCACCCCCTTACAAATGGTATATACCTCTTCACATCACTTACACTAGGTCTCAAATATCTCTTGGTAAAATGGAAAATGACAGTGTCTATGTCTTTAGATTTTAATTGGTCTTTCATAGAAAAATGTATGTGGGGTTCCCATCCGATATCTTGGCTCCCGTAGACTCCAAATGATTATTTAGTTTTTTATTTTAATTTTTCTGTTTTGTATCATGTGTCAACGACATCTTTGGAGACAGTATGTTTATTGAGGATTTGTATGTGAGAGACATCCCCAAATTCCCTAACATCGACAGCCACAGCATTTGTACAAATCTTGCTTGACTTGATTCTGTCCCCAAACCATTTATTATGGAGAATTACAATCCGTATTCAGCTGTAAGCCCTTCCCCTACATTGTGTACTGTCAATGTTGTTGACGCAAAAGAGTTTGATGAAAAGTTTTAATTAAACAAGAGAAATAAACTAATAAACTACCCCCAATTTTTGTGGTTTTACAACCAGCTCTTGGGATATTGGAGACTTTTGTCTTTTCCATAACTCAGTCATTCATTGATTCAATATTTATTTAATAAGGAACAGATTTATATCCTTAAGAATTTCATCCCACAGCATAGAAAGGCAAGTATATTCATGATACAAGTAGATGTTCTCAAATAAAATTTACATTTGACCTGATAATCCTTTAGTATTTATTTTTTTCATTTTTTAATTTAAGTTTCGTTAGTTAATATACAGTGTGATAGTCCTCATTATCTAATTAAATGGAAAGCCTCTGACAGTAATGGGAAATTATTTTCGATGATTAAATCATCATTCAATCAACCAATAAGTAAGCAGCTGTTGAAATCCTATCAGAGGTGGTATTAGCTCAATGTGTATTGGGGCCAAAAGATGTGCATGGACACTGGCCTCATGAAGCCTATAGTATAAGGAGATAAAGGGTGTGACATCAATTATTAGGTACATAAATACCTCAGATGGCGGGTGCTGCGTGCGGTGTGGGCGAGTGATAGGCATAACTAAGCAGAGGGAGACACGGAGCATGTGAAGGCTTCCGTTGGAAATACAACATTCAAACAAAACTCCTGCGGTGGGGGTAGGTATGGAACAGGCTCAGACAGAGAGGACATTTTACAAATTGTGCAACTCACAAGAAGGTCTTAGATTGGGAAAGGAATGAATGTATTCTCTCTGGATTCGGAAATTGCACCACATGTACACAGTATTCTGTTTAAGAATGCTGTCATATACATGTGGTTTATTTGGCTTCTCAAAAGAGCTAAACAGAAGCAAATAGTCAAACACAAGTTAATTAATATTATAGCCTCAGCTGGCCGGATATAAATTTAAGAAGGTTGTCAAAGGATGTCCTTTCCTGATCAGCTTCTTCTCCACTGGGCTGGACATGAACACATAGAAATAGTTTTTTTAAAGTAAATACCCAATGTTCTGATCAGTTATTTAACAGCTGTTTTCTCGCCCACCAACCCTGGAATATCTGAGCACATGTTCTTTGACCAAATTCTAGAATTGTTAGTAAGGAACGAGAGCACGGCTATGAAGTGACTACCTTGAAGCTTTTAATTTTACCTTTCCCAAGCTCACATTTATTAAAGCCTAAAAGCCATGCCTGGGAGAAGACAAATATATATTTCTCCTCAAAGTATTTCAAAAAATACAAGAGGAAGGAAAGCTTCCTAGCATCGTAGCATCACTTCCCATGCGTAATAGCATCATCACATCTGACACATTTGACAGAGTTCCTTGTTGCCGTTCTTTGGGAGTTATTTTTCTATAATCTTGAAAAACTGCATTCTGACTCTGTGAATTTAGATATGTTTGTCACGAATGGATCCAGCAATCGTCCCTGAATTAATAGCTGTTGCTACTTTTGTTAGCAATGAGGTCCATCCGTTCTGCCCTCAGTTGGGTTCAGGAGCACTGACGCTCAGGGAGCGCATATGACTCTTCCTCGGGCTTCAGAGTAGAACTTTTCTGAGAGACGAGTCAGATGTTCCCCAGCTGTATCAATGAGATTTTGTTGACTGCTCATAGTCTTGAAGAATGATTTCTCTCCCTGACCCCCCAAAACTCTTTTCGGTCGTTTAAAAATGAAGCTGAAGAATGAATATTTGACTCAAACAGATTTGAGAGAGATAGGTGACAAGACCTTAAATCTTGAAAGCCCCATCACTGGGATGATGGCAGTCAGCCTGGGGGAGGTAAAAGATGATCCTGAGATTCTAATACATTCGTGCTTTTACAGTCCCTTCCATTGGGTCATCTTTCTGAAAGGTCACATCCGAGAGAGTTTGTTTTCAAACCAACGCATTCCAACTGGTTGAAACCATTTGCCCGTGAATGCTAGTGTGATTGCTGCCTATGGTCTGATCCGTTTTAAGGTGAGAGAGCACTAGCATCGTCTACTACGTATGACGAGTTTCCAGAAACATATTAAGTTGCCTTACTGAACATCTTTTATCCACAACAAGGGATCCAGAAGGACATGCTTTACTCCCTATAGTTATTTTTAAACACAAGTACAAGCTTCAGGTAGATTCTGTGTCTCATGTTTTAGATCATTTGTCTTTTTCCTCTGATTCCCCAGAACCCAGAAAAAAAGGCCTGGACGCTAGCAGGTGCTCCATAAATATTTGTGACAGGAGGCGGGGGGGAGGAAAGGTGGAGGGACAGACCAAAAAATGAATTTGGACATATTCCCTTCGCTGGCACAAATAGGCAGTACCATTTTCACAACCAACACTTGTGACAAATGCTGTTTCATCACTGTCCTTAACACAACCGTCAGAAGCCAGGGCTGGTTGACTGTTATTGGCAATTGAAGTCATCTGCTTGCCATACCTCTGTCGTCCCAGGCTATCTAGATTGTGGAGGTGGATTCCTCAATGGTGCATCAGCCAGAAAATTTAAATGCAAGTGAGCACGCTAACAACAACATTGAGCCCACATTAGTATTATTTAAAGATTCAACCAGATGTACTGTCCATGAGTGATAGTAACACGATACAGAGATTCGGAATAGATTTGCATTCTACTCTTCGGTAAATGTGTCCTAGTGAATTCCTACTGATGGGTTGACTATATTAAAAGGCCATTAGAAGAAAGCTTGTATTTCCCCCATGGAAGTCTTAAAAAATATACTACTCCTCTGAATTTATTTACCCATTATTTTATGAAAGATTCAGTGCTAATATTTTAATTGCATTATTTTATGTAACTCTTAAAATAATAATGCTGAAGGTAGTATTTTTATTCCATTTAACAAATGAGAATATAGGTAGATAAGTGATAGATGGATGGATAGATAGATAGCTAATATGTAGACATGCACATGTATGTATATAACACATGCATATATATGATAATTCCTACACTAGGATTATTAATATCACTGTGAACTATTGCCATAAAAATGCTGAGTCAGAGGCCACTCCAGAACGCAGTGCCACATGACAATAAGCATGTGTTTTTCTCTTATGCATCTGTAGTTTGTCTGGGGTGGCTGATTCCAGCTGGGGTTGTCTCAGCTTGGCCTTAGGGCAAGCTCTCTGCTCACGTATGCACTGTGGGTCTTTATTTTCATGAGAACGATGGATTATCTGGACCACATTCTTCTCATAGTGAAGAAAGGAGCTCCAGAGAGTGATGCCTCTCAGTACCCAGTTTGGAAAAGGTGCACCTTTACTTGCACTCTTGAAAATTAGGAC
This sequence comes from Mustela nivalis, assembly GCF_964662115.1. NCBI lineage: Eukaryota > Metazoa > Chordata > Mammalia > Carnivora > Mustelidae > Mustela > Mustela nivalis. The sequence goes on from NC_139039.1 coordinate 37,456,164, forward strand.
AGTCACGGGACCAGGCTCAACATCAGTACAGTGGGGAAATACTGGGAAACCTGGCCCACATTTTGTGGAAGGAGTTGTGACAGTACATGGCCAATGGCAAGGATACAGGAGGAATAAAATGTGGAAACAATACATCTTCTACCATAATCACAGACTTAAATTTCCTGAGTACTATTCTGTGTTTTCCATTAATTCGCCGGGAAAATCTCCTACTTCTGTGACGAAAGAAATCTAAAATATATAATTATTTTCATGTTTTAGGATATGTCTATTTTGAGATTATGACACAGGCAAGATGACATTTGAATTTGTTTTTTGTAGTGTGGTGCTTTTAAAAAATCGAAAGTGGCATGGAAGTGAATAAGGCGTACTACTTAGCAATGCAGCCTGCACAGTGAGGAGCTCCTTGCCAGATGAGCACGCAGACACGGCAGGGAGGGCTGAGTTTCAGGCAGGCATCTTCTCACTGGTTACTGTGCTTGTGTCTTTCCCCAGTTCCCCACAAATGCTCAAGAAGTCATGGTGATCGCACGTGGCTAGATTTTGTGATTAAATGGGTGGTTTTCACCAGTATTTTTCAAAAAGCTGGTAATCCTAAAATTTGTATGGAATCAAAAGAGACCCCGAATCACTAAGGAAATGTTGAAAAACAAGAGTAAAACTGGGGGCATCACATTACCTGATTTCAAGCTTTACCACAAAGCTGTGATCACCAAGACAGCATAACTGGCATAAAAACAGACACCTAGACCAGTGGAACAGAATGGAGAGCCCAGATATGGACCCTCAACTCTATGAACAAATAATCTTCAACAAAACCGGAAAAAGTATACAGTGGAAAAAAGACAGTCTCTTCAATAAATGGTGCTGGGAAAACTGGACAGCTATATGTAGAAGAATGAAACTCGACCATTCTCTTACACTGTACACAAAGATAAACTCGAAATGGATAAAAAACCTCAATATGAGACACGAATCCATCAGAATCCTACAGGAGAACATAGGCAGTAATCTCTTCGATATCAGCCACAGCAACTTCTTTCAAGATATGTCTCCAAAGGCAAAGGAAACAAAAGCGAAGATGAACCTTTGGGACTTCATCAAGATCAAAAGCTTCTGCACAGCAAAGGAATCAGTCAAGAAAACAAAGAGGCAAACCCACAGAATGGGAGAAGATATTTGCAAATGACAGTACAGACAAAAGGTTGATATCCAGGATCTACAAGGAACTCCTCAAACTCAACACACACAAAACAGATAATCATATCAAAAAATGGGCAGAAGATATGAACAGACACTTCTCCAATGAAGACATACAAATGGCTATCAGACACATGAAAAAATGTTCATCATCACTAGCCATCAGGGAGATACAAATTAAAACCACATTGAGATACCACCTTACACCAGTTAGAATGGCCAAAATTAGCAAGACAAGAAACAATATGTGTTGGAGAGGATGTGGAGAAAGGGAAACCCTCTCACACTGTTGGTGGGAATGCAAGTTGGTGCAGCCTCTTTGGAGAACAGTGTGGAGATTCCTTATGAAATTAAAAATAGAGCTTCCCTATGACCCTGCTATTGCACTACTGGGTATTTACCCCAACGATACAGATGTAGTGAAAAGAAGGGCCATCTGTACCCCAATGTTTATAGCAGCCATGGCCACGGTCGCCAAACTGTGGAAAGAACCAAGATGCCCTTCAACGGACGAATGGATAAGGAAGATGTTGTCCATATACACTATCGAGTATGATACCTCCATCAGAAAGGACAAATACCCAACTTTTATAGCAACATGGATGGGACTGGAAGAGATTCTGCTGAGTGAAATAAGTCAAGCAGAGAGAGTCAATTATCATATGGTTTCACTTATCTGTGGAGCATAACAAATAGCATGGAAGACATGGGGAGATGGAGAGGAGAAGCGAGTTGGGGGAAATTGGAAGGAGAGGTGAACCATGAGAGACTATGGACTCTGAAAAACAACCTGAGGGTCTTGAAGTGGCGGGGTTGGGAGGTTGGGGGAACCAGGTGGTGGGTATTCGAGAGGGCACGGATTGCATGGAGCACTGGGTGTGGTGCAAAAAGAATGAATACTGTTACGCTGAAAAGAATTAAAAAAAAAAGAAATGGGTGGCTTTCAAAGAAATCCATCCTTTAATGAATGGGTTTAACAAAACGCACTCTACCCTGACCATGCCTCATATGTGGCTGATGTGACGAGGCCTGTATTTTTTTGTATAACCTGGGAATGAATTTAATGACTATCGCTAAATGGGTATGAAAAATGAACTCACCTACATTTTAAAGTGAAGCGTCCCTTCAGATACCCCCTGTTCGTTCCTATGGCAGTAGAGTGGTGTTGGGCCAAGGACTCCAGAGGAAAGAAATAGATTTAGTCTCAGCAAAATTTGTTGCCTGTCTGAGGCTGGGGCGAGGGATCCTGTCATGTCACAGACCTTTGCCTTCTCTGCAGGCAGAGGGGATAGAGGCATGTCAAGGGAACAAAACCGAAGGGGAGAGAATGAGGCTGCAGACCCAGGGTGGAGCCCGCCAGGTTCCCAGCGTCTGCAGGCCTCCAGCATGCTGACATCACTTTGTCCTGTGACCGAGCATCATCGGATCCCTCCCCGTCCCCGGGAGGATGGAATGCGTAGAATCCACCAGTATGGTTTCTGGCTCCTCAGTGTGTGACTGTCTGACCCCATTACAAGAAACGGAGTCCCAGCTTTCTAGAAACGCCTGCAAAGTTAGGCAACCTAATGTTTTCATTTTAAAATCTGAAATTACGAGTCCACAGAAGGACATTGCAAGTCCAGTTTGCTATCATCCGGATGCCTGTTTCATCAGGAAGTCTCGGATAATCCTTGTTTAATGTCCACTTAGTGTGAAAAGTCAAAGTGCCTAGTGATAAAAAGGTAGTCTCGTGAAGGTACACTTTACACTTTACATTTCCAAGGCCCAAGAGCCATCTGGTTTTAGTCCCCCGATGGTGAAATTCATGGTGACTTGTACTACAAAGTGGGTGCTTCCTCTGTAAATGAGCTTGTCTAGTGCGCTCTCTGACCCAGGACGACAATTCTTGGATTTACTCTCCTTGGAAGCTCCTGTATTCGTCAGTGGAATATGACAGGGTTGGAAATTGGAGCAAAATGGAATGTGATTCTTTATTAGGTCAGTTCTGTTATTTTCATGCAAATCATTGTATTTTAAAATAATTTATGGTTTAAAGATACTTGGCAAGCATGACAATGCAATACATGCTCCACTTCCTGGGACTTGACTTGGCTCTCTGTCTTCCTCTCCGGTTCAGATCTAAAGTAAGAGAGTGGACAGGTGAGATGGTAGGGTCGGTGCTTGTGGCAGAGTGCTACCCCAGAGTGCCAGAGGAATGCTGGCGGACTGCTAGACTGAGCCTTCACCCACCAGGCATCCTGGCTATATTAAGCAAGGTCTTAGTCACCTAAAGCACAAGAAACGATTTATCACCGTAAATCATGGTAGGAATAAGACCCCAGATTGGCAGATTGCTTCACAGTTTTTGAGGGACTTTTAACTGACACATAAATAAAGCAGATGAGGTAGAATAAAGACGGTGGGATGTACTAGATGTAGGTGGGAGAGAGCAAGGAGGCAAAACACACAGCTTTAGGACTAGTGCGACATCAGAAAGGGTGTGATGAGTAAACTAATGCTCAGGAAAAAAACAATAAGCATAACAGCAAAACCAGGTCTACACCCAACTTTATATTTCAATGTTCAGTGTGATTGTGGGATACTTTGAACAATCTCCAAATTTGAACCGCTTTATTACAGTGTTTGCTTTTTAGTCCTACATTTTCCCAACTGCAAAATTACTCCTTGTGTGTTTATCAGGAAACAGAAATAAATTTCTAGTTCCTATCTCTTTTCATTGTTAATTCTGCTAAATGGTGTGTGTGTGTTTGTCTTAGTGGGTTAAGCATTGACTCTTGGTTTTGGCTCAGGTTGTGACCTCATGGGGTCTTGAGATCCAGACCTGCATCTGGCTCTGAGAACGGCAGGGAATGTGCTTGAGGACCATCTCCCTCTTCCCTCCCCTACTCTTGATTGTGCTCGTGTGCCTGCCCAGGCATGCTTTCTTTCTCTGTCTCTAAAATAAATAAATCTCTTTTTAAAAGCACATGTGAAGATTGTTTGCACAGGATATTTGATCATGAGCTGTTCTCTGGATTTCTCTAAAGGTATCAGGGATCATATTACTGTATTATGTTTCTTTGGAACACACAATGTCCCGTCCACGTACAAAAGTGCTAAGACTCTTCCTTGGGAGTCCACTGATTTTCACAGAGCTTTGCGTCAACATAGTGTGTGCAATACAGAGTGTTTCTATATTTTGGTCGGTAAAAATTCTCTATCCTCTTCTCCATCCCTCCACTCCCTCTCCTTCTCCTTCTCTCCATTTTCCACTCTTCTTTCTGCTGGTAATAGAAAGAAAACCAGGAGTTCCTTTGTACATTGAGAAGAAATCACATTTTCACTGAGAACAGTTTATGGTTGGCAATTTATCCAGTAATTGCACAAAAAAGATTAGGGATGTACTTTCTTAAAATAATGTAATCAAACGTTATTGATTCTGTAATCTATTTTTAATCTTTGAATAACCCATAACATGACTTTTTCAATAATAAGCTGCTTCTCTTAGGTTCATTTTCCAGTATCAATGATCAGTGGCCCATATTCTAAGATTTTTAGAAAATGAGTTTTAATTCATCCAGTTAAATGTGTCTGAATTTAGTTAACATTAACTCATTATTTACTTCCATTCAGAACATAAGAATATTTAATTCTGACTTATAAAGGGAATGTTTTTCATAATTATAGAAATAAATTTAACTGGGGGTGCCTGGGTGGCTTAGTCAGTTAACGGTCTGCTTCCAGATCAGTTCATGATCTTCAAGTCCTGGGGTTGAGCCCCACATCAGGATCCCTGCTCAGCAGGAAGTCTGTTTCTCCCTCTGCCCATCCTCTGAACTCCTGTGTGCTCTCTCTCTCTTGCTCACACACACAAATAAAGAGAATCTTTTTAAAAAAAAAAAAAAGAAGAAAGAAGTTTGACTGTTGAACAGGTATCTAAGTAGACATGAGATGTAGCTTTCCAAGAGGTAGCTTTCCATTATGTTATGACAGTTGACTTTCTAGCTCAGGATCCAGGGTCTTTGACACACGGAGTGTTCTGTGAGGCTGTGTGTTGTGTATGTGGCCATCATATCAACGGAGGCTGAGCGTGGGCCACTCTCTTAAATAACGTGTACAGTGATCTGATATGATCCTCGCAGCAGACGTGATGATGGTAGCTGGGGTATTCTATGACACTGAGCGAGACAGAACTTTGGCAAACAGAGCACTCAGGACACCTGATCGCATTTTATGGGGGGAAAAACAGTATTTCAAAAGGTTGCTGGAGTAACCATCAGAGGAAAAATTAGAAATGAACCTAACTTAATTTCACTGATGTTAAGTTTTCATTTGTTTTTATGTTGAATTAAACTAGATGGTGGTTGGGAGACATAGATCTTTTCCACAGCCGGGATCTAGAGAGAAGCCAGTTGAAAGACAGACTCTATTTTGTAAGCCAAACCCCCAAGACTATGTAAGTCTAACTTGTTCCTGCTGATGATCTTGTCAGAATCTAATTTCAGAAAAGCTCTGTCTGAGCCCTATGAGTACTCTCCTTGCATCGTGCAATATCCGTTCATAGAATAGGGGCTGGAACTAATACATATTGAATATTTAATGAGTTATGTTGATCAAATCATTACTAGTCAATAGTAAATAAAACCAAGTTTATATTTCAAAGGTCATTTCCTTTAATTTGCCATTGTATAGTAAAGTAATAATTTCTGTTAATGCTTTCCTAGGGAAATATTTATTACTAAGCAATAAATGATAACTTCAGATGGAAAAGTTTGGAATGGATTATTACTTTGGAAAGAAGCCAGGATTACTTTAATGTATGTTAACAATTAGCTAATATTAGTGAATAGTCCACTTTATAGACTAAGAAAATGTACTTTTCTATAATGGATGGTTTTTATTGTATGTGATATCACAATCCCTTTTTATTGAATTGGAACTGACATAGCAGAAAACATAATGAAATCTGGTGACTTTAGAGCAGGCTCTAAATGGGTTCTGAAAATAAAATTTATTGCATAAGCCAACAATATTAAGATCACTTGATTCTTCCTTTTTTTCACTGGTTGGGGTCACACGATTTGCAAACAGATAGATCTTACATTATGTCTGCATGTAGAAGAGCATACTATGTTTCAAGAACTAAGTGTTGTTAAAGTCCCAATGAAATCATGGATTTTCATATGTCTGGAAGCAAGGACTATTATAGTAGAAGTTTGTTCAAGTATCAAGCTTTCTCTTTTGAAGAGAATATAAGAAATAAGGAAAAATGTCTTTTCACTATATGTATAAGCATATCAGTTTTTATAAGTAGGGAAGTCCATGCCTAGAAACTAGGATACCTACAGACATCATGAATTAAGTTGAGAAAGAAACTGTTTTAAACTGTTTATAAACTAATTGTGATCTGAGGATTATCATCTCTATATTGCTTGGGAGTTTACTGTGTAGTCCTGTCTTAAATACTATCTTGTTTTTTGTTTGTTTTTCAAATGTTTAGTGTGTGTGTGTGATGGCACATAGGGGAGAGGTTAGTCCTTCCAGCTATAATTCCTGTTGGGATGTGTCTCTCCACTCTTGCTCACACATAACACACACATGCATACTTCTGGGTGGCTCCTAGCTGGATGTCTGGTGGTTGATCAGGGGTATGGTGTAATACTGAAGTCCTGGCTGAGCCAGTGCAGTGGTGACTCTACTCTGATGCAAAATGAGTATCTTATATTTCAGCATAAGGGATCCAAATGAGTTCCTTTTCCATTGCCTTTGATTTTGAGACTCCTCTAAATCTTAAGACTGTGGACAGATGACAGATCGCATGTATGCCGATATGCATCTACCACTTTGCAAACATTTGAATGTCTATGATATATGTAGACTGAAGAAATAAGATGCAGGTCCTTCTTTCAATTATAGACTCAATAAATGGGGGAGGAAGAGATGATAAGATAAAATGAAAATATAGAGATTACCTTGAGTAGTAGTAAGAATGCTGTCTTGAATTAGAACCCGTATATGAAATATACTGGCCTTGCCAAGTTTCATAATCTGAAAAAACATACTTCTATCCTTTGTGAACCCAGAATAGCATAGCTCCTGTCTCCCATTTTACACCCAGATATTTTTCTTCCTTTCTGCCTTCCTTCCTTTCTCTCTCTCTTTCTTTTGTTCTTTCTTTCTTTCTCTTGTGTGTCACAAAGATTCTGTATTTTTTCTATTACTGATACCAGATGGTTGGAGTGCAGGCTAAGTTGTATAAACAGACAGCACCTCCTCAACTTACAAGCTGTGAGCCCTGATACAGTATGAGCCAGGTCTCAGAATCTAGACTACTATAACCACTTACTGACAGGCACAGTTAAGAGAGCAAACAAGTAACTTTGTGAAAAAGATTTCTCTCTATCTTAGCAATGCTGTTCTTTCAGAATTATATTTAGAATTCATTTCCATAAAACAAACAGCAACAACAATAACAACAACAAGGTCTTCAGATGCTCTCAGGTCTATTAGTGTCTGAGTGGCTGAGCCAGGACCTAGGACCAGTGAGGCTGTGTCCTTGTCCCTTGTCATCTCCTGCTTTGTAGTGGTTCCAGCAGCAGCAGCAGCAGCAGCAGCAATTTATAGATTGCCATCCTCTGCTTCTACCCTCTTGGTCTGTGTGCCTTCACATGTCTTGTTAAAATTGAAGATGACTCGAAAAAGCTGCCAAGTAATCTCTCAGTCCCAAGGTGGTTAATCAGGTACAGCTGAGAGATGAGCAGAATGAGGGAAAGGGCAGAGAAGTCTGAGGCAAGACATTTATTTAAGGTAAAATAGAGAAAATATGAGCTGCCAACCCCCCATGGGTTTCTAATTATAGATATTTGATTCATTACTTTGGTTTTTATTTGAGAATCTGTCAGCTGGTGCATCTGAGGCATGAAAGACATAACACTGAACTCAAACAGATTTGTTCCTCATTAATGACTTGGGAAAACTAAGAAAAAGAGGCTTTAAAAAAAAAAAAGTCTTTATTATTTTAGAGCAGTTTTACATTCACAGAAAGAAAAGAAAGGAAGGTACAATATTTTCCACATACACCCTGCCCCCATGTAAGTAAATGAGGCCAAATTTTAAAAGTCACAAGGAAGAGATTTATTTCAGATACTATAGCATCTATTTGGCTAGCTCAGAATGAGTTCAGTCTGAGCTCAACATACTAAAGGTAAGAATGAATGTGGATGTGTGTCAGGTGCAGTGATCCCTGTTCTGCCCATAATTCTTTGGCCCCTTTGGCCATGTTTTGTGTCCCACCTCCCCACAGCACCTCTCTGCCATTCGTGGTCTGAGCCCTTAAGCAAGAGGTCCAAGGATCCCTGACATCTGTGGACTGTTACCCTGCTCCCTTGGTAGCCAATCTGGAAAATTCTAAGGCCGCACGTCCCCAGAATTTCCCTTTAAGATAATTCCAGGGATATCTCTGTGGGATTTGGCTGGCGATCACACCCTGGCTTAGCCTCATTCTATCCCCCCTGAGCCCATCTTGGTTTTATCAGAGAATACATTTTACAAATCATTTTCCAACGAATGCCTGTCCCAGGGCATATTCCTGGAAAACAACCAAGGAAACGAAAGGTTATTCATTTTTAAATTTGTCTTTGCATATTAAAAAATATTTTATAGAAAATTTTTTAAAAACACATTTTATAAGAAAAAATCAAAATATTAATTTTCTGCTGTCCAGAAAATTTTCCAAAATTTTGATGTATTTTTTCCAAACTTTTTTCTTAGTAAAACAAACAAAAAAGAAGAGAAACATCAGTGGTGTATTTTTGATGTATTTTTGATGTATTTTTTGATGTATTTTTTCCAAACTTTTTTCTTACTAAAACAAACAAAAAAGAAGAGAAACATCAGTGGTGGTGTGTGCTTGTGTTTAAGAGTGTGCACCATTTTTACAACTGAATTTATAATTTATTTTACCAACCTGTGTTTGGGTGGTTTCCTCCATGGATTAAAGTATGTAATGCTGAAAAGAACAGCCATGCACATTATCTCTTTGCATACTGTCACTTTTTAAAACTTGGGATACATTCCTAGAAATGGAGTTTCTGGGTCAAATGCACAGTCATTTGGAACACATTGCCAGATTTGACAAAAAGTGCTGTACTGATTTATTCACCCCAAAACAGTGAAAATAAAGCCCCTTAAGCTGATAGCTATTGGGAGGACTTAGAAAGGATCATTTAAAAAATCTTATAAAATCGGGCGCCTGGGTGGCTCAGTTGGTTAAGCAACTGCCTTCGGCTCAGGTCATGATCCTGGAGTCCCAGGATCAAGTCCCGCATCAGGCTTCCAGTTCCATGGGAGTCTGTTTCTCCCTCTGACATTCTCACCTCTCATGCTCTCTCTCGCAAATAAATAAGTAAAATCTTAAAAAAACAATAAAATCTTAAAAAATATGTAATAACATTATACCTCCCTGGTTTAATGTGCATTTCTTTGATTATGAATTCAGCTGAATATCTTACCTGACTTGTTAGCGGATTTTTCTTTCCTTTTACGACTTGGTCAGCTGTATCAGTTTAATCACTTGCAGTTTTGTGGAAGCAGTTAATATGGTGTTTTCCTATTCATTTGTGAGCCCCTACCATATATTCACCTCATTAAAGTGCATCTTTCACATACTGAATTGGTTAGGGTCCTGGGAGGGAAAAACAAAACGAAATCAAGCTGGTGTCCTAAATGACCAATTAGAGAGCATTGGATGGAGACTCTCTAAAGGTACAGGCAGGGTGAGGTGGCTGGGCGGGTGGTTACTGATAGGTTTCCCCAAGACTGATGAGAGTGGAATTAAGTTACCAGCCTGGGAGCTGCAGGAGCAGGGAGAGTCCCAGCAACCTAGGAAGAGCCAGGGCCTGGTGGGAGGAAGGCCCCCAGGAGCTATGACGCTGGGAGGGGCAGTCAGCATCAGCGCCTAGTGATCTGGCAGGGAAGGGGACTGAGTCCTGGGGATGCTTGCTGCCCCAACCCCATCCTTACCACCTCCCTCCTTACGGCCCTCTCTGTCCCTGAGAAGATACCTTGGAAGCCAGAGGACCAAGCTAAGGCAGTAGGACGTGGAGAGATGGAGGATGTGGTGGCCTAGAAGCAGCAGAGAAGAGGCCAGAGTTGGTTTTCAGGGACAGATGAAGAAGATCCAGCAAAAATGTCTCATGGGTTTTTTTGTCTGAGAGCCTGCTTCATCTTTGCCTTTTATTTATGGTGTCTGGGATACACAGAGGTGGTGTGTAATTTTAGGAAGTCAAAATGATTGATCTTTTTCCTCCAAGCTTCTTGTTTTGAAGTTTTGCTAATGAGCTCTTTATCAGCATGATACTATGTAAGTATTAATATAGCTAAGTTTCTAGTACTCTAAAAATTGAGGGTTTTTTTTTTTTAGAAATTATTTCAACATATACTATGACCGGTATATTTTTTTCCCAGAAAGTTGTAGACAGTTTTTAGAATAACTCTTAATTCAAAATCCATTTCCACACACTTAATCTCTTCTCCCTTTGAGTTCTCCCCCAATCCTGCACCCTCAGACAGATGCTAACTTGTCGATTTAAATGCCAGTAGTAAGCTGTTTTAAGTTTTGTACTTGTTAATATATGTTTTATATATTGGAAGGTAAAGCCGCTCTATTCCTTGATAAAATTCCTTCTCCCCAAATTAGAAAAGTTTTCAGATTATTCCAAACACGCTTTGAGATTCTGATTAGCATTACTTTGAATTCGTAGGTTCATTTGGGACAGCGGTCATCCGGGAGTCCTGCGTACGTCTTCATTATTTAGATCTTTCATACACTCCAGTAACATTTTATAAGTGTTTGAGATATGGTTCCCTTCAGATCAATGAGTAAATGTCTTTGTAAGTTTTTCATGTGGTAATTTATACATTTTATATGAACGGGTATTTTAACATTTTCTAAATGATTAATCTTGATGTTTATGAAAGGTATTTATTTTCTAGGTTTATTTAGTACCTGTCCCACTTAAGGACGTTTCTTTATAGCTAGTGACTTTCAAAGGAAACATTTCTGTAATCTGCAAATAATTTTGTTATGATAGCTATAGCTTCTCATTTATAACCTTTTTTAGTCTGTCTTTCTCTCTCTCAGAATATGTTGGAATTGTCCTTATTATTTAGCCTTTGAAGTGACACTTTGATTCCTATATAGTAGACATAAGTCAGTCCAATAGACACTTTTCTTGTTTCATTCAGGATGTTCTCTTAACTGCTTCCTAGTCAAATGCAGTGCAATTATCTTAAGAACTAATATTCAAACCACAACAGCAACCATAGTCGTAGTTAGGGGAGGTGATGGAGGCATTAACAAAGCTTATTGTGATAATTTTGTGATATGTATCTGTATATACAGATATATATCAAGCCATCAGGTTATGTATCTTAAACTTATACAATGTACTATTTCCATAAAGCCAGAAAAAGGATTTTTTAAATTTTTAATTGCATATCCATTATATTGTTTATTTATTTTTAAAAATGTATTATGTTCCGTTAGCCAACATACAGCAGTACCTCGTAAGTTCAGAGTTAACGTGCATAATGAAGGAAGGATGAAAGTCCGTTGCTTCCGTCATGTTCTGTCTTCATTTTGTGGAATTTGGTGGCCCCCCTGTCCTGAGCTTCATGACCTGGTGGCTGCACCTCCTTCCCTCCCAGGACCACAGTGGAGCTCTCTGTGCCCGAGCCAGAGGTAGTCTCACCCCATCCAGCGCGTGTGAACAGAACAGAGTTTATAACAAATAAATCTGAATTATTACTTTTATCTTGAGAACTCCCTGATAGGCCCTTTTGTTTATTGAGTATGATGCGAGATACTTGGCAGGGGGCGGGGCGCGTCACAAAAGCTTCATGTTCAGGTGGTTGGGGCTTTCTGAGCTGCTGGTCTGCCCAGCCGTGTTCCCAGACCCAGCATTTCCACTGACTTCTGGGTGTGTACCATGCCAGGCTCCTCCATGGACTCCTGTCTTGTCTACTTGTGTCAAAGAAACATTGCACTAGACAAGTTCACAGGCCAGGAAGACTTTAGGCAAGACGACTATAAAGGGGAGAGGGATTGAACGCCCCTCGGTGAAACAGAACGTAGGAGGGCTTCCTGCACTGCACAGAGCGAGTGCCAGAGGGGTCCCGGGGGAGGATGGTTGCCGCGAGTGTCCAGGACACTGCCTCCAGCATTCCTGGTCTGCACGAGCTTTTCTCTGGATACACCGTCTGGATTTGCTAGTCGTGCCCATCTAGGTGGGACTCCTTCTCTCCCAGGAGCCCGGGAGGTGGTGTGGTCCTTTCTTGAGGATCGCCTTCCAAAGGAAAGGCTCCCAGGTCCTGGAGAAAGGCTGTCCTTGGTTGTAAGACTGGCAAGAGGCTCTTCAAAAAAGACTGGCATAGATCTCAAAGGGGCAGAGAAAGATATTTCAAAGACATGTTTTTTAAAGTAAGTGACCAAAAAAGGAAAAAAAAGGGGGGTGGGGAGAGCAGAGGCCTAGAGTCAGGAAGAAGGCCTTCTAAAGTGTGGTCCAGCTGAGGAACCAGCTCTGCCTGGAATGGCCTCGGCTACATCGTCCAGCTGGCCCCTCTCAGCCACAGAGCAAACAAGGTTTTCTCTGCACACACGGGAGCTCTGCGGAAGGACATCTTACTCACCTGCGCAGGCGGGTCTCTTGGCGAGTGCTGGAGTTTACGTAGCTGAAGTCTTCCCTTCCCTCCATTTGTGGTGTTTCCCTATATGTCTATTTTATGAAAACTCGGAGGGACGTCAAAGAAAGAACACAGTACCAAGTAGCGATTGCTTTAAACAGTCGTGCCCATGTCCCTTTGTGGCGGTATTTTCAGTCTGTCTGAACAAGAGAAAAGTTCTCACGGTTTCATGTATAGCTCATTTGTGCTTAATTGGAAGAACGCCTGCCTCAGTGAGGTACTGAGCGGGATTTATGGGCTGGACTCGGAGTACATGAAGGCCTATGGGAGACCAAAGTCATGGGAAGACAGTGGAGGACATGCCGGACACCGCGCCCGGAATTGGAGGTCCCAGTTCAGCACACATAATTAGTTTCCCTATTTTACTCATTTATTTTAGCATTTTTTGTCAGAAAACAAATGGTTACGGCTGTGCTCAAATAAATAGAAAATTGGAAATATTGCTTCGAAAGCTGTGGTACCAAATACTTAAAAAAAAAAAAAAAGCGAAGCAAGCAAGCGGTGGTACCGGCAAACCGAGAAATGTGGTCCGTGTGTGCACGTTGACAAGAACTGTCCAAAGGTGGAATGTCTCAGCCTCTCTCTGCGTGTGTACACGTCACAGCCCAACTCGTAAGCCTTTTTCAACCTGCCTCTCCTCCTGTATTCTTTCCTGCGTCCATTCCATCCATTTTGTCTCTGGTCCCTTCAGCTATAGGGGAGAACCGGAACCCTGCATATGCACACACGCCCCTTTCTGTGGTTTGTCGAACCCATTTGTGGAGAAACCATTCATTCATCTCCCTGCCTTCAACAGCATCATGAAAACAGTAGACCCACGGCCCGAATTTCCAAGTGATTGTCACCTATGTCGACTCTGCCTCCTGAGAGCAGCAGCTCTGAGACAGCGAGCTCTCGGGGCACATTCCCACACTCCATCACGGAGAGAGGAGAGCTCAGGATTTCGGAGCTTCTGCTCATGGACCTGGAGAGTCTCCTATCTTTGGTGTGAAAACCCAGTTCTTCAATAATCTGGCCACCTGCGAGGAATAGTCAGTAATTTCTAGAGAAATCATACTACTGGTTGCAACCACAATTGTAAGACTATTAGGTGTTAAGGCTATATATACAATGGGATTTTCCAAAATATTACAGATAAGACATGTGATCAAAATGGTCGAGATATATAAACATATGTAAGAATAATAGACTGACTATTTGGCAATTGAAGAGGATAATATCTGTGTTTATCTTGACTGTTTATCAGAGGAGAACAATATATTAGGGAAAAGTTTCCTTCTGACCTATGTCTATTAAGGGATTTTAAGAAAAAAACAGAAATCCAGCATTGAGTAAATTATTTCTTAGAGAAATAGTTTTATAAGATAGTGCTTTTGAAATACGTGCAAAATGCTTCTCTAAGCCTTTTTAGTGCTTTTACGATCAGGGATGCTTTCATTATCACACGGTCCTCAACTTATGCTGCATTTTAATTAGACATGCTAAGCTCAGCGTCCTTATTAACAAACCCCTCATCAGCAGACCTTCTCTCAGTCTGGGGCTGCTGAGAACTTCCCAGACCAGCAGCCACGACGGGTCATAAGAAGATCTCTTCAGAGTCAGTAAAATGAATGTCTGCGTCTCAGTGAATTTCCCGTCCCTGTTAAAGGACTTTTGTGTCGTCAACCTATGTGTATCTACTTTCTCCTCCTGAGCATACAAGTCAGAAGTACTGTTGGAACCCATCCCTAGTGCTTTATTTTTCCTATTAAAGCATATGATCATGAGTAATTCCTCCAAAGTGATGAAATAACTTTGTACCCTTAAATGATATTTTTCAAAGCATTTTAGACATTGTTTAGCTTGGGTGTCTGGGAGACAGACAGCATAAGAAGGGAAGAGAGGCAGGGGCAGGGATGCTAACATATATGGTATTACAGAGAGCCTCTCCTTATTGTCAGGGGATCTGTCTTTTCGCTGAAAACACACACATAGGTCAAGCCCGCTATCTATGAAATCACGTAAGTTTGCCATTGACAAATATGGTGCTGCCTTTTGTTATTAGTTACCAGGAATGGCTAAATATTCCAGGTCTTTTAAGGTTGAAAAAGGTGATGTCAGTCTTACTTACTTTTTATGTTCTGCTGTATTTCTAAGATAACAGAAAAACTTTTATATGCCATTCCTCAAATAATATTTTCCATTGAGATGCTTGAATGCCCAAGTATCCAATGGTTAAAAAATAGATTTCTGTAAGGAATTTAGATCCCCGTTAATCATCTTGCATCCTATGTGGACTTAAATGTGCTGACAAAAAGCATAAAACAGGTGGGCAGTAAAGGTTTGGCATTAAAATTTCGCCCGGGGAATGCTTGGTTACTTTAAACATCGCCAATGATGCTGGGAAGTGTGGTGCCGAGAGACAAAATATCTTACACTAAAGGGCATTCGTGTAATTGAGTACAGCTTCTTGGCAGCACTTCCCAGAACTGCTCCTTTTAGTTCTGAACCCATTGGTAATAATATGAGTCTTCTGTGTAATTACTAAAGATTAGAGAACAGCCGCGTAAGAGTGGTCTCTTAGAGGACTCTCTACCGGAGATGTGCTTGCATGGCGGGACTGAGAACCGAGCATGGCACATTGGCTGAGAGGGTGAGCTGTCCCATTCAGCCATGATGGCAGCAACAAGGACCCGGGGAAAAGGAAGAGAACATTAAGAACATTCCAAAAAAGCTGATGAGTTCAAAGAGAGACTGATTTGGTGTGTCCCTGCTGAATTTCGAGTAGGTATGCAAAGACTAAATGTGTGTGGAATAAACTTGAGTGGTAACTGAAATAAATAAATAAATCACTCGTTGCAAGGAGACTAGCGTGTGATGTATGCAATTTTAAGAAGATGAGCGCTCTTGGAGACTATGAATCTGTATTTATTGGGGGGCAGTGGAGGAATATTTGCACGTTTCCTCACCGTATTATTTTTATTTTCTTCAGCTGTCCATTTTAACATCTAGTTGTGTGTCGGGCTAACTGGGTTTATTTCAGTAATATCTATGGGAGAGAAGGAAAGGGCCGGAAGACAGGAACAGAGGGAGAGAGAAAGGGAAGAGGGGGCAGAAGGGAGGAAGGAAGCGCAGGGAGGGAAGGGGCCGATTCTCTCAGGAAGCGCAGAGGAAGATCTTCAGAAAGATAACGTCTGAATCAGACTTGGCTGAGAATGTCACAAGTTCGCTAGTGCGGTGGGGACTCATGGATAACCTTTGAGACCAATAGAGTATAGAACATTGTGTAAACACATACGAAGGACAGAAAAGCTCACCGGAACAGGCTAAGCTAAGCCACCTCTGGAAAGAAGAGAAGTCAGCTCAGTGTAAGCTTAAAAGGTGAATCAAATAACAAAGAAGGGGTGTCCAGTAGGGTATTGTAGGTCAGAGTGAGCGAAAAATCCCACCCAAAGTGGATCAAAGCCAAAGTGAATATTTCAGCACATGAAACTAATGAGGAGACGGACGTTGTGACCGCAGGAATGACTCGTGCTATCGGTTCATGTAATGACCCTGGGTGGGCCTGGCTCCTCGCCCCACTACATACCTGATCTTTTCTACATTGGCTCCCTCCTTGGGTGAGTCAGCGCTCCCATCGGCAGCATGGCGGTCCCAGGCCAGCTCCAGATACCCTCAGCTTAGTTTCTGGCAGAAAAGACGGGTTCCCACACAGGTTTGCGGAATTCGTTAGCTCTTTCCTGAGCCAAACACTGACGCGAGGGAATTGGATTGACTCTTTTGTTAGTCCTGGTCACATGCTTCATTTATAGAACATGCCAGAGTCCCACCCAGCACACATGAACTCCGGAGACGCAGGGGTCAGACTCCCACAAAGAGCACGGGAGCACGCTGCCAGGGGAAGGGAGCAGGGAGGACGTGGATGTGACCGCCCAGACGTGCATGCCCAGAAGTGTGAAGAAAGCCACGTGGGAATGAGGCGGGCCTTGCTGAAGGTCTGTGGCCAGAAAAGAGGGAAGCCATTAGGACCCAGGGAACACTGGCCGCTCAGATATTCTTTCTCTCCTCAACCTCTTGTAGGCCTAGTGGCCTCTCATCTGCTCATCTCTGGGCACTTCTTTCTTCTTCTTGTAAACTCCACACCCCAGCTGTATCCCCAGGCTGTCCAGGGACATCTGCACTCCTCCAGTCACAGAACACATGTGAGTATGGACTCCGTTATTGCCAGCGTCTAATGTCTGGTAAACTCAACCATTCGTGGGGCAGCGAAGTATAAATATGGCTCTAAGAGGACACACCTGTCATTTGAGAGAATTTCTTGCAAAAGAAAGTAGTTAGTAATGAGTTGAGAAATAAACTGGGGTGTGTGTGTGTGTGTGTGTGTGTGTGTGTGTGTGTGGCGTTTAGGAGAGACTTGTCTCCTTCAAGTAAAATAGAGGAGTAATGGCTAATCTCGGATTGACGAAACAGCGTGATGGTCCCTATCTTGGAAGTGTTGATTAAATCGAATCCCTCCAGGCTAAAGAGTTTGTGTAACTCTCTAACTAATCATTTAATTGGGTGGCTCTAGGATGATCACTTCAGATCTTAAAGCTTTCAAGTTTTAACTAAAAATAAAATACTCCAGCTGCCTAACTAGATCTTTCAAAGGTAATTGTGTCTCGCATGCACGAAGCTGGTGCATGTGTCTGCAGGATTCCTGTGAGTAAAGACTGGGGCACGAATGGAGGATACAGCACTAGGCAGCTCCCCTGTGGCGAGTGTCCATATGCCAGGACAATAGAGTAGAGTAATGGGCCTCGTACGTGTTCTGCCTATGGACGGAGGGCTTGATCTTTCTGTCTTATACTTTGCATGTATGCGGCAATGCATCTGGAGTCCCACCAAAATCCTGTGCCTTTACCTTCAGTTTCTAGGATGACTGCGAATCCATATCTCGAAGACACCAACACTGAAAGCTGTGATGCCAAATCAAAGCATCTTCTGCCTTGCATTTTCTCTCTTGCTTTCGTCATTATATTCTGAGGAGGGCAAAAGAGAATTTTAATTATTGTATGAACCCTCCTCTTCCCCTGCCCCCCGCTTTCCCCAAAGTCCATTCTTTCTGGACTTTCTCACTGGTTTTATTTACTGGTATCACTGCTGTATTAATGTGGTGGGTAGATGCTGAAGATGAGGTCGTTGTGTTTCAGTTTGAGGTTCATGTGAGATTCTTACGTGGGTCCTGGTGGCTACAACCAGTACTGTCACATGTCCAAGTACAGAGGGATTTGCCAAAGCCCCCTATACTGTAGACATTGCCCTGAATTGTTCTGGAAGTCAGGTTTGACCGAATAAAATCATACCGACATATGTTTATACAGTAGGTATTATTATTCCACTGGGACATTTCTCTCACTGTATCCTATATTTCAAGTTCAAGCAAGAAGTGAACTGAACACTGCTATTAAAAATCAAGCTTTAAAACTTTCAAAAATGGGGCACCTCGGTGGCTCAGTCGATTAAGGGTCTGCCTTCAGCTCAGGTCATGATCTCAGGGTCCTAGGATGGAGGCCAATATCAGGCTCTCTGCTCAGTAGGGAACCTGTTTCTCTTTCTCCCTTCATGCACGCTCTCTCTCTCCCTCTCACACTCTCAAATTTAAAAAAAAAAAAAAAAAAGATCTTTAAAACTTCCAAAAATAGACTATTCTTACTCAGTTGAACTGTATATATTTGCCATGTTTATTAGTCAAACAAAATTGAGTTTTGTTTTCTTTTACTGTTGTTGTTGTTGTTGTTTTATGATATAGCTTAATGTTTTCCCTCAAAATTCCCATAGTATTTTTGCCTTCTAGAATTTTCTGGAGACTCACAAGTAACTGTGGGTTTCTTTCCCTCAGTGACACGTAATCTCTATAGAAGTATACATGAAGTCAAGATGAGAAGCAACTTTTAGGGTACACCTTTAGGGCACATTTTTCTCTGGCAGAGCACATTTGATGCCTAGTACTGAATTTTGCAACTTGGGCAGGTCTGAAAGATAAAGAAATGTTAGAAGAAATTAAGAAATTTAGATTTATTTTCAATAAACAAAATAGCAAGGGCCCAAGTGTTATCTCTTGCCAAATTATATTGGGATTTATAGAGCAAGAGCAATTACTTTAAGAATAACGTGCTATGTGAATAATGTTATCAGCATCACCAACCATCAATCTTTATCTTAATTATATAGGACCATCAATAAGCAAATTCTAGAATACAGTAAATTCTGGCAGCCAGCTCTTATGCCAGAATTCAACAATGCAACACAAACTAGCTAATACTGGACTAAGGAAAATGGCTGATTCCCAAACCCAGGTGCTAGGAGCAGAGTCTCTCATGATAGAGCTTGGATCTAGGCAGTTATAATCATTTAGGAGACACGGGATTAGTATATGTCAAATGCAGCCCAGGTGCCACACATTTAAGTGTGTTATACTGTAAGCATACACATTGCTATCGATTTCAGACATGAGGCTATGTGCAGAAAGAGTTCAAGTCAAGTACAAAGAAGTAGCACCCAGATTCACATTTAATGGTCTGTGCCTTGCTGCCTCTGTAGAACAAACTTTGTTCTTTATATTGAGTGTGATAAAGCCCAGACACCACGTCATCATAAGGTAAGGCATCTTCGTATATGAGCCTCAGCGACAGGATAGAGCTGGGACATCCTGACAGTAACACAAATAGTAGGAAATGGATATCTGCTTTGTACTGAGCCTTAGTCTAAGCTCTTCACATGTTATTTCGTATTTCAGTGAATTTCTGCAAGAATCCTGTGAGCTAGTATTCTTACAAGCACCTTTTCCAGGTGAAGATTCTGAAGAACTGAGAGGTTAAGGGAATAGCGTGTTGAGCAAGGCGTCCGATCAGATGCAGGCAGCCAGACTGCGGAACGGGTCCCCTGACCATTTCATCCCAAGGCCTTCTGTGGTTCCGTGTGCAAAATTTACACAGCATCTCAAATACAACGTCGTGTTAGGTGAAATGTGCTATTTCCCACGGTGAATAGGAAGAGCCGAGGCCCAGCATCCCCGTGACTCTCTAATTAGAAGGAAGAACGTCTCTCTCTCTCTCTCTCTCATGTGACCACATCTTGGCCTCGTCAACAACAGCGGGGACAGTAGTGTTCTGGTCAGCTCACCTCCTTTCTGTCATGTTGGCTAAAGTCTCATCAATTTAGGGAATCCTGCGGCAGATCAACCAACTTGATGAGTAAATACAAGGATGTATCAAAACAGTGAGATTTTATTTCTTTTGCTAGTCAATGGCAGTATGTCACAGAATTTTCGGCGTTGTCATGTTTTTAGTTTTACTAACATTAGAGAAAGAAGTGGACATATATGCCATATACAAGAGACACCGTAACAATATACAGAACACATTGCCTTAAAAATCATTAAGATAAAAGCCTCTCTTAAATGGAGTACTACCTAAGCAATTTTTCTTTTACTGCTTCCCATTTTATTGAAAGAATTGCTCTTTTCTTGTAATTATCTTGTGTGATCTGAATTATATAGACTTCAGTCTTTGAGGATAAATTGCCACATCTAGACATGCTTCCTGGTTTAGGGAAAAGATTGTTTAAAGATGAGAAAAATGAAGTACACTATCCTATTTTTAAAGTCTTCTCCTGCTGGGAAGGAAAGCAGAGCAGGCTCTCTTAAAAAATATATTCTATACTGGGTTCAGGCTCAGATCAGAAAGAGACCCACACATGATCATCATTATACCAATGCCCCACCCGCTCCAAACTGCTGTATTTTAAATGTTCTCTAAAGATAAACATCTTCTCTAAAAGCAAAACAAAACAACAACAACAACAAAATCCCACAACGAAACAAAAAAAACCCACCAACCATCCATTTCTGTCTCATGGCCAATAAAATAAAATGAGGTGTCTGAGATGTTAAACAGAAAACCAGCGGGAGCATAATGAATACATTAGATTCCTCATCAGAAGTGGTATTTATTAATTTACTTAACACATGCCTCTTCTGCAACCAACATTCTAATCTGAAATGTTGTGGCCATATTCATTTTCGCAAACGAATGGGATTCTGGGAGTGTTTACTTTCTAGAACAAAAACGAGGAAAGAAACACAGAAGTAAATCCTAAGTGGACATTTTTTAACTCCTAAGGGAACTGGGCTGGAGAAATAGAATCCCTGCTCAAAAGCGTAATGGTGGAAGGGGCAAGCTGCCCAGGCTTAGGAGCGTTTGCTGACACCCTCTTTCAGCAGCAAATGGACTGTTTCTTTTTCTCCCCATCTCACCCGTCGCACACCGTGATGGCTATCTTATTCATATTGGCATAATTCTATCTGTATAAAATCGTTGGCAGCTCTTTCTGCCTCTCAGATCTGCCCTGTCTCTGCCCGATAAGCTGTGTTAACCTGCCGACGACATAGGACGCCTTTTGCAGACTTGCTGGACATTTTCCTTAATTCGGGAGCACGACCGAGGAAAAGTCCAACTGTTGGTGTTTGTCAGTGTTGGGGCTTAGATCTGGGCTGTGTCCGGGGATCCCAGACTAGATCCCTCATCATTTTCAGGTGCCACTTTCCCTGTTTATGAAGTCAGGGCGTTGACGTCCTGCTCACAGAATTGCTCTGAGAATTAAGGGGCTATAATCTTGTGTCATGAATGGGCACCAGGACATGCTCAATAAAGGGTGAGCCTTCCTTCATCTCCCCTTTGTTTGTGACACGCATTTATGTTTTCCTCTGAAAGCAGAGGCTGTGACCCGCATGTGTGTCAGAGTGGTAACAAGGGAGTGCGGGCCGAGTGAGCCAAGGACCCGTGGATCTGGACGGTTTTGTCCAAGCCACAGTGTTGATTCAGTTCCCAGACAAGCCGGATCTGGTGATGGTCATGGTCAAGGAGGAGGGACTCTAAATCTTGCCTAGGTAGCACAGCCTCGGGACCTTTTGGTCCCGGAATGCTGATAGCCTCCCCTCGTGAGCCGCACTAACCCTTCCGCACCAGCTCCTCCCCTCTGCAGGGTGAATTACACAAATGACCATCACGCTCCAGACGTTTCCACCCACACTTTGCTCACAGTGGCGAACCCGGAGTGTCTGGTTACAGAAACCACCCATCCAAGGCTTCCACCTCCGTGGCTCGCTCCCCGGCCTTCGGGAACCACTGGGCGGGCCAGGCTCGTGTGGGAGCCCTGTTCAACGGTCGCTCTAGAAACTCATGCTCATCTTCCCATGTGGTGGTTTGAAAAAGCGCATGAAGGAAGATGGAAGGCCCAGATGATCTCTCGACGTCCGTTCTTGCCTGGTGGTTATATAAAGATCCACTTCTCATCATTCTGTGCCCAGAATTGATTTCAGAATTTCCAATATTGGCTAAAACTTGAGGACTTCCATCTCGGTGTTGAATATTTTACACTTATGAGCCAGATTTAGTCATCTTTACAAACATAAATTTCCAATGCTGTCAGGATGAGATCCGAAAAGGGGCTGGAGAAGGACCTTCATAATTTCCGTTTTAATGGCGTCGTATCTTTCTAGTCTCCCTGCCAACCCTGCACACTCTCCTCAGGTTCTTGTTTCACATTAGCTGCAGAGAGCAGCCTGGTTAAGATCTTTCCAGATAAGTCTTCATTTAAATCTAATATTAAGATAACAAACATTTTACCTTTGTTCTATTCTACTAGGTCACTTTGAATGTAAAAAACGTGTCCCTCTTTTTCAGCAGAGGCATAACAAATATTGAAAACCAGTGAAGGGGAAAAAAGTGTGAGGGAAAGTGAAATTCTTATAAAGGAGAAAAATGTCCCCTAGAAAAGGCCAAAGGTTAAAAGGTCAAAGGGGACAGCCTCCCGTGGTCAACCAAAGATCCTTGACCTATGCTGTAAGAGTCAGCTGTCACAAATTTCAATCCTAGTGTTATTTTAGCCACTATTCATATGTTTAAAAAATATCCACTGGACTATTCAATTTCTTTCTTCCCTTTGTAATTGTTTCTGTTATAATGCAACACAGTCCATTAAATCACCCTGCAGGAAGAATGTTCCAGAACAAAATGCTATATCCTTTAATATTTGAACTGGGAACTGAATATTTGCTGATAGGAGAGGGAAATAAACCATGTTGGCTCATGCTTGCCTTCTGTATATTACCGGGTATAGACCGCAGTGCTCAAAGAAGTCACAGACAGCATCCCCTTCATAAGAACAAACATTCACCCAAGAACACAAATCTGCTCACGTAACTGATACTGTCCATGTGCGTGGGGCTATCTTCTAGGAGAAGTCAAGACCCAGAGAACCAAGTCCTATGACACACCTTCAAAATGGGTCATGTCACACATCATAAAACTCTCAAGGGTCAGTGTGTTTATTGAAAAAGCTTAAGAGCTTTCTAAATGTGATTTGGTGGACCATGCCAAAATTCTTATAGCCAGGAGCCCAGGTGAATGATTAACTAGAAAATGATATAGCCACGTTCTCTGCCCTTCCACATTTTTTGGTTCCAAATTAAAGTAAGATGAAATGCTCATCTGCAAAAGTATGAGTCACAGAAGAGCTACATTGTGCAAAGTATACAGTAAAAATAGCTGTACATGCAGAGTTTATTCTCAATATCTACCAAAAAAATGAGATGTAGGTGTTTCTAAGCTCAGTAGTGCAAAGCTAAAATGTCTTAGAATATACTTATGGTTTAATTATAGATAGAAAAAAATCTACAATTCTAATCCTCAAGTGAGATCTCTTTAAAGTGAAAATGCTCAAAATTTTATATGCGAGGAAAATGAAACACTAACATCTTTCCGAAGAGTATGGCCTGGTTGTTGGTGGTTTTAGGATTAGAATGTTGGAATTCGGTAGGCCTTAACCATGGGCTGACAGAGCCGGTGCAAACAGGCCAGAGAGGAACGCTGGCAGTAGGAAGCCAGACTTGATTTTGCCGTCGTTTGTATGTTTTCTCAAATACCTTGTAAATTATTTCTGATATTTAAAAAAAAAATTAAGGCTATTTTAGAGTAGTTTCAGGTTTTAAAGAATTGAGAAGAATGTGCGGGGATTTTCCACAGAGTTCTGCCCCTACGCATGCACAGCACGCCCACCCCGTGGTGCGTCTGTTACAACTGATGAGTTTATGTGAGCACAGCATTATCACCCAGAGTTCACACCTTTCACAAAGGTTCACTTTGACTGTTGTATATTCTGTAAGTTTGGAGAAATACATCCACCATTGCAGTATCAAACAGAATGTTTTCACAGCCCTAAAACCCGCTGTGCTCCCCTGTTCATCCCTCCCTCCCCTCTGACCCTTGGCCACCACTGATCTTTTTACTGTGTCCATGGTTTTGCCTTTTCCAGAAGGTCCTAGAGTTCTAATCACATAGTATGTAGGCTTTTCAGACTGGCTTCTTTCATTTAGTAATACACATTTAGAGTTCGTTCGTGCCTTCTCATGGCTTGATAGTTCCTTTCTTTGTAGCCCTGAATAATATCCATTGTCTGGATGGACCAAAGTTTACTTTTCCATCCACCTACCGAAGGACATCTTGGTTGCTTCCAAGTTTGGGCAATTATGATGAATACAGCTGCTATAAACATCTGTGAACAGGTTTTCTGGGGACATAAGCATTAGACCCCTTTGGGTAAGTGATTGCTGGAATGTACTATGAGTATATTATAGATTGTAGGAAACCACGTGATTGCCCTCCCAAGTGGCTGATGAGCTTGTTACGTCTTGGTTTCCATTAACTACGTGAACTTCTGCTGGAGTCACTCAGCACTGCCACCCTCGATATGGAGACTGCATATGGGAACCCTTGTCCAACCTGCCTTACCGGCCCACGTATGGAACATGCCTTTTAGTTATTCTTCAAGTATCAATTCCTGTGAGGAATAATGGTGAGCCTAGCGTACGCATGGACAATATGCCAAGAAATGTGCATGCCCGCTCTCTTACAACACCACCTCAAGAGCGATATCCTTTCACGGTTGAGTGAATTGAGGACATTTGACTAAGTACAGGACCACAAATTAATACGCCAAAAGAGTCTCACTTTGAAATGAGACGTCTGACCCCCCAAACTGGATTTTCTTTTCCTTATTGGCCTCCTTTTTAATTCTCTTTTTCGTGTGACCTGTTTCCAAAAGACTTGCCTCTGGGATCTTATTATTGCCTTCATGCTAAACATGAATTAAAATGATAGTTGGTTTTCTATAAACTTAGTAATATGCTCTCTTGGATGGGACAACAAAGAAGATAACTGACTGCAGGAGACGGAGATCTAGATGGAGGCCACACACCCCGACTGGTGTGAATAGTATGTCAACTCAGATATGTTTGGGGGGGGCTGTTGTTTTCATGATGCTAGTCCATGCCGGGAGAACATTCTCTTTTCCTGCTTGGCCTGTGTGCCTCACCACACATCATCTTTCATTTTGCCTTTTTTCTTTTTTTTTTCCCCCTTCCTTTGGGAGACGTAATCCCTGGGGTGGGTGAAGACCACGGCCACTACTGTAGGATTTGGGGTGCGGCCCCAGCCGTGATGCAGCATCACCAGGAGCTGAGAAAGCGTCTTAACGGGAAAGGAGAGCCCAGCAGAGGGAAATCGGGGTTGATAGCTGGACACTCTAACTGCAGGTGGTCGGCACCCTAGGTAGCCTAAGAAGTTATTTAAGTTTTGAGCGAGGAATAATGACAAGAACAGGCCCTGACTTAAGGTTTAGAACGACGTGTGCTTTTAAAGAATAATTAGAACAGGTCTTGGCCATGAAGGACCAAAACCAAATTCCCTTCTTTCCCCAGTACGAACGAGCTATGAACAGAAGCAACAAGTATTAGTGGCAGAAGGAAGTACTTTGAGTTCCAGAGCATCGGGCTAGGGCTAGTGATATTTAAGTCGTTCCTGTTTCAGGCCGTAATCAGTTACAGAGAATGTAGTAGAGCCAAGGGCCTGGTTCTGGAGGGCTGCAGAACATGGGGCTCCGGGAAAGCTCGCGTCTGCTTCTCCGCGGCGCAGACATGAACGCGGATCTTCTACTGGCCTTTTCGATGCGTAATTCTCTACAGTAAATGCATTAGGTGGTTGTCTGGTCAGTTATGCCAAGGGTCTTTGGCTAGAGGAAGCATTAGAGAAATACTGTGCACGGGTGTATCCTGGTCGAGAGACCGTCTTGAATAAAGGCCGATGAGGGCCCCAGATTGAATCGCTTTTTGAGTTCCTTGGCGTACAGGGACGAGTAAAGGATGTTGGCTTAAAAGACAAGAAGTTCCTTAACAGCTGGTTAGAGGAAATAAGGTGTATTTATTTTCCTATTGAAAAAAAGAATAGACAAGACAGTCGGCCAGAGGGATGAGCCAGGGGAACTGGATTCTGTGCCGTTTGGGATTGGAAGATGCAGCCGCCGGCTTCCACGCCACGGAACCCCCAGGGTCGGTCCCTGCTGAAAGGCTCGGGCATCAGCCAACCTCAATGAACAGGATTTAGTTCTTATTTACACTTTCCTTTGGTTTTATACATTCACGTCTGGATTTTTTCAGAGATGAAATGTGGCAGTGGAGACTGTTTCTAAAAACGCTCCCCAGCTCGCCCGAGCCGTCTGAGAATACTGCTGGAGGCGGCCCGCCGGGGCTTCTGTGCTGCTTCGAACTGAACACGAAATCCGGTTTGTTCCTGACGCTTAGAACCCTCGCCTAACGTGCCTTCTCGGTACCTGGATTGGGTCAAGGCCATGCGTAGGGAAAGAAGGGTGAATAAATTAATGAGTTTCCCTCGATGTATGGCCTGGGGAGTTTTGTCTTCCTGACGAGGGAAGCCTCCTTTTCCACAGTAGTTAATGCTCCATGAGGCGTACGAGTTCTTCTGTGAAAACCGTCCCGTGAGCCCGCTTGAGTCGGTGGCACCTGACTTTGTAAAAAAATAAAAATGATGCGTGAGTGAAAATATTGGTAAACCCCGCAGGACTACATACGTGGAAAGGATGGCAAGTCATGTCAGGGGAAGCCGGACTGCTTTAACGTAAAAATACTAATAAGACCAATGAGCATATATTTGCCACCACAGGAAAATATTTTAAACATAGGACTTCAGTTAATTCTATAAAAGGGTAATGGAAATTCTAAATAATGACAGCACTTTGGGTCACCGAGCCTCTGGTGGTGACTTCATTTGAGTGTATTGTGTCAATCCATCAGCTATGATTTAAGGAAAATATCAGTCTGGCTACTGCCTACCTCTACCGCGATATGCACATAGAAATGTGCTCTAAACATTATAATATAGCACTATGGTTCCTAAAAACTCACATGTCTTCCAAATACTCTGAGATTTACGAACCCATTCTTTTCCCACATAGAACTCCACTTTATAGCAATCCCTAAAAGTAGATACTGTCTAAATGCTGATCATTTCACCTATTTTGCAACAGAAGTAGCCAAAATAAAGTGCCCGTGATTTTGTTAGACAAGCCACAATGGGAGCTTTCAGTGTCAAAGAGTGACCTAACGTGGGTGCAATCCCGTGCAAAGATCCCGGGGTTGCACCGTGGCACTCCTGGTCTTTGGGATCTGGATACAGATCATTCCCAGAAAGGATGAGGGTCCACAGCAGTGACAGGTAGGATTCCGGCTCATCTTCTCCCTCTCAGAGGATTTTCAGGATCATTTTCCTGGCAGGAAATATTATTGATAGGTAAAATTCTGGTTTGCTACCTGCTCACTCTGAGCCGATTTCTGAGCTAAGTACTTTGCATACATTATCTCCTGAGGCAGGAAGTAAGGAGGAATGATGAGTTTTCCCAGACTGGCAGGGACATCAGAGGAATGTATCCAAACGTTTAAGAAAAAACAAACAAACAAACACAGGGAGTCAAGATTTCTGGAAGAATAGAAGCATTAAAGAATTGCAGGCCACCTACGTTATCATCAAAATGGTTTGGGGCTTTTTATTTGCAAAAGCAGAAGACCAGCCTGTGCACTGTGGCTTGCAGAAACTTGATCCTGATTGTCCCTTAATGATAGGAAGTGAGGATATTAATGCCCGTCAGTAATTTTAATAATGCGATGGCAATTTCATAATGAGATACGCATTCGCATTTGGTATCTGTTTATGTTTATTTACAAATAAAAGATATGTGTATTTATTTACATATAAATGTATTTTATGTTTATAGACTAGATACACTAAATTTTAAATATAATCAGTGTGGGCAACAGATTTGAGTGTTAACCTTACAGGGCCATGGGAAATCGGATGTATTAGATGGGATAGGATGTATTTCACCATCACGAAAGAGAAGCTTGGTGAGGTTTGCCACACGTTGCTGCCATCGTATTATGGAAAAAGCCCTTTGCAGTGAAACAGGTTGTTTTTTTGAGGCCTAGAGATACTAATTAGGGTGTCAGAACTCCCCTTACTTGAGACTCAGGAATATAAAGCTTGAAGGTCACATAATTCCCTGTTTTGTTTTACTCTGACTTCCGTGTGTGTGTGTGTGTGTGTGTGTGTTGCATTTATGTAATAAACACAAATGCAAACAATATTTTAGAAGAAAACCTTCTCATTTTTTCTAAAGAAAGAGAGATTGCATGCAGGAATTGAGAGGGGTCTCAAGGGGAGGGAGAGAAAGAATGCAGAGCTTCCCGCCCAGCCCAAGTGCGACTAAGGGCTCAGTCTCACCACCCTGAGATCCTGATCTGAGCCAGATCAAGAGTCCCTCTCTGGAGCCACCAACTGAGCCACCCAGAGGCCCCTAGAAGAAAGCCTTTTAAGAATAACACGAATTAAGATTAAGTTCCTGCTGCAGGTCTAGGATTAGTTGATTAAAAAAAAAAAACATTCACTTCTGTGTTTAGGACGTTTTACAAGATTTTGTTTCAAGAATACAGTTGTTTGAAAGTTTTTCATTTCTAATTTTGATTTTATTACAACAGGCTTTCCGCACATCTATCCCTGACAACTGTAAGCTTAGGGGTAGTGCTGTTGGGGAGGTTCTCTCCCCCCACGGCTTCCCACTCCATCATCCCCCGCTGGAACACTCTCTGATTTCCCAGACCCAGTTTTCTGGTTTCAGCCACCTGCTGAGTCAATTAGGCTTAATTGTTTCTTTCACTGCCTTGCCTCCTGCTCCTGGGAGATGCTCTGTTTTTCAGTGCGGTTTAGCTCTCTTTGGTAAAATAACAACCACGAGGTAAAACAGGATGTTTTGAATCAAGTCTTTTTAATTCTCCATCTCGACATGAATATGGTGCCTGGCAGCGTCATTAGGAAGGACCAATCTTAATAAAATGATTTCAGTAAGATTCGGGCTGGAGTGACTCCTTACCCAGCCCAAAAAAACCACTAGGTAGAAATCAGTCCCATGTTTTAAAAGGAGAAGCTGACTTTACGTGATACACAAGCGCGAGCTGGAGAAGTGTTTTTCACAAGCTCGGACGCTTGCAGGCTTCTTGGCGACTTTGTGGAACGTGTTACTAGCTTGTGTTCACAATGAAGAGAGGCAGAGAATGATAAGGTGATTGGAGGAAGTTGTGGAATTTGCATTGGTCAAAGAATAGAATTACGGTGGAAATCGCCTGATTCTAACAGAACGTTCCTTGGACTTCCACAACTGTTTCTCGGCTATCTTCGGCCCAGCCTCGGGTCATGTGTGACATCTTGCAAAAAACTTAGAACGGAGTTTAGTGGCTGTTGTCTCTTTACCTGGACTTGCCCTTCAGATAGAAGAGCCTTGACTTTTCTCCCATAGCAACCACCTACTCTTCTACATGGCCCCTGGAGGTACCATGTAACTTGGGGTTTTATGCAGAAGTTGAGAACAACGCAGCCTATGGCACACCTTCACGGAAATATGGTGGCGCCTTTCGGAAGGGAACCCCGAGACTTAGGCCGGGTCTGATCCTAATTTCCTTTCTTGTTCCCGGAGCCCCGGGATTGTCTGATCTGAAATATAGATCATCATAATTCACCAGGAATGCCATAAGGATGATCAGAGTGAAGTGTATAAAGGAGCAG
This sequence comes from Mustela nivalis, assembly GCF_964662115.1. Taxonomy (NCBI): domain Eukaryota; kingdom Metazoa; phylum Chordata; class Mammalia; order Carnivora; family Mustelidae; genus Mustela; species Mustela nivalis. The sequence goes on from NC_139039.1 coordinate 37,486,070, forward strand.
CCGGTGCAGCTGTTATAAAATTAGTAGTGATACTGTTCCATTGTGCTTGCTGCTCAGTTAAATCTTCAGGAAGGCTTTGGAAGCCAGTCTAGGTTTCTGCTTCTGAAGGCTTTCTCAGGAGGACTGGCTAGGGCGTGCCTGTGGCAGCAGACTTTCTTCTGATCCCACGTGCTCGTCTCCTTTCCTCGGCATCTTGGTCTTCTGATCTTTTGTCCTTGATTGTCCTCGCCCTTGGAGCTGGCCCACACTCCCTGAAATCTGAGGTCTGAGCACTCAATTGACGGAACGACCGTGACAGTAAACTCTCACTGTTTGAAGTGCTGGAGTTTTGTCAACAGTTTCCTGAGGTTGCTCTGGATACCGGGACCTGTGAGGTCTGGTTTAAGGTTGGCTGTGGACGGCAGATGTGCTTCCTGATCCGCCGGTGTCCCTGTGGTCTGTCTCTCTCTGCCTTCCCTGCACCTGTGTTACTCATTCTGTGCTGTGCTGGATTCATGGGTGGTCGTCCTCCCCAAATTAGATGGCACTTTTTGATTGAATTTTACATTTACAAAGACCCCTCCCCAACATTCCTTCTACAAAGGATTGAACAGAAACGGGAGTCGCGCGTATTTTCTGGAAGCGTCCGTACGGATCCCTTTGATGATCCACACCCTGCCGGGATCCGGCAGTGTTTTACACAAGTCTGAAGAGTATTTGACAAAAATGAGAGTTATGGAAAATGTTCTTTTAATGAACATTGTTGAGCAGGCTTCAGAATTGTATCTAGTTTCTTTTTTGTTGTGGTTCTACAATCCAGAAATGATCCTGATCTGGACTCCTTGATTCTCCTGACACGGACCCCTGAAGTCTCAGAATAATCAATAACTGTGTGTGTATTTTATTCCTTCCCATTTCTGACTGAATGCGATAAACACACATGCACCTGATACGTCCCGTTACTGTCATTCCATTATTCAGAGACGCTTCAAGATTCTAAATGCTACTTTCTTCGAATACCATTTTTCCATTAAAAAATATGTAGTAGTCCCTTCCTCCAAGTTCAGTTATCTAAACCTTTGATTCCTTTCAAGATTTTGTATTTAGTCTGATTTACTCTTTCTGGTTTTTCTCTGATTCATCTTCAAATTCTTTCTTTCACACTTTATTTATGTGTCCCAAAATTGGAGGAAGAAATTTTAGCCCAAGTTGAGGATAATGAGTTAATTACTACAGAGATCCCCTGGGAACATTCCGTTTGGATATATTCTTTTAACTCTCTCCTTCTGATGCTCTTTATTACAGATCAAGACCTCTTATAGCTTTTCATGTACTATACTAAATTAATTCCCAAACAAATTTTGTATTTATTTTATATTTCTTATATGAATACGAGTCTTCCTTGGGTGAAAGTATTTTTTTTAAGGATTTTATTTATTCATTTGACAGAGAGAGATCACAAGTAGGCACAGAGGCAGGCAGAGGAGGGCGGAAAGCAGGCTCCCCACTGAGCAGAGAGCCCGATGCAGGACTCGATCCCAGGACCTTGAAATCAAGACCCAAGCCAAAGGAAGAAGCTTAACCCACTGAGTCACCCAGTCGCCCCTTATGTTTACTTCCTAATCATTTAAGATTTTTACACCATAAAATCAATACAATGACAGGACTTTCTTCTTTGTCACCTGCAGTCTCCAAGCTATTAAGGCTATTGACGTTATTTGGGGAGACAGTAAGCAATTTGGGTTAGGCCAAACTATTGAACTATATTGTACAGTCAGGATCACTGAAAACAAGCAGGGTTTTTAAGCAAATGTGAAGATACTTCTTGAGGTGATTAGGGACTGTGATGAGCAGTTACACCTGTCTTTGAAGAATATGCACTAATACTGAAAATATTGAAAATTTCACTTAATATTTTCATAATAAAGAAAATGTAAAGATAGGGTGTAGGAAAGAAACCATAAAGAAGTGTCTGTGAAAGAGTGTGTACCTGAATTGAATGAGTGTTGGGCTCAGAAGGCTGTGGGTTTGGTCAACTCTGTTGGGTTATAGCGCTGCTGGTAAGCATGACGGCCATCCTAAGACTTGATTTCACCATTTCTTAATTTGGGAATAGGATTTCCTTATTTGACTTGTGAATGTGATGCGTGGCTAGTCGTGACTCATCCAATGAAGAGAAGACTCCAAATCTTTCACTGATGGTAGATAGAGTAAGAAATTTGGTTTCTTGAAGTCCTCCATCTCCTACCTTGCTGGTCTATAGACCATTAGCGTTTAAGAGCATGTGGGCCAGCCTTGTTTCTATGGCTGGCTGATGATTAAGAAATGGCCACCCCAGACTTGCAATTGGCTATTATAATGATGAATTCCTGTCTTCAAAGGTGACTGATGTTTTTTGGTCCTAGAAAATCAGAAATGAACACAAAGTCCCAGTAGCTTCTTGTCGTTTGGGGCATAGTAGTCGTACTGATGGCCTGCTGCTCTTGGGATGGTAGTCCAGCCCTGCACAAAGATTCTCTGTGTTCCAGGATACAGAATTCTGTGGGGTCACTTCCTCAATCAGTTTTTATGATTCAGTTGAAAGAACGTCACTCTTACTACAGCATGGGAAGACCGAGGATTCCTTCATAATGGCTCTCTTTCACTTGCTTGTAGGTTATCACACTGGTCTTCAATTGCTTGTTAGGGTCATTCTTAACACGCTGGGGTTAAGCTTCATGATGTCATTATAAATATTACTGCCCTCCTTAATACTGACGCAGTGGCACCAGTGATGAAATTAGTATTAATGATCTGCAGACTATGTTAAGAGCGCTCAGTACTGAAACTTGAAAGAAAGAAAGAGAATTCTAATTGTGTCTGTTTGAAACTCCTCCACGCCCACCTCCTCAGACTTATCTAATACAAAACTATTTTTTTTTCTTTTTCTTTTAAATACAGCATTGGTGAAGGAAAGTAACAATATGGTTTGAGGCCTTGCTTTTCTGAGTGAGTTATAATAATAGAGTATATGAGGGTGGATATCTCAAAACCAAAGGAAGGCAATGAGAAATAACAGAGAAACATAATATTATTTAATTCAGCCTTCATTTCAAAAGATTAACTGAGAAATACAAATTAATCATGTTCATAGGTACAGGAGTCAAATAATGCCTTTTAGGGTGTCAAGTTTGATACTATGTGCACACACTAATAAATAGAGCAAGTTAAAAATACTTTAGGGGTGCTTGGGTGGCTTAGTGGGTTAAAGCCTCTACCTTTGGCTCAGATCATGATCTCAGGGTCCTGGGATCGAGCCCCACATTGGGCTCTCTGCTCAGCAGGGAGCCTGCTCCCCCCCCCATCTTGATCTGCCTGCCTCTCTGCCTACTTGTGATCTCTGTCTGTCAAATAAATAAATAAAATATTTTAAAAAAAGAAATAAACATATTAAAATCATCCTGAGATTAATAAAGTATCTTTGTTGACATTTAGTGTTAGAATATCAAGTTAGTTAAATATGTTGCCAAGCAACAGCATTATTGGAGCCCTGGAGAATACCACAGGAAAAAGTATCTTAAGAAATATTGGCATAACTCTATTGAAATAAAAAAAATACTACTTTTTTTCCTCATAGACCATTTTCTATATGGAATTTATTTATGTGTTATATTTAATTTTTTTTCATTGTTAAAATTAAATGCAAATATTATGTCTTTCCATTAACTATAATATATTGCTTAAAATTGAAGTGAATATTGCATAAAATTGAAAACTTTGTGGGTTTTAATAGGAATTATAAGAATTAAATATTGAAATGTATTTGTAAGAACTGCTATGATTTTTGGATACTTCCCTTATGATAGTTAAGATACAATGCCTTATAATCTTTTTTTATCCAAGTGTTTATTTAAATTCCAGTTAGTTAACATAGAGTGTACTATTAGTTTCAGATGTGCAATACAGTAATTCTACACTTCTGTACAACACCTGGCACTTACCACAGGTGTGCTCCTTCATCCCCATCACCTGTGTTGCTTCTTAAAATTCCATATATGAGTGAAACTGTATGGTACTTGTCTTTCTCTGACTTATCTCACTTAGCATTATACTCTCTACTCCATCTGCTTCATTGCAAATGGCAAGATTTTCATTCTTTGTGATGGCTCAGTAATATTCCATTGCATACACACACACACACACATATGTATACATATATATATATATATATATATATATATATATATATACATATGTATATTCCATGTCTTCTTTATCCATTCATCTTTCTTTGGACACTTGGTCTGCTTCCATAATTTGACCATTAACAGATAATGGTGCTATAAACATTAGGGTACATGTATCCCTTTGAATCTTTGTATTTTGAGGTATACTAAGCTGCAGGTTTTTCCCCTTTCAGTACTTTGAATACATCATACCACTTCCTTCTGGCTTGCCAAGTTTCTGTTAGGAAATCTGCAGCTACCCTTATGGTTTTCCCTTGTAAGTTAAGGGCTTTTATCGGGCTGTTTTTAAGACTTTCCTTTATTTTGTTGATTTTGATGAGATTTTTCAGTACCTACTGGATCTGGATCTCTGATTCCTTCCCCAGACTGGGAAAATTTTCAGCTATTATTTCTTCAAATAAATTTTCTTCCCCCTTTTTTTATCTCTTCTTCTTTGGGATGCCTACTATATGAATGATATATTTGATGGAGTCACTGAGTTCCTCAAGTCTCTTCTCATGTTGCATAATTCTTTCTCTCTTTTGTTCATCTTTATTGGTTTCCATTACCTTATCTTCTAGGTCACTATGTCACTCCTCTGCTGGAAGACCAGCCTGTTCATTGGACCAGCCTGTTCATTGTATCTGCCTGTTTCCAATCTCATTGATTATATTCTTCCTCTCTGACTGATTCTTTATCTCTTTTTTATCTCTGTGATAAGAGTCTCACCCATTTCTCCTATTCTTTTCTCAAGCTCAGTTAGTATCCTTATGATTGTTGCTTTTGGTTCTCCATCAGGCATATTACTTATATCTGTTTTTCTTAGATATCTGCTTGTGGCTTTATCTCATTCTTTTGAATGAGATAACTTGGGATAACTTCTTCTGTCTTGACATTTTGTCTAAGTCTCTGCTTCTTCTCTGTGTTAGAAAACCCCATTATGTTTCCTGATCCTGAAAGTAATGGCTTTATAAGGAAGAGGTCATATAGTGTCTAGGACCTGGTGCTTCAGGGAGAATCTCTGGTATGTGCTGTGTGTGCTTTGCTGCTGTGTTTTGAGTACTCTCTCCTTCAGGCCAATCATCTGCAGAGGCTCTCCTGGCCATTGTTTGGTCCCTGGCATGAATGTGTCAAGAGTTAACTAGATGTGCTCTGGTATGCTTGTGAAATGAGACCTGTCACCACCTCCACCAGAATTGAGGCCCTGCAGAACTCTGCTCAAGAGATATGATGTGGGCAGGGGTTTGTGCTGGTCTTCTGGGTAAGGGCTGCACCAGCCTGGGACTGAAGCAAGCTTGACTGAGAAGGGCAATCCCACCAGAAAGCAGGAGTTGGGGCTTGGTGTAAGTAAGATAGACAGCCAGCATCTGTTCTGTGCTACTCCATACCGTTGGCTTTGTGTTTATGCTGAGAAGCTGGAAAGGGAAATTGTGCCAGCCAACTCCTTTGATCCCGAAGATGTTTCTCCATGAATGTTGCCTCTCAGGGACATGCTCTGAGAAGAGTGAATAATCTCTCCCGGTGTGCTCCAAGCACTTCTCAGATCGCCGTTTCCATGCTGTCTGCTCCTGGATGGTTTGCTTGCCTTCTCTCCAGAAGCAGCACAGTGCCCACTGGGCTCTCTTCCAGCCAAGCCAGCTAACTTTTGAAACTCCAGACTCTAAGTCCTACTGATTGCAAAACTTAATGGAATTCAGCCATCTCATTTCCTTAGCCAATGGCTTTGGAGAAGTGTTCCCCTTATGCATTCTTCTGTGTGCTCCTCTGTCTCTCAGCCTTCTCTATGACCATAGGTCCCTCCCATCAATGATCTGTTTCTCCCTTAGACCATGTCTCTCCACTCCCTATCTTCAATGTGACCCCATCTCTCCCTTTAGTTGTGGAGTTTGTTCTGTCAGTCTTCAAGTCAATTTCTGCGGTAGTTAGGATTATTCAGTAGTTATCCAGCTGTATTCATGGGGCAAGGTGAGCCTTGGGTCTTCCTACTCTACTGCCACCTTCCTCTCCTGTCTCCTGTATGTTGAATCCTAGTCTTTTAAAGCATATTTCAAATTATCCAACAAGTGGGCTTGGCACCTATTATGCATGTGTTGTGCCACACATCTGTGTGGAAACACATGCACATACAATATGCTGCCTGTCCTCAAGCCACCTTCAGCCAGATCTGAAGTAAATAGACATTACAATATAGTTGAAAATAGCAGGAAATAGCTGGACCTCAACCAGGAGCTCTGGTTAGCTCTCATTCAGTTATGTGCCTGAATCTGTTTAATAAGCAGATCGAGAATAACAATGAAGGTTCACTGCATTGCTGTGAGGATGGACTGAGAACACTTGGCAATATTTCACATTATGCTATCTTTAGACATGATTTCAATAATTCTGTCACATGGGGTTTTGTTCTTGTGAGTGGGTCTTCTGTTAAATAAAGAAGCAGCAATGTATATTTTTATTTCAGCATGAAATAAACAATAACAAACACAAATTCCTTAAGCTAATAAATAATTTTAGCCCTGGTATTCAAGTTTCTTGAGTACTTTCATGTGTGTGTCTTTGAGCATTATGATTAAAATGATTCTTAAGTTCTTGGCTTAAAACTCCATGTCAGGAGGAGGTGGATGCGGCATCACCAGCCACAGAAACACCTACCTATTGCCTCTCCAGCAGATTCCCAAATTTTCTGCCCTTCTAAGCTGAAGAATAGGTGCTAAATGATCGCTAAATGACATCATGAGATTAGAGCAACAGAAGAACACAAACAAGGTCTAGTAAATAATCCAGCAATATTTTTCAATAGTGATTGTTCCATAGCAATATGAATCCCAAAAGTTAAATGAATCCTTGAGTTTCCATCTTAGAAAATTTGAGGTGAAATAATGTTCAAGAACACGGAGAAAATTATATAAATATTTTAAGTACTCTAGTACCAATAATTTGATAACAAAAATATTACTAATCATTCTACATTGAGGAAAACAATTGATTTATATTATTCTAAATATTTTGCTCTTTGCTTTATATGTTTGGTTTTATTTGTTTTGTTTATTAAAATTTCCATGAATTTTCATTTATGTTGCTTATAAATGAATTGAGGGTAAACATTCATCTCATAAAAATGTGTCTGTCAGATACCAAATGATGTTTCTAAAAGACAGTTTCTTGATAAATTCTTGGAAGAACTGATTAGTGTTCTAATCTTAAGAAGGAAAAGAAATCCTTAAGGTCTTGGCCTTTCTTGGTTGACGGATACCTCTCCCCATATCCATCCCCACATGTGTGGGGTTTTTTTGTTTGTTTGTTTTGTTTTTTTATCTTCATTGATTTGTTTACTCTTTCTCTATCTAGTTATGATAAAACTTGTGTCTGCACTGGAGAGTATTTTAATTACTCAAAAAAGAAACAAACCAAAAAAATCCCAGAAACATGCTTTATTTTGCTGTGAGTCTTTGTATAAGTTTTAATTTTTTCTTAATATGAAAATTTCCTCATGCTGAGTCCCACCATTCCTGGCAATTAGGGTCACACTCAAGAGTTTCACGCAAGTGAAGACCAAGGTGTAAATAAGAATCCAGTCTTGGGAGTGAGAACTCTTAGGTTCATAGTCTGTTAGATATACACATTGCGTGTGTGCATAACCTTGGGCTGCTTGAGCTCCTTTCCTCACCTGTAAAATTGAAATACCACTGAATTTTGTGGGAGCGAGTAGATGCTCAGCATTGGTCAGCATCACTATCATCACCATCTCCATGATTATTATTGGCTACTCTGAGAGATATCCTTGGTGATTACGTTATTACAGCCTCAGTACCACGGAAACCCTGGTTTAGAAGTCTGACATTTAAGGTTCTATTCCAGTCTTTTTTCATATCCTGTTTATTCTTTTTTTAAATTATTTTATTTCTTTTCGGTGTTCCAGCATTCATTGTTTATGCATTACACCCAGTGCTCCATGCAATGCGCGTATGCCCTCCGTAATACCCACAACCAGTCTCCTCTATCCCCCTCCTCTCCAAAACCCTCAGTTTGTTTCTCAGAGTCCACAGTCTCTCATGGTTTGTCTCCCCCTCCGATTTCCCCCAACTCATTTTTCTCCATCTCCAGTGTCCTCCGTGTTATTCCTTATGCTCCACAAGTAAGCAAAACCAGATGATAACTGACTCTCTCTGCTTGACTTACTTCACTCAGCATCATCTCTTCCAGTCCCGTCCATGTTGATACAAAAGTTGGGTAAGCTCTATATTCTTATCTTCCTAACCTTTTCGGATCTAAGTACGGAATCTCTAAATCGTAGCATCAGATAACACAAATTCCTTCCTTCTCTTTTCTTTTGTTTGTTGGAACTCCTTCTGTTTTATAGATGGCATCTCAGTGGTGTAGTCATCCAAAAAGAGACCTAATTCTGTTTCTATACAGAGTCTTAAACAGTATTCTAAATGCACTGAGGACTTCCACTACTTGACATGCATTTCATATCACATGTCAGAGCAAAAGCAACTCCCCTGAAGGCAGAAAACTTCTGGATAGAATCTGAAAGATGTGGTAGAAGAACAGCAGCAGAGATGAGGCTGAAGGAGACCACAGAGTGGTCATGCCACTGTTGCTAGTTCTGAGGATATAGGAGGAGACTGTGGGCAAAGGAGCCAGAGTAGCTTCTCAAGGCAGATGTGCTCCACAGCCATTAGCCATCAAGGAAATAGGACCTCATTTATAGACCCCGTGGTATTAAATTCTGCTAAAGACCTGCAAGAACCTGAAACTTTCTTCCTCCCAGAGCCTCCAGTGAGAAATGCAGCCAGATAACACCCTGATTTTAGCATGATGAGACCCATGTAGCAAGCTTAACCTACAGAACAATGAAATGATAAATGGTCTTGTTTTAAGCCACTGTGTTTGTTGTAATTGTCACAATAGCACTTTCATTAGAAAGTGAGCCCAGGGACAGTGTCACACACCTCCTTTCACACCCTCTGAGCACAGCCTTTCTCTCATGTCAACACCTTGGTAAAAAGCGTTCATTGTTTTAGGAAATATAACAACTTTCAGAAACATATGAAAGTAGAAATCAAAAAAAAAAAAAAAAGAAAGTAGAAATCAACAATTTTCTATACAAAGTGAAAGTAATCTGTATCTCATATGTAGCTATCCCTCAGCTAGAGAGCTGTGCTGTGAACGAGTGACACAGATGAACTTTTACTTGGTTCCATTGAATTGTGTGTCTGTTCTTTTGCCAGTACCATACTGTTTTGATTACTATAGCTTTGTGTTATATCTTGAAATACGGGATTTTGATACTTCCATCTTTATCCTTGTTTCTCACGATTGCTTTGGCTCCTTGGGGTCTTCTGTGGTTCCATATAAATTTTAGTATTATTTGTTTCAGTTCAGTGAAAGATGTTGGCATTTTCATAGTGATTGCATTGAATCTGTAGATTGCTTTTAATAATATGGACATCTCAACATTTTTAATTTTTCTAAAATATGAGCATGGAATATCTTTCCATTTGTTTGTGTCATCTTCAATTTCTTTCATCAGTGTTTTATGGTCTTTGGAATATAGACAGGACTTTCACTTCCTTGGTTAAGTTTATTCCTAGGTACTTTATTCATTTTGGGTTTTTTTTTGTCTTTTTGCTACTTTGTTATTAGTGTATAGAAACACTATCGATTCCTGAGCATTAATTTTATATCCTGACACTTCACAGAATTCATTTATTACTTCTAAGTTTCTGGTGGAGTCTTTAGTATTTTCTATGTATAGTATCCTGTCATCTGCAAATAATGACAGTTTAATCTCTTCTTTACCAATATGGATGACTCGTTTTATTTTCTTGTCTGATTGCCATGGGTGAGGTCTTCCAGGGCTATGTTGAATAAAAGTGGGAGTTGTCATTCTTGTCTTGTTCTGACTCTAGAGGGAAAACTCTGTTTTTCAGCATTGAGGAGGATATTACCTGTGAGCTTGCCATAATGGCCTGTATGATGTTGAGCTATGTTCTCTCTAACCTTATTTTGTTGAGAGTTCTTGTCATGTATAGAAGTTGAATTTTCTCAAATGCTTTCTCTCCATCTGAGATGGTCACATGCTTTTTATCTTTCGTTTTGCTAGTGTGGCTTTTGGTATTGACTGATTTGCAAATATTGGACCACCCTACATCCCAGGAATGATTCCTGCTTGATCGTAGTGAATGATTTAGTTCATGTATTGTTGGACTTAGAAAAAAGCAGAAGTTGAGATGGGGAGGCAGCTATTCTTTGAGAGAACACGATTAATTACAACCAGATACATTGTAGAAAATATTGACTGTGATTATTGTGCATTTTACATTTTGAAACACAGGATAAGGAGCCAACAGCCTGCACTGTCAGCTCCCAGAGATGAAAGCAGATTTTATGAGGCTTCCAGATGTCCTATGCAGCAAAGAGGGTGGTTGGACGATGCCACTGACTCCATTGACCTTCCTGGGCCCCAGTTTCCTCTTTCGACAGAGAGAATCTTGATTACAGATCCTTTTAGGTTTCTTATAGCTTTGTGGGTTATATTTGGCAAAAATAGTCAATGGTAAAATAGCTCTTTGAATAGATAGGTGTTTTTATTTAAAAAGAAAATCTTCTAAGTATTAGTATATAATTTCTCAAATATTAATTAATAGACATTTGTGTCTTACAAAAAATCCTCAGATAATAAATTAAAGTGTCACAAAATTGTGCTTTAGGTATGGTTTTACGTAAAGTGCCAAGAATAGTAAAACTGTGTTCTTTTGTCCCTTATGCAAGATTTCTTCACTTAATAAAAAATGCATGAATACTATTTGTAGTCCTGGTAAATAGTAATAAGCATAACCTATTAATCATAGTGATAAAGACTCCTTCAGGTAAAGCTTTGGGCACTCAGAGTTGGTGCCAACCACCTTGTCAAGTACTTCATATGCATCATTTCATTTCATCTTATCTATAAACCCACGAGGTGTGTGATGTTATTATCCACATCTTAGTAACAAAGCTGAAATCAAGAGAGGTGAGAGGCATGGTCAAGGTCATAGAGAAAATTGATTTTGAACCAGATCTCTCCAATTATAGTACCCAAGTTTTTAATCATTCTGCCTCACACCCTCAAAAAGATATGACCTGTGATGGCTTTGTTAGTGTATTATTGTAATAATCCTGTTGTATGCATCAGCCTTTTCTTCACATGAAATAACAATTTTAGCAACAAATCAACTTATTTACCTAATTTTCAGGCAAGAGGTGAGGTATCAAACACATACATCAAAATTGCTAGAACAGACAGAACTAGCAAAGAGAAATTAGCTGATCTTTACACTACCTCTCCTTTCTCTATGAAAGTACGAAGTGCTTACAATTCCATTTGTTACCCTCGTTTCTTACTTACGATGTGCTAACACTGGGGCAAACCCAGTATCATCAGGAAAGAAAACACTTCTCAGTGGGGGAGAGCTCCAGCACCTTAGGTGAATAACTATTTGGAGATTCCAGAACCTTTCCCTCACACAAGAGCGGTCGACTGTAACTGGCAAATACCAGTTCTCTCATGCAGAGAAGAGCAGATCAACAGACCCAATCAGAAAGGACACAGAGCTCCTGAAATGCAGAGTATTTTCTATAGAAGGGACTCCAGCAAAGAAAGGGAGGGAGGGACGGAGGGAAGGGGAAGTAGGAGGAAAGGGAATGGAAGGAAAGGAAAGGAGAACGGAGGAAGAGAGATCGTTTCGGCACTCAGCGTAAGAACTCCGCTGCGTGCCAAGTCTCATAAGGGAATGAACCACATTGAGTGCATCTTTATTTCCCCAACGTCTAGCAGAGTTGCTGGTACTCAGCAGACTCCAGATAAAGATTCTTTTGAAAGAGACAATTCAGGGCACCTGGGTGGCTCGGTCAGTTGAGTGCCCGCCTTCAGCTCGGGTTATGGTCCCCGGTCCTGGGATCGAGCCCCACATAGAGCTCCCTGCTCAGCGGGAAGCCTGCTTTTCCCTCACCCTCTGCTTTCTCTCTCTGCTCTCTCAAGTAAATAAATAATTTTTTTAAAAAGCTTACAAAAAGAAAAATGCAAAGCTTTGGCGTATAGTCTCCCTTCGCTTACATGTTTAGTGGTGGTTTCTATCCTGCGTCTTCTTATTGACTGGCTGCTGTTGACAGCAGGTTCATAGATCAACAATTTGACACTCAAATTTTCACATTAAAGATATCTTTTAAATGAATCCTCAAAGGCCTGTTGACTTTTCCCATCATTTCTGTAAAAAAACAATCCATAATAATCATTTTAGATTTCAGTTGAATACCTATGTATAATCTTAGTTTCCTATGGATATAAGATACCTTTGCAAGGTGTGGAAGTAATTAAAAAGATAACTAAGATAAATTATATATCCAGTAAATCTGAATTTGAATGTAATGTCTGTGGTGCTTCAAACTTGAGCTAGAACGCCCTCAAAGATCTCTGAGTATAGAGGAAGCAAAAGATAAACAAAGTAATTAAAGGCAAAAATTCTAAAAAAAGAAAAGAAAAGCAAAACTTGAACATAAGAGTGACATCTCATCTAGCCTGGGTGTTAGCAAATGCTCTTCTAAAAAGAATGAGGTGTAGCAAGATGAATTCGTAGCAAAAGCCACGGAGGCTTAAGGAGAATGCCGGCTGTACGTGGTAGGAAGGACTGCGGTGGTGGACGTGGGAGGGATGGCGAGACCCCAGAACTTGCCCCCGAGGAAAAGCCAAGGACATGAGCTCTAGAGTCATGCATACCTGGGGACGGAAAGACGTGTGACCGCAGTCCCACGGACGTGCAGTGGGTGAGGAAGGGCCTATGCAGCCGGCCCCTGCAGGAGCTCAGAGAAGAGCTCCTGAGAAGACCCTCCGTGCACAGGCCGCAGGATAGAAAGTAAGAATTACGTGTCATAGAAGCGAGATGGGAATTTTATTTTCTAAGTCTCTGCATTTGAAGATCTATTTTCTACCACCAAGATGGCCACCTACACGTTTTTAAGATGGTGTTTAATCTTTGATGTCCCTTTATGTTCCATCCGTTTGGGACACGACAGCGGACGCCTGTTGGTGGTGGTCCTCAGGAAGCTAACGGCTTATCTCCATCTCTCGGTCGGGCTCATCTAAGTGATTCCCAGCCAATCATCTCACTTTGCCAAATCTCCAACTTTTCCACAAATAAAAAAGTGTGGTTATTTATATTTCCTATTCAGTCTTTAATTTTTTTTTTTGTAAAAGATCTATTTATTTCATGTTTTTTTATTAACAAACAATGTATTATTTGTTTCAGGGGTACAGGTCTGTGAGTCGTCAGTCTTACACAGTTCCCAGCACTCACCATAGCACAGACCCTCCCCAGGGTCCATCACCCAGACACCCCATCCTTCCCGCCTCCCTCCCCTCCAGCACCCCTCAGTTTGCTTCCTGAGATGAAGAGTCTCTTATGGTTTGTCTCCCTCTCTGGTTTCATCCTGTTTCATTGTTTCCTCTCTTGCCCCATGATCCTCTGATTTGAGAAGCGGACTCAGTATTTTAAAGCAGAACTTCCTAAAGTGGATTATTGATTTGCATTCATATTATACTTTCCCAAAAAGTCACTAATTAAAGAATCATTTTCTGCTTACCGTATCTGCTGCTCCTAACCTTCTCAAAATGTTTTCTTACATACATAATATAAATAGATCTGATTCTCAAGCCCTATAAAGAAATCAGTATAAATTATTGAATCAGGATACAAATATAGGTAAATCAGTAAATCGATATGATACATACTAATATCATTTTCATGGAATCTTGATTCCACTGTGGGTATAAACTTCATAAATCAGACAGAAAGGAATCCTGAAGGGTTAGAGAGGGTCTTTTTAGTCAAGGAGCGAGAATCTGGATTCATCCCCTCAGTAGGCACCACTGGTTGCAAAGAGCACCTACAATGCTTAGCCATAATTTATCTGGTTGCTTATTTATCCGGTAAGTAGACAGTAAATGCCTTGTTATGCTTTAGGCAAAGTTTTAGGAGAAGGGAAAGATAGAGTGATGCACATTTCTCCACTTACCTGACAGGGGATGGCAGTAAATCTTGCATCACCAGGAAGTTCCCTTTCTTTGTGATTGCCATTCTTGCCATTGTTTTGTGAAGCCGCTCTAGCCTTCCCCGTGACTGGGACTGAAAGAGCTCTGTCTCCTTGCTTGGGAAGGCTCTGTCCCCTGTGTCTACAAACTGATTTTTTTCTGTGTTCTGACAAACTTGCTCTAGGCCCCCACACCGTGCAATATGGTGGAGGTCAGCTCTGCCTTTGTTGAATTTTGGAAGATAATCTACATGTTTTTTAAGCCATTGATGCATGCATTTACATGCTTAGACATAAGCATTTACACAAAGTCATGGTGGATGGGGCACCTGGGTGGCTCAGTTGGTTAAGCTTCTGCCTTTGGCTCAGGTCATGATCCTGGAGCCCCACACCAGGTTCCTTGCTCAGGAAGGAGCCTGCTTTTTCTGTCTCCTTCTTCCTCCCACTCCCCCGATTGTTCTCTCTCTCTCTCTCTCTCTCTCTCTCTTCTTTTCTCTCTCTCCCTCTATCAAAGAAATAAAATTAAAAAAAAAAAAAAGACGATGGGAAAAATTCTCTTAAAAATTAAGAGCTATGAAGTTGAAAAGTCACAAAATGGATTCAGAATCTACTTTTCTCATTTGTAAAATGAAGAATTAATTCTGTTCACCGTTGTGTACCAAATATCATGAACCCATAGTTGGTTCTTAGAAATTTTCTGGATGAACGACGATGGAATGATTAAGGTCACTCCCTTCCTTCCCTTCTGTTTTCTTCCCACTGCTATAATTTTGAACACTAAGTATCCAGCAAACCCTTTTTGAACAGAACTGTAGTAAATTGAATTATACATTGAAACACTAATGAGTAAATTATCTTGGAAACGTATCACTAGCCATCGATCATGGATAATCTGATGGCGTCTTCCTTCAGTTGTGTGTGTGTGTATTTTAAACTCAATTAAAAACAGTCTTTCAGAAGGATTTGCTACCTCCAAATTAGAGTCATGGGTTACTTAAACAGTTTGTTGGGCAATACAGATAACCATCATTGTATCATTCAGATGGGTGAGAGATGTGCTTTTCTTTTGTAAAATAGAAGAACAAATTAAAAAGAACAGATAAAGATAAAGTTTTCACAAAACACCCACATTATAGCATTTCCTCAGCCAAATCAAATTTAGGATAAGTACTTATGGAAAGAAATAAAAATTGATTGTCTTAAAGTTCTTTTCTGTATCTGTTGGAAGGTCTTCTTGGGTCCCCAGGGGTGTGAATGTTTATCTAGTTGGAAGGTGGTACTGTGCGAATTCTAAAGGAAACAGAAGTCAAAGTGTGTTCTTTCGAGTCACATGATTTCACAGGAGTGAAAGTTGATGGCTATACATGATGTCAATAAGTTACTGAAAGAAATAAATATGGGTAGCTGAAGAGATCACTGGTTGAGGGAAATCCGGAAGACCCTGAACGTGATCGTGTTTGGCCATGGTTTTAAACTAGACTGAGAAGCAGAAGGGCTTTCAAGGTGGATTGACGTGGAAACAGAAAGCCCAGGGAGAATCGTATTTTAATCAAGGAAACCGAATGAGCGAACACTGACAAGCACGACACCTTGGGTGGCTGGTGAGGATATCGATCTCACGGAGAGAGAAGGCTTGTCTGGTCAGGACGTGTGCAGTCAGATCATGGAAGGCCTTGAAAGGCAGAGCGTTAGAGTTTGGGAGGAAAGGAGTGACATGAAAAAAATCTGTTCTTGAGAAAAATTAATTTTTCATGGGTCTAGAACATCAGTTGGGAAGGAGAAATCTCCAGAGGCAGACAGAACGGTTGGAGTGAGGAGGCAGGAGCCAACAACGGAGCCTTGCCCAGCAGTATTGTGACTGAACTAACATGAGTTCGCTCTTCGGTGAGGGACAGATAGGAACTACCACAGGTGGAGTGGCTGCACGAAGTAAGGTGATTTGTAGCGAATAAGGATAAGTTTTTTCCTGGGGAAAAAACTTCCAAATCTATGACTCCCAGGGAATAAAACTTCCAGAGCCATGACTCCCTGAGCAAGGGCGAATGGGTTCCTTTCATGTAGGGTGAGGATGAATATTTAGATAGAGAAGCCCTGTTGTTCTAGCTAGAGGCGGCCGTAAGGTCGTGCAAGGGCCTTCAGGAATCACACGTGTGCGTACATTGTATGCTTCGTAAGTGAGGCCGGGGTCCTTCTTGGGCGGAGTTTTTAGGATGATAATGAGGTGAAGGCGACTGGTCACTCCATGGGTCACTCCATGGTCCATCTTCTCAGGCGGGAGTCAGGGATTTAGCTCAAACTGCTCTGGGCAGTCTGCCCCTCAGGGCAGTCTGTATTGCCTGAGGGGCAGCTTCAGCTTCCTTCAGGGGACTGATGTGTTGCCTGTAGGGTCTTGCCTGAATTAGGAGATAAAGCCAGAAAGAACTTCAGGGAAAACGTGGGGCAGAGGTCACTGGGTACCACCTGGTGAGCAGTCAAGGTCAGGTCTTGGCGTCCAGCAGGTTACAGTTTCAGTCATCATTGGGGTAATTTATCAATGCCGACCTCAGGTGAATCTCTGTGTCACTTTCTCAGTCATGCATCCAAGAACTTCATCAGTTTGGTGTTCCTTCCTTTTTGTACTGGGGAAACGGAGACTCCCAAAACATACTGAGTGCCGGAATGCCAGGGGGAACTCCCATCTGAATCCAGTGGAAGCCTGTGTGTGAGGCACCGCAAGTGTGGGCGCAGGCACACGTGCGCAGCTGTGCCACTAAACATGGGGGGCCTATTGGAAAAACATCAGTACAGAGCTCCAGGATTTTAAATAAATGGTATTCTGTCAAAGAAATTCCCTTTAGATAATAATTGTAAATGAAGATGTGTTTATTTTCAAATATTTTATTTATGTATTTGAGAGAGAGAGCATGAGAGGGTCAAAGGGAAAAGCAGAGTCCCCACTGAGCAGGGAGCCAAATGCGGGACTCCATCTGGGAACTCCCGAGATCACGACCTGAGCTGAAGGCAGTCGCTTAACCCACTGAGCCACCCAGGTGCCCAGGGAAGATATTTTTAAAGACAAATTTTTATTGGTAAGTTTTCTTCATTAGGTAAGTGAAGAAATACCATTTTCTAGTTTTTGTTATAATCAGGATTAGAAAACTGGATGGGAAAAGATGACGCTGGTGCTTGGCTACCATTCAGAAGCTCGGCCCTCATGCAGGAAGAGGACCCTTCCGATGACAGGAGTGACCGTGAGGCACCTCGTGGGGTTTGCGAAGCCACAGGTAGGACGGGCTGGAAGACAGAGCTCATTGTCCCGTGCGGCTCACCCCAACTGATAATGCCATTTAAAATTTAGTGAACATATAAAGTTTAAGTATCATTTTCTTAAAGTTAGGTAAGAAAAGACATTTTAATTTCACATTCACGATCATAGCTGGGGCAGACCTCGTCCTCACTTTCTGCCGCCTACAAGTGGGCACCCATGTGAAGGGCCGTCTGGGATTTGTACTCTTATCCGTATTTCTGCTTATTTCTCTACTGAATTGATAGTCGCCCCAAATCCTGAGATTGGATTATTGGAAAAGGTAAGCACTGCCATAGTTTTGTGCCATAGAGCTCGGTTTTACCGAAATCCTTCCAGCAGTGCCTTCCCAATAAAGAGGGGATAGTCATGCTTTCGGTTGGCAAATGCCCCCAGGGTAGCTCCCACCCAGAGACAAAATCACAGACCCTGGAGTCCTGTGCACTTGGAGTTTTTGAGTTTTCAAGAAAATGGGTGCAACGGAAGTGAAATGATCAGGATGAAAACACAATGTTTTCAACGCTAATGTTCCAAAGTAGCATTTTGTGAAAACAGGCCAGTGCGTTGTGGAAGGTAGACCGTTCATGCGCTGACTTCAGTGCACCTCTAAGGACCTCGAAAAAGCCAGACAAGAACAGAGGCAGAAAAGATTGCTAACTTGAGGATGTCGCTACTATCAGAACTGTTATCGCTACATGAGCTTGAATATGAAAATAGGTTAGAAACATGGGAATTATCTAAATCCACTAGACAAAAATCTTCTTTCTACTATTTTAGAAAACAGTAGGTTTCAATTGGTATTTTTAGAGAGCAGCTTGGCTGGTTTCCAATTTGGGCAGAACAGTTAATTTGAAAAATTTCTACTCCCTGGAATGCTAATTGTCTTTTCAACTTAATACTCTTAAGAATACAGAGGGTAACGTAAAATTATCTTCCATTTACTTGGATCCAAAGTTGATAAAATTGTAAAAAAGGTAACATGTCAGAAAACTATTAATCCTATGATTGTTCCTTTGTGCGCGGATGCTAATCTCTAGATCCTAAATGTGTATGTTTTGGTCTATTGTATGTTTTCAAAGTATCATCATGAAGGGCACATTTCTCTGATGTCTGTACAGTATCGTTAACTTTCTGAATTCTGTTTACGTGCCTCTGAAAAATACTTTGTCACTTTTCTGGGGTGTCAGTAGTGGATGTTTGAGGAGAAAGCAAGAATAATATGAAATCTCATATAGAGTTTATTACTTCTATGGAGATGGAGATCGGTTGACGATGCACACAGAATGTTGTCTGCTAGCGGCATAATTCACTGGCAGTTAGCAGCTGCTTCTTATAAAATTTAAATTAAAAACTAGACATTGATTTCCTATCAGTGTCTAATATTTTGACATGTCATAAGTGGCATGAAGAATATTATGATTTGTTCAAACTTAATATTTTAAAGAGCTCAGGGTTATGTGGCGACGGCTTAATCTTGCATTCTATTTATTCTGGTGTATTTTCTTTCAGGAAAATATCTCAAGTGGAAATTAAGCCATAATAATTTAATAATATTAATTCGAGCCTCTTAGATAAAACTGTGTATTTCGAGAAACTATTGCATATGACTCTTGCCATGGTATCCCAGAACCATTACACTGCATGCTATCGAATTAACAATGTGTTTAAGTCAGAATCTGCCTGCAACACACATTATTATTCACATCTCAGGGACTGTTAATCCTCTCCATTCGGTTGGTTAAAAAGGAGTCAAAAAGTAGAAAGATTCAGTTATTCAGAAAATAAACAGCTGGTGGGAGACTGTATCTTCTCTTTCCACGGCCCCTCACGCCACAGAACAGTGATTGACACATTATATCATCATCAGTAAATCATTGAGTAATTATGGATCATACCACTATTATAAATAATTCAGCCTCCGATGTGACCAGCCTGCAGTGCAGAGTGTTAACCCTCTGGACACCCACACCAGGAGTGGACGAGAGAGAAAATCGTTGGGTGATGGTAGGGATGAAATTGCCAGGGAGAAAGCTGAATTATTTTATGTGAACAAAACGCGTAGAGCTCATCCTGGGTTGCTTTTCCCTTGTTCAAAGTAGTTTCCAAAAAGAGAACTCATGATAAGAGTTTTCAATTCAGATTCACCCAATAATCCTTGAGCTGTTAAGTTGATGGTTTATAATTTTTGTTTTATTTCCTGTATTAACGGACTTGTCTCCGTAATTTGATGCTGAATTTGGTATATATCTCTGTTCATGCAACAATTTTAGACTCGGGGTATAGCAGATGTGCTCAAGACATCCCCTTGAGCGTGTTTGGTAAACCGATCGTCTGTCTTTCCAGACAGCTTCCTTTTCTGCCTCCCCCTCCGCCCACCGCCCCAGCCGCCCGATATTGAGAAACATAAACCAGTCTAGACTTTAAAAATTAGAACGTTACCTACAATGGTTCTATGGTAAGGGTATATAAATGAGATGCCTAATAAATATTATTAACTCCAATACATACCAAAGAAAGATCTTTTCTTAGCGTTTATAAATGGTGTAATTTAGATACATTTTTTGGCCTCGTTTCAAAGAGCTCAGAGGCATTGTGGCTGTAGGAGCTCTGAATCCAGAGGAAGGAGCACAGTAGTCTGCTCTTGGAGATGCATCTGTGCCGTGAATAATGACCTTATTGATCGAGAAGGACGCACCCAGAGCAGAGACTGAGAGTCAGTGTCCTATGCAAATGTATTTCTGATCACCCAGACTCAAAGACATTAACGTGTTCCTCATGTGTTGATGGGACTATAAATTTGTGAAATATGGGTCAATCTGTTTTTTGAATCTTCTATTTTGGGAGATGCATGTGCTTACTTGCATACATTAAGAAAACTCTAATGTAAACCCAAAGCAATTTAAATAACCGAGACCTTTAAGAAAGGTAACCATTTGATGTAACATAAGAATTCAGGTAGAACTGACTTTATTAAATTACAGTATATATTTAAAATCAGTTATTGGTTTGATTGTCTTTCCTCAGGGAAACTGCATGTATCAGAAAACCAAGCGATCCTTTCAGGTCAGATTCTAAAATAGTAAAGCAGGTATTAGGATAAAACAGTACAGCAGCATAAATAGGAATATGCAAGATATTTTTGTACTCCAATGCTAGGTAGCGACATTTGGCCTTTCAGATTTATTGCATTGTTACGGTGTTTTAAAGGGAAATTGAGTTGAAAACACCAACCACTGTAATTGTGGCATATGAAACCTCTTTGATCTTAATCAGTATCCGGAGTCCTAATATATTATTTAAAGGCTGTAATGGAGGTTCCCGTATTAATTTGGGCTCCTTTCCCACTGAGAATCTTCTGATATAAATTTTTATGTACTATTTTGCCCTTTCATTTATTAGCAGAATTATTCAAAATTTTAAAATGAAACCATACAAAAAATCTGGAAAGGGTCACATGTTCAGCTGTTAAAAATAATCTTGCCCTTTGACCTATGCCTGTGGAGACATATCTTGAAAGAAGTTGCTGTGGTCCATGTCGAAGAGGTTACTGCCTATGTTCTCCTCTAGGATTTTGATAGATTCCTGTCTCATGTTGAGGTCTTTTATCCATTTTGAGTTTACCTTTGTGTATCGTGTAAGAGAATGGTCTAGTTTAATTCTTCTACACATAGCTGTCCAATTTTCCCAGCACCGTCTATTGAAGAGATTGTCTTTTTTCCACTGTAGATTTTTTCCTGCTTTATTGAAGATTATTTGACCATAAAGTTGAGGGTCCCTATCTGGGCTCTCTACTCTATTCCACTGGTCTATGTGTCTGTTTTTGTGCAACTACCATACTATCTAGATGATTGAAGCTTTGTAATAGAGCTTAAAGTCTATAATTGTTGTGCCACCAACTTTGGCTTTCTTTTTCAACATTCCTCTGGCTATTAGGGGTCTTTTCTGGTTCCATATAAATTTTAGGAATATTTGTTCCATTTATTTGAAAAAAATTGATAGTAATTTGATAGGGATTGCAATAAATGTGTAGATTGCTTTAGGTAGCATAAACATTTTCACAATATTTGTTCTTCCAATCCAGGAGCATGGAACATTTTTCCGTTTCTTTCTGTCTTCCTCAATTTCTTTCATGAGTACTTTTTAGTTTTCTGAGTACAGATTCTTTGCCTCTTTGGTTAAGTCTATTCCTAGGCATCTTATGGCTTTGGGTGCAATTGTAAATGGGATTCACTCCTTAATTTCACTTCCTTCTCTCTTACTGTTGGTGTACAGAAATGCTATTGATTTCTGTGCATTGATTTTATATCTTGACACTTTACTGAATTCCACTATGAGTTCTAGCAGATTTGGAGTGGAGTCTATTGGGTTTTCCACATAAAGTATCATATCATCTACAAAGAGTGAGAGATTGACTTCTTCTTTGCCAATTCAGATGCCTTTTATTTCTTTTTGATGTCTTATTGGTGAGGCCAGGACTTCTAGTACTATGTTGAATGGCAGTGGTGATAGTGGACATCCCTGCCATGTTCCTGACCTTAGGGGAAAAGCTCTGAGTTTTTGCCCATTGAGAATGATATTTGCTTTGGGTTTTTCATAGATGGCTTTAATGATATTGAGGTATGTACCCTCTATCCCTACACTCTGAAGATCATGAAAGATTGTTGTACTTTGATCATGAAAGGATGTTGTACTTTGTCAAATGCTTTTTTAAGATCTATTGAGAGTATCATATGGTTCTTATTCTTTCTTTTATTTATGTATTGTATCACGTGGATTGATTTGCAGTTATTGAACCAACCTTGTAGTCCAGGAATAAATCCCATTTGGTCGTAGTAAATAATCCTTTATATGTACTGTTGGATCCTGTTGGCTAGTATTTTGGTGAGAATTTCCACATCCATGTTCATTAAGGATATTGGTCTGTAATTCTCCTTTTTGATGGGGTCTTTGTCTGGTTTTGGGATCAAGGTCATGCTGGCCTCATAAAATGAATTTGGAAGTTTTCCTTTCATTTCTATTTTTTGGAACAGTTTCAGGAGAATAGGTATGAATTCTTCTTTAAATATCTGGTAGAACTCCCCTGGGAAGCCATCTGGCCCTGGGCTCTTATTTGTCAGGAGATTTTTTTTTTTTTTAAGATTTTATGTATTTATTTGACAAAGAGAGAGAGATCACAAGTAGGCAGAGAGGCAGGCAGAGAGAGAGAGGTGGAAGCAGGTTCCTTGCTGAGCAGAGAGCCCTGCGGGGCTCGATCCCAGGACCCTGGGATCATGACCTGAGCTGAAGGCAGAGGCTTTAACCCACTGAGCCACCCAGGCACACCTGTTGGGAGATTTTTGATGACTGCTTCAATCTCCTTACTGGTTATGGGTCTGTTCAGGTGTTCTATTTCTTCCTGATTCAGTTTTGGTAGTTTATACATCTCTAGAAATGCATCCATTTCTTCCAGATTGTCAAATTTGCTGGCATATAGTTGCTCATAATACGTTCTTATAACTGTGTTAATTTGGTGTTGGTTGTGATCTCTCCTCTTTCACTCATGATTTTATTAATTTGGGTCCTTTCTATTTTCTTTAGCATAAGTCTGGCCAGGGGTTTATCAATCTTATTAATTCTTTCAAAGAACCAGCTCCTAGTTTCATTGATTTGTTCTATTGTTCTTTCAGGGTTTTTTTCATGATTTCTGCTCTGATCTTTAGGATTTCTCTTCTGCTGGGTTTAGGCTTTCTTTGTTCTTCTTTCTCCAGCTCCTTTAGGTGTAGGGTTAAGACCCGTCTTGTTTCTTGAGAAATGCTTGTATCACGATGCACTTTTCTCTCAGCACTGCCTTTGCTGTGTCCCAATGATTTTGAACAGTTGTGTTTTCATTTTCCTTTGTTTCCATGAATTTATTCAATCCTTCTTTAATTTCCATTCATTCTTTTGTAGGATGCACTTTAGCTTCCATGTATTTGAGTTCTTTCCATATTTCCTCTTGTGATTGAGTTCTAGCTTCAGAGCATTGTGGTCTGAAAATATGCAGGGAATGATCCCAATCTTTTGGTAGCGGTTGAGACCTGATTTGTGACCCAGGTTGTGATCTATTGGGGAGTGTACCATGTGCACTAGAGAAGAATGTGTATTCTGTTGCTTTGGGATGGAATGTTCTGAATATATCTGTGATAACCATCTGGTCCAGTGTGTCATTTAAAGCCTTTATATCCTTGTTGATCTTTCTCTTGGATGATCTGTCCATTTCAGTGAGGGGGGGTGTCCTCTACTATTATTGTATTATTGTTGGTGTGTTTCTTTGATTTTGTTATTAATTGGTTTACATAGTTGGCTGCTCCCATGTTAGGGGCATAGATATTTAAAATTGTTAGATCTTCTTGTTGGGCATACCCTTTAAGGATGATATAGTGTCCTTCCTCATCTCTTATTATACTCTTTGTCTTAAAATCTCATTTGTCTGATATAAAGATTGCCACCCCAGCTTTCTTTTGATGTCTATTAGCATGGTAAATTGTTTTCAACACCCTCACTTTAACTCTGGAGGTGTCCTTGGTTCTGAAATGAGTTTCTTGTAGACAGCATATTGATGGGTCTTATTTTTTTTTATCCATTCTGATACCCTGTGCCTTTTGATTGGGGCATTTAACCCATTGACATTCATGGTAACTATCTAAAGATATGAATTTAGTGCCATTGTATTTCCTGTAAGGTGACTGTTACTGTAAATTGTCTCTGTTCCTTTCTGGTCTACTACTTATAGGCTCTTTCTTTGCTTAGACGGCCCCTTTCAATATTTCCTGTAGAGCTCATTTGGGGTCTGCAAGTTCTTTTAGTTTTTGTTTGTACTGGAAGTTTTCTATCTCTCCTTCTATTTTCAATGGTAGCCTAGCTGGATATAGTATTCTTGGCTGCATATTTTTCTCATTTAGTGCTCTGAATATATTACAACAGTCCTTTCTGGCCTGCCAGGTCTCTGTGGATAAGTCTGCTGCCAATCTAATATTTCTACCATTGTATGTTACAGACTTCTTGTCCCAAGCTGCATTCAGGATTTTCTCTTTGTCACTGAGACTTGTAAGTTTTCCTATTAGATGATGGGCTGTGGACCATTTTTATTCATTTTGAGGGGATTTCTCTGTGCCTCCTGGATTTTCATGCTTGTTCCCTTTGCCATATTAGGGAAATTCTGTATAATAGTTTTCTCCAATATACCTTCTGCCCCTGTCTCTCTTCTTCTTCTGGGATCTCAGTTATTCTAATATTGTTTCATTTTATGCTATCACTTACCTCTCAAATTCTCCCCCTTGTGGTCCAGTAGTTGTTTGTCTCTCTTTTGCTCAGCTCTTATATTCTCCACCATTTGGTCTTCTATATCACTAATTCTCTCTTCTCCTTTATTTATTCCAGCAATAAGAGCCCCCATTTGTTATTACACCTCGTTAATAACTTTTTTATTCCAACTTCATTAGATTTTAGTTCTTTTATTTCTCCAGAAAGGGATTCTCTCATATCTTCTATGCCTTTTTTTTTTTTAGCCCAACTAGCATCTTGAGAATCATCATTCAGAACTCTCATTCTGATATATTACCAATATCTGTATTGATTATGTCCCTAGCCCTTCATACTGCCTCCTGTTCTTTTTATTGTGATGAGTTTTTCCACCTTGTCATTTTATCCAGATAAGAATATATGATTTAGGGGTGCCTGGATTGCTCAGTGCGTTAAAGACTCTACCTTCAGCTCAGGTCTTGATCCTGGAGTCCTGGGATTGAGCTCCGCATTGGGCTCTCTGCTTGGCAGGGTGCCTGCTTACCCTTTCTTTCTCTGCCTCCTTCTCTGCCTACTTGTGATCTCTCTCTCTCTGTCAAATAAATAAATAAAATCTTAAAAAAAAAAAAGAATATATGAATGAGAGAATAAAATACTAATAAAATACTAAAATAATATATAAATAACATATATATGTATACACACATATGTATACATATATCAGACTGTTGAATAAAACAGTGCCACCCACTTGATTTTGGGTGTCTCTTAGAAGAAACCACCTCCCTAAATTTTAAAGAAAGAAAAACATATATACAAAAATAATGGTAAACACAATGAAGGGATGGAATATGACTGTAAAGAGGAAAATTTTTTTAGAAAATCAAAAAAAGGAATTGATAAGTTAGTTGGAAAAAGGAAAGAAAAAGAAAATGTGCTCCGGCTGGAGACTAGATCAAAGCCATGTGCTAGATTTTGGGTATGTCTTGATCTATTAGAAGAAATTTTATCCCAAAATTTTTTAGGAAAAAAAGACCTATATGTATATGAAAATTAAAATGAAATACAATGAAGGGATAAAATATGATTATAACAATGAAGGTTTAAAAAAATTTTTGGAAAGGTATTGTTAAGATTAACTAGTTAAAAAAACATTAAGAGGGGGAATAGTTAAAAACATAGAATAAGAAAAAAATAAAATTAAAAAAATTTAACTTTGCAAGACTAAAGGCTCATGGGAAAAAGCCATGAACTGTGCGCGTTGCTTTCCCCGCGGAGCTCCTCTGTTCTCCTTGATCCGCGAGCTCGGTCCGGCCGGACGGTCTGGCCGATCTCCTGCAGGAGGCGCTGTTGCCGGGATTTTCGCGTGTCTTTGCCGGGGGCGGAACTGCGCCGCCCTTGCCGGGGGCCGGGCTTCGTCATCGGCTTGGTTCGCGCTCGGGGCTTTTGTTCCCTGCGCGCTTCCCGTAGAGTCCGGAGGCTGGGAACGAAGATGGCGGCTGTCCAGTTTCCCCCGGAGGAGCCAAGAGCTCAGGCCGCTCCTCAGTGCGGCCTCGGGGATGCGCCGTCAGTCCCTCCGGTCTCCCTGGTCTCCGGCCGGCTCCGGGGTCCCCCCGCCTGTGACCCGGCGTCTCCAAGCCCGGCCGACTCCAGCCGCGCTGCTTCTCCCAGAGCAGGAGGGGGAGTGTCCCCGGGTCGGCCCCTTGTGGGGTCTGCGCTGGCGGAGCGGCGGCCTCGCGGCGCCTTGGATCCCAGTGGAAGTTAGCCTGAGCTGAGAACGTCCGCCCGCTGCGTCTCGGCCGCCGGCTTCCCGCTCCGACTCCCGGCAGCCCTGCCGCACTCGGACACCCCGGTCTTACCCCGCGGGCCGAGGCCGCTGTCCCCGCAAGCGCTCCACCCCGCTAGCCTGTGCGGCGACATCCCTCCGTGGAGCCGACTTGTAGAAGCTCCGGTTCTGTGCTGCGACGCTCCGCCGCGGGCCGGGAGCCGCCCTCCCCCGCGGTCCGTCCTCCCGGGCGTCGGACTCGCGTCTCCGCGCCCCGCCGTCCGGAACGCGGTCGGTGTTCTGCCCCCGGAGTCGCCGCTCTCCTCCTCCTCCTCCTCCGGCGGGGCTCGTAGGTTTGCAGTGGTTTGGGAACGGTCTGGCTCAGCTCCTAGGACCTGGGGTCATTTCGGTCTGCTGCTCCTCTGCCGTCGTGCCTCTGACCCCAGGTTGCATTTTAGTAATACATTTCCTGGAATGTACTGTGTCCCGAGTAACTGGGAGTCACCCTGTCGACATGGAGCGCAAGATATAGAGGATTAGCGAAGTCGAGTTTATTATCTCGGTGATGTTTCCTTGAGGAGAAGTTCCTCTTCACATGGTCCTGCGCCTTCGAGGACTTCTTGGCTGCTGTGTCGCATAGGCCAGCGCCCGCTCATGATCTCCGGCTCCGGGGACCCGGCACCAGTGTGGAGGCTCCTTTCCCTGAGTCACTGCATGGATCGCTTACAGTCTCCGGCTCACGCACACAGTTCCTGTACTCCTTGCTTCTCTGTTCCAAATGCAGTAATGACGGTGCGCACAGGACACCTTTTGCCAAGAGTTAGAGTAACATAGTTGAGTTTTGACAGGAAGAGCCGAAATTTTGTCTCAAAGAAGTTAATGCACTTGTAAATAAGCTGATGAAGCTATTTCACGGTCACTTTTTTTCTCCGTATTTTCTGCAAGGCCACAGTGCGCTATGTGTCACCAGAATGATGGTCTGTTCATGATCGTTTCTTGCTAATGCGACAGATCGTCTTTACTCTTATTTCCACAACGCAGTCGGCCAGAATGTTTTCCTCAAATTGAACAGTTTTCATCTCAAAATGCACATCATATGGGTTGAATTTGAAAAATATGGAAAAATGTTAAAAAAGATACAAAATGATACTGATTTTACCAACATTATCTATAAAACATTATTTTGGTGTATTCCTATCAATTCTCTTTTTTCACTTTTCCATATGTACAGTTATTCTAGAAATAAGAATAGCAGCCCTGCTTATCAATAATATATATCTACACCAAGAGAGTGGGAGGAACGTTGGGAGGTGATCGATATGCTTTTATTGGTGGTTACGGTTTTGATGGTAAGTGTATTCTTATCCCCAAACTCATTTAGTTACATGTATTAAATATGTACAGCGCTTCATAGATCAACCACACCTCAATAGAGCAGTTTACATATATATGCATATGTATAAATAAATATGTATTTAATATAAAACCTCTTATACATATAGTATATGTAATATGCACATATCTAACATGGCTAAAACATGTTTAAATTTAAAACGTGTTTTTTAGGGGGGAATTAATAGATTTTAATTCCTACAGAGCTTTAATTATTGCTCAGGAGGTAAGGTCATTGAGTCGCACAGCCACAGAGCTATCGTAGATTAAGCTGCAAATCTAAATCTCACTCGTCTCCCAGACATCCTGTTCACTTTCACTGGAGTTCACTTAGGAAACCAGCCCAGAAGCTTGTGAAGGACTAGAAGGATTATCTTCACATGTCACAGACAACTCTGTTTGCCATTTGTTGATCAACAACAACCACCAAAAGCACCCTATATATAATCAATGTAACAATAAATGATATTTACATATTTAGAGTGGTTTGTGGTTTCTCATGGCATTGGATCTATCCTCCCTGCCCCCTGCCCAGGGTGGTGTGTGTAAGCCAGCAAGACAAGCAGATAGGGGTTGCACTTCTCGGATGCCAGGGTGACCATCCACTTTGCCCTTGAAGGGGGCATTGCTGGTGCTAGGGGCTCGAGAAGAGTTGCCCCTCTGGGGTTTGTCAAAGCCTAAAGGGAGCTGCCCCTCTTTCTAGCAGGGTCCCTGCTGAGGGCAGTCAGTATTTGAGCACTGGGTGAGGGAGGGCATAAAGAGAAGTCAACTCCAAAGGGTTGATTTCAGCTCATAAGGCTGAGACTTTCAGTGTTTCATGGGTCCGTTTCCCTTACTCTTCTTACAGATCCACTCTGTCTGGATAACTCTTCTGTGCTCCGCTTCCATGTCAGGCTTCCTAGGGAGCCTGATCTCAGAAGGCATTTACAAAGTTCTGTCCTAACAGTAACACCACTAAGGACTATGCCCTCCACCTTCCCCCATCACTCAGTGATGAGTTCCCCTCATCACTGACGAACTTGTCTCACAACTTCCTTCTAGAAGCCCACACTGATCAGCACAGTCTGACCTGATTCATCTCTTCCTTCTCAGAAATTCCTTTTGGCGTGGTTATTCCCTAAGAGCCTCTCTGCACCACCTGCTGTTCTAAAAAGTCTGCTCTCTGCCCACTGTCTCAGGATTCGATGCAACTTTATGAAAATTCATAGTAGAGATAAATTTTAAAAACCAAATATAAATACCATAACGGTCAGGGCCAGGGACATATAAGTCAGAATCAAAAGGCAAAGTGAGGTGGACAAAAGTTATAAAGAAGATCTGGGGGTGTAGGATTTAGCATGGCAATTGTAGCTAATAATACCGTATTGTATATTTGGTCATTGTTACTGAGTAGATCTTAAAAAGTTCTCATCAGAAGAAAAAAAGACCAAAAAAAAAAAAAAAAAAAAAAGGCAAAGCTGAGGAACAGCTTACAAATATGTCTTTCATCAAGGAAGAGAGCAATGTAGGAGCCGGGTAGCTCTTACTTTGGGGGAAGAACCCATCAGCAAAGAGCAAACATCTCCATTCCTCAGCTCTTCAATGTCGGCTAAGGTTTCCCTTGCTTGGTTGTGACAGAAATTTCTCACCTGAGGATTTATGGAAGTCGCACCAAGAGAGCGAAAGAAAAATATCCTCAAGAACATTTGTGTAATAAATTCTGGATCAAGCTTCTTCTTGTTTTCTGTTGAGAAAATCGTGATGTGTTCTTAATGGAAGCTGAAGAGAGACATGACATCAACTCAGGGGAGACACTGTCTTCTGGGTGGTCTATCAAATTTAGCCTACATGGAACAGCACAGGACTATAGATGGCATCATTGTACACGCCCCACTGCCTCCCACCACATGCCTACCTGGGGTGCTCATCATGGCTTGGTGCTGAATAAGCTGGTAAAATGTCACATCCCCCAGGTGTCATTTCTCTTACCTTGTGATAATCATCCAAGTTACACAGTTTTCATATGAGGGATCGATCCAAGGCTGAGTTAGTGTCTAGGTAACCCAGAGGAGGAATTTAACACATATTAGTTATTACGATAATGAATCATACTTTTCTGTATTCCCCTGTTACTCTGCAAAGACCGAGATGGCAGACAAGCCCAGTAGTTTTCTCGGGGGAGAATCTGAATTTACAAAGCTAAAGGAATATTAATAAATAACCCCACCATGTATTTAGAAGAGAAATCTAGCTCTTTCCGTCTGTTCTCACTACTGACGCGAGTTATGGTTCACCTCCTCTTTGCCCCACCTGTTCCCCTTTCCTGGTTTATTTTGTTAAACAACATATATTCATGCATGCAGTGTGTGAATAAGCTACTACAAAAACCCAACTGTACTCTGTATTTTCACTCTCCTGGCACAAGCTCATGTGGTTGAAGAGGTTTGTTGTTGTTGTTCTTTAAAGTCAGTCTTTGAAGCCATTTCCATGGGAACGATATGATCAAGTCTGCCTCACTCCTGAAAACTGATGTCCACCTCTTCCTTAATCACCAAGCTCTGTCTAGTCCTAGGTTTTTCATTATCCAGTCAGCATTGGGAAGTAGACCTCAAACGTCCAACATGATTCTCAGGAAGCTACACTTCTTTTGCCTGTGACCTTCTACTCTGGAAGAAATACAAAGCTGTAGAGTGAAAAACAAGAAAGGGGCTCTCTAGCTTCTGTTTTCCTGGATCTCAAGACAGGAAGAAATTTCACAGTAAGCCAGAGAGAGGATATACATGGAAAAACTTTGGACCATCTGCTACATTTCTAATAGTATTCCAAATGCCTCACTGAAGTAGACTGTAATAGTAAAAGACGTGAGTGGATAAGAGATATTGTTTACTTTTTTATTATATTAGTTTTCTTCACAAATAATGTTTTAAATTTTTAAAACTAAAGCTTCACACTTTCTTACTATTATTTCCCAGATTGATATGGAAAAAACAAGAGTCTGTGGACACGTAAACAAAAATATGGCCAGAATGCCTGAATTGGTGAGCTTGGGTTTCTTTGGAAATCTTCAGTATCGAAAATGTTCTCAATTTTATACCCTGAAGATATGTCTCTATATTTAGCTATTTTTACATAATCCAGTACATAGCTATATTGCTCAGGTACCATGCTAGATGGTAAATATATTAACAATTTTATTTTTAAGAAATGTGCTTGCAGTTATTAGATTACTTAGTAAAGTCGAATAAATAGAGGAGAAACTATGTACTGTGCATATTAAGAAACAAAATTGTGCTTTTTCTAAACATATGTTGGAGATAAGTTCTTAGTTTCCAGTAAGTAGGTGATTTGGTATTTGAATTTATTTATGAATTCATCAATTAACTCAACAATAGTCATTGAGTTCTTTTAAAGACGAACAATGGAAATCTATCACAAAGTTTCATTAGATTGATTACATACCTTTAGGTCATGTTGTGTAGAAAGAACAATGCTGAAGGCTGGGGAGTCTGTCATGAGTTACTCACTCTGGTCCACGCTGGTGGGGCTTAACCCAGGAGTGACTGAATCTTAGTGGTAAGGAGGCATTAAGAATAGAAATAAACAAATAGGTTATAAAGACATTTTGAAGGAAGATCCAAATGAACATAATCTGTCATTTTACAATATACAAAACACAGAAGCAAGAGTCAAAATGGTGTGAAGCTTTAACTGCAATCAGAAAAGTAATAATGCACATGATAGACGTGAATGGCAGGTTTTTGACATTTTCAGAGATGTGACAATCGAAGTGACAGTAGAACATCCGAAAGTCCTATCCAACAGGAAATGAGGATAGGTATATAAAAGAGAAGGATAACAACAATTTGGACATTTATCAAATAAGCATAAGAGCTGAAGTCATCAGAACCAAGTTTTCTGGGAGAACCTAGGACTTTGGGGGTTGAAGAAATAATATCCATGAAGGAAAAGACAACACGATAGAGTGTCATGTACATAAAGAAGAAAGTGTTCAGAAACTGAAGGCCAGGCTGTACACGTGCCTGCAGGTGTACAAACAGAGAGGACCGAGGGGTCAGATGCTAACTGTGTGCGTGCATGTATGTGACTCCTCATCTGTCCTTGACCAGCTGGAGTGTGACAGGAGAGGGGACTACACGGCCAGCTTGGGTGGGGCAGTGTTTTAGCAGGAATGGAGAGTTCAGGTGGCACCTTCCTCAGTTTCTGCCTTCTCCGTCTGTGGCCAGGTCATGCCCAGCCGTTTTCTTCTTCTTGGGAAGCTTCATTTTCTTCTCTGAAAAATGGAATTCTGGACCCTGTCTGCTCCATCTCAGTGATGAGTAATGGGCATAGCAAGGCGTTTGGTCCTGATTTGTCCTCCATCAGAAATGAGTATTGACCACTACCATTGGCATAAATGTCTAATGCAACATAATGTTCATATTTCACATTTCTAAATATGGTTAACACTCTCTCTCTCTATATATATATTATATATATATTCTCCATGTCAAAGTTCACAGCCTTCAAAGAAAGACCTTAGCTGATCGGACTAATTTTACTCCCCTTGTGGCTGAATCTACTCATTTGCTTTCTCTAAAAATAAATTGATTGAAAACATGTTAGGCATATTCCGTGTGCTAGGAATATGTGAACAGGAATATGTGAGCTAAAGTCTCACCATCCTCTAGCTTAGAAGAGGTAAAGAAATGTGATTAAATTAAGATGGAAACGGTCACAGGGCGAACGCGTGCTGAGGACGTAGTCGTGTGGGGGGCAGACTCTCACCCCCGGAAAGGAGGTCCTGTTGCACGTGGGCTGTGTCTTGAAGGCGGAATTCGCTACGAAAGGAGCGAGAAGATGAGGGGGAGGCTGGCAAAGCCCGTACGATGTTGCCGCCCGAAAGCGGTGCGGTCCCTGGAGAAGACGGCGCGTTTTCAGGGTTGGCATGGAAGGTTCGTGGGTGCCAGGGATGAGAAGTGCTGTGAGAAAGGTGGCTCTGGATTCCTGAAAGTCTGATCTGCCCAGTGAGGAGTGTGGGCCTGGAGGGACCAGGATGATGAGCGAAAGGCGTTTGTTCGTGTAAACAGCAACAGGGTCCTGCCCCGGGCTCGGTAGCTGCCGCAAGGGCTGCCTCGGGACACCCGGGCTGCCGGCTCCATGTCTGTGCCCCTCAACACCGGTCTGTTGAAGCTTCATCTCCGAGGTGATGGCGTCAGGAGGAGAGGCCTTCGGAGGCCATGAAGTCAGGAAGGGGGAGTCTCGGGATGGGATTCGTGTCCTTAGTGGTGTCCTTAAGAAATGCCCCCTTGGCCCTTCGTCCATGCACGGACACGGCCAGAAGGTGCTGCCCATCAGCCACGGGACAGTGGCCCTGAGTCTCGGGTTTCCAGCCTCTGGAACTGTGGGCACTAAATGGTCATTTACGAGCCGCTCAGTCAGTGCTGCTTTGTGACCGCAGAAGGAGCTGACAGGATCAGAAAAACTAGCGAGGAGGGAGGGCAGAGGATATACAAGTGGTTTTTGGGGGGTGGCGGTGGGACATTTCAAGAGCCATGCTATGGCAGTGCAAGGACGGAAGCCTGTTCTGGCCCCTTCTGCCTTCGTCGTGTTAACGCATCGAATTCCTCATGGTCTTCTAGCAGGAGGTCCTGGGCACCGAGTCCTCGTTCTGTCACACGCTGGCTGCACCGTGTGCAGCGAGGTACTTGACCTCCCTAAGCTTCGCTTTGCTCCTACGTCCAAGGCATACAAACATAGCGTCCATCTTTTAAGGCCGTTCTAAGGTGAAAGAAGAGGAAGCAGCGCAGACCGCCTCCCACCACACGTCGCGTGGACAGTGACTGTCATCATGTTCCGAAACATCCATCCCTGTATTGAAGACAAGTTCTTCACTTTGGCTCACTGCCAGCATCACTGCCCACGGGCGCTCCCTCTGAGGAACCTGAGGCCCCGGGTCTCAGGAGCAGTGTGCGGCCTGGTTATCTGCCCTCACTCCCTCGAGCCATGTTTCCGGGACTCGCCCCACGGCTCCTTTCTCTGTGTCCTGACTCTCTCTTTCCTGGTTAGCCCCCGACAGCTCGTTTTTATTTCCGCAAGGAGGAGACCCGAGAAACGCAGTGCTCTCCGCCGTGCAGGAGAACGTCTCCCCGTGGACCTCCAGACTTCCCCTCTCTCGCAGAAAACGCGGCGCATGAATTTTCCCCTTTTGTGTGCTTTATTGTTTGACTCTAGAATTTCACACACACATTCCATTCACTTTGGTCTCACTCTATACATCCGGGCACGGGGGGTTTCCCTTTGAGTTGCAGACTGGCGTTCACAGGTTCCCAAAGATCGCCTTCATTACGGGAGGGAGTCCATAAGGCGTTATGAAACCATCAGTCCCACGTTCAGCCAATACCTATGACCTTGCGAAAGGTCATAGCTTTTATGTGGGCTGTTTTTCAAGAGAATAAAAAAGGTCACACAGAAAGATGCATAAGGCAATAGCGAGCAAGGTGGAAAGGGTTGTTTTAAGTGGTCGTAACTGGAATCTGTACAGTCAAGACCAATGCAGAGTCACACACGAAGAGAAGCATTTAAGATACGGTAGGATTGTTTAAGGCAGAGGAGAAAACAACAAGGAGCAAAGACCCTAAAGACATAAACATCTTTTCTCACCTTGACAGATGGCACAAAAGGAAAACTTCTGATTTTTTTTTTAGATAGTAAAGTGCCTCCATAGAGTCACAGATTCACACATTTTTAATAGACTTAGATGGCTTATATTATTTACTAAGTAGTTTTAAAAAAAAAGTCATTAAAATGAAATGTTGAAAGTGACATTGTTAGCCTAGTAAGTTAGTAAATGGGAAACTATTGTATTGGAATTATTAAAGTGAAACCCCTAAATTATTAGTGGTAATTCTAATGAATTCCAGAAACATTCCACATTTTCCTGTGTGAGAGATTGTGGACACATTCCTGGATAAGTGACCATGATTTTAGAGGTCTAAAGTAAAATCAAACTTTAATGAACTTGGGTGCCAGCCACAAGTTGTCAGTCACAACGATTCTTGGATTTCCTTTTGCAAAAGGGGCTTAAGGTTATTTCCACGGCTCAGGGCCAAATGGGCTCCTGAGCACCTTCTGAATGTATGAATCATTTATTCTATCAGACTATCTGGTAACTTTGCTGAGCATTTAAGAGGCTTTTATGTTTAATCCCAGGCTTATTGAACTTCAGTGTTAAACTAAGAATAACCTTGGCATAATTCCATATTAAAATCTATAAAATGCTCTAACACCCTCCAAAGACAGGTGATATTTAACCTCTTACTTTACTTAATGGAAAAGTTTCTGGATTTATCAAGATTCTTGTAATCCACAGCAATCCGTCTGTTTTGCTTTCTATTATGCTTGTGGCTCATGATAATATGAGATATGGTGGTGAAGTTAGGAAGCAGGATAAGTTGAAACTGCACACGCGTGTGCACATACACACACACAGACACACACACACCCAGACCCAGCTTTAGGGTCAGCCCAGTGACCTGAAGCAAAAGCAAAATACTAATTACTGTCCATAGCTTATTACTTAGCAGAAGGTCTGTACTGATTGGAGGAACCTGAGTTATCCTCAGTGTCGGCAGGGGTTGTCTTCAGAATTACAGCTTCAGAAATTTCTGGAGTATCTGTCCAAAAGGGACAAATGCGTGTGTAGGTGTTTACAGTGGTGAAGGTAAGACAGGGGTCCTAGCTTTGTAATAATGAAATAAAAATGAACGTAGATGTCATACACAAGCCATTTCACTTTTGTGAACATCCTTCTGCATTTCTCCAGGTCAGGGGGAGAACATGCAGGACCTACAGCATTGCATGGTAGACCTAACAGAACTTCAAAATCCCGAGACATGGCAGCTAACAAATGATTTAGGTGAAAACACTGTGATTTCCCCCACTGAGCCCTCCCGGATCGCTGAGCTGCGAAGCCTGCCGTCTTTTCTTTGAAAAAGGCATCATCATTAGCAATGACAGAGATAATCAGAAGCGACACTGAGAAGAAGCCAGTCACTAGTCTCCATATTTTCAGTCTTACTTGCATCATGGTTATTATACTGTGGCAGCAGATAGGAAGCCACTTCCTCGGTTTCGGATTCCCGAACTATGGGAAGGAACAGAAAACCAGGCACCCTCCTGCCAGACCCCGGTCCACAGCGCCTGCTGGTTGCTGTCTCCGCGCCGCCCCGTGCCGGGGAACATGCTTCTGTCCCTCACGTTTCGTAAGTTCTAGGTGAGCCACTCTGCTGTCTTCATACCAAGAAAACAAATTTCCATCTGAGTTGAGCTTTACATTCTTGTAGGGGAGGTTTCGAACTTGCTTCGCTGCTCTTTAAATGGTTTTGTTGATTGCTTAAGTTATTTTTTTTTCTTGTTTCTTTAAAAAGGAAGCAATTTGAATATCTTGTCCATGCGCAAAGGCGACTCAGTAGAGAAAGGCAGTGACGCTGATGCTGCGTAGAGAAGGGCTCTCATCAGTACTCTGTCCCCAGAGGGTGAGAGGCACAGCTGAATTCTGTGTTTTTACTCATACTCTACGTCAAGGTTGAAAGATGGATCGTTTGACTCAGTGGAAAAAATAGATCAGCAGAGCCAGGGTTTGACATGGAGAGTAGAAGGCAGAACATATGGTAGGTTCAGCAAGCAATTGCTGGTTTGTCATTGATTACTCCTGTCTCAGAGCAACGCCAAATATCCTGGTGTGTGTGAGACGACAGGAGAAGCCTGAGCACTCAGTGAGGAGAGGCGATTACAAACGATGCTCTGGGGGTTGAGGATGCTCTCTGTCAGCCTGTGTGTAAACCTTTCAACAGGCTCTGATGTGTTTGGACCCCAGGGCCGTGCTGTCCCCTTCTTCAGAGACCAGGGCCCTGGCTGGTGGGAAAGCTCTGTGTCACAGCTCATGCCAAAGAAGTAGCTGGGTGTAGCGGGAAAGGAGAGCGCGGATGCTGACTTGGGGAGAAGTGTCTCGGACAGGACCCAGCGTTTACATTGTTAAGGAGATGACAGAGAATCTAATCACCTCGGTGAACTCCTAAGTTAAAACACATGTAAATACAGAGGGACCTGTCTTAAGTTCTAAGATACATGTCCATACGGGAGGACGTGTTCTCCCCTTCTGGTCTGACGCCCGTAGCACCAGTTGGCATGCTGTGGATGTTTCCTCCGTATCTGAGCGCTCTGTCCCCTGGAGAGATTTATCCTGGAATATTAACTAGCAGGTGCAGGGCGTCCAGTAAACTGTCATGGAATGAAGGGAGGAATTGGTGTGTGCATGAGGAGAGCATATTCCATTCGGAAACACAACGGGGCTTACTGGCAGTGTTTCCCAGCACTGTTGACCAAGAAGGCATATCCTAATGTAGCACTTGAGAAAGGCAGGCATCAGCTTAGGGGCTAGGATACAAGGATGTTGAGAAAGGGTGGTCCAGGGGCGCCTGGGTGGCTCAGTCATTAGGTGTCTGCCTTCGGCTCAGATCATGATCTCAGGGTCCTGGGATCCTGAGCCCCGCATTGGGCTCCCTGCTCGGCGGGAAGCCTGCTTCTCCCTCTCCCACTCCCCCTGCTTCTGTTCCCTCTCTCACTCTGTCTCTCTCTGCCGAACAAATAAATAAAATCTTTAAAAAAAAAAGAAAAAGGGCGCCTGGGTGGCTCGGTGGGTTAAGCCACTGCCTTTGGCTCAGGTCATGATCTCAGCAGGGAGCCTGCTTCCTCCTCTCTCTCTCTGCCTACTTGTGATCTTTCTCTGTCAAATGAATAAATAAAATCTTTAAAAAAATAATAATAAAAAAATAAAAATTAAAAAAAAGAAAAAGAAAAAAAGAAAGGGTGGCCCTCCTTCCCATTTCCTTGGAGCAGCACCTAGAAGCGCTCAGCACCCTCTGCACTGGGTTCTGCCCTGTGTGATGAAGACCGTGAGAACCTCAGGACAGGTGGTGACCCAGTTTGGGGTGGAGGTGGGGTCAACCTCAGCTGCTTCCACACTGGCTTCTCACCAACTCCCTGCTCCAGAAGGCTCCACGGCTTTTCTCCTGCCCTGCGATCTGGGTCTCCTTTTGAATCATGAGCCTCAGCATTCTGAATGTCCTGCCTTTTTTTTCCCACTCTAGGACAGCTTCGTTTTTTTAAAAAAAATATTTATTTGGGAGAAAAAGGGAGCATGAAAGTGGGGGAGGGTCAGAGGGAGAAGCAGACTCCCTGCAGGGTAGGGATCCTGATGCGGGACTCGACCCTGGGATTCCAGGATCATGACCTGAACAGTTGCCCAACCAACCGAGCCACCCAGGTGCCCTAGTTCAGCTTCATTTTTAAAGAATATGGTTTTTAGGGTATGTCAAAGCCACACATCACTCTTCTTACCCCCTATTTAGATACCCATCCTTCCTGAGGCAGCCATGTTTTCCTGTCATGGCTCCCAAGGAACTAGCTTCACGCCTCAGTGAAGTTCTGGTCTATGAGCCCATCCACGGGGGGTGTGTTGGCCCCACCAGTCCAGGAAACGTGCTCAACATCAGATCAAAGCGCTGCGTGTAGTGAACTTTGAGAATGGTTCTGTGCTGTCTGGTTGGATTTTATGACTGTTCAAGCCACCATAATGCACGGAATGCGTAAGCATTAGAGGAGAGCCCATGACTTCATTCCCACGCGACCAAACCTTTTACCTTGCCTGATAAGAAAATGAGGCCTGTTCAGTGGCCTCATTACTAATGAAGGAGACACAAATCAGTGATCCTTGGAAGAGCCTGGCACGGTGGTGAGTCAGTCTTGTCTTTGTAAGAGAAAATGCTGCCTTTGCCTTAAAGTGAGACTTGAGGGATAATTAAAAGACCTCATCACTTAAAAATATAACCCTGGAGTTCCCTCCAACATACCTACAGCTTCTCCCATAGTGAATTCCCTCGGGAAGGTCATCAGTGCCCAAGACGAGAGACGTGACCCTGGAGCATGTCAGTCCTTGCTTCTAGATGGTTCCCTGGAGAAGGTGTTTGGAGGAATCCAGACAAAGAACTTTGGCTAAGAAGGCGCCTGAGCTCAGAATTTGGACACCAGAGGGTTAACATGACAGAGGACCCGGGCTGTGGGAGTCACAAGTTTCTGGTAGGAAAGGGGGACAGTAACAGAATTTTCTCACTAGAAATAACCTGTCTTTACGGTATCTCATCATCTGTAACTCGTGTCTACGGTATCTCATCATCTGTAACCCGTGTCTACGGTATCTCATCATCTGTAAGATGTTCTACATGAGCTGTATCTTGGTTCTTAGACAGCTATGCCCGATGGATGGTTGACATTTCGTGGTTACTTTCTGACTGTTGATAGCATTCTACTGACGAGGTAGTGGTTGGTCAAGGACGCTCGACTGCCTTGGTCCCTGGAAGGAAGGGCTGAGCATTTCTCTAGCTGCAGGCTGTTGGAAAGCCCCTCGTGGCAGGAGATTTGTAGTTGTCCTTGTGTCCTCCCGAGCACGGGTCGTGCATAGTGTCTCAGTCTCCATGCAGTAGGAGTTCCGGAACTCATTCTTCCGTGTGCTTCAGTATGTCTGAGAACATTAATTTCTTTGAAGTACAGTAAAATAACTCTAGTCCCTGGGAGCTCACAGTTACTAAGGCACAAACTGTGTGTCTTCCTTCCTCCTTCCGTTTTTCCTTCCTTCCTTCTTTCTTTTTCTCTTTTGATCGTCCTAACACCTAAGAAAGGCGTGCCTTATTGAAATACATGAATGGATACTCAAATGAGCAAATAAAAGCATGAATGGGCTTTTTCAACAACATGAGCACTGTCAGGAAGGAACATACACCACCATAGTAAATAGTATCTCCTAGATTTCAAGACATACTATAAATATTTACACTATGAACAATTATGTTCCTATTTAATATTTTTGTTAAAGATTTAATCCTGTCTACTAAGTCATTCTTATAAGACTACATTGCATTCATACCTTTTAGAAATAAAAGCATAATAAAATCCATTAGGCTACAGTAGTGTTATTACATACTGAAAAAAGCTTTTATTTTTCTTCTTAGATAAGAAAAAGACAAAAACAGTTCTGTTTCAGGCCTAAAATTGCTAAGAAAATTAAATATCTATGATATTTTTATGCATATAAAAACTTAATGGATTAGACAGTATCTACATAATAAGATCTAATTTTAAAGGTATGAATCTGAGTTAAATTTTGGTGTGGAATTTTTGTGATTTCTTTAATATTTTACTTAACAAAAATAGTTTCTGTTTATAAAAAAAAAGGAAAGTTATTGGTGGATTATCCCATTTTAGTAGCAGTTTATTAGGAAAGGCTGTTGTGTTATCATTTAAATATATTATTTGAAATGTTTGAAAGACAATTTAATCAAACTTGAATTTGAAGTTTTATATATATTGGACCATTAGGATTACATTCAATAAATTTAGTTCAACTTTAATGTCTAAGGACATTAAATTAGGAAAATGTATTTTCTTAAAGATGTGCTGCACTCCTTTTTGTAGTTCATGAGAGTTTTTCAATGAAGATGTTCTACAAGGTTTCCATGAGCAAGAATCCTACCCTTGCATTCTAATTGGCGTAATTATTGTGATGAAAACATATCTGAGTAGAGTATTATGTGAAAACATATCTGACAGGGTCCTGTGAATAATGGAATACTGTTGTCTGAAGTGCTCTTATCAAAAGTGGTGTATTTTTGCCACTGTCAACAGTGTATGTTAATGTTACTGTTTTCTTACAAATCACTGAGCCAGACATTCTGAATACACATAGGAAACTCATATATTATTATCCCCCCAAAATCTGTGCTGAGGGAACACAAGCCCTCACCCCTACAGAGCATGTCTTGTGTCCGAGAGGAGGCGCAGAGCGGAGGTCCTGTGCTCAGTGGTCTGGGCCTGACGGACATGTTCGCGGAGGGCCAGCCCAACCACCAGACAGAGGAGGAGTTCTCGGTGGGACCCAACGGTCGGTAGCAAACAAACCAACAAGACCAAGGAGAGCAGTGGAACAAGGAACTTCAAGACAGAGAGGTCGTCACGTAGTCCTTGAGAAATGCTCTCTGAATGCCACTGGGCAAGCCTCCGCGGTCTCCCACAGGGACCTTGGGCAGGTCCAGCCTTGGGTCTGGTCTGAAACACTAGGAGAAGAAACCAGGAAGCTGCCTTCACTGAGTGTCTTCTCTATGTGGGACATTTGAGTTGTCATCACCATTTCACTGAAGCACCAGAAAAGCCTCATGCAGAGACACAGGGCTTTCCTTCTCCACCCAGGTGGATGTCTGCTGTCTAACCTCGCTTCAGGGCTTCTTACTGTGGAATTAGTCTGCGGGCATGGGAGGAGGGAGAAGGCTGTGATGTATGAACTTCTGTCCTCATCCACCTGACAAGGTGAAGGGGGCAGTGAAAGGAACGCTTGAGTGGACAGCGATTGTGGGGCTGGACAGA
The DNA here is from genome assembly GCF_964662115.1 of Mustela nivalis. Taxonomy (NCBI): domain Eukaryota; kingdom Metazoa; phylum Chordata; class Mammalia; order Carnivora; family Mustelidae; genus Mustela; species Mustela nivalis. Next base: position 37,527,474 of record NC_139039.1, read on the forward strand.
GAGAGCCTTGGGCTCCGGAGCGGTTTCTTTGAGATGATTGCTTATAATCCTTGAGGACATCAAAGGCCCCTACTCTCTTGATCTATGTAATGTGTGACTTTTCAAGGTCTGTACCAATCATCTAGTATCCAGGGGAAAATTCTTGGTACAGGAAGAGGAGGTTAGGTCAGAGGAAATCTTCAACTCATATTAAGTAAACTCACAAATGTTTAATGCATAAACTAGAAAGACGGCTTATAAAATGCTAATAACATATGACTGTCCCTGGGAACAGTGCGGTGATTAATCTTTGTAGTTAATCCTAACTGAGTCTGGCAGGTGGGTTGTGAGTTCTTGGTCATTCCGTCCTTCAGAGGTTAGTTAGAAGTACTCCCTACTGTGGGGCCATTCTACACACGCGCGCGCGCACACACACACACATTCTTGCTTTGGGGACACCCTTTCCTGGATTTCATGATGAGAGTTTCCATTTCTGGGCACTTATTTTTGTTTGCCTGCTTGTTTCTTGTCCGTGCCATCATCAGCATTATAATAGACACATACTGACCTGAGGATTTTCCTGGACTGAGATTTGGGTCAAATTCTTTACATACATTTTAAAATATTATTACTGCTACAGCAATGTGATCTCCACAAGTCTGACTGTTTTTCTTTGTGTATTTATTCTCAGAAAGGAATCCTATCTTCAGGTTTTAGACGTACCATTTACTGACTCATAACATTAGTGTTAATATAATAATTAATGTAATAAAAGACTAAACAAACTCTCAAAAAAAAAATACTGCAAATTTCCAAACATGGGTAAGTATGTAGTTGATTAAAGGAGTCGATCTCTCTCCTTTAGTTTTGGAGAATGTGGTTTCTAGTACATCTTGCACATTTCATAATTTATTTTCAGATTGACTTAAGCAGTTTTTTTTTTTAAAGGACTTTATCTTTATGAGAGAGATAGAGCACAAGCAGGGAGGAGAGGGAGCCTCAGGCTCCCCGATGATCAAGGAGTCAGACACCAGGCTCAATCCAAGGACCCCAAGATCATGACCTGAGCCTCAGGCAGACACCTGACTGAGTCACTCAGGGGCCTCTACATAAGCAGTTCTGATAGATACAGACCCTTTTGTAAACATCAATGCCATAAGATTAGGATAATTGAAAATGGCCTTATCAAAATGTTCTACAGGGAAACCTTCGTGATTTAAGTAATTTAGTGTTTGGGAGATATCATTTCATGGATCAGACATGTGTTTTTCTTCCTGCCAGAAGCCTCACCTCCTAATACTGTTACCGTGGGGATTTGGTTTCAACATTAGAGTGTGGGGGACCTACACATTCTTACCATAGGACAATCCTACGTTATTACAATAAAATTGGAGAGCTTCATGTTTAGGGGATCCTCTGGGGCTTGTTAAGAAGCAGATGTAATCTTGTAGGTGTGGTGTAGGGCCTGAGAGTCCAAGATTCTAACAGGTTTCCAACTGGTGGATAAGATGTGGGCCCCATTGAGTAGTGAAGACACAGAAGATGTAATTTACCACACGGATCTTATTTTCCTAAAGAAGTTAGTACATGTTCTTGTCACCGTTCTGTTCCTTGGGGGTCCTATGATTCATACCCTGAAACGAACATTAAGATCTAAAACTTTAAATGCATTCTTACTCTGAGTCAAAGGATGCATTAGTCTTGTTTTGATCACTCTTAGAAGCTCTTCTACCAGTTTTTGTGTATCTTAATATTGTATAAAAGATTAGGTACATTTTTCAGCAATTCATCATTAAGAATAACAAGGTTTCTATCTCCTGGTCATTTATTATTTAAGGAAACTTGGGGTATGAACAATAATTTGTTTATAACCCATCACAGTAGGTTAGCATTGAAATAGCATGGTCTGAGACAGAGATGCCAAACTTTTGAATTACAATAATAATATTCAATGTGATATAATGAGTTAATAAAATCCAACAATGCTGCTAAGTCTAATTAATGGGGGAATAGTGAATCATGTGTATGTCACTAGAGATTCGGGTTAGGAGATGCCTTCTGACAATTCTATATATGTCTATTGCACTTGAAGGACAACCACATACATTAGAGGGATGGTGACTTATCTCTGAGACAAGGGGGAAATAATAGGATGGAGTTGGTAGGGACATAATGTTTTTGTTCCTTCAGTCTCAAACATCAGTGACAAATCTGGTTAAGCTGAGTAATGGATTATTCGGTTCTAGTAAATTATTTCCTGTGTGTTTCTTTATGCTTATTTTCTATTATAGAACCCTATAAATGGGGATATGGTTAAAGCATACTAATAAGATTTTTATTATGTTTTTTTCCAAATCCTTCTATTTAAAATGAGGAGATCTAGCTATTGGGACATTTAAAAAGCATGGTGCCTCCGGTCAGGTGATTCATTAAAGTTCACCTTGTGCCACTGTCCATCCTGCGGCCTCCGGTGGAGGGCCCTGCACCTGTCTGGAGCATAAACACCCCAGAGAAGATGTGTGATTCTCCAGTAGGCATTTGTTCTCCTTGGACCAGCTGGGGAGCTCTTCATCTTCCCCGCGGTCATAGCTTCCTGTACCTGTGGTACAAACCGCAGCAATCTTGCACAGATCTGGAAACAGAAAGTTTATTTCTCCCATTTGCTCCCCTCCTGTCCTCTGACCACAGCGCACTGGGTCTGTGTCCTGACTCCATCCTTGCTTCGGAAACAGGGTCGCCAACAATGGCAGACGGAGGCTGCTGCTCTGCCATTCACAACTGCATTTCCACAACAACGCCCAGCATGAAAATGGCTTTTTCTGATTACTACATCCTAACATTAGTTCTTATTGAGGTTTTTTTCGTTTTCATTTTTCATTAAAAACACTACACCTTTTGCCAACTTCTGCTGAAGCCAGATTTTTCCCTTCTTGTAATTGTAAAATAGTGTCATTATTACTGAGTCGTTTTTATTTTGAGTCCATAGGTGTAAGCCTAATGGCGAAATACTTATTATTCCATGTCCTTAAGCTTATTGCATTAACCTAATAAAACATTTGGGGGGATTCAATCCCTCCTTTCCCTCCATGTGAAAGAGATTTCCTTCTGGTATGACTTAGGGTAGATGAAGTATGAATGTTTTGTTTTGTTTTGTCTTGTTTTTTTTTTTTAATATTCTGGGTTTTTTTTTTAAGATTTTATTTATTTATTTGACAGACATATCACAAGCAAGCAGAGAGGCAGGCAGAGAGAGACGGAGAAGCAGGCTCCCTGCTGAGCAGAGAGCCCGATGCGGGACTCGATCCCAGGACCATGAGATCATGACATGAGCCGAAAGCAGAGGCTTAACCCACTGAGCCACCCAGGTGCCCCCCAAATCATCTTCCACCCATGAATCACTATCATCAACATTTCGATTCTTCACATCCCCTAGAGCTCTCCTAAGGCATCGTATCTGTAGAAAGCCAAGTGTTCCTATCAGTGCTCATAGACCAGATGTAATGAAGAGGATGTAAGGATGGTGTCTGAGTTTGCAGGGAGGAACTGGTGCAGTGGCTGACCGCACAGCACAGGAGACAAGAAAGGATGGTAAATCATAGTAGCCAAAGTATTTTTTTCATCTAATTATAATGTGTATTGCTTGGTTGTTCATTATGGTTTTTTTTTTTTTCAGCATAACAGAATTCATTGTTTTTGCACCACGCCCACCACCTGGCTCCCCCAACCTCCCACCCCCGCCCCTTCAAAACCCTCAGATTCTTTTTCAGAGTCTATAGTCTCTCATGGTTCACCTCCCCTTCCAATTTCCCTCAACTCCCTTCTCCTCTCCATCTCCCCATGTCCGTCATGTTATTTGTTATGCTCCACAAATAAGTGAAACCATGTGATAATTAACTCTCTCTGCATGATTTATTTCACTCAGCAGAATCTCTTCCAGTCCCGTCCATGTTGCTACAAAAGTTGGGTATTCATCCTTTCTGATGGAGGCATAATACTCCATAGTGTGTATGGACCACATCTTCCTTATCCATTCGTCTGTTGAAGGGCATCTTAGTTCTTTCCACAGTTTGGCAACCATGGCCATGGCTGCTATAAACACTGGAGTACAGATGGCCCTTCTTTTCACGACATCTGTATCTTTGGGGTAAATACCCAGGAGTGCAATGGCAGGGTTATAGGGAAGCTCTATTTTTAATTTCTTGAGGAATCTTCACACTGTTCTCCAAAGTGGCTGCACCAACTTGCATTCCCACCAACAGTGGAAGAGGGTTCCCCTTTCTCCACATCCCCTCCAACACATGTTGTTTCCTGTCTTGCTAATTATGGCCATTCTAACTGGTGTAAGGTGGTATCTCAATGTGGTTTTAATTTGAATCTCCCTGATGGCTAGTGATGATAAACATTTTTTCATGTGTCTGTTAGCTATTTGTATGTCTTCATTGTATGTCTGTTCATATCTTCTGCCCATTTTTTGATAGGATTGTCTGTTTTGGGTGTGTTGAGTTTGAGAAGTTCTTTATAGATCCTGGATATCAACCTTTTGTCTCTACTGTCATTTGCAAATATCTTCTCCCATTCCGTGGGTTGCCTCTTTGTTTTGTTGACTGTTTCCTTTGCTGTGCAGAAGCTTTTGATCTTGATGAAGTCCCAGAATTTCATTTTCGCTTTTTGTTTCATTATGTTTTATAAAGTAAGGGAAAAGACAAAATAGGTCGTAAGTCCCAACAGACAATAAAACAATTTATTGTTCAGACCATTTTCAAACTATTTAACTGCAGATTAAATCATGCTTATACTTCAATAATACAACAGATTAAGTAATTCAAGGCTGAAGTCCACTGAAATTTTCCCTTACATAAAATAAATCAGTACCCTGTATTTTAGGATATGCAGTATGATCCAAAGATTAGCATATCAATTATTGACAGGTTTCTTTCATTTTGATGGATAAAGTTAATAATTTCCCTCATTAAAATATTTAAGAAAAATCAAGTGGTGGAGACCTATAACTAAGAAAATGAATTAGATGCCTTCCTGGAATTTTAGGTAACAAGGAAAAATGACATAGTTGATATATAATTTTCCAACACTCTGAAAGATAGAGTTAATATTCCACTTCTGAATATTTTAAATAGATTGGGGTGCTTTATTGTAAATGTCTCGAGTGTGGAATGATGACAGTATTCAATAAGTCAGCTCCCTGCTTCCTGAGCTTCAACTCCAGTGTATCTCAAGGTCGATACCCTTTGGTTCCAGTGGAGGAAATATTAGGTCAGTCTTCTCAGAGGTGGATTTGCCCACCGTCAGTGCTAAGCAGAGCCTCCAGCAGTGTGTTCACATAGTCGTATGTTTTTGTAAAATGTGAACTATTAAGATATTAAAACTGCAAATGGTCAAGATCACCACCTCCTTCAACTTAGTCAAGTTAAAGTCAAGTCTCCTTCAGCTTAGTCATGTCCGTCAGTCCCTTCTTCATGCCGAGTGGCCAACGGCATTTTGAGGACACGGTAAGAAGGTAAGCCAGGGATATATTCGCTTTTCCTGAGTGAGAACGATTTTCGGGGTTCTCAGTTGTGTCGTGCATGATAAGGGTCTGTTGGCTGACTGTTTAGTAGTGGCTCTTGGGAACCCCTGGACTTGGTGCTGTAGCATGAACACACACCGCCTGAGATGGTCTCGCAGGGGGAACGGGTCTTGTGGGACCCGGCACCTCAAGGACTTGAGCATAGAAACCAGGACTGACGTGTGGGGTCAGAAGCTAGGCTGTGGCAAAGACGTGCAATTATCAGATTTGTGAATGGAAAGTGGAGGGTGAAGTCCTTGCTGAAACCTATTCAGACGGTCAGTTCTGCACTTGTCTTGGTTATGCATCATGTATGGCTGCGAAGGTAATGCAACTTTTTCTTTTGTATTGGTTTATGATGACATATTTGATAACTCTCAAATATGAATAATGAGGCATATGATAAACCTTGACTATGCCATTTGATTTACAATTTGGGAAGAGGATTTAGAACATTACCGTAAAACAGATGAGGAATGAGAAATTGCCATCTTGTGGATGTTGTGTTTACAAGAGGAAGCAGTGCTTCCTCATCTGTCCACGCTAACACACTTACCAAATAACAGAAAAATCAAACGCGATCAAGTGTGATGAAGATTAGTGTTGAAATCAATACACATTATTCTGCCATAAAGAAGCAAATAATAAAAAAAAATCATACAAAGTAACTTATCCCTTAAGAAGAAGAGATACATTTTGAATAGAAGTAATTAGTAAGCTCTGTCTTATTTGATAAGAAATTAATGAAGAAGAGTGAATTATATTGTGAAATAAAAAGACTTAATTCTTCCTGATTTAACTCAAAATACTCACATCAAGAGTAGCATAAGACTTAAAATGCACCGCTATAATAAAGACATCAGCCAAAATGTAATTTATAGGTGTCAATCCCAAGATTATTTATTATTAATAATTCCACAGACAGGTTTGATAAAACATGAGGACTTACTGATCATGTGTGAAAGTAATTTGCTAGAAATCTTCCCAAATTTGATAATACAAAAAATCATATGACATTAACAATAATAAGCTGTGTACTTGGACAAGGCTTTCTATTAATAAAGTATTTTTATAGAATTCATTCTACCATAGCAGGGAGGAAAGCCTAGGTGATATATTTTCCCATAAATAATAAGAGTTCTTATATGAAGTTACAATGAGAGGGTATGCAGACAACAGTGTAGAGAAAAAAGAATTATAAAAGTGTATCAGGGGCGCCTGGGTGGCTCAGTGGGGTAAGCCGCTGCCTTCGGCTCAGGTCATGATCTCAGGGTCCTGGGTTCGAGTCCCGCATCGGGCTCTCTGCTCATCAGGGAGCCTGCTTCCTCCTCTCTCTCTCTGCCTACTTGTAATCTTTCTCTGTCAAATAAATAAATAAAATCTTTAAAAAAAAAAAGAGTGTATCAGGCAGTTAATTAATTAAAAAAAAACAAATTTTTCTGAAATCTGCCATAATTTTTTTATGCCATGTTTTTGGAATTTGCTTTTTACAAAAAGTTGGAATATGTCCTGATTAATTCCATCATTCTAAATTGTGACTTTTTACCTATTTTTTTGGAAAATCACTACAAAGTTCATTGTCATGTATCTAGAATTGTGACTTTAAAAATGGATAGCTATTACATACATACATGGACACATGCATTTAATATATATATATAACATATACATTTTATACGTGTATAAGGTATCTACTATATACATTGTATTAATTATACCACATAAACTGGCACAGCTCTCACAAACACATATTCTATACAAACACACACACATGCACACTCAACATACAAACACAATGAAAGTTTCAGAAAATAATACTTGCCATGATATGTGAGATGTACTTTGGTATTTTCTTTCCTGTGTTACTCTACTGTACGCTGTTTTTTTTTTTTTTTAATCCTGCTGAGTACCTCTTAAAATGATTTCAATTCTGTATTAGTTAAGGGAAAATTTAAAACCCTATAATAAAGCCCTTCAAAAATATAGATTTTTTAGAAGAGAAGAGTGCCCTCAGGAGCTCCAGATCCCACTAGTTCCAGGTAGTGAAAGCCATGAGACATCACACTTCATGTGATAATTTTTTTGTTAAATGCGCACTTCAGGGGCTCACTCTCTGTTATGCAAACGTGCCACAGAATGGGAATTGCTTTGGAGCAGGTGCACAGGAAACGCAGTGTGGATGGACAGGAAGGTCAGCACATCCCTCTTGAGACTGCCAGAGCGTGTTCTGGGAGGGGGAAGCTCCCAGTGGAAAAGGGAGACACCAGAAAGGGGGCTGGTCAGGGAGACACTGCCAGAAGTCTGGGTTTTGAACTTGAGCTGCTTCAAGGAACTTCCAGGGAACCGAGAGCCAGAGAGAACCTGCTTCGTGCTGGGTGTCAGAAAGATCCCTCTGGTTTCATTGATTCTTCTCCTACCCACTTAAGCCCCCATGTTGCATCACCACTTCCTCATATCAGGGAGATCATATGATAGTTGTCTTTCTCCGCTTGACTTATTTCGCTAAGCATGATACGCTCTAGTTCCATCCATGTTGTCGCAAATGGCAAGATTTCATTTCTTTTGATGGCTGCATAGTATTCCATTGTGTATATATACCACATCTTCTTGATCCATTCATCTGTTGATGGACATCTAGGTTCTTTCCATAGTTTGGCTATTGTGGACATTGCTGCTATAAACATTCAGGTGCACGTGCCCCTTCGGATCACTACGTTTGTATCTTTAGGGTAAATACCCAATAGTGCAATTGCTGGGTCATAGGGTAGTTCTATTTTCAACATTTTGAGGAACCTCCATGCTGTTTTCCAGAGTGGCTGCACCAGCCTGCATTCCCACCAACAGTGTAGGAGGGCTCTCCTTTCTCCGCATCCTCGCCATCATCTGTCATTTCCTGACTTGTTGATTTTAGCCATTCTGACTGGTGTGAGGTGGTATCTCATTGTGGTTTTGATTTGTATTTCCCTGATGCCGAGTGATGTGGAGCACTTTTTCATGTGTCTGTTGGCCATCTGGATGTCTTCTTTGCAGAAATGTCTGTTCATGTCCTCTGCCCATTTCTTGATTGGATTATTCGTTCTTTGGGTGTTGAGTTTGCTAAGTTCTTTATAGATTCTGGACACTAGTCCTTTATCTGATATGTCGTTTGCAAATATCTTCTCCCATTCTGTCAGTTGTCTTTTGATTTTGTTAACTGTTTCCTTCGCTGTGCAAAAGCTTTTGAAACAAGATGGGACTGGGAGGGAGACAAACCATAAGTGACTCTTAATCTCACTAAACAAACTGAGGGTTGCTGGGGGGAGGGGGTTTGGGAGAAGGGGGTGGGATTATGGACATTGGGGAGGGTATGTGCTTTGGTGAGTGCTGTGAAGTGTGTAAACCTGGCGATTCACAGACCTTTACCCCTGGGGATAAAAATATATGTTTATAAAAAATAAAAAATTAAAAAAGAATAGTCATTATTCCCTTTTCCATCAATTTTGCTTTAATAAATTTTGGTCATTAAGGAACCTAAAAAAAAAAAAAAAAGAAAGATCCCTCTGGGAAGAGTGGGAACATGTGTGGGAGACAGAGACGGAGAGACTGTAGAGCACGCCTTGGAAGCAAGTGGGGCCAAAGACTTCAGAGAAACCACGTGGGGCTGGGAGTTAAGGTGGGAGGGACAGGATAAGGAGCCGCCCCAGCTTCCCTGGGGCCAGACACACCCGCCCTCTGCGGGGTGACTGCTCTCCGGTGACCTCCACTCACTCCATTCCAGTGCTGGAATTAAACTGTGCCCTCAGATGCGCCAGTGCACAGGAGATCTGTTCTCCTTCAGAGACGAAAAATCTCAGAGGGCTGATCTTGATTTTTTTCCCCAATTTTTGCAAATGAGTCATGGTATAGAAGAAATTGTTTATTTCATCCATCAAAAAAAAAAAGTTTCTTTTTTTATTATTATTTCAGCGAGGCCATATGCCTGTGTCCTTATCTGTTTGTCTTCTAGAGGGTGTGACTGTTTCAGATATAAAAGCACTGGTTGGGGCACGTGGCTGGCTCAGGCCGTGATCCCCGGACCTGGGATCTGCTCCGTGGGGGATTTGCTTCTCCCTCTCCCTCTGTCTATCCTCCGCCTACTCGTGCTCTCTCTCAGTCAAATGAACAAATACATAAAATCTTTAAAGGGGGGGGGCACTGTGTAGGGAATCTGACTGGACCTAAATATCTGTGAGGCTCCCACTTAGGTAAAATTTCCCCGTTGAATACCTAGTGACTGCATCCATGTCTACCGCCTGCTCTTCTACTCTTCTGTAGGAGCCCCGAGTGAAATTCTGCTTTCCTGTGGTTATAAACCTAAATGCAGCAGCCTCAGGAACGTAGAGTGACTTGACTAGACACGCTCATGGAACAGACACAAGGAACCGAACTGAGATTCATTCGTGATGTGCACGCGTGCTCACGCCTCTCTGGGTGTGCGTGCAGGCGTGTGTGTGTGTTTAGGAAGAACAGCATGTCTGTTATCAAATTGCATTCCTTTTATTGTTAACTTGGTTTAACTCAGAATGCTCAAAATTATTTCTGCAAGAGAAAATGTTTTGTTTTTGCAAATTGGTCAGATCCTTGGGCATGAGCCCCAAATGTACCTGGTTTAAACCATAAGAGATTATTGTAAATATATTATGTGTGGTTCCCAAGTACTCAAGAAAACAGCACGTTTCTCCTGTTGTAGATCATGGCATGTAGTTTTACTGAGATGGGAACATGCATCTTGTATGTTTATAGTAACAATCTGAATTCTATAATCAGACCTGCACAAGCAGCTCGTCAATATGATCGTTACGATATCATAATCATTATGATAAAGCAAGTTGATAGAATAATACACCAATAAACAAAAATTTCGTGTAATACCCCTAAATTGTGACCTTGTCCTAAAATGACAACACAGACTATTTTGGAAAAATAGAACTATATTTTTAAAAACTCAGGTTTGGTTTATCGGGAAACACTTTCCAGACTGTGGAAGTCTGTCAGGCAGAAAGACACGTACTGGCTTTCTCTCAAGCCTGTGTCTGAGTCCCTGGCCCCCAAAGCATGCCTTTACTGTTGTCCTTATAAACTGACCTGGTGTCGGCGTGTGACCTGAGCTCTCTTTTCACCATTATCGCCTTCTTAACCCTCTCTCATCCTCCACATTGCCTGATTGGGAAAGTATCTGCTATCATTAGATCATTTCAGTGTCAGACTGTCAATTTAAAATCAAAGTGTCAAAATTTAATTTCTCACCTTTCCCAAAAACCAGTGTGGCTGTCAATCTTCTAGTCCTACAGAATTAACATCTTTTGAGGGGTGGGGGGGGTGGGAATGTTTGACGCTTCCCTACTCACCTACCACATGCAGCCTGTCAGGACGGATCGCTCCTTCCTGGAGGATGAGCCCTTTCTGCTTCTGCTCCGGCACAGCTGGGTCTCGTCCTTCGACTTCCTCCTTGCTTAGTTCAGTGCACGCTTAACCCCATTATTCAGTTATTCCTTCCAGCTAGCCTGACCTTTTTTGAAATCCCTTTTCTGTGAAGTTACTTATTTATGGAGTATATATAAAACACTCTCAACGTGTGAAGTCTGGTGCTGGTGTGAAAACAGAGATGAAGTTAGGGTTGTGCTGGCAAAGTCCGCGGTGTCTCTAACAGCAACTTGTGTGCAGTCGGCCTCCCTGCCATGCTCGCCGTTACCATGCGTACACGCAGCCACCGAGAACAGGGAATGACGATCACTGTGGGTGACCAGGGCCCGGGACTCGAATGGTTACCTACAGGACAGCAGTAACCGCAGCTGATGTTTGCTGAGCACGTCCACACCAGCCCTGCATAAAGCATCTGCTGTGTTTTAGGGAGACTCTATTCTCCATAATCCACACACAAGCCGACTGAAGCTCTTGCCCTAAACTCGCGTGGATAAAAGTGTTGGGGCGGGACCCAGGATCCGAGGTTTTCCTCCAGGCGTCTGCATGATGCTGTTGATGCCAGAACTTTCTTTTTTTTTCTCCCTAAAATTTTTGGATCTTGCAGTTTGTCCCCTTAAAGACTGCTCCCTCATTACGTTCTCGAGAATGAGGTCCAACCTCCTCACTGTGACCTTCAATATACAGCACAGTCTTTGCAAACCGACTTCCTGAAGCATTTCATTTGCCTTTCCGATGCCCCTACTCCAGCCCCCGTGGCCTCTTCTGTGGCTCAGGACTGTGAGCTCAGGGACTTCTGACTTCTGTTTTCCCAGATGTTCCCGTCTCAGGGTGTTTCCAGTGCTGTCTGTGCAGGCAGATTCCTTCCCCAGTTTTCAACTCAATGCCGTATTCACCGCGGAACTATTTCTGAGTCATTCTAACCCTTGTGACCTCCGGATTCTGTGAAAATCTCTAAGAATCATCACTGATCCCTTCCTGGATACAAAACATAGCCTGCTTTGACCCGAAGAGGAGAGACAGTGAGATAGGTTTTCTTTCTTTGTTCTTGGTTTCTCACAGCCTTGTAAAACCTGGTCCTGCTCAGGCCTTTCAGCACAGGGAGGGTCAGGAGTCGAGGCCGGCCGGCTTCGGTCCAGCGGGCTGAGCTCTCACGCTAGAATAGCACAGCTCACGAGACGCGAGGCTTTCTGTGAAACTTAGGCATCCCCAGAAGGCTGACGTGGGTAATAGAAATGTCTAAAGACGACCCGAGGGCCTCAGGGCCTTGAGCAGCTCTACAGGAAGACTAGAAAATCCCGTTTTGAAGCCCATTCAGAAAAACATTCAAGGGGACCAGACTTTTGTGTCTGAAACGGACTATGTATCACTTGCTCATCATTCCTTCCTCAGCAAAGCCGGGGTGCTTCCTGGAGGAATAAAGTGGGGGTGGGGAATGCTGCGGTTAGACACACCTGGGTTCTCATTCTGGTACCCCCGCTTAGCAGCCATGTGGCCTTAGATGGGAAACTGTGGATGTCAACTCCTGAGCTGCCGAATGGGAGACCAACCACGTCCGTCTCCTTGGGACACTGTCTGCTCAGGACTGAGGAGGGAGGACACCCCGGGAGCCTCGGGCCCGCGCCGCACACGGTGGGGGCCGTGGGGGTGGGTCGACCAGCTGCTCCTCTTTCCCTCAGTGTTCCCATCTCCCCTGGCATAATATTGAGTAAACGTCTTTCACGTCTTTTCATGGCAGTATGTGGGGTCCCAGGAAGACACATTTAAAAAAGAAAGAGACAGACAACATGTTTCCTGACCTTTCATCTAAGTTGGATTGAAATGTTGTAGGAAATTCGACATTTCAAAGAAATCTGTCTTCTTGTGAAACTTACGGTTCTGCCTAAGTTATACTCTCACTCACAGGAGAGAGTTTATTTGGGGCTGATAAATTGGCGGCAGCTAGACAATTGTCCTGGCAACAGAGAGTCAAGGACTGCGTCCTACTTGGTAACGGGGTGACCGGCATTCGAGAAGCAATTTAAGAAGTCAGTTGAATGAGAATGTCAGACCTTAGCATTTTTCAGGGCTCAGACGACTGAAATGTCCTTTGTCACTCACTAGTAGCAATGAATGCTGTGAAAGAGAAGTTGTCTCCCACTGCTGAGGGGGCACCTGTTGCGCACTCAGACATCTTGAACCCTAGCCTCCAGGATCCCTTTGCTCATCCCTGTAGAAACGTGCCTCTTCTCCTTCTCCGAATTTAAATGAGGAACTGTTCACTTTTACTGAGCCAACCTGTGTTCCATCCATCTTGATGTGGTTTCAAACACCCAAGCACTCCCCAACATTTAACAGTCATCCAAACGGAAGTTTACACAGAATGCCAGGCATCTCAAGCAGTTTGTTAAAGCCAGACCTCCTAAGAGAAGGAAAATGCTTACACCCTCGTTAGCTGGGGTAAACACACAAACTCGTAATTGTTCACTGTGGTAGAGCTTAGCCTACAGAGACAAGATAGGAGATAAACAGGTCCTTGAAAGTTAGCTTCAGAATGACGGTAGTAGTGCAGCTAGTCCATTTCACTACATGAGCAAACAATATTTTCTTTGCCCTTAAAAACGATGGATGTCTCTTTGGCTAACGTGATCCACTCACCTCAAACAGGTAAAAGCAGAATCATTCTATAAAAAAAGAAAAAAGTGAAAAGTGTCATCAATACCTAAAAGATAACTTTGCATACTATATAGTTGCATTTTTTTTAGATGAAATGTGTTTTCTTTTTTTTTAAAGATTTTATTTATTTATTTGACAGAGGAAGATCACAGGTAGGTAGAGAAGCAGGCAGAGAGAGAGGGGGAAGCAAGCTCCCTGCTGAGCCAAGAGCATGATGTGGGGCTCGATCCCAGGACCCTGAGACCATGACCTGAGCTGAAGGCAGCGGTTTAACCCACTGAGCCACCCAGGTGCCCTAGATGAAATGTGTTTTCATGCTCAGGCTTACGTAGGCTTCTCTTTCAAATGCTGTGCCCAGTCTTTATCAGTTCCTGTTTTCCAGAAGTCAAACAGCTTTACAAATTCCAACTATACCAAGTAACTTTATAGCCAGAGACCCCTGAATCAAACTTTATTTTTTCATCTCCTTTCAGTGCCTCACTAAAAATGAACAGAAGAAAAATTACATGCATAAAAGACTCAGAGTAAAATGAAAATTACTGTCCAACCATCTTATACTGTGAAATTCACACCCATAAATAATGCGTTGCTTTTGTTAATACTACCCAATTTCCCACATTTTTAAAAAGAATTTAACAACTTCCTTGAAGGGAAGAAAATCAGAACATTTCCTAGCCATATGCACGGGAAGTTTTCAGATGAGTATGTTTAAAAGTTCCAGTATAAGCCCTCATCTGTATTTTAACAAAGCTTGTAAGTAAGTGGGAAGTGAAATGTTTCTTGTAAGTGGAACAAGTATATTGACGTTGACCACCAATGAAGATAAGAAACAAATAAAGACCCCGAAATGTCATCTTGCCTAGATCTGTACAAAAATTCCTCAAAATACTGTCAGAGGAAGGATTCCTCATATCGATAAGGGAATATTTATGTCACATGTGTGAGGAGGTAAATACCACTTCATAAAGACTTTTAGCTAATTCCTACAAAACTTTTCCTCTTTTTTCTTTCCCCAAATTGAAAAACCAGTCTAGATCAACTGGCAAGTCTCTATGAAATCAGTTCTCACTTCTGAAACAGAAATAGGTCTGAAATGGTCAGAGATGATCATAGTGTGAAGTTTTTCATGATATATTATCGAGCCATTGAGATTATTTCTGTTTTCTTGTGTTTTGTTTTTTATAGTTTTCTTCTCGTGGATTGTTCCATATTTCTTTTGTCTAGTCATAGATGGGAGAAAAAAAATAAGTAGCCAATGAACAGATACATTAAAAATGCAACCTAATGTATCAGATAAGAATACTAATAAGGCTTGCATTTGAATTATAGGTGTTAGTTACCGGATCTCCTAACCTGTGAATCTGCATGTGTCTAACTTGGGGGCACACTCCAGCCCTTGTCTCTCCGTATGCTCCCCACGGATGGAGGTGTCCCTCACAAAATAGATTCTAGGCTGTGTGCCAACTTGTGCTTGCTTTGAGAAAGATTTCTCTACTCATTTATTTTTTGTTCTGCATATTTATAATTTTCAAACAGTAGGTTTCATTAAATGAACTTTTTTGATTATTCCTTCTTAAATGTAATCTTTGAATCTTTTTCTTTTTTTTCTTTTCCTTTTTTCTTTCTTTTTCCAGCACTCTCACTTGGTAGGTATTGAAGGAAGATGAACAAACGAATGAATGAGTCTTCTACTCTCATTTGTCTTAACATTTACACTTGAAATACCAACCTCTGTCTATTTCAAACTTCTTTTTGTTGGAGGGCCTGATTTATCTTATTTATTTATTTATTTTCCAAAGAAGCACAGTGGAAATTGGAAAACGATGAGAGCAACCCAGAGGCCGGCGAGCAGACTCGTCTCCTCACACGTGTGGGTCCTCACCCTGGCCTCTGCCCCTGAGTTTTCTGCTCCCTGGTAGGTGCGGCTGTTTTAGGGCCCTTATGAACGCTCGCACGGTCAGTGTATGTGGACATCAACCAGCCTGCAAGGAAGCTCCAAGCTTATTTACTGCCCGAAGTTACTAAATCCTAGAGGATTTAGACACAATTAGAGCCGTAAAATGGCTGCTCGGTTTTTATCATGCCAAGGGCTGAAAACCACATAAACTACAAGGGGAGTCGCTCAGCGAGGGCAAGGACATGGCCCGGCAGTGCTGCTCAGACGTGATTGCAATGCCCAGGGGGCTTGATTTACTGTCTTCTGCTTCCTGGGGTGATCGGAAAGCAGTGTGGCTCTGACAGGTCACTTTCCATTAGTCCAAATAAAATCTAACAGCATTGCAAGACTTGAATTTGGCCAAGTTAATCAAAAATTAATAGATTGGACAAAGGAAGCTCAGGCAAGCTCTTGCTGGTGTGCATCCGCAGGGCAGAGAGGGGGCTTGGAGCCTCCCTGCCCAGAGTGGGGGCCCGGGAATACTTGAGCTCAGAAGGTGTTTTCATTTAGCATTAAGGTTTCTAGAAGCCGGAGAGGAGCCTTTCAGTTGTCTTGCAGGTGGTTTGCCAGAGTAGAAGGGGTGCTGCCCGTGGGGTCCGATATGTCTTTAATACTTGTGTCCTGCTCCTTCCCACTCTGGCCCCATATTATTGGGAGTCTCTGAGTCTCAGACACTACCTGCGCAGAATGCCAGTAAGTCGTGGCTGGGGGGGGGCGGTTTGCAAGGATTAGAACACAGGTCGGAAGTTGCGGACAGTAAGTAGGCGTGGCTGGGAAGTTCCTGCTCATTCTCCTCCCCTTCCTCTGCATGTTGTTAGTATTGTTATTAATACTGGCACTTTGGGGGGACGCCTGGGTGGCTCCTTCGGTTAAGCGTCTGCCTTCAGTTCAGGTCATGATCCCAGGGTCCTGGAGTGGAGCCCTGCATCAAGCTCCCTGCTCAGGGGGGAGCCTGCTTCTCTCTGTCCTCTGCCCTTTTCCCCTGCTCACCTTGGCTCCCTCAAATAAACAAAGAAAATCTTAAAAAAAAAAAAAAAAGACATTTTTGTGGTTCCTGCTGTTGGTATATTTTTTTGTTCCATTCAGGGAATCTAACATTAGAAGGAAAGTTTAGGAAAAAAAGCAGGACTGAAGCCCCGTGTATCAAGAGCTGCGTGCGCCTCCCATAATCAGGAGAGCACCTGCGGGGCTTGCTTCAGCCCCAGATAAACAGGGCCCTGCGGGGGCCGCGTCACTTCCCCGCAGGCGGGCCATTCCTGCAGACCCCCGCGTCACTAGGCTGCCCTCCTCCAGGGGCTGCTGAGCCTCTCGAGGCCGGGGACGGACTGACGCTCATTCGCTTTTACTCCTCAGGCTTATGGAAACACTGTGGAGGCGCGGATTGCGTGGAGCGCTGGGTGTGGTGCATAAGCAGTGAACTCTGGAACGCTGAAAAATAATTCAATTAATTAAAAAAAAAAAAAGCCAGTCCAAACTAATTTTTTAAAAAAGCAACAACCAAACAAAACAACAACAACAACAAAAACCACAGTGCATGACTTAATGAGCACTTAGACATATGGGCTACCGTGCTATATCCCGGAAGGGATACTTGCCCCCTCCAAAGGCCAAGTACCGCAGGTGATTTTATAAATTTTAAGAATGATTGAAAGACCCCTTGCTGTGGTGAAAGCTGGTCAACACCAAGGGCGGCGTCCGGGAGCACGAGTGTACACGGCTGGCCTCGGGGTGCTTCTGTCACTTAGCAAAGGACGCTGGTCCCCCGGAGTGGGGCGTGAGCGCGGGTCGCTGAGCCCCGCGAGGGCAGGGTGACCGGGGCACGGCGTCGTGGGGAGACCAAGCGGCAAGGACGAATCGTGACTCAGAACTGAGGCAGGAATCGCCTTCCATTTGGAGTTACCTTTGGGAATGAGAGGCCTGGTTCGGGGTCGTGCAGCGCCTTCTCTTTAAGTAAATCAAAAGCCTGAGGGGTCTGAGCAAGGGCGAGCAGGTGCAGGTGTCCTGGGGTCCGCGCGGACCCAGAGATGCGGACTCCGTGTTCTTCCAGGGGAGTCGTGGTCCTGGGGTTTGAAACGAAGAAGGAAACTCCGAGCTTCCTGAGGGGTAAAGCGCCGTCCTCACAGGAGGCAGGAACTGAGCCCTGCCTCGGAGAGATGCGGCTGGAAAACCTGCCCGCGCCGGGCCGGGCTTGCTTTAAAGTGCAGTTGGCCAAAGGGCCCTCATTTTTGGAGATGTGCGCAGAAAACACGGGCGGCCACAGCCCCCGACGAACCCGACGAACCCGACGAACTCTCTTCCTCTGCGCTTAGCTCTGGGATGCCTGGAACCGCCCCAGCTGCCCGACGGCTTTTTATTCTCAAGTTGATAAGCGGACTTGGAGCCCATTTTCATCCTCCAGGAACGGTCTGTGTGGCTCGGCTCCGGTATTTCTACCAGACCTCATTGGTCTTTGGATTCGTGGACTGTCTTCAGGACTGTTGTGAGTCTCCTGCACAGAACAGTCCCTTCTTCTGCCCCTCTTTTTCCCCATCTCTTGCTTGTTCTGCAGGACGGCCACACTCGGGGTCCTGGCAACCTCTCCAGGTTCTGCGAGGAGAAGAGAAAGGGTGATGGAGAGGTCACCTGGCTTTTGACGGTGGCTAAAATGTGAGCACGGGAGCACCGGGTGTGCTCACCCATATGGTTCACACTCGGGCCACCCCATAAAGCAGGCCTGCGAGGCAACAGACTAAAATAAGCAACGTGAAAACTGCTGCCTGTCTCTCAAAGGATCACCGTGATACCACCTCAGGGCTTCGGAAAACAGTTATTAGTAACTAAGACTATCTCTGTCTTCACTGGGATTGTTTGGGAAAGTGCCTGCATTAGCTGTTACAGGCATCGTCTCTGAACCCCCCCCACCCTCTTGTAGGAAGCGCAGGTGTGAGCGCAGGAGTACTTTGGAAGAAGGTGACACACTTGCTTCTCCTCTCTTTTCCATTTTCTTATAGTCCGTCCCCAACCACATGCGATCAGGTGCTGGCCCCAGCGTTTACAGGAAAACCACCCGATGTCCATCACGGGCGGCTGCGTATCTCCCGCCAATGTTTGCTTCTTCATCCTTAGGTCTCTCCCTCTCAGTGTCGTTGGCCAGACTGATAACTCCCTCTTCCTTTTAACAATTCCTCTCTCCTGAGAGCCCTGATTCTAATCCTGCCGCATTAGCCCTGCAAATTTTCTGGGCTGGATCTTCCTCTCTGTCCTGTTTTCAAAACTTTACCTCTTCTGTCTGGATATTCACTTCACAGGTTTACAATCTCCATCTATGCACAGACACATTCCAAATGTCTGTCTCCCCGATCCGCTGCCCCCTTGAGATCCCGCTGGAGGTCTACACGGAGCTCTGGCGGTCCGTTGGTCCTTCCAGCTCAACACACTCAAAGCCGAATCCTTCTGTTTTACCTGCAACAACCGCCATCCCCTTCCTCTTGGAATCTCAGTAAACGCCAGCTCTTTGTTTCTACGTGATTTAAACTGAAGTAGTTTGACTTTTTTTTGTTTTTTAGTCCCTAACACCCTGCTATTTTTGCCCAGCAGAAATAGAGAAATCTCAGTCGAGCACCTATTTAAATATTGTCGCAAGTACATATCTATGTACACACGGATGTGGGAGTGTCCTCTTGCTTGGCAATGGTAACTAGATGAGATTTTCTAACACAGACGGGTGTACATGTCAGATACACACGCATTCCAGTTTGGGGCACCTGGAACCGCACAGCTAGCATTGACGGAGATTAAGGAGAGGGGAGGGGGCGGATCTTTGCAGGGAACACACCGGGATCTGGTTTGAGCACATGCAGTCTACTGGCCCGACCTCCGTGTGGAGGGTCAGAGGGACAGCTGGATCCCACGGGGGGTGAGTGGGTCGGGAGAAACGAACATGCACGTTGTTGGTATGTCTGTGGCCTCAGGCAAAAAAATATAGTGGAGTTCTGTACCATTCTTCCTGCCCACAGCATACCCAAGGTGAGGTATTCACTTCACCTTTGGAATGTCAAGTCCTTCTACATTTTTATTATTAACCCCCATCTTTTAAAGTTTTCTTACAGCTAATTTCAGGGAAGTATTTATGCATACATTATGTATGTACTTATGTACAAGGCTTTCAATGTAGAAAATTATTTTTCTATGAAAATTTTCTTTCACATTCTTGGTGCACAGGTTTCAACAACACTTGATTACATTGCTTAATTACAGTTAGAGATTTGACTAGTATGCACTGTCATCACTTGCAAACAGAAGTGCTTTGGTGGGGCACCTGGGTGGCTCAGTGGGTTAAGCCTCTGCCTTCAGTTCAGGTCATGATCTCAGGGTCCTGGGATCCAGCCCCACATCGGGCTCTCTGCTCAGCGGGGAGCTTGCTTTCCCCCCTCTCTCTGCCTGCCTCTCGGCCTACTTATGATCTTTCTCTGTCAAGTAAATAAATAAAATCTTTCAGAAAAAAAAAAAAAAGAAGTACTTTGGTGTTCTACTGAGCAATAATTTTACAGAGAGGCCGGGGAGCACTGGTACGCCCCACCTGTGGGCCCCGGGCTAGACTCATACAGGAGGTTCCTGGTGGAAGGGACCTTGGGTTGTGGGAGCTTCTTTTCCCTAACCAGCAGATAGAAAGCTCTGATGTCGGCTCCAGTCACTTAGAACTTGGAGCTTAGGTGGCTAACTTGCTCTTTTATCCCAGAATGCCTCACAGGGTCTCATTTTCTGCCTCAGTCATTTCATCCGTGTATGTGTTCTGAACAGATCTGGGCAACCCTCAGGAGAAACTCACAGAAATCTATTTGTTCCCGGTCTTCATAGTCCCCGTAGTAGCTTGACACCCAACAGTTCGACAGTCTCTTATTCATGGGCCTCTCCAGGTCAGTTGCGTTAGTGCGATTCTTCCTAACTAGCAGGATGGAGGAAAGGAAATGTGCCCCCATCCGATGTGGAAGTCCCAGGAGACCGTAAATGCAATGACAGCAAAGCCTGAGGGCAGAGAAGGCGCCTGGGAATGCACTCCAGAGCTTCCGTTTTATACAGCTGTTGGTGAGAAGCCCCGGAAGTCTCACCCATCAGGGAAAGACAGTCCTGCCCTATCTTGGGCATTGCTTGGGGGTTCATTAAAGCTTTGCCCATCGGAGTCTCACTTGTAAAAGGAAGTGGGCCCTGTTAAGAGCTTAAGGAGCAGAAGCCTGAGATCTGAAACTGAAGGGTGGAGAGCTCTATTTTTACTTGTTGGAAGAGAAAGCTTTGGGTCATAATAACCACCTTTGGCGACTATGAAAAAAAAATTTTTTTTTTTTTAATAAGAACCAGCTATTCGCTTATTCTCTATCTCTACAAAGGATCAAAGAAGGAAAAAAAATAGTAAAAACACAAAAGAGCTCTTCCTAAGTAACAGCAGTGGCGAAACTACAGCTGGAAACCTCCCCTGTAATACACAGCAGCTTTCTGTAGCCGTCCACCTGGATGCAAATGGCGGGCCCCATGGCATCTCAGCGGTCTGCAATGCTTTCCCTGTGTTGTCTATATGCAGTCTGTGGTGTGAATCACCTGTCAGTGTCCTGAACTGATGTGAACTAACACAGCAACGAAAGAAAAAAATCGTATTACAAGGAAGCTCCTAGGACTTTTTTATGATGTCAAAGTGTGAATCAATCATTATTTCTCTAAAAGCCATAGGTTGCTGAGCAGGAGTGAGTGTCTAGAGAACGTTCCCAGAAGATGGACCCCATTTCTCAGCCAGAGGGGAAGACTCTAGAGAAAGGATGCAAGTCGGAAAATTCCCTCAGCGACATCCTGAAAATTACATGCTTCCAATCAACCACTTAAAATACAACGCAACACAAAGTCTACATGATAACTCAACTTTTAAGAATATCAGATAATCCAGGGCAAATTGCAGCCCTATTAGTTTGGATAAAGGGAGATTTTCTTCTTAGATGCCAAAATCCAGGTTGGAATTTCTTGGAGAATACAAAACATGACAGGGTTTTCTGTGTCCTCCTCAGGAGGCTTCTTTAGAGAAGTGGAAATCTCAGAAACACATCAGGTTGCTTTGGAAATTGAAGGCATTTGGTTCATCAGCTATTGAGAGAAACATACTGAGAAAGAGAACCATAAAATGGAAATCACTTTGACAAGGAGCCCTTGTACAAGTTCACAGAACTATGTGTTTTCCAACCACTTAAAAAAATATTGGAGAATCATGACAATAAATACGGCCCTGTGCTTCCATCTCTGTAGTTTCATAGGTAAAGAGATCACCAATACCACCATCGTCATCACAGAGTTTGCTTGGACTCTGTAGAACGTAATGATCTTGACAGCTCTAGTAGTCATGGAGAAATGACATAGAGGGACAGTTACGTCAGTAAGTCTGGCTCACTCCTGGAACTGCGCGGTAAGAATGTTTATTCATGACACCAAACCACCTGTGCCATTCTTCAGACGAATCTCTTTTATATTCATTCTTTGGATTCTTTTCATTCTTAATGTTGCCTTCATCACATGAAAAGCACGTTGCAGATACACAATCGATTGCCAAGTCAGAATTGCGAATAGCGAAAACCACAGAGTTTCGTTTCTATGTGTACAATACCACGCCCAGATATCGAAAACCTGTGCTCTTGCATCCTAAAGGTTTGGGCTGAAGTTGTAGACTCTGATCATTTCTACAGAAGGAATCATCTTACTTATTTTTTTTTTCCTTAGGGAGTTATTTTTCCATTCTTATTATATTTGGAGCATTAACAGTAAGATATACGATCATCCGATTTCAAAAATGCATATGCTGCTTTACCTAGCATATGTAACCCTCAGCCACACTACATACTCTGTCTGCATTCTATATCTTAACTTCAAAAAATGTGTTAAGAATGTCAAAATCTGGAGGGCAGCTGGGTGATTCCATTGGTTGAGCATCTGACCCTTTGTTTTGGCTCAGGGTTGTGGGACTGAGACCCGTGTGGGACTCTGCCCTCAGGGAGAAGCCTGCCCTCTCCCTTTCTCTCTGCCTCTCCCCCAACTTGCTTGCCATAAAATTTCATGTATATGTATAACTACACAACACGAAGACTCAGTTTAATGGTATTTATTTCTCATGCAGATGGATTCTCAGCTAGCTATATGTCAAATGAATATTATATTTCAATCTAGTTTTATATACCCCAGTCCTATTTTACTTTCAATTGTATTTGATGTGGCATAAGAAAACTAGAATACATTGTTATACTTGAATGAAATTTATTGACTCTTCATGTAATCAGAGTGATCTTGACCTTGAGAATAAGCCTGCCAACACGTAATTTGGACACATATTTTTGGAAATGTATTACATGTCCATACTGATTTTCTGACCTAAAATTCCTATTCTTACAACTGCAAAGTCAAGTATATTTGCTGTGCAATGCTGGTAATGACCAGAAAAACCATGAAAATGTTTCTGAAGCATGCATGTTTACTTTTATTTGTCCGAGGAGACCTTATTGCCAAATTGTAGGGTCTCACTTAAGTGCAGACAGATTTCTTTTTAATCATCTTCAAGAGTACTACAAAAATGTTTCTCTGATTCCTATGAATACTCCCAGCACAATACTATCTGTTGTAACAAGAAAGGCCTCCATAGTCTCTCTGCCTGGTGGTTCAACGTCATTCTCCTGGCAATGAGATGTCTGTATAAACAGGGACAATAGCATTCCCCGTGCAGGTTTGTTCTTGGAAAGCCAGGAGAACATGTCTCAACACCTTAGAATCTGTGGAACACCAGGTACTGCTTTTTCTAAATTCTGAACTCAAGTTTTAGATTCTTACAGGAACTAGCAAAATTCTTTTGATGATTGCTGAATAGGTAGACCTGTTGGGCATTTCATCTGAATTACAGAATGATGCGGTAAAAATGGACACAGATGGGGCCCCTGGGTGGCTCAGTGGGTTAAGCCTCTGCCTTCGGCTCAGGTCATGATTCTCAGGGTCCTGGGATCACGCCCCGCATCGGGCTCTCTGCTCAGTGGGGAGCCTGCTTCCCTTGTCCCTGCCTGCCTCTCTGCCTACTTGTGATCTGTCAAATAAATAAATAAAATCTTATTTTAAAAATGGACACAGATATATGGCTATCAGCTAAGCAAAACTCCCAAATCCATTATTATTTGCTTTTAAATCTCTTCTTTTTTCATAAAATTTATAATATTAAACATTTATTTTAGACTAAATACAATTGATCCCACCACTCCATGGGGCATAGAGCTTGTAAATACAGAGTGGACACTTTGTGAAGTAATCACCTTTAGTGACTTGATTGTAGATTCAGATGTATTTTACATACTTCCCTGTTCCACCATACTAAACTCTGTGTTTTGAGAAGCAATGGCAAGTTTTCATGAGTTTATCCAGTCTCCCTCTTGGGAAGAGATCCACCCATCCTGTGACTCTCAATCCTAGGAATCATAGACGTTGTAATTGGATTATCCCCCAGTTAGCCAGTGAGAATGAGGTTAAGGCCTGGCATAAAAATTGCCCAAAATGTCTTTAAAAGTAGCCACCTATGTAATACTAGATTACCTCCTTAGTGGGCTTCCCATGAGACCATAGAATAGATTCCATTTCCACTAATGTACTCAAATAGGTCTTAATGGTGTTAGGTGTACAAGTCAGAGTCACAAGTATCCAGAGAGCAACCTGACCTCTGTCCCGTGTTGAAAGGAGATCTGTACTGTTGCGGAAGACAGGGCACAGCTCTACTTTCCTGTCTTGGAATGCCAAAAGTAAAGAAAAATGATCCTTTACCATTCTAAACTGAAACCCCAGTGACCTTGGATGTCGAAAGAACAGGAGGGGACACAAAATAGCATATGTCAGGTCCCTGTGTTCAACAAAGGACAAATCTTTATTTCTTCCTTTTTTTTTTTTTTCTGAATTTTCCAAAGTAGTGTCACACTAGTAGTATTTATGAGCTTTTAAGAGGTTGAAAAAGATTAAGTATTTCTGCAATATTCAAGTAATTAAGTTCATTCATGGCATTTTCTTGACTGAAGACTGACATTTATTTTTCTGTGAAAATAATCCAATTCATTGCATTCAAAAGAGGAAGATTTTCTTTTTCCTTTTTGTATTTTTTTAATTGAAATTATCAAGGAGATCTTGAGACTTATCCATATTCTCTCTGGGTTCATACATCCTGTAGTCAAGTGTTCTTCCAGGAAAGAAGACAAACATTTTTAAGTATTAGTTCTACTTGGGAAAATTCTTGAAGAATCAGCAATCCTAACAAGTTGTGATGGAAGCAGAATATGGTGACTCTTCACTAGGATAGCATATGCATTTTAGCTGCTTTTAGAAGAGTTGGTATAATTTTTAACTAGTCTAGAAGTATATACACCAGTAGAGGACTTGCTGTATTTAGCTACTTTGCTTTGGAAAAAATGAAAAACAGTATGCATATTAGACAATATTTTGTCTATATAAGTCATATATTTCAAAATGGATCAAAGTCTCTGTGAATCACAATAGCCGGGGACATATTTGTTTCAACTGCATAATACTTAAGTCATTAATATTCTTGTCCCTTAACAACCAATAGAATAAAAATAGAATATCTCTATTAATCAAACTACCCAATCTTCTCACTATGTAACAGAGAGGTCAAGTTTATTTATTTCTTCATCTTACTTGTTGAACATGGTAGTAGACACGGAGATGTATGGACAGGGAAAACAACATTGCTATGCTCCAGTTGTTCATATGTATGGGCCAGATTCATTGATTTTTTTTTTAAGATTTTATTTATTTATTTGATAGAGAGAGATCACAAGTAGGCAGAGAGGCAGGCAGAGAGAGAGGAGGAAGCAGGCTCCCTGCTGAGCAGCGAGCCCGATGCGGGACCCGATCCCAGGACGCTGAGATCATGACCCGAGCCGAAGGCAGCGGCTTAACCCACTGAGCCACCTAGGCACCCCAGATTCATTGATTTTGATTGTACCATTTGGTAGGGTTTGTACTTCAAGGACTTTTTCTTTTTTTAATTTTTTATTTTTTATAAACACATAATATATTTTTATCCCCAGGGGTACAGGTCTGTGAATCGCCAGGTTTACACACTTCACAGCACTCACCCAAGCACATACCCTCCCCAATGTCCATAACCCCACCCCCTTCTCCCGACCCCCTCCCCCAGCAACCCTCAGTTTGTTTTGTGAGATTAAGAGTCACTTATGGTTTGTCTGCCTCCCATCCCATCTTGTTTCATTGATTCTTCTCGTACCCACTTCAAGGACTTTTTATAGTTGAATTACATTTGTGAGTTTCTACAGTCTTCCTCAGACTCCCCATTTAGCTCTCCTGTTGTTCTTGAGAGGTTTGTTATACCATGATTTTATAAATGAGCCTATTAACCCCAAATCAGCTACGTATTTAAGTTCAGTTCCAATAAAAATATAGTTAACCTTGAACAATGTGGGTTTGAATTTCACAAGTTCACCTGCAGGTGGAAAATTTTTTATATAAGTATACTTCAGTACTGTCAATGTATGTTCTCATCTTTATTTTCTTGATAACATTTTTTCTCTAGTTTACCTTATTATAAGACTACAGTACATAATGCATATAACAGACAAAATACGTATTAATCCACTGTTTTTGTTATCAGTAAGGCTTCTGGTGAACAGCAGGCTATTAGTAAGGTTTTAGGGAAGTCATATTATATGTGGATTTCTGATTGCACCCAGGTCAGCGCCCCTAAACCCCCATCGTTCAAGGTCAACTGTAATCTTCTGGTTAAGTAGGAAGGGGGTGTTTTAAAGATGGTGAAGCACAGATTTATGGAAATTAAGGTATTTGATTGCAGTTAGTAGGTATGTATGTCAGTGCCATAGATGATGCTAGAAGCTTGTTCTGTTTAGGTCTAGATATTCTATTAATTAATAAAGGCCTTGTTAATCCTTTTTTCTTTCTGTTATTTTATAATGGCCCTTGTTAACCTATTTATTTATTTGGCCCTTGTTAACTTTTGAATGGAATTGTAAATCATAAAATGTTGGCCAAAATGACCTTTCAAAAGGTCATCATATTTCAGTTTATAAATATCCATATTAAGGAAATATTTTAACATTATACTTCAAATGATGAGTAATAGCTAATAGCTTTGCATTTTTGTCTCATTCCTTATACTTTCTTTAAGATAACATATCACACCATATTATTCTAGTGAAATAGATTTTTGTTTTGAGAAAAAGCAACCCCGTAGAATTTCTTTCTATGATGTTTATGAAAGCTACTCAGATTTTCCAAGGCCTTATGTCCTATTTATATATTAATTATCAAAATACAGAAGATAAGGTTTTCCTTTTAAATACATACATATACTTACTACCATTAAGAACCCAAATACAAAAATCCCAAACTATAAACTAAGAGGTGGTATTTCATGTTGTAAAGAAATTTTCATTTTATAAAGCTCACCACAGGAATCCCTCCCTTAAAAGGTTTAATGATCTGTAAGTAAGCTTTTAAATTCAGTAAGAATGGCTTATTATTTTCCAGGTAAAATATAGAATAGAAAAATCTCAAGTGGAGGTGTTAGTTGCTATCAACAATTGGTAAAATCAGTCAAATTGGAGTTGAATGTATATATGTGAGATTTATATAGGGTGTCTTTCTCAATGCTTTCTACCACTTTAATGAGATAAAATTTTATTTATGAAAGGGAAAGGCAATAGTTCAAGGTCTCCAAAGGAAATAGTAATTTATCCTTTCAAAATCACAAATGCATATTGGGAATGCTTTAAGTAATTTAAAACACCCTAGCTTTTACTAAAATTCATAAATCAAATTACTTTCATCTGAGAGTACAGAATAAATGGATATGTAGCTTGTGAATAAAGTGGGAAAGGAGCCAAGTTTGTATTTACCTGTGCCATCTGAGAGCATACTCATCACTGAATTCTGTAATATCTTGGAAACATTTCAATAATTCTTGAAAAATTTTTTTTAAATTAAATTTATTTATTTTCAGCATAACAGTATTCATTATTTTTTAACCACACCCAGTGCTCCATGCAATCCGGGCCCTCTCTAATACCCACCACCTGGTACCCCAACCTCCCACCCCCCGCCACTTTAAACCCCTCAGATTGTTTTTCAGAGTCCATAGTCTCTCTCCCCTTCCAATTTCCCCCAACTCCCTTCTCCTCTCTAAATCCCCATGTCCTCCATGCTATTTGTTATGCTCCACAAATAAGTGAAACCATATGATAATTGACTCTCTCTGCTTGACTTCTTTCACTCAGCAGAATCTCTTCCAGTCCCGTCCATGTTGCTACAAAAGTTGGGTATTCATCCTTTCTGATGAAGGCATAATACTCCATAGTGTATATGGACCACATCTTCCTTATCCATTCGTCCGTTGAAGGGTATCTTGGTTCTTTCCACAGTTTGGTGACCGTGGCCATTGCTGGTATGAACATTGGGGTACAGGTAGCCCTTCTTTTCACGACATCTGTATCTTTGGGGTAAATACCCAGTAGTGCAATTGCAGGGTCATAGGGAAGCTCTATTTTTAATTTCTTAAGGAACCTCCACACTGTTTTCCAAAGTGGCTGCAACAACTTGCATTCCCACCAACACTGTAAGAGGGTTCCCCTTTCTCCACATCCTCTCCAACACATGTTGTTTCCTGTCTTGTTAATTTTGGCCATTCTAACTGGTGTAAGGTGGTATCTCAATGGGGTTTTGCTTTGAATCTCCCTGATGGCTAATGATGATGAACATTTTTTCATATGTCTGTTAGCCACTTGTATGTCTTCTTTGGAGAAGTGTCTGTTCTTGTCTTTTGCCTATTTTTTGACGTGATTATCTGTTTTGCATGTGTTGAGTTTGAGGAATTCTTTATAAATCTTGGATATTAGCCCTTTGTAGTGTCATTTGTGAATATCTTCTTCCATTCCATGGGTTGCCTCTTTGTTTTTTTTTTTTTACTGTTTCCTTTGCTGTGCAGAAGCTTTTGATCTTGATGAAGTCCCAAAAGTTCATTTTTGCTTTTGTTTCCTTTGCCTTTGGAGACATGCCTTGAAAGAAGTTGCCGTGGCCAGTGTCGAAGAGGTTACTGCTTATGTTCTCCTCTAGGATTTTGGTAGATTCCTGCCTCACTTTGAGGTCTGTTATCCATTTTGAATTTAATTTTTGTGTATGGTGTAAGTTTCATTCTTCTACATATAGCTGTCCAATTTTTCCAGCACCATTTATTGAAGAGACTTTTCTCCACTGTATATTTTTCCTGCTTTGTTGAAGATTATTTGAGCATAGAGTTGAGGTTCTGTATCTGGGCACTCTCCTCTGTTTTACTGGTCTATGTGTCTGTTTTTGTGCCAGTACCATGCTGTCTTAATGATCACATCTTTGTAGTAAAGCTTGAAATCAGGCAACATGATGCCCACAGTTTTGTTTTTCTTTTTCAACATTTCCTTAGCAATGCAGGGTGTCTTCTGGTTGTTTGGAAATTTTAGGATTGTTTGCTCCAGCTCTCTGAAAAATGCTGGTGGAATTTTGATCGGAATGGCATTGAAAGTATAGATTGCTCTAGGCAGTATAGACATTTTAACAATGTTTATTCCAATCCATGAGGATGGAATGGTCTTCCATCTTTTTGTGTCTTCAATGTCTTTCATGAGTGTTCTGTAGTTCCTTGAGTACAGATCCTTTTCCTCTTTGGTTAGGTTTATTCCCATGTATCTTCTGGTTCTTGGTGCTATAGTAAATGGAATTGATTGTCTCATTTCCCCTTTCTATATTTTCATTATTAGTGTATAAGAAAGCAACTGATTTCTGTGCATGGATTTTGTATCATTCCACATTACTGAATTGGTGTATGATTTCTATTAGTTTGGGGGTGGAGTCTTTTGGGTTTTCCATGTAAAGTATCATGTCATCTGTGAAGAGAGTTTGACTTCTTAGTTGCCAATTTGGATACCCTTTATTTCTCTTTGTTGTCTGATTGCTGTTGCTAGGACTTCTAGTACTATGTTGAACAAGAGTGCTGATAGTGGGCATCCTTGTCGTGTTCCTGATCTCAATGGAGAGGCTGTCAGCTTTTCCCCTTTGAGGATGATATCCCCTGTTTATTTATTTATATTTAAAGGTAGTCGTCTCACCTAGTAGTTTCTATAAAATCTCAACAATACTAGAGACACTTGCAATCTTTGCCTTGTTCTAGATTTTTAGGAGTGAGGACTCTAAGATTTAACTTTTTTTTTTTCTCAGATTTAACTATCAAGTATGAGATTGGATTTAGCATGAGCTAAGTGGGTGTTACCCTGTTAAGGAAGTATCAATTTATGAATACTTAAATAATTTTAGGAAAAATAACTATAGAATTTTTGTAATACAAGAAATAATTATGTACATTTTTCTTTAATTCAGTCAAGTTTGTGAACTGTACAGCTCTTTTCCATCCCTTCAATTATTCCATAGCAGTCCTGCCCCAGCTCCACAGGATCTACATTTTTAAGAGTCCCCAGGGGATGTCAGGAACCATGGGTAGTGCTGAAGCCAATATATACCATGTTTTTTCATATACAATGTATTTATAATAAAGTTTAACTTCTAAATTAGACACATGAGGGATTAACACATAATAATAAAATTAAACAATTATAACAGGCACTCTGATAAAAATTCTCTCAAAATATCTTATTGTCCTGTCTTCACCCCTCTTCTTTTGATGCCATGAGATGCAGTGAGGTGAATGACACAGGGTTAGGCTACTAGTGACCTTCTCCTATACTCGGTAGGAGGGTCTAGTGCGGGGACACTGATTGATCATGGTCACGGAACCTGTGGAGAGCCAAACTGTGGGTAAGGGGGACTACTGTATTTTGTATCCATGCTATTTGTTACTGATAATTGAATAAAGAAGTGCTGAATGTTCTAGTACCTATTAATGTCAAGTGATTCCTGGTGTGGTGTGAGACTTGGAGTGGTCCGTCTCTCAGGTCTTATGATTTCCCGTAATCTGAAGATGCTTCCTTCACAGACATTGACTGCATCTTCCAAGTGTGTCTTCTCCATGTTACCCCTCAGGTCCCTCAGCCTCTTCTGAATCAAAGAAAATTCTCTAACCAACCTCTCTCCTCACCTGAGGTCCTTCCCCATTATTGAAATATAGACCTATTACTTCTCTGATGCTCTCGTGTGTGCATTTCTTGGTTTTCACTGGCACTTGCTGGTTTTTTGCTTTTGTTCTTGTTTTTTATTTGTTTTTTAGCGAGAGAGAATAAGCAGGGGAGGGGCAGAGGGAGAGAAAAAGAGAGACTCTCCAGCACAGTCTGTACTACGTGCAGAGCTGGTCGTGGGGCCCCATCCTACAACCCTGAGATCATGACCTGAGCTACAATCAAGAATCTGATACTTAACCTGGTGCCCCTTGTGGGCCTCTCTTAGACTCACCACGTCCAGAACACCTCACTGCTCTGTGCTTATCCTCATTTCTTTATCTATGATTCTCTCATTCTTCAGCATATTTTCCCATTTTGAGGAAAAGAGATATGATCAGAATAGTTTTTCTTATTGACTTTTAATGATACTCAGGAATAAACAGAAAAAAAAGTAAAACAAACAAACAAAAAAAAAACAGAAACCAAAACCTGTCTCTAGCAACTCTGCTCACATACCAGAAGTCACAGTTGTCCCTGAATCAGAATGAAACTATTCTTTTTTAACTTACCATATCCCATTTAAAAAATCTAGAGGCCAATGTTCTCTTGGTTTTCCAGAGATTTAATTCCAAGCTACACATACACAAGACTCGGTTCTTTCATGTTCATTAGTTGTTGCAAGAAGTCTAAAAATTGTACACAAGAAAAGCAAGACACTCACTTTCTCTTGCCACCCTTATTTATTTAGTTCTTAGTTTTTAGTTAATTTCCCTACAACTGCAGAATTAGATCATTGTGAGTAGGGCCCTAATTATGCAGACTGATTTTGAATTTAAAGCAAATACTTTCCTCAAATGCTGAATAGACCAAATATTCAGGAAACCTCATGTTAACCCTGACTCTGCTATTCATTTGCTACAAGAATATGGTAAGTTGATTTAACATCTGTGCCTCAAATGTATTAGTCAAATGAAAATGGATAAATGTAGGTAACACACACTGAAGTATCTTGAAAAACTAGAAAACCTTATATTAGTAACTGAAAATTATCCTCAAGATGATAAGTTTTACTTTCCACATGTAAATTTAAGAAAAGCCTCAGTCAATATGTCAGTTTCCCACATTTTAAAATATTGTATGAATGTAGAACTTTTATTTCTACAACTGGCACCAATTAAACCCATGTGTCATATAAGAGGAAAGCTATCCTAGGGCGCCTGGGTGGCTCAGTTGTTAAGTGTCTGCCTTGGGCTCAGGTCATGATATCAGGGTCCTGGGATTGAGCCCCTCCCAACCCCAACCCATCAGTCTCCCTGCTGGCGGAAAGCGTGCTTCTCCCTCTCCCCCTGTTTGTGTTCCCTCTCTTTCTGTGTCTCTCTCTGTCAAATAAATAAATAAAACTGTGATTTATTTATTTATTTTTAAGAGGAAAGGTATCCTGTATTTATGAAACACTATTTGATAGTTGGGGCTACGTGGGAAGAAGGGGTGCTACTAGATCCTGAAAGGGAAGGTCTTTTGTATCTTTTCTATCCCATTTTATGATTATTCCACATAGTTTCAAAGCGCTATTCCATTTCAACATCAATAAATCTATTTTGTCTGTGGCTGAGGTATTTGAGAATCCAAAGAATTTTTGAAGAAAGGAGAAAACACATATGGAAAATAATGTGGCAGTGGGACCCCATGCACAGGGGTAGGGTAACAGCAACCGTGCTCACAGTTAGTTAATATTCTTGATTATTTTGTGCTGAAGGCTTATATTTATAGTTTCTTCAAGGACTTGCTGAAGTCCATCCCAAAAGAGTTACGGGAAGAACTCAGTGGGGACAAGAACCTCCGAAATAATGGGGGTGTCTTAGTTGGTTTGGGCTACAATAACCATGAAATCCACAGACTGTGTTGCCTGTAATCCACATAAATTTGTTGCAGTCTTGGAGTCTGGGGAGTGTGAGATCAAGGCATTGGCAGATATCCGATGAGAGTGCACTTTCGGGTTCATGGATTGGGTCTTCTTGCTGTGTCTTCACCTGGTCAAGGGGCTGGGAGCTCTGTGGGGTCTCTTTTATGAGGGCACTAATCCCATCCTGGGGACTCTATCTTCATAGCCTGATCACCACCAGTGCCCCACATCCGGACGCCGTCATACTGAGTGTTAAGATGCAACATAGAATTTGGGGAGCACACATTTAGTCTATGGCAAGGGCGTTGTCACGTCTGTGAAAAAGAAATGAATGAGACAAGAAGTGTGAGGTGAGGCAGGGAGAGCCGGGGACGTCGTGCCATTTACTAGTTTCGTAGCATAATAGTATTAAGTCAAAAGCATTTTGGCTGGAAGAAATGGCTCTCTAGAACGGTCACCAGTGACTTGTGTTTGTCTGTGCTCCTGACAGAAGCAGGGGAGAGGGATGTGTGTGGGGAACCAAACGTGAATGGCTCTACTCCTCACTACCAATCACTTCTTACAAAATTTTTCGAAGTGATTGATGACTGTTGTTTAGCAGTAACAAAATTATTGTGACAAAGGTACATAGTGAAATTAGGATTTTTCAACTTTATTTTCAGGTTGTGGAACCATAACCTTGACCCATCTAAAGGATTTGTTTTTCTTTTTTTTTTCTTTTCTTTTTTTTTTAATGGCACTCTGTATTAATAAAGATATGCCATTCAATGGGAAAAAAGTATAAATACCTGACAAGTAATCTTTTGTTAAACATTAAATAAGATAATTTTAAACATAATGAATATTTAATTTTACATCAACCCTTGTAAACTTTTGAAAAGGAATACTAAGTTCTAGACAGCCAGTATGTTTAAAAAACTCTACATATTATTCATAGCTATATAAGTGAAATAAACCTGTAAATGCATGTCCAAGTGGTTATTTCATGATATTTCTGATTTTACATTTAAAGAAAGCTTAATCCAGTGAAAATTATTGACTGTAGGGATTCATAACTGGAAACATAGTAATTTAAATGATCATTTAATATGTCTCCACTTATACAGGGTAGTTTTCCTCTCAAATGCTGCTGATTTTAAATATTATTCTTTAATTTTGTAGACTTTGCAAATCTGGCCAAAACTATCATTTTTACCTACCTACTATATAATGAGCATAAGTTTTTAAAACTTCACTTGAAGTGACTGGCTGGTTCTGTTGGTTGACTGTCAGACTCCTGGTTTCGGCTCAGGTCACGATCTGAGGGTCCTGAGATGGAGCCTCACCTCAGGTTCCACGCTCAGCTGGGAGTCTGCTTGGAATTCTCTCCTCCCTCTCCCAGTCTCTCTCTTTTTCTCTCTCTAAAATAAATAAATTAATTAATTAAATCTTTTTTTTTAAAGATTTTATTTATTCGACAGAGAGAGAGACACAGAAACAGAAGAAACACAAGTAGGGGGAGTGGGAGAGGGAGAGGCAGGCTTTCCACCAAGCAGGGAGCCTGACGCGGGGCTGGATCCCAGGGCCCTGGGATCATGACCTGAGCTGAAGGCAGACGCTTATGCCACTGAGCCACCCAGGCGCCCCAAGAAAACTTTCAAAAACCACGTATATACATATGAAATACACCACGCACAGATCATATCATATATTACATTTCAAATGTACATTTTCCAAACTGAATATATCAATTAGTATTTATTTTAATGCCATATTTATATCACCTAGATTCTTGACATCATTAAATCATTAACTGAAGAGAACACAAAGGTCCTAATTCACTGATCAACTGGACCTTATGTCCAGTATTTAATGACATTTAACATTTTGACATAGATAAATATGAAAAAATGTAACTTGTGTATTTCTTACCTACCTTATATTGTCTTCCTCCTAAATACTTAGCCTCTTATTCAAGAGTTGATGAGAAAGTTGTGTGGCGCCTGGGTGGCTCAGTGTGTTAAGCCTCTGCCTTCGGCTTGGGTCATGATCTCAGGGTCCAGGGATCAAGCCCCACATCGGGCTCTATGCTCAGCAGGGAGCCTGCTTCCCCCCCTCTCTCTGCCTGCCTCTCTGCCTGCTTGTGATCTCTCTCTCTATCAAATAATTAAAGTCTTTAAAAAAAAGAGTTGATGATAAAAATAACAATGATAAGTGATATAAATATATTGAAAATATAAAAATAGTTGAAACAGGGTTTATTCCAATAATTAGTCACTTGAAATAATGCTTATTTTCTTTAAAAAAAAAAAAAAATCGGGCGCCTTGGTAGCTCAGCCTGTTAAGCTTCTGACACTCGATTTCAGCTCAGGTCATGATGTCAGGATCCTGAGACGGAGCCTGCGTCAGGCGTGCACTCCGTGGGGAGGCCGCCTGGGACTCTCTCCCTCTGCCCCTTCCCCCACTTGTGCACGCTCTCTAAAATAAATGAATAAATAGATAAATAGATCAATAAATAAAATCTTTTTTAAAATCACTGTTTGTCCATCAGCTGGAGTTCCGTTCTAGGGCCCTTTCTGGTTGCAGAGGGAGGTGGGGTTACGGTGCAAGGGAGGGAGAAGCCTGTAGGATTCTGTCCAGACTGAGCACATAGTCTGTAGAATATTCTCCGCGGCTGACTGGTTCTTGCCCTGCAGGATACTCAGGCAAAGAGAGAACTGGGGATGACCATCAGCTAGCTTAGCTCAGAGCTCTTTTAGACGTTCAAAACTTTTAAAAACAACACCTTCTCCATTTGGTTAGGCTTGAAATGAGTATCAGGAATGGCCCTGAAGAGAAGACAGGCTGCAGACATCCCTATAGGAGGCATATATAGTTTCTCTGACAGGTGGGTATGTAGGGGGGTGGCAGAGCAGCCGTTCAGGGTATGGGACACACAGAGCTGGGTGTTGGGTCCCCATAAGTACTGCCTCCATAGGAGTCAGTCTGCCTCCAGCTCCACCTTTGGCCTTGTCTCTACTTCTATCTGTAGGAAAAAGAGAGCAGAAGAATGGATGGAGAGTGGAATAAATGTCCAAATTTATTTGTGTTCAAACTATAGAAATTGAGGTTTCTGGAGGTG
Source organism: Mustela nivalis (assembly GCF_964662115.1). Classification (NCBI taxonomy): domain Eukaryota; kingdom Metazoa; phylum Chordata; class Mammalia; order Carnivora; family Mustelidae; genus Mustela; species Mustela nivalis. The sequence goes on from NC_139039.1 coordinate 37,563,210, forward strand.
TATCAGGAGTCTTTTTGGAGGTGCAGCGTGGTGGGAGTGAGAGGACAGGGTTGTGGAGCGCTCTGGGTCCCCATGTTCTGTTAGGGACAGGTCTACTTTTTGATATTTAGTTCTGATTATTTATTTATTTATTTATTTTTCAAAGATTTTATTTGTTCATTTGACAGACAAAGATCACAAGTAGGCAGAGAGGCAAGCAGAGAGAGAGGGGAAGCAGGCTCCTGCTGAGCAGAGAGCCCTATGCGGGGCTGGATCCCAGGACCCTGGGATCATGACCTGAGCCAAAGGCAGAGGCTTTAACCCACTGAGCCACCCAGGTGCCCCTCTTTTTGATTTTTTAAAAAATATTTTATTTTTAAGTAATCTCTACACCCAACGGGAGTTTGAACTCACAACCCTGAGACCAAGAGTCACCTGATCTACAGACTGAGCCAGCCAGGCGCTCCTCTACTTTTTTGATATTTTTGTGCTAGAATTGTACATATCATTTCATTAAAAACAAAACAAAACTACCGAGTAGCAGAGATTGAAATCCATTGCAAGACCTCACTAGATGGTTCTTCTCAGGGTTATCTCCACACCAACTTAAACTAACCTCTCCTGCATAGCATTCCTCCTGTAGTTTGAGTAATTGGCTAATAAATCTGAAACTAATTTGGTCTAAAGTGTTAATGGCTGATAATGATTTAATGTGTTTCCCCACCCAGGGAACACATTTGCATTTTAATAGAGGTCTTACTGGCAATTTTCTTAACTCAAATGAATGACTTTAATGGCGGGCATTTGAGGAGCAGTAGGGACCAATTTTGGTAGAAGAACTTTTTCTGTATCCCTAAAATCACACCATGTGGTCAAAGCACTCCAATATTACTGCCACTAATGCAGGCAGACTCATCCACGTAGGAAATTTTACTCTGTTTTTGTGAGCCTTGCGTGTAGGTCAAATGCAATTTTGGGGAATTGTGTTCTCTCATCCATTATTGTTGGTGTCTGCTAATATATATACCGAAATTAGGGCTTTCTGAAATCAAAACTTGAGCTGCTACAGTCATATACATACCTTAGCACTGGAACAGAGGTTACGGGTCCCAAAAGAAAGGGAGAAACAAAGCATAGTTCATATTACAGTTAAAACAGTGAAGCAAGTAGACCATCAGTCATGATTACCCATTCATGAAAGTCTGACTAATTGCTTAAAGAAATTCTGCATATGTAGTCATCAAAAATGGACAATAAGGGGTTCTAAAATATCTTCGTATTTCAAAGCTTGTCCTTTCTGTTTGCTTCTATGTCACTCATCTTCACTCAGGTCGGGCAAATGACAAATTTCTCTAGGGGCCATTTCTGCATTGATGTGGGGGATATGTCAGCAGTCTAAGGTGAGAATTGCTAGTCTTGTATCCCTCCCTTTATGTTTCTGACCCAGACTTTCAGGCCACTTCCATATGTACCTGGTACTCTTCAAAGGCATTTATTGGTTTGTTTGTTTATTGCATTCCCTGACTGACTTCAGTGCCTTTATTTCTGTTTTTGTTTTGTTTTGTTTTTAAATATTCTTATTAACACATAATGTATCATTTGCTTCAGGGTCTGTGAGTCATCAGACTTACACAATTCACAGCACTCCCCGTAGCACATCCTCTTCCCAACGTCTATCAAAGGTTTTTAAATACCAGAAAATGGTGGGGAATGACTGATGGAAGGTGATGTTCCCTACACTTAGGAGCACGTTGTGCTTAGTGGCGCCCTCAACCAATTGAGAATAATGATGTACTGAAAATCTTGAGCGGAGGTCAAGGACTAATGGGTTCACAGACAGTCGAGTCCAATGAAATGAAGCAGAAGAGACTCAGTGGTCTGCGACATGAACTTCAATAGCGGTCAGTCCCATTAAATGATTTCCAAGGGGGTCAGTAATTCCTTCGTGGGTCTTAACATGCATTTTATAGAATTTCTCATGAGAAAGTGTACTTTGTAGCACTTTTGCTAAATCACATACTTTAAACCACTGACTTGAGCTGCAGCTTTCATCTCCGGTGAGATGAATCCCTAACTAGGGCACTCCCAGTGCCTTCTCCCACATCAGGCTCTTAAGAAGCCAGGAGCCCTTCTGTGTGGCATCACCACCCTCTGGTTGACATCATAATTAGCAAGATGGAACAGAACTCCACAGGTCAGGGTACTTTCTTGGATATTTGAACGCTGTCCTCTGAGAGGGTGATTTTTAAAAAGTGTCACTAAGTAAATCTGAAGATTTAATTGTCTTCATTAGGCTGTGCGTACATCAGGCAGCATCAGATCTAGCCCCTGAAGATGCTCTGGGCTGGCTACAGAATGGAAGGTTTTTAAAGGGAAGAGCATGGGACAAGGATTTATTAGCAGAAGAAAGGAAAAGATTGGTTCAGTCAAGGTCGCGTTCCCTTAGGAGGGAGGGCAGGGGTCTTATCATCCTGATTACTCCGTCTTCTTTCTTTCCAGGGATGGAAAAGGCCCATGGGGTAGATTGCCTCACTGAGGCTGACCGGAGAAATTCCTGACTGATGGTTACGACTACATTTCTGGGGGAGGTTGAAACTGCAGTTAGGTTAGGGCTTAGCCCCTGTTTGGTGATTTGGGATAAGTTATAGCATTTTGAGCCAGTGATTTTCTTTGTAACTGGGCAGGGGGAGGCGGCGGGTGAGAGAGATCTTTCGAAGGAAATTCCAAGAGAAGTCTTTTAAGTTGTGTCGAGGCTCAGAGTCTACTAAAATTAAAAGAGAAAAAGGAAAACACACACACACACGCACTTCTACCTACAGTAGTCATAGATGTATTAATGGTCCTTCCTATTGTGAAAATATTTTCTGAAGTGGTGTTTCAAATTTAGTGCCAACATTTTTTCCCCACTCTTCTCTGTCCTTTGTTGAAAAACTATCAAAATTTCCTATTATACCTTTTTCAGGATGGTTGTCCCAAAAATAGTTCTTCTGGAAGGCAATTTTGCTTTACAGAAATAAAAAGTACTATTCCTATCTTTGTTTGAAAATGCACCTAATGCGGAACATCATTTTAACTAAGAAGAACTGATACCGGAAGGAGCCACTTAACTTTAATCTGGAAATTTGTGCTACAAGTTCTCAGCAATGTCAAAACAGAGGCTGACTTTGGCCTTCCATGAGGAGGAAGGACAGGCAGTGATTTGCATGAGCCTTGTTTGACAGACGGAGTTATGCTGGCAATCTTGGGCGTAGCAGGCCATGCATTCCTTTACTTCCTGTTTGACTTTCGAAGCATGATTTGCATCAAAGGGCTGTTTTTGCAAAGAGGGTTCAGAATTTCAACCATTTCGCAAAGATTTCTCTTCTAATACCACGTTATTTAAAGGAACTTGTTTTCTGAAACATCAACATCTTTCCATCCTTTTCTTCAATTGTCTTGTCTTGTGTTCAGCAGCCCATATGCCTTAGGCACAACACCTGTCCAGCACCTTACCTGCCGTTCAGGTACACATCCAATGGCATGTCCAATGGCATCGGGACCAGACAGACTCTTTCAACAGAAGCTATTTCTAGTTATATACATTTTTAAAAAGATTTGATTTATTTATTTGACAGAGAGAGAGAGATAGCAAGAAGGCAGAGAGAGGGGGAAACAGGCTCCCTGCTGAGCTGAGAGCCCGATCTGGGGCTCGATCCCAGGACCCTGGGACCATGACCTGAGCAGAAGGCAGCGGCTTAACTCACTGAGCCACCCAGGCACCCCTAGTCATATACACTTTTTTTAGCCATTTTATTTTTATTTATTTATTTATTTGACTTAAATCTTACTCAGTTAACATACTTTGCAATATTGGTATCAGAACTAGCATTGAGGAATTCATCACTTACATATGAGACCCTGTGCTCAACATCACAGGCTCCCTGCTTAGTCCCCCTGGCCTAGCTAGCCCGTCCCCTGCCCACCTCCATCCATCAACCTTCCGTGCGTTCTCTGTCCTCAAGGGTCTCTTACCACTGGGGTACCTGGCTGGCTCAGTAGGTGAACTGTGGGCCTTCAGCTCAGGTCGCGGTCCTGGAGTCCCAGGATGGAGCCCCTGGCGCAGTGGGGAGCCGGCTCCTCCCCGCTCACACTCCCTCTCTCTCTCATGCACTCTTCTCTGAAATAAGTAAATAGAATCTTTAAAAAAATAAATAATTTTAAAAAGAGTCTTATGGCTCCCCCCCCCCTTTTTTTTCCTTTTCCCTCTCCCTTATGTTCCTCTGTTTTCTGTCTTAAACGGAGATAAAGACAAATAGCACATGCTCTCACTCGTATTTGGAACTTAAGATAGCCTTTTTCGTTTTTAAATACTGCCTCCCCCCGAGTTTCATCTGTCCCTCTTATTAGATGTACTTTGAGTTTTCTCCTTTTAGTCTCCATGACTCCCGACATATTTAAAATAGGTATGTATTTTCTATCTCACAGTCTTCCTGGGCTGTATTTTGTGTGCTTTTCTTGAATTTTCCTGATCACTATTTTTCAAGTTGGCTTAGTTGCCTATTCAAACTATCCAATGATAGTTTTATGTAATGAACCATGTTGTTATTACTAGAATTTCTAAACCAATCTTTTATTTTCTTAGAAGGTTCTATTTATTCTTATGGTTTCTAGTTTTGTAAGGCTTTGGCAATTTCAAGTATATACATTGTTAACTTTCATTTAGAGCTTTCTGTTATTTTTTTTTTTTAAGATTTTATTTATTTAACAGAGAAAGAGAGGTCACAAGTAGGCAGAGAGAGGGGGAAGCAGGCTCCCCGCTGACCAGAAAGCCCGATGGGGGGGCTCTATCCCAGGAGCCTGAGATCATGACCTGAGCCAAAGGCAGAGGCTTAACCCACTGAGCCACCCAGGCGCCCCTCTGTTATTTTTAATTTGTGTTTTTGTTCGTGGCCTGTGTGGACTTTATCTTCCCACCTCCTGTCTCTCCCTCTCAGTGCTTTCTTTTCTCACGTTGTCGGGATACTGATGGGGACTCACCTGTAGCAGGATGTTTGCTTTGCTTTCCCGGTGGAACTCAGACTGCGGCCTGTGTCTTGGGCGGGTGAAGCGTGTATCTTTGCGAGGTATCCAGGCGTTCATTGGTTCCTGGCCAGTTTTCACATTTACTTCTTGTTTTGAGGTCTCTGCGTCCAGAAACAGCTGTGAATTTGGATTTCACACTCATAATCAGCAGCAGCATGGGCCTCTGCTCTCCCATGGGGACTGTTTGCTTTCTCTGGGCAGCCAAGGGACTTCCTTGCTGCCACTTCCCCCGTGCATGGAGAGATTTCTTGTTCCTGTTCAGAGGCCAGGGCGGCTTGAAGTGACTCGAGAATTGACAGAAGGACCACATTTCCCAGTGGCCGCATACCCGAGGGTCTGCAACCCAGACTCCTTTCTGTAGCCCCCAGCTCTCCCATCCTGAGCTGCGTCCCTGCGTTTACCAGCCAAGAAGTCCTCTCTGTTAATTGTGAACTCAACTAGGTACCAAATATGACATTGTTTTATTTTATGCAGCATTTCCATGTGATGAGAACGAGAAGAAATGCTGTTCTGGTCAATTCGTCTACCATGGTGGGGTATGAGTCTGCACAGGCTGCCCTAACAAAGCCCCGACAGCCCCAGTCCCATGACAGACTAGAAGCATCACACAGTTCTGAAGACAAGAAGTCCACAGTGAAAGTGTCGACATAGCTGATGCCTCTCGAGGCCTCTCTCTCCGGCTTATAGAAGGCCGTCTTCCCTCTGTCCTGGTCTATGTCCTCACTCCTCTTCCCAGAAGGACACGAGTTACGTGGGTTTAGGGCCCACCCTAATGATCTCCTTGTAACCTAACTGCATTGTTAAAGGCCCTATCTCCAAAGCCAGTCACAATCAGAGGTCCTGGGGTTTAGAACTTCAACCTATGAATTTTGGAGGGCCACAGTTCAACCCATGAGAGTGAGGAAGAAAAGAAAAGAGAAGGAAATCTGGCTGGGTTGGTATGTGTAATAACAATATTAAACAGTAGAAATGTAATAATTCCGTGAACTCTTGCTAATGGCCTACTGTTTGGTGTTCTCTGATTTAACTTCATTTTAAGGGAGACTGGTAAAGGGGCGCCTGTGTGCCTCAGTCAGTGAAGTGGCTGCCTTCAGCTTAGGTCATGATCCCAGCATCCTGGGATCAAACCCCACATCGGGCTCCCTGCTCAGAGGGAGCCTGCCCTCGCCTTCGGTACCAACCCTCACTCTCTCTCTCAAGTACATAAATAAAATCTTCAAAAAGAAAAAAAAAAAAAAAACAAGACTGGTAAAGACGGATGAAACATTGTGACTTTACCAAGATGATAGGCATGACTCTGTCTTTGTCCCGTAGTGGGCCCCTTGCTTCAGCCTGGAGCACACAAGCTGTCTGCAAGGTACTGACAGCAGTGTGATGAAAAAGACATGTCAGCTTTCAGGGTTCATGAAGCATATGTTCCATGAGCTAGGAGAGAAAACACCCACTTATTTAAATGACAATAATTTATATTCTCAAAGGAATAAAGAATCACACCAAAACTCCTCCTTTTCCCTGTCTTGTTACATTTCCATTGCAATCCTGGGAGTTGGGTCAGAATCTGCCTTCTAGGCTGCCGTCCATAGTGCTGCTTACCCTATGAGCAGCTGCACTGGTCCTGTCTTCCTCAGTCCTGCGCAGCCCTGGGCAGTGCTGCATTTGATGAGGGAGCAGGAGGCTGGCTGAGGACAAAGCAAGAGCTGGCGCCTTGCACCCCCCCCCCCTTCATCCGCTCCCCTCCATAGGTGTAGCATTCCTCAGGCACCCCTGACTGCCATAAAATGATAAATAGTTAACTTGCTGGGATCGCAATCCTGCAAAACAGGAGTCTCCCTTGGTTTGCAAAGGTCCTTGAGATTACAACAAAGAAGTTACCTTATCAATAGCCCAATTTCCAAAGACACAGAACTCAGTTCCTCAAGCCTAATGCCACCCTCCCCTCCATAAAAACCGAAGGAGGTGGAGGTAGAAGGAAAAGTAAATAAAGTTAAATTTCTTCTAAACCTAAATCTCATTAACAAGGATGCTTGATAGCAGGAATGTAACATTCCACCAGACTTCCAATTGTCTTTACTTGATAACAACTAAGCCTTCAATATCCTGATAGTATTCTTTGCCCCAATAGCCCTTCTGAACACCCCTTTGTCCTTACCTACCCAACTCCTGTGTATATAACCTACCACTCCTAACAACCCGGGGCGGCAGCCGCATCTCTGCCTGCCCACGGGTCCTGTCCCCGTGCTCTAATAAATCACCATTTTGCACCAAAGATGTCTTAAGAATTCTTTCTTTAGTCGTCAGCTCCGAACCTCACCCCACCGAACCTGACTTAGGTTCTGGGACTTCATCACATTGGTCTGTCTTCCTCAGTCCTGGGCAGCCCACGCTCCCCCTGAATCCCTGCTTGCCGTGTCATCATTACAGCACTGTGTCATCATTGTTGTGTCTGTTCCTAAACATGATTAAAAACACAACTTTGGGAGCCAGGTATCTTTTCAGTTATGCCCCAGTTCTGCTTTCTGATCTTGGAGAAAGTAATTTTAACCTCTCTGGGTTTGTTTCTTTATATTTAAAATAAGCATCTGAGTCCCTTACCACTTTGGATTGCTGTAAAAATTAAAATAAGACTATGTGTATAATGTTTTAACAGTGGTGTCTACTGCACAGTACCTATTAGATAACTGGGAGTTATTTTTTATTGCTATTTCCCACAGGGCTGCTGGTGTGATCTTTCTAAACCTCCGATCTGATCACGTTAAGTCCCTCAGTAAGATCTGTTGATAACGTTTTTCAAACATCATGATAAAGGTCCTTTGTAATGTAGTTTCTATTACTCTAACCCCAAACTTTGCCAAGCTTCGGTTGAATGAATTACCCCATGGCTTTATGGAATTAGAAGATTTGATGACTTTCTTTTCCTTTTATAATTCCACTGGGATGCCCTTTCTGAGATTTTCCTGCCTCTGCTCAATCTGGTTAACTGTATCTGTCTTTGAAGTCAGAACTCAAGCTTTATCTTTCCCAAATGCTTTCTCTTCCGGATGCCTCTGCAGACAGCCCTCCGTGTCTCCCTGAGCACATCCCGGTTCGGGACTTTTTGAAATCTCTCATCCCTGTTTGTTTCGATCTGTGCCGTCGCGAGGAGTCGTTCATCTCCGTTTCGTCACTTCTCACGTATGGTTTTGTATTGACAAGACACTGAAATTCTGAAATCAGTTAAATGTGGAATAAGATGACTTAAACATATTTGTTCACAGTTCCTACTGGTTCAGTATGAAATACAGGGGTCTGTACTTCCATGTGATCACATGGAAAAAAGGATTTATTTCTGGTTTTTCTGTTGAGTGGATATAAGGTAAATGGGTAGACTGTAACAAGAGAGAAATTTTAGGTGAATTGTGGAAACTTCAAATAATTTCCACTATCCATATCCTCAGAAATGTATTAGAACTCCCTCTGAGGAAGCTAGATTTCATAAGCTCCCATCATGGAAGGGCCAATCTGGAAGTTTATGAAAGATATTTTGATATTGCACGGGCAGTGTCCCTGCTGGGCTGATTTGCCACTTTTCTAAGGAAGCTGCTTTTCCAATAGTGGGACCCAGGAATCTGTATTCCTTAAGTGCATCCTGGTGATTCTGACACAGCGAGTTCACCAAAGTTTCTCAGAAGACTAGGTACCCTCCAGGCACTCTCCTCAACTTCGGAGAGGGTAAAATATCAATCATATTTTGAAATAATGGTTTTAATGGGCTGATTTGTAAATTGTGTAATTTTCAGAACAAAACATGAATGTGTATGAAAAATAGAGCAGAAACATTTTTATGTAGCAGTTCTAAAGCCAGGTGAGTATACTTAGCACAACATTTCATTGATCGATAGCTCGCAGACTTCCCCTCTCTCCCAAGGAGAGACATTTTCTAAGCAGCTATGCAAAGGTAAAGAAAGCTGTCTATTGTGTTTTGTGGCTTTGTTTTGTTTTAAGGCAAAGCCTGTAGGAAGTCTCTCAGTGTTCCCTGATACTCAGTGGTTCTAGAATCTAGTCTACGGTCTGTCCTTGGAACACGGTACCTGGAACAGAAGTCAGCTCGGTCTACTCTGATTTTCAGCCTGTAATCTGAAGTCTCGTGAGTTCTGCCAATGCAATGGAAAAAGTGAATCTTCACCTGGAAAAGAACATGAATGAGGTGGTCAGGAGAACTTGAAGCCAAACAGGAAGATCTTTGTTCTTAAAAAAGTGTCTTCTAAAATATGTAGTTATAGGGTCATCTAGGTGACTCAGCTGACTGGGTGTCTGAGTCTTGGTTTTAGCTCAGGTCATGATCTCAAGGCTGTGAGACAGAAGCCTGTGTCGGGTTCCGTGCTCAGCACAGAATCTGCTTGAGATTCTGTCTCTCCCTCTGCCCCTCCTTAAATAAATAAGTAAACTTATCTTTAAAAATAATAAAATATGAGGTTATCCTCATTCAGTATTATTAGCAGGAAATACTAGCTTCATGGTTTAAGACATTGTGTTGGAGGCCAGTCATTAAATAATAAAGAGTCATACATGGTTCCCTCCACTACGTTGCCCATTTTTATAGCTGGTCTGAGGAGCTCTGTGTGGCTGATCATCAGTTCAAGACAACGTCAGAGATACTAAGAATGGACACCGCAGGCAGTTATGGTGTGCATAGGTCTTCTGCTGATTCTTGAAAGTGGTATTATATTGGGGGGGGGGGTGTGGGTAAGCTATCCTGCATTTGTGATGTCAGAAAGGTGCCGGTATCAAAATAGATCAATGTGGACTCTGTTTGAAGGATATTTAGGGGGAAAAAAATATGAGATGCACTTAACAACAGATATAAAGGCCAGAGTGTGGAGTCCCTTCTACGCCAGAGAATTATAATGCAGAATATGTAAAAACTCTACCAGATAGGTACACTTGCCTTCAAACAAGAAGTCGTGAGGTGGTGTTCTTCAGGGTCACCACAGAAGAAGGGTGTTAGTCCTCTATTCTCGGAGAAGACAGTTGGGTCATGACTTTGTGACAGAGTAGCTGGATGTCGGTGTGTGTTTGTGTTTAGGTGTCAGGTTTAAGGTCCTGGCGTATGTGTCGTATCTTTGGGTGACATGGCGTGCCCCTTCTGGTACACGGGGGAATGCCTTACACGGCTGCTCTTTCCTAGAAGTGTCTTTCTTAGTGTGGGATTGTTAGAATATAGAACTGTGCAATATTTTTAGAGACTCAATGGCAGCTAAGTTTTGTAAGCCTCACTAAAACCAAAGTAAACCAGTTTTTACTACAGGACTGCTCAGATTCTTTTCTGTGCTACAGGATGGCAAGGTTCATCAACACAGATGCATCCTGAGTGCTTTCCAAACTTGTGAGCCCTGATAGTTCTGTGTCTACCCCACCTTCTCCTCTAGACACACAGACATTCAGAGCATTCGAAAACAAACACTTCATTAAGAAGCAAACAAAAAACTCTGGGGGAAAACGTGCTTACTTTAAATGACCAATAGGATATAAAGATGGTTAAAGAAGTGGCTTAAGTGGGTAGGAGAAGAATAAATGAAACAAGATGGGATTGGGAGGGAGACAAACCATAAGTGACTCTTAATCTCACAAAACAAACTGAGGGTTGCTGGGGGGAGGGGGTTTGGGAGAAGGGGGTGGGATTATGGACATTGGGGAGGGTATGTGCTTTGGTGAGTGCTGTGAAGTGTGTAAACCTGGTGATTCACAGACCTGTACCCCTGGGGATAAAAATATATGTTTATAAAAAATAAAAAGAATAAAAAAAAAATTAAAAAAAATATTGAATTCAAAATTATGGGAAAAAAAAAAAAAAGAAGTGTATGGAAATAGAAAACATGGGGTTGATCAATGTGGTGATGCTAGGTGAAACGTGTTCTGTAATCACCACCCGTCAGAAGCTCTATAGAATGACACAAGCATCACGCTAGAAAGAAAAAAAAATGCTATAAGAATTCAACTTTGTAAAGTTGGATCTTATTCAAGCAAATGTTTATTGAAATCTGGGTTTGTGCTAGATACCTCAGCAAAAATAAATAAGTAAATTAATAAACAGGATTCTCACTGATACAGTAAGTGATATAATCAGGTCCTAGCAAAGTGATTTCTGTTTACAGTTACTGGGGTGTGGGACTTTGAAGGCACGTTCAGAAATGTGTCAATTCATTCACTAAGTAATAACTGATTACCTACTGAATACATTGCAGCAGTAGGTGCTGCATAGACTATAAAATAAGTAAAAATATGTCTACTAGGTGTGCTGGGGGAGAATACAGGATTACAAATGGAAAATGTTTAAGTGACAATAAAACACATTGCCAACACATTAAAAGAAAGAAGTGGATAAATTATAAATGTTCTCTGCATTCTGGAAGAGGTCGGTGCTAGAGACCAGGGTTTGAATATGCAGGTGAATGGTCAGATCTCTTCTTGTCTTAATACCTCCTCAAATTTGTATTCTTTGAATTTGAATAAAGCTACATTAAGTTCTTTTTAAATTAAAGCCACACTTCTAAGTCAACTATTCTTGATCGTAAGATTTACGTTTCTGGAGATGGAAATTCTTAGTTTGAAATACTGCTTGGATCAGTGGAGAAATGTGGATCCTGCGAGAAGGTGATATGCAGCAAGGTATATTTGAAAAACTTTCCCCTGATTCTGATACACATACTATGCCCTTTTCTTTGCACACCCTTACAGCATGCGCCATCTGACCAAGACCACTGGCTTTCGTTATGTAGGCAAGAGCATCAAACACTGAATTTTGCAAAGACTATTGGGGGCACCTATGTGACTCAATTGGTTAAGTCCCCAACTCTTGATTTCAGCTCAGGTCATGATCCCAGGGTCACGACGTGGAACTCCCCCTCTGGCTCTGCACTGGGTATGGAGTCTGCTTAAGATTCGTTCTCTCCCTCTCCCCCTCCCCTGCTGAAGCATTCTCTTTCCAAAAAAAAAAATTAAATTTTGCAAAGAAAATTGGAATCTCTTTCAATGGATATATACCAGTATTTTTTCTGCCAGATTTTGCATCTAATTGATATTGTATAATAAGCCACCTCATTCAATTGCAAATTATAAATAGCATATAATAATTCAGATAACCATAAACTGTGACCAGCAGAAATAAAAATATCACCCTATTTTTTTCAGAATATCAAATAGTCATTCTTTTCTGAGAGCACATATTTAAAAATTGTTTTTTGGGGTCCTAAGGGTAAATTTCCCCTTTTAAAATATTTTTAAAACTGTGCAGTAGACTCAAATGCATAATTAACTTCCCAGATATTTTCAAGTGACAATAATAACTTTGTTTTAAGATCACTACCAATTAAAGTTCCAGAGTGAAAGAAGATATGATGAATCCCTGAATTATTATCCAGTTTGCTTTTCATCATTTTTCTGAAAATTATGTTCTTTCATTTCCCAGAATAGTTAAGAAATTCTGTGTTAAAGAACTTCCTAGTTACTAAGATAAGAAATATGGCTCTATCAGTGTTTGTAAAAAATGTTTCTTGGGAAACCATATTTGTGATTCTGAATTTGTAGTTGAATAGTAATAAGGCTCCTTTTGTAATAGGCCTTGTATATATCCTCATGCTAGATCTAGCATATGGCTCATAATTCAGAAATGTCTTATGATTTTTAAGTTGGTAAATATTTTTATTTTTCATGTTATTTAAAAAGTGTTTTGCCTGAATCTAGCTATTTGGATTGCTCTGGTTTGATCTGCAAGACGTCATCCCCATCCAGGTGATTCTGGCCAGACTGGTCATTCCAACCTTTGTTCAGGCCGGTTCCCAGGAGGGCGACTTCCCATCGGAAGTCACCTAGCACAGGTGTGTAATCCGATCGGACGGCCCCATGGCCACCCGGGTCTGAGAGACAGTGCAGCCCACTGACTCCGGATGGAGTCTTCTGGGGCTCTGCATCCCAAGGCGATCCGGAGATGAGGTGTTTTCAGTAAAGCTTCAGGTTCCCTAAATCTTGTTTCAAAAACTAACGTTAAAAAGTAGTTAGAAAGAAAGAGAATCTTTTGAATTCTTCCCACTGGGCCCTTTTCTTCTCTCTCCTCCCCCTCACTCCTCCTCTTGCTCCTCCTCCTCTCTTCCTTTTCCTCTCTCTGCTTTTTGAGGGAAAAGGGTATTTGAAAGGAAACATGCGTGCACGTCTCTCCTCCCGGGCTCCGGGCTCAGAACCTGGCAGTGCAGACGGGACCACCGCTTCCTAGGGTGGTCCCCATCGGAGCTTGCCCAGCGCCATCCGTAGGCCAGCACGCTGCTGTGTCCCGGGGACAGGCAGATGGGGCGCCGTCGACGCTCCCTCACCTCGGACATGGGAGGAACATCCCAGGCATATGACAAAGGTGTCCTGGGGCACAGGTTATGAACAAAGGAGCAGCCAGTTCTTAAGCATGATTTAAGAAAAATCACAAAAGAAAAGATGACCCCAAAGCCTTCCACGTTGTGGGGATCTTTGCGGGCACACTGGAAGGAGACCTGAGCAGCAGCAGGACGGGGTCACCAACGTCCCGGCCCCTCAGCCCTGAACCTGCGGAGAGAGCCTCCCCAGCCTTGAGCTCCCCGAGACTTCCAGCCTCACCCCTCACGGTCCGCTCCTTCTCGGCCTCGCGCTCCCCAGCCGGTCTGTGTGGGGACACCCGTTGGTACTCTGCCCTGCCTCCCCTAGCCCCACTCCTACACGTGCTTGGTCCCGGACACTGTGCCTGCATCTGATCAGGGATGATTTCTTAGCCAAACGAACGTTCTGCAGCAGTGCTGATCGCCGACCGAAGTATCTGGTCTGTTCTCCAGGTTCCTGCTCTGTTCTTCCTCAACCCTTTCTCTCATTTGTTATTGTTATCTGTTTCTTGTTTTTTTAAAAGATTATTTATTTATTTATTCTACAGTCAGAGATCACAAGCAGGCAGAGAGAAGGGTAAAGAGAGAGGAGGAAGCAGGCTCCCTGCTGAGCAGAGAGCCCGATGCGGGGCTCGATCCCAGGACCCTGAGATCATGACCCGAGCCAAAGGCAAAGGCTTTAACCCACTGAGCCACCCAGGCGCTCCAGTTTCTCACTTTTTAAGCACTTTTATAGCGATGTTCTTTCCCTGTATTCATTAATTGATTTTTTTATTGAGGCATAATTTATAAAAATGAAATGTGCCCGTTTCAAAGATATATTTTGATAAGGTTTCAAACAACATATGTATGGATAGGTAGATGTATATATAGATGTATTCTCTTTATATTTTAAGTACTTTCTTTTTGGGGGGAATGGATTTAATTTATTACTTTTGTCAATGACACTCAATTATATTAATTAAAACTTTTAGCAAACCATACTTAGGTTTTTCCTCCTTTGAAACATCTTGACTTTCTTTTAGGCATGTTTTCAATTTAACATGCATATCTTGACTATTGTACATTTAAAAAATATGCAGGTCATTATTGAGCGATGTGCTGTCATCAAATAAACCTACACTTTTATACATTAAGATCTTGTAAGAACAAAGTAAAGTAAACATGCAGGCTAGTAATAAATAACATTTAAATTTTTAAATGTAACATTAATTGTATTTGTTAATAACAATAAATAAGAAAGAATTTATGCAATTAAATTCAATTTGTAATATTCACCAAATTGGTGGATTTTTCTTTTTTTTTATTTTTTAAGTGATACATTGTGATATTAATTTTTTTAATTTTTTAATTTTATTTAATCTTATTTCTTTTCAATGTTCTAAAATTCATTGTTTATGCACCACACCCAGTGCTCCATGCAATACGTGCCCTCCGTAATACCCCAATTTGGTGTTTTTTAAAAAATTTTTTTTGTCTTTAAATTTTGATTTCAGTATAATTAACATACAGTGTTATATTAGTTTCAGGCAGACAATATAGCAATTCCACAATTCTACACATTACTCAGTGTTCATCATGACCGGTGCTGTCTTCGGTCCCTGTCACCTGCTTCAGCACACCCCCTCACCCCCGGGTAACCCTGCTCTTGCTTCAGCAGCACATATACTAAAATAGTCACCAAATTTGAATCTCACTTTTTGGCTTGAAAACCAGAGATCCTCTCTCTGATTTCTTTGCTGGGTTTAATTACTTCATTTCAAAATATCAAGGTTTTTGTTTCATGGTTGTAAAGTTTACTGATCTTAAGAGGTTAAGTAGCAAGCTTCTCTACTTATTAAGAAAATAACCCCACGTGTAACCAAATATTTCCTTTGTGGCTTTCTGTGGTCTGACATAAGCAGGATGGATGTGTTGGAGCCATGCGTTATTAGAGTCATAGAATCAAAGCTTATCCTGTTTTAATCCTACTCTGTGTATCCAGATGTAAATAACAGCCATCTAAAACATCCTATTACATCTTAAAAACTTATTTTCTTGTTCTTGCTCAGAAGATTTAGCCCCTTTTACTCTCTTCATGGTCAAGCCCTGTCCATCCCTCAAAGCTAGTTCAAACACCATATACTTTCCTTACAAACCAATCCCGAAATACTTGTCTTCCTTCAATGGAGATAGGAATTAACACAATACATTCTCAGTGCGATGAAAAATTATGTGTAGGGACAGTAATGCGGGTCTAAAACCTTCTAAAGTTTTATCTGGCCTATGTTTTCATATTTCATTAAACACTTAAGATCCTAAAGGCAAGGGTTTTTTCTTTTTTTTCTTTTCTGGCATTTGTTCCCCAAACCTTTGATTTACTCAACTGTTTTACCTTTTGTGAAAATAATAAAGTTGAACATAAGAAAAGCCAATGCATAGATATGTTCAAATACATCATATCTGTATCAAGATATTATGAACTTTGGGGCACCTGGGTTCCTCAGTGGGTTAAGCCTCTGCCTTTGGCTCAGGTCATGATCTCAGGATCCTGGGTTCGAGTCCCACGTCAGGCTCTCTGCTCAGCGGGGAGCCTGCTCCCCTCTCTCTCTGCCTCCTTGTGATCTCTCTCTCTCTCTCTGTGTCAAATAAATAAAAAATCTTTTAAAAAAAAAAGGTACTATAAAATTTAATTCAGTGTGTACTGAGTCCCAACCAAATGGAGCCAAGGGTGAAAGGAAGTTGGAGGGAATTGGAGGCATGAGTTTAACTCCTTCGTCCACTCGTTTTCCGACAGCAGGTAAAACAAAGTGAAAGCAGTGAACGAAGAAGTAGGGTTACAACCTCAAATTATTTCCTTCGTCTTCGGAGGAAATCAAACAGAATGTTATGATGGAAAATATTCCTGGGCTAGACCTTCACGTTCCATGCACTTTTTTTTTTTTTTTTAGTCTAAATTTGAAGTAAGAGAATTACCATAGAAGTGGAAAGAACACTGTAGCTGTCTAGTGATCTGTTTATAAACAACCCATAACTCCTATGCATATCCGAATTTTTAACATCACCGTGGCAAGGTTTCCATATGTCAAATCACAGTTTGAATGAAACTGATCACCTCTTTCAAGAATCGTATTTCGTAAGATAGCACATTAAGTGTATTTATTTATATAGCTGCAACTTTAGTACTACTACATACACATTCCATTTTATTTACATTTCTTGAGAAATAGGTTCAAATTCATCACCATGAGTAAAGCAGTTACATGAAGAGAATAATATGGATAGGATTCCAACTGCTAAAGGAGGGGAAATCAATAAGATTTTTGATTGAGATTCTCATACTGTGTGTATCGTGTAAGATTTTAGAATGTCAGCCAAGAGAGAAATTAAATATGCATAAAATATAGAGATGTATTTTTCTCATTTTTTATTAAAAGGATGTTTAGAATGCCACAGCACTCATAAACAGCTGGGGCAAAGAAGAAATATTTCTTTCTTTCTTCTTCTTTTTAATAGAGAAAAATATTATCCACAGTTCTACAATCAACAAAATTTGATTTCCTGATGAATTTTTCTCCTTGTCTTTCCAAAACTATTGTTTCTCTCTTTATTTTATCTCACCTCACTGATATGCAAACTTTTTAGGAGACATTCTTTAAGACAACAGAAGTGTTATCTAGAAATACCCGTTTGTAGCATATATTTACAAACGGTTAAGGTGTCGTTATTCCATAAAGAGTCTGCGGATGTTTATGAGATACAGGTGCTGAGATCTCTTATGGTTCTATTCTTATCAGTTAAATGAGAAAGGTCCACTTTCAAGGATAACCGTGCAGCCCTTACCTACATGTTGGACAGACACCCTTAACCTCTATGAGGACAAGTGCATTTGGGTAAAACCCTGTAGAAGATGGTATGTTATCTGGGTGATGATAGGGGTCCAGGGCCACTGAAGGACGGGGTGAGAAGGGTGAGCTCTGGCTCCTCTCAGATACTAGGGTTTGGAGGCAACGTTATATGCAGTGTCAGTGACAGAGTAAAGCAGTCTGCTTAAAAGAGAGGTCCTATGGGTACAGAAGCCAAAGAGGATGGATTAAACCCAAGACAGACCATCTGGAATCTGTCCTTTAAGAAAAGGGAAGTATTTGAATGCCACAGGCGCCGAGCAGGCTTTGAGGGCTGCAGCAAGTGACAGAAGTCATCTTTGCAGATATGGCGTCCTACAAGTTACTGACTGAGTGATGGAAACAGGAAAGTCTAGAAATCTAGGAGGACGTCCCCACTAAAGAACGTTGTCCAGTGCTCTGGACAGTATCTAGTTGGTCAAAGACACAATCCGTGATGACAGAGCAGGGCCACGGGGAGGGAAGGCGCAGCTGGTGTTGCGGGGGATGGAAACACTGGAGCTGGCGCGCGCGTGCACGTGTTTGAGATTCGGGTGGCCAAACCGAGGCAAAGCAATTGGTTAGGACTTTCCACGTTCAAAGGAAAAGTCACCCTGTTGCAGTCGCAGGCGGCTCTAATTGTTTTTATAGGATGGATTTGTCTAAGGTAAGAATGGCCCTAACCCCAACACAGACAGGGTTAGGACAGCTGGCAGGGGGACAGCCTTCAGACTGCACCGTAATGACTCAGTAGCAACAGGAGCCGTTCACTAGAGAGCAGAGGCCTGTCGTCCCGTCACCAGCAGTGTCTGACGCCCCTGGTTCCATGCTTCACTACCAGGGAAGTGGGCAAGTATTCTGTTCCACTTCCCTGCTTTAGTGGCTCCCTGCGTCCCTCCCTTTGGGAATGCTGCCTCCTCTGGACACATGTGGAATAGCAACTGCTGTTCCATCACCGATCACCTGTCCCTTGTAAGCTGCAAATCACAGCCCATTTCTGGGAAAGTGTGGTTCTTTGCTCAGGAAGTTTGAAGAGTGGTATGTGGAGGTCTTGGGCAAGGAGCTTCTCTAGTGCACAAGCAGACGGCTCAGAGAAGTAGCGCTCACATGGCGCTTTTATAAAGTACCTTCCACCGAGTCCCTGCTCCCTGATGCTTACAGGCATGCCCATGGCTGGTGCCTCAGTTTATCAAACCACACGCACACGCACCCACCCCCACACACCATACATACAGCCATCACAAAATTGCAAATACCACACACACAGCAAACACCTCGCACTGTACGCACCGTGCACACACACACCAAACATACACATCACATAGCTCAAAGCACACACCTCACACACACGACCACCACATACACAACGATCCCTTCTACCACACATGCTATACACACGTACACACTGCATGGAAGCAAACACCTCAAGCTGTCACCTACAACTTTTATATATGCGCAGGTTCTACAGATAAGGGAAGATAAAAGGAAACCTACAAATCTGCCCTTGCATCCCTGTCTCAATAACCAAAACTTATTAAGAACTTTGAGACAAGCAAGACCGAAAACTGTGTCATTTGCCATTCCACAAACACTTTTATATGAATTTATTGTTCCCTCACAGACACTTTTGAAAGAACATTTATAAAATGTTCAACACATCTCTCCAAGATGACACTGAATTTTTAATACCAATGAAGAATCAGTTGTTACATGGACTTAGATAAAGAAGCAGGTGTCCAGGAGTTTATGGCATATCATGTAAGGTTCTCTTTAAAAAATAAAGGAAACCGAATGAAGCTTTCAAACTGAAAATGTCCCTAGATTTGGAAAATAGTTTGTATTTAACTTACTTTTGAAACTTTCTTAATATTTTGATTGTACCATTCCAGTTTCATAATCTGAGTCCTTCTATGTGCATATTAAATATTCGGTAAAAATTACAGATGGGAACCAGTACTTGGACTCGAGTATCACCCTGTGCTGTGACAGGACCAACATTTTAAATGTGTGGCTGTCTAAATTATTCTTCAATGCAGAATGTTCTTTTACATCTCATATAAAAAGTTGCAAATATCATGCAATTTACTAATTATGAAATTAAGGCTGAGTGTGTTTGCTGCTCGTAGAATGTGCTCGTACCTCATCACGGTTTATTATGCCAAATGACTAAGGCTTCCCCGTTGTACTTTGAGCTATTAAGTCATCGCCATATTTCAGGGCTCTCATGTCTGGTAATTAAAACTGTCCAGAGAAATCATGTCACCCGCCACTAATATCTGTCCCTGTTAAATCGCCTTTGGCCTTGTAATTTGAACTTATTGGCTGAGCCCTAGTCAGTGGTCACTTGGACACCCTAATTTTTTTGGTCAACATTCCCCCCTTGAGTAAACAGTACAGGACAGAGAATGGCACCTAAGCCAACAGAATACATCATATGATACAGCTGCCAAATTTTTCACATCACTGAACCTGTTAAAATAAACTCATCTGGGAGCTCGGAAACGACCTGGCCAGCAGGGGCTGGAGGCATGAAAGCATCATCATGAATTCCTGCCAGAGCACAGCCCCAGGTGACAGCCCTACTTTCAGCCAAGGCTCAGGGATTTACTCAGGGTCTTTTGGTAAGTGTGGGTCCCAGGTTCAAAGTCTCCTCCTGTGTGTTCCATTCACACTTTCCAGAACTGAGTTTATAGCTCTGTTCATGCCTACATTTTGTGATTTTTATGGGTGGAAATTTGCCAATTCCGGATGGCCATGGGTTCACTTACTCAACTACTTACTCAGCCATTCCATGAGGACGTCAGATACCAGACGCCATTCTCCACGCTAGTGGCAGAACAAAGGTGGAGTTCTCGTCTGCATGGGGAGAGGCAGCAGTAAAAGAAGAACCAGATGAAAGAGAAGAGTGCTCCGTAGCTAATAACCCGTTGTAGAAAGACGAGTTCACGTTCATCCATGTGTGATTCCGCAGCCTCTACAAGTATCCTGGACTCCCAGGGAGCCATCGTTCATCGAACAATCACCACATAGAAAGAAGTACACATGCGTTGTCTCTCATTGAGCCTCATGACTGCTCATAAGTCAGATCCTATTACAATTCCCGTTTTTAAGATGGAGATTCATTAACAAGCCAGGATGAAATGTAGGTGCCCTTCCCCTAGAACCCATGTCCCTAACCACAAAGCTGCTTCTGTATAGACCCTACTACAACTTAAAATAGAACTCACTGTGACACAAACAAAAGGGTTCTTATCCTGAGAGAAGTCGGGACTGCTAATCAGGATGATGACTTGCTGATCCTTTTGAAATGAAAATATCCAGGCAAAAATATTTTAGGGGAACCAGGTAAGAAATAAAGGTAATAATCAAACCAACAGATCTGGAGAGACGTCACTGGTCACTGATGAGTAGCTGGAATTTCCAAATCAAATAATTTGTGACTCATATATGCGAATGGAAAATGCAGACGGGTCAGCCACCCCTCACTCTTAAGTGACACACCATGTCACACATCACCCAAAGAAATAAGGCTGAATGGATGGTCCTAGTGCTGGTGGTGCAGCCCATAAGTGCCCTCAGAGTCACAGCAGATAGGACATCATGGGTTGGCGTAGTCAGAGAAACCTCCGCAAAACAGATGAGCTGCACGTGGGAAGTGAAAGGACTATGGTAATGTCGAGGGAAATGGAGGAGATGTACTCAATGCAAAATGTTCAGCCCTGAACAAGCCATGGTGGTCAAAGTGAGGACCCACGTCTGAGTGTGACGAATCGACCAGCTTGGTGAGACGGGAAAGATCTAGTAAGGAAAGGCAAAGTGGCAGGAGTCAGTGAAGCATAGTCATAGGACATTTTAATATGGTAGCATGAAGGTTGTGGCAAATTATGAGCACAGAAATGAGGAGAGCACGGTGCTTTAGGTATGCTTTCTTGGCTACAACTTGGAGGACATGTTTCAGAGCAAGAACTCTGGAAGTTGAAAGTTTGACCAAGATGGCACTCATAGCCTACATGTATGAAGTGACATGGCCAATGATCATTGGGAACCTTAGAAGATAACAATAATCCCTTTTATTAGTGTGGAAAGAAAAGTCAGAAATTAGATGATTTAAAGAGAATAAGTGATACTAGATCTTTGCCCAAAAGCTAAAAAATCACTAATTCAAAGGAACACATGCACCCTTTTATTTATTACAGCCTTATTAAAATAGCCTAGATATGGATGCAGCCCACAGCACCCATCGATTGACAAATGGCTAAAGGAGATGTGGTATATATATACACCACATTTTCTATATATTTCTATATAGAAATATATATATTTTATATATTTATATAATTAATATAAAATATATATTGTATACTTATATATATTATATATTTTAATATATATTATATATATATTCTTCAACCATAAAAAGTTGGAGTCTTGCCATTTGCAAGGAGGTGGATGGAACCAGAGAGTATAATGTTAAGAGAAATAAGTCAGAGAAAGGCAGATACCATATGATCTCATTCATATGTAGAATTAAAAATAACATACAAATGAAAAACATGAGCAAAGGAGAAAAAAAGAGAGAGAGAAATCAAGAAACAGACTCTAAACTCTAGAGAAGAAACAGATGGTGACCAGAGGGGCGATGGGGGGTTGGGGATGAAGGAGGACGCTTGCCGTGAGGAGCCCTGGGTGTCGGATGGGACTCCTGAGTCACCATACTGTACCGCTAAAACTGACATCACACTGTACGATAACTCTCTGGAATCTGAAATTTAAAAAGGAGCTCGG
Source organism: Mustela nivalis (assembly GCF_964662115.1). Classification (NCBI taxonomy): domain Eukaryota; kingdom Metazoa; phylum Chordata; class Mammalia; order Carnivora; family Mustelidae; genus Mustela; species Mustela nivalis. The sequence goes on from NC_139039.1 coordinate 37,585,273, forward strand.
AAAAGGGGACTCGGTGCTGAGAAATTGGTACAAATGTGAAGGGTCACACGTCTGAGAAGATCCAACAGAAAGAGAAAAATGTATGTTCAATCCTACTCTGAATATATTTGAAGAATTTAAAATAAGTGTGAAAAGATCGGTAAGTTTGGGGGGGGGATGGGCAAAAAGATTTAAAAAGAAAAGGAGAAGCATAGGATTGTTGTCCCCACATAGTTTGTGGACATCGGGATCAAAGGGCTGACGAAGCGAGGGTCGTTGAGGCCAAGTCTACCGAAGCACACCTCCAGGAAATCCTCCTGCCCCAAATGCGTCTCTCCCCCAGGCTCACATGAGCTCCGCAGCTCTCCACACACTGCGCCAACGTTACACAGTTCCCTGAATGAGCTGCTCTTCTCTTCCTACCCACTGCGTGATGGACACGTTCTTGATGTGAACTGAAGACTTTCTTGCTCATCAATATGCTGCCAAGACTGAGCAGGAAGTCTCACATCTTTGCACTCAAACACTAGCTGAGTAGGGGAATATGAAGACCTTGAGGACAGAGCAACACTGAGACCGGTGTTTCCGGTGGGAATTGGGAACTTCAAGAGGAAGTGTAACAGAAACCCTTGTGGTGATACGGTAACACCTAGCATCCCTTTGTGGGCAAAAGTCTCCACAACACTTTCCAGGGATGCCCTCTGTGCCAGGATCACGGGACGAAGCCAGGTGACCCAGCATGGATTGGTCCAGCGTCAGAGGTACAAAGCTATGGAGTTCGTTAGCATTTAAGCGATGAACTAAAAAGATTACAATGGAGTTTCTTCCAGCATAGGACATTTCAAAGAGGAAGTGATTCATGTCTGCTGTGGTGGACACTTAGAGACGTGAGCTTTCTAAGAGCACCAGTTTAAGAGCTGATAGGAAATAATATTGTGTTTGATATGAGGTCATTAGGGCTTTCAATTTTAAAACTGGAACAGGTGGTGACCTGTCATCTCCTGCAGCTTCGCTGACCCCGTACGCCATGCTCTGCCTTAGGACCTCCAGATGTGCTCTTCCCGTGGTTGACACACTCTTTCTGGACTTCCTTCTCCCCAATCTTTTCCATCTGGCTGATGCATATTTTTCAGCTCAGCATTGCTTCTTGAGTTTTTTTTTTCTTCTCCACTCCCTTAGCCCCCAGGTCCCCAACACAACCAGCAGCTCCAACACACTAAAATGTAGCAAGAGAAAGCAACCGGGACTTGTGTTTGGGAAGTAAAACCTGAGTTGTTTTTTTCTTTTTAAAATACTTTCTTCTTTGATGTATTCTTTAAATTTCCCTTAATGGGTTTTCAAAATAATGTTCTTTCTTTCATTCCTCAAAATAGACAAGAAATTCTACATTAAAGAATTGTGAGTGATTAGCATAAAAATATGGTCATATCAGTGGTTATTAAGAATGTTTCTTGGAAATGTGTATTTGTGATTCTAAATCTGTTGCTGACTAGTCGTGAGACTCATGATATGAGGGGCAGAAGGTCCTCACACTGAATCCATCAAATGACAGGAAACCCATTGATTAGCCATTCAGGAATGATCACATCCTCTCTTTGCCTTCGTGTTTTAATTGGCAGTGATATTAAAACAAGTTTATTAATGAGTTCATATCTCATTAGCATATATATTAAAATTTGGCTTGTGGGCGCTGCTTTTGGGGGGACTTGGTTGAGGTCACTTGGCCTGATTCCCTCTGAGGGTCCAGGCTAGAGGCTGCTGGTTTTCAGGGAGACAGAGAGGAAAGGGACGGCCAGGTAGAGGTGGGGGCCGCTTGGCAGGCAGGTGTGCCGGTGGCTTGGGTCCCCCAGGCTGTCGTTGCCAGCGTGTGCAATGGTGTGGCTGGCCCCTGGTGGTTGGTCCGGGGCGTCTCTGTAGGTGCGTTTAATCTGATGGCAGAAGAGGACAGTGGCCATTTATTTTTCATGAACTGATTACGGAGAATGAGGAGAAAAGGTCTACAAAGTTCACATCCTCTGCCAGATTATAGAAACATGCTTGAGAAATGTGAAAATACTGGCTGATTTAAAGCCTTTTCGACTTTCTCTGTTGTGGTTAGATTTGAACGATGATCTAAAGGTCAAACTTTGAAAATTCCAATCCTGGGCTTGATGGTCATACAATCCTGATATCATGCGCCTGGACCTTAATGGAATCGGGTTGAAAATAAGCAAAGTTGAAAGAGGCAAGGGACCTTCCTTCCACTCCATTAATGCGGTCCTGACAGGCAGAGAGGGACTGCAGAAATGAAAGACTTTTTGCCGCAGCTCCTGGAGGAAGTGCAGCCGTTTCCCAAGATAACATGACAAATGGTATTTGCTCTACAGAATGCTCGTCACAGAACATAAGGTCAGGAAGGGGGGAAATCCCAATCACCTTCACAGGCTGAGAGTTCCGTCGATGATAAAATTGTCAAGAAGGATGTTATCAAGATGAATATAATTACTAAATATGTTGCAAGAAGGTGGTTTCTTTGGAAATAGGTGTCTATCTAGGTGAGTCGGCCGAGTGACTTTGAAATAACAGCCTGTGCTAAAGGTTATCAGGGAAGAAAATTAAAGTCCGGCTTACCGCTGAAATTCAGACTCTCCCCTATTCATTCTGCTGACAAGTTGGCTCTCGAGTTTCATTTGTGCTTAGCAGTACATCACTGTGAGTTCGCTGCTGATGGTAGTTTCTTTTGGTAACATTCGTGGGTTCCGTAGCTCCCCTTCACTCCCAGGTGAAATGCCGTGTGCAATTTTATTCCGTCTTAAAGATGGAAAAAAAGCGTATTTTAAAATAAAGGTGGACATCTCATGGCATAATAGAAATGACAGTTTCAGGATTTCAAATCCCCATAAAAAGGCTCCAGTGTAGTTTTCTAATTTGCAAAGTTATATTGCAAACCTGGGACCAATGTAAGTGTTAATAACTCTTTGTACGTGATTTAGGGACAAGCATACGTTTGCTAATAGAGAATCTCTTGATGTAGAATTTAGCATTTCTGGAATTTACTATCATACCTTGGCTGAAATTTTTTCCAGGAATGTCACACGAAGATCCTAGTGTATCATCTAATACCCATTTTAAAAAATAAAGATTCTGGTATTTCCTCAAATTCTGCAAAATTTTATCTCTTTGATCACTTGAAACTCTGAGTGTGCTAGCAACATCCCTCTGTCCGGTTTGTGCAGACACAGAGAAAGTGAGAAGTAGCTATTTTAATGTTTATAGGCCTTTTACTTAAAATAGGCCGTGAAACTGCCACATACTTCTCTTCAGGATCTTGAGGCAAGGGGGAATCCCTGTATGACATGTATCTGTGATATTCTTATTGGACTAGAAATTTTGATAGCCCTAATTTGTTACAAAGTTAAACAAAATGCACTATGTTGACAAATAAATACACCTTGATAGCAAATTATGAGCTTTATACTAAATGTTTCAGTGTGTAATGAAATTGTCTAAAATAGATCCGTGGTCCACAGAGTGCCTTGCAATCCTTCGAGTGGAACTTTCATTGTGCTTCTGGTACATTCTCTTCTCTGAACCCTGTACTTGGATTTATTTTTTATTTTTTATTTTTTGCACTATTTTAATATGGTAATAAAGCCCACTTCCTGAAGGGGGAAAATTATAACATTTGTAGCTAGTCCTTGAATGGAGGTTTTCCTTTGAATCTACCTAATGGTTTTAATCATTCGTACAAACATATGATGACTTGAGTCATCAAGACACCATAGAAGGCGCTATCGGGATTCCATAGAGGAATTCCATATGGAGTCAGCTTGATACCTCTAACAGGGTTATAGCAGGAGAATGTGAGATGTGGGAAGAACCACCAACAAAGTACCGTGCACAGGTTCCTCTGACCAGGAAACAAAGCAAAGGCATTTGAGGAAAAAAAAAAATGATTTGTTTTGTTGCTTTGGACATATTATTTCTCTCTACACCTTTGTCTATTTTCTGAACTACGACGACATTATTGAATGTGTTCTTCAGCTTTTCAAAAGATACTTTGGTCACAAATATTCATAATCGTACATAGGGCACTTAAAAATATCTCCAAGAATATGTCCAAGAAGTATCTCAGAAATGAAAGACTTTTCGCCAATCCTTTTCTCTTATAACTTTACACCTAAAATCATGTTTTCTAGTTTCTTATGAAATGTATGATCAAGTTAAGACTCTTTAAAGTTAATAATCACCCAAGAAAGTGAGTTTTATTGGTATCACAACTTAAACTAGCCGTGCTAAAATGTACACTTCTATATATCCAAAATTAAGAATTTTACTGTTTTAATTGATATTGTTATCAATGTCATATATGCAAAAGCACTCAACAATAAGGCACAAGAGCAAAAGCCCACACACAGTGAAATTTCTAGACTTGGAGCCTGCGCTGTTTGCTCTGTTTGCTGAATTTGGGAATCACAAGATGAACAAATTATCTACTGGATTGTAGCAAATTTATCATCAAATCTACTCAATGAAATTATTTGCTAGCTACCTGAAAATGTGTCGTTCTGTGGACACCAGAAGATGGTATTCATGTGATCAGATAATTTTTCATTGGTTGTTGATATCAGAATAAGCCGACCCCTGGTTTTTGTAAACTGGCAATGAATGATTTAATGGGCACCCACTTCTTTGTGCTGTTAAGTTATTGATATGTCAAAAAATTCACACCCAGTTTTACTTTCGCCGTCAAACACACCTGTACCAGGAGACCACTTCTGATGCTTAATTAGAACTGATCTCATGAGCATCTAGTGCTCAGGGTGTTCTGGGTCTTGGGTTCTCTCCCCAGCTCTGTAATTGACTCACTGTTTGAGGTGATAAGATGACATTTGTAAAGCACTGCGTGGGTCTCCTACAAACACAACTATGTAAATAGGAAGCATTGTTATTAGTTAAAGGCTCCCCTTAGGCTTTGAAGTCAATATGACATTCAGTTGAATAGGAAGTAGGGAAGGTTCACGTTCTGACTGCTGCTTAGCTGGAGACCATTTAATTAAGAACCATTTTGAAGGATTTTCCTTAGTATTTTAATGAAATCCAATCCATCTTGCTTATTATCACAGTACCCATGCTTATCCCCGCTGGCAACAGGGAATAGGGTGGCTGCCCGTCCCTGCCATGGCGTGGTAGGGGGCACGTCGTTAGGCCAGGCTCCGCATCACTTCCCATCACATGGATAGCTTTTCAGTTTCCTTCGACTGATCTTCAGGGCAAGTCCATGTTACTGATTCTCACTGAGATAGACACAGTCCTTTAGATCAATATGCATCTTAGAGTTTGTATCTGGGGATGAGAATTTAGGTAAAAGAACCGCTATTTAACATCTAAAGAAACTAGACTCTTCTGGTACACTCAGAGTAAACTTCTAGAGTCAAGTACCTTAAAACGAGTTATACAATCTTCCAGTTCCTATGTGAATTGGATGAGGTCATACAACTGCAGAAGAGGAGGAAAAGAACCTCAGGATGATCAGTTAAATATCTCGTAACAATGGGGAAGGATTTTGAAATGCGTCCTACAGGAAACCAAGCAGAAGGGAAGAACGGTGTGGACGAGGAGTATTAAATTATCAGGACCTGAAACGTCAACCACCCGATTTCACAGAAGACCTACTCTTATCCAGACTGATCCCAGCCACCAGGCCTCTAGGTGGAGATTGTGTGTGTGTGTGTGTGTGTGTGTGTGTGTGCACGTGCATGTGCTCCTGAGCACACTGAAGGCATTGGGGGAAAAGGGAGGTGACTCTAACCTTGGCTGTCTTGAAAGATCAAAAACAGTGGGGGCCTATCTTAAGCCTACACTGATTCAGCCTTGCGTAACTTCTTTATTGTTCACTGAGAAAAGTAGTTACAGATTAAGTACCTCTCTTGTTCAGTTCTTATATAGCTTACATAAAATTTCTGCAGATTCTATTCCAAATATCCCCGAAACAGTGCCAAAAGTCATGTCCTCTAAAATGTCCTCCACAATGAATTGACTGGTTCGAGTTAATATTGATATAAATCACTGACTTTGTATTAAGGTTCTTTATCTCCTTTTGGTTTGGATGGGTGTTTTTTCTATGACAGTTGCAGGATACAGCATATGGCTTACTTTACTGAAGTCCGATGAAATCTGGCTTATCCACCACCCCACCACCTACCTGTCTAATGATATTTGAAGGGTCATTAGTAAGACGCCTTCTTCCCTTCATCTGATGGTGCGACCATCCTGTGGGTACAGGAGCAGGACTAAGGTCTGCAGAACACCCCATCCTTGGTTTTGGTGCTCCCACTCAAGACTTCTGCTTCTTTGGTTGTCACTGGCACGCTTCTCTGCTGGTCCTCCAAGTTTGGTTGTTATAGCAGCTCTTAGCAAGAGAAGAGTTGACTTTCACATTAGCTAGATCACCTGAAACTCAGCCCCAGAAGATGATTTTCATAAGTACATAGAAATCACTTATGATCAGCCATGTGCCAGCCTCATGAGTGGTCCAGCCACCTCCAGTGCTACCTGGGACTAGACGCTTGTCCCCTCCACTTACAAATCTCTCTCTCTCTTTTTCCAGTGTGGTAAGACACACCTCTGTCCCCTTTAAGTGTGTGCCTCCTACCTTCTCTCCCTCACGTTCAATCCACATTTACCAATCCATGGTCTTAAGGTTCCAAATAGCATACTGTCAGCAAGGATGTGTTTGTATGTGTGTGTATGTCAACCAGCCCCCTGAAAAGGAAGTGTTCCATCCATCACACTCTGCACCTGCCAAAAAGAGAAAGCATGACAGCTCAGTCAGAAGGCTTCACTAATTCCATGGATGTCGAACAAGAAAGTGTGGCCCTAATTGTTTCTCTTCCAGAAGGTAGAGAAGACGGAAATTGGAGGCTCCACTGATGATTCTGGTATACAGTACATAACGAAAAGGTAAATGAGACTACTTATGTGTTCCAGATGAGATAAAATTGCTAATTGGTTCCCTTTGGAAAACAATATGGTGGAACTAGGCTAAAACAAAAAAGTTTAAATATAAATAGCCTTTGCAGGCTTGATTCTTGTTCACAACAAGGTCAGCACTTTCCAAGGGAACACTATTAAATCCCTTCACACCTTTCTCCATTCTGGAAATCCATCTCCGCTCCCCAAAGAGAAATCAGCCTCTGTCACCAAACCTATAAATAAGTATTATATTCTCACTTATAGATTTAAAACAATGTTACCGAAAAGTGTTCAGAGTTTGTATCAGAATTTCACCTCCCTTCATTAAATTTTCAAATGTAATTGTTCTATCATATCTCAATTAAAAGATTATTGATCAGGCAGCACTCTGATATTCGTGTATGTATGTGTTTACATATATAATGTGTGTATATATGCATATATGATGTATATGTGTGTGTGTGTGTGTGTGTATATATATAATGTTCATGTTGCTGTGCTGTTTTTATGGAATGTATATGTGTATTTGTCTTTCTTTTCTACCTTTCCTTTCCTTTCTAAACTTTGTTCTTATCTGAGATTCCCTCCTACCCTTTCTTGTTGGCCAAGTTTGTTTACAGTATATATTATGAATTTCTGTCACTCCCCTTAGTAGAGTTCATTGTAGGGACATAAGGTAGAGTCCTGACATTGCGGGGCATGGCCGGATTCACAGACGAAGACGCTGCGTAGCCCAGTTTCTGAGTCAGGTGACATTATTTCTTCTGTCTTCCAGTTACCGTCCCCCCTAAGGGGGGAAAGATCCTTCTATTTCATTGGTTGGAAACAGCTGGTAAAATGTAAAGGGCATCCCTACTATGCAATTTTATCATTTCCTTAACTGATTGATTAGTGAAACAGGGAAAACTAATGCACCTTTCTGTGTATTATTTCTTTTACGTGGATGAACAATGAATCTCTTTTTTTTTCCACTTACTATTTTCAAGAATTGAAAATGCAAAATCAACTTACTAAGAATTTATGACAAATGACTTAAAGTTGAAGATATTTTTCTGTTTTTACTTTTCTCCGTAAGGAGGCAGGGAACCAATACTGATGGTATTTTACACATATTTTTACACTTAATACCTTAGCGATCTTAGATTCTGTTAATATTAACCTTAATGTATACAAAAGTGTTCAAGTAGATTAACTTAGACAAAGTACTAAGCATGTCCAGAGAAAAACATGGATTTTAAAATGGTTCTCTATATAGAGGTAGTTCTATCATTAAACAACCGTTGCAAACTAATACAATCCTTAGAAAACACACCTTACATGTGAACTAAATAATTAGCAACTGGCTAGTTATGGTGACAATATATATGAGTATTAAAGGTAATATTTACATATAAAATTATTACAAAATATTAAATTATATATCATTAATTAACAAAATATATATAATTAATGTACATATAGTAATCCTAAGAATAAGATGCCACCTTTAAACTTTGGAAGCAATTAGAATTTGGAGTACATAAGCTAGGTGGGAAAGGCGGTGGGTTGTATGTGGTGAGATAAATAGAAAACCTATTTGTACCAGGTCATCTGTCCTATTTTTTATGATTAAAAATCAATGGGCAATTTTTGTAGGAAGATTTTTCAAATATATGGAGGAAAACAAGCTGTACCTGTGATGTCCTTACTCATAGAACTGGCTGGGACTCAAGTTTCTTGTAGTCTTTTATTTTCTTACGTCTATTTACATGTGAAAAAGCTATCATTCTGCATTCTGCTTTTTCTTTTTCTTTTTTTTTCTTTTTCTTTCTTTTAGATTATTGATTGATTGATTGATTTGGCAGAGAGAGAGAGAGGGAGTGAGAGCACAAGCAGGGGAAGCAGCAGGTAGAGGGAGAAGCAGGCTCCCCACTGAGCAGAGAACCCGATGCGGGGCTCCATCGCAGGACCCTGGGATCCTGAGCGGAGTTGAAGGCAGTTGCTTACCTCAACCAACTGAGCCCCCCAGCTGTCCCTCCTTTTTCACTTGTACAAAATTCTCCAGCTTTTTAAATATTTCTAAAAAAATTTTTTTTAAAGTTGTAAAATGCCATCATGTCCACCTACGGTGATGTATTTAGGCAGCATCCAATCAGTAATAGTGAGTATTTCCTCAAATTTCATTATAATAAATAATCCTTCGACTTGAAAAAACTCCCCTTGTACATGATATTCCACTCACATCGCTAATTATTTCTTTACAGCTTTTGAAGGAGGTTAATGATCCAAAATGCATAGATTCACGGTCCAGGAAGTAAATCTCTCCTCATTCTTTGTTGGCATTTTGTGAATGTTTCCGTAGCTGAGCGTCTAGAGAGAGATGTGAAGAGCAGAGCCACCTCTGAGCTATTGCAGGAAACGTGGGGCACCTCCCTCGCAGGGCGTGAGGACCCTTCGTGGGCAGGAAGGAGACAGTGGGGCCGTCTGGTGGCTGACAGTGGGATCTGACGGGTAGATCCCGCGCTTCAGGAGACTACATGTCTGCAAGATTCACGGTCATTACCTTGATTCTGCAGAAAGGCTTTCTCAGCTTCTCTCTGAATGGTTTGATAAACATTCCCCTATTGCCACGGTGGCTTTCCTGGGTCAGTCGTTAATGCGAGTGGATTAGCTTCTCCTGGTCTTGACTCCTTGTCTCCGACCAGACCAGGCTGAATCAGGTGTGTCCTTCAGTGCATAGTATATGTGCAAACATAGGGGCTGGGCTCTGAGCAGGAGAGGGACGAGGTTTTGGCTTGGCAAGCCCCTCCAAGTGGGACCATGCATTTAGTAGGACATTAATAAGCCACTAAATGAGCTTTGGATTTTGCTTTTTAGTATAATGCGAGAATATTGTATCTACATTCATGACTTCTTAATGCATCTTTTACTCTTTTGATGAGTTTACTGAAAAGGAAATCGAGATAATTCAATTCACTTTAGTAATAATTGTTTGGTGGACATATTACCCATAGCATGAACAAAATTTGCAGAAACATTAGCAGATGAGAAACGAGAGTTCTAAATCACTCGTTTTTAGTGGCATGCCAATGATAACAACATAGATTAAATTAAAACCTATCTATCTTTATTTCTAACTTCTGCCTTCTTAGACAAATTGGACTGTATTGACTCTTTTCATAGCTGATGAGAGGTAAGAGAGCGTGGGTGTCTGTATAGTTCATGTGACTCTCTACGTGCATAAAACAATACTTACTTTAACAGGAGAAATGGGTCTGGCTTTCTTTGGAAGTTTCTCAAAGTTGTTAAAACTATTAATGAAACATGCATTCACTATTGGACTTTAAATAGAATATTTTAATACATTTAGCATAGTGACAAATCATATTATCATACATATTTATTTAAATGGATTGATTGAAGCATTTACACCATTGTTTTCAAGGAGACAGCATGAATTTGACCAATATTACTGAATGCTGGTGTCCCTTTGCCAGAAGAAAAAAGCTGTACACTATTGTGACCTACAATATCCTGACATCCAAAACTGAAAATACATACACTACCTAAAGGTCTTTGCCTTTGTGTGGGACTTTTCAAATAGCATTGGATGTTCATGTATTATCTTCTTTGCTTTTAAAACCACCGTAGGAATTCGGTGCTTCTCAGATATTAAGTATAAAAAAGTAAGACGTAGGGGCACCCGGGTGGCTCAGTGGGTTAAGCCTCTGCCTTTGGCGCAGGTCATGATCTCAGGGTCCTGGGATCGATCCCCGCATCGGGCTCTCTGCTCAGCAGGGAGCCTGCTTCCCCCGACCCCTTTCTCTGCCTGCCTCTCTGTCTGCTTGTGATCTCTCTCTCTGTCAAATAAATGAACAAAATCTTAAGAAAAAAAAAAAAAAAAGGAAAGGGATGCCTGGGTGAGTGTCTGGTTCTTGATTTGGGCTTGGGGCATTATCTCAGGGTTGTGGGATTGAGCCCCGTGTCGGGCTCTGAGCTCAGGGAGGAGTCTGCTTGCGATTCTCTCTCCTTCTCCCTTTGCTCTTCCCCTGGCTCCTGTACTCTTGCTTTCTCTATTGCGAAAACAAACAAACCAAAAAAAAAAAAAAAAAAAAAAAAAAAAAACAGTAATCTTAAAAAAAAAAAAATGATTCTAATTTGAAAAGTAGCAGATGCATACTTAAGTGCTGAAATTTATAAACAAATAGATTCAGTACAGCATTCTGACTCCTCCAAAGACGTGCTTAACAGAAGAAATAACGCAAACGTTCCAAACCCGGATTAACAAAGGTTTGCATTCAGCATCCAGGAAGGTAAGAGCAGTCGACACTTGGTGCTGACAAGTGGTCACTGCTGGGGATCGTGCTGCGCCCCTGCTGTCTGCCACGTAGATCATATCCACTCACAGAGAAGGAAGGCAAATCTCTGACCAGCTCAACGGGGTAAACACCGCCCTGTCTTCCCCAAGTGGAGTTTGCCCTCTGCTGTCCTGCTTCTCTTCCTCGTCCTCTCTTAAACTTTGGTTGTTTAGTTTGAGGGGAAAGAGGGGAAAGGATGTGAACCGGGTCGATCTCCTGGCAAGTAATGGTTCAGGGAGGCACGTAACAAGTTCAGTGAGGCGGTCCTATCATTTGTGGCTTGTAATATTTTCCTTAGCAAGTATCAGACAACGCACCTCACACTGGCTCAAACACCCAAGGGACTCCACTGGCTTATAAAACAGCGGGGATGCTGACATGGCTTGAGCCTAACACTCATGATTTCTTCAGAGCTGTGGCTCGTTTTCTCCAAAATTCATTCAGGTCTGCATTACCTGTTGGCTAATGGTTTCTCATAATGCATTGCTCATGATGGAGCCACAGCTGCTAGAAGCCTCCAGAACCACAGCCAAAGGGATGGGAGAAACCTCTTCCCAGCTCTTGGATGTTGGCCATGAACTTCCTATGGTAGGACCAGCTTAGACCACATGCCCAGACATATGGACACCCCATCAGCTCAACCAGGGCAATGTGGTAACTGGATCTGAGCAGGCAACCTCACGGCCATGGGGAGGCATAGCCGTTGCTAACTGGCTTTGCGCCCTGAGCTCTGTGCGGCACTAGAGTGGAGTCACTTCCCTGAAATCTGAAAACTGGAGGAGCTGGGGTTTTCAGAAGGAGAAAGAGGGAACTGCAGAAAAGCCCACTGAAATTAGCCAGTCATTTTGGTTCCTCGAGTCTCCTTAAGTCAGGTGCGGCAGTACCTCTTACCAAATTTAAGAATATGGAGTAGAAGTTAAAAACACGGTTGGGGTCTTAGTAGCGCATGGTCGCTCTCACTTACCAAAGACAATCCACTCTCCAAGAATGGAGGCCCTTTGGAAGAAACCTTATAGGCAGTTCATGCCGATGTCATAAAAAATTGTGTTTTCCTCTTCATGATTCAGAAGAGACACTCTTATTTTCTGTGACATTTGTGTGTGTGTGGCGTGTTCTTGTATTCACGTTAAAACCTGAGCACGTGTTGACCGCCATCTACTCAACTCAGCATCACCGAACCCTCTCTGGTTTCCTGTTCCCACCCACGCTGTGATTTAATGCACTTGCCCAGAGCCGTCATGTGTGAACACTCGGGGATGAGAACACGGTTCCTCACGGCGTGTCCTTTCACAGAGCGAAGGAAATCACAGGGAAAGTACATTCATGTTGGAGAGTAACACTAGTAAGGATAGGTTGGAGGCTGAGTTAAGTGACCCAGGGCTTTTAGATTCATATTACTTCCTAGACTCATTTTTCTAGGAAGAATTCTCCTCATAAAATCTAGGTGACAAAATAACACATATTTCTCAGATTCAGCCGAGTGCATGCATTTCCCCAGCGCACAAATTGATCCGAAATGATTCTAAGCACAGTGTGGATTCCAAATACAACGTTGAAATTTAGCATGGCCCTTTCACCTAACACCTTGCAACTTTTGTGTGATTTAAAAAATATGTATTTAACCTTCTATGGCATATTGTTTTATTCACATCATTTGCATACATTAGTAAGAATGCTCAAAGGATCTTCAAACAAATTACAAGCTGTTATATCTACTATTCTAGAAATGTGGTTTTAAATCTGCATTTTTGTAGATAAAACAACTTGTGATTAATTTGGGAAATGGCCACCTACTTTGGAAATCAATAAACAAGCATTTCTACTACACATGCATTTTACATAATTTATGCACTTATGCATAAAGCTTCATTTAAAGAAATTAAGTAGTTATAGAAACCGATACATTTCAGACTCAGTAAACATTTTCTGAGCGTCTGGGCTCTTTTAGATAGTTTTGTCATTCAATTCTCCTAACCCTTTAGTAAGAGATTATCTCTTTGTGGAAAAAAAAATGATCCCTGAAGAAGAAAGATTAGGAGGGCTTACTGTAGTTTTTAGAGTATCAAAAACACTTTCCCTGGACCCAAAATTGGAACTTTGGGCCGAATGTCAGAAGTAAAGGTGAGACTCATCAAATTCTAGAACAGAGATGGTTATGTTTGGGACTATGTTGAGTCTAAAAATACACAGAATTGAATGGTTTGATTTTTTAAAATTACGCACTGCATTTTTATATTCTGAATTTCAACAACACCGAAGAGAAGCTCAGTATTTTAATGTTTATCCAAAGTGGGCATGAACCAAAACTAGTAGTAAGGCGTCAGTCATTAAGAAGGGTCTTTCTGAGCTGAATAATGTCCGCCTGGCAGAAGCGCGCGCGTTGCAACCAAGGTGAGCCCTCCAGGGCGGGGACCTGTCCCTTTCCCGTGCACCATCTGCAGACGAAGGAAACCTCTTTTCCTGGGTGTGCATTTAAGCGGCCTGGCACAGGCAAGCGGGAGTGCGATGTGTCCCAAGAGTCCCCTATGGAAGGTCTCTGTAAGTGAGGGCCTGTGGGCAACGATTAGAGCTGCAGAGTTTACAGTGAGTGGGGCAAACGCTGAGCTGCCGTGGCCTTGGCCATGGCAGATCGTTGCTGTCACAGTTCTGCAGGTGTGGTTGGTGGACGCAGTCTGGGGACGTGCAGCCTCTCATCTGCCAAGCGTCACTGGTTACTAAGTGTTCACAGTGACAGGCTCTGAGGCTCTGGCCAGGGCTACACATGCCAGCAAAACCAGACCCTTACCACGATGCAGTGACTTGGTCAAAATCTGACAAGGGCAGCCAGACAGCCTTGCTACTGAGAGCATTTTATATTAACGTGTTGTTAACCATGGGCCTCCTCAAAACTTCTTTATCTGCCTCAAGTGCCTTGTGAGCAAATGCCCCATTATCCATTTCCAAGATCTACATACGTAGACAGCCCATGTATTTTATGGTGAATTCTAAATTCATGTCTTCACTTTAATTTCTGTCTGTAATATCAGATACCTTCAAACGAAATGATTCTTTGGGCAATTCACTGCCCGTGAATTTTATAGTAACTAAGAACTACTTAGTTGTAAAGCTACCTGGATATGTAAGTGATAATAGATACATGGTGGTTCTTAAGTTACTAAAACACATTTCTTCTCCATAGACTTTATGACTCCATCTAACCTGTTCAGACAGCCTCTAATTCACCTGTACGTGGGGCGGGGCGGGGGGGGTATGTGCGTTATTACCAAAAGGGTCATCATGTAGTCTTATAGTTATTTATCATTGTCTCTGATTGCCAATAAAAGGGAAGGCAAGGATTATGCCTCTTTTATTTTATTGCCACTATTGTTTTATACCTAAGGCGTTAATATATGATTTCATTAGTTACAGTGCAACATCAAGATGCTACATGTTACATCTCATTCTAGAGCCTTCAGTCTTCTCCCCCCCCCCCCCGCTCTCATTCCTTCTCTCCTTCCCTCCTTTTCCCCCACAAGTGTCTCATGAGCGTCTGTCAGGTGCCAGGGCCTCCAGTCGGCTTCAAGGGCATAATAGTGAGTAAAGGCAAGAGATTAATTAACGATCACACGGGGAGGGTGAAGTTGCAGCCGTGGTAAGTGCTCTAAAAACAACCTACTTGGCCACGATGAAAGCCTCACGTGATGGGAAAAGCATCGAGTGGGTTTATTTGATTTGGTCTAAACTCTAAGGAGAACTTTCACGAAGAAAATTCTTCTGGCTTGAAAGATGAATCATCATTAGAGAAACACAGAATGTGGGAGTCAGGAGAGAGCGAGAAAGATGGGGAGGAAGAGACCGACGGCAGCAGAGACCGATGTGCAGACCACGTCACCCACAGGCGAACGACCAAGGAGAGCCTCTGGGGTCACAGGGCCACAGGCTAAGGGAAAGAAGGTCGGCACAAAGACGCAGAGCTGCGGACAAGTGAGTGGCATCCAGGGGCTTGATTAACTACAGTGAATAGTGTTCCTCTCCTGCGAGGGAGGCTCGGGGGCATACTGCTGTGGGCACACAGCGGAGGACCACAGGAAGCCGGCTGAGAGGCGTGCAGAGCCCCCCGGCAGGGAGAGAGCCCCAAGGTGCCGGGAATGAGGTGGACAGGCCAGAGGTTACGAGACACATTTGGAAATCAAGATTCGCAGGACCTGGTGGCAGACTGAAGGGGAGAGTGGAATACAGGAATAGTGACACAGGGTAGCAGGGCGACAGCCCTGAGAAGCCGTTGAGGGGTGCCTGGGAGGTCCAGGGCAGGGACCCAGACACCGCCTGGGGCGCAGGGGGTGCGGTTGAGGGCGTAGGGGTCAGTCGAGGGCAGGTCAAGGGCAGGGACCCAGACACCGCCTGGGGCGCAGGGGGTGCGGTTGAGGGCGTAGGGGTCAGTTGAGGGCAGGTCAAGGGCAGGGACCCAGACACCGCCTGGGGCGCAGGGGGTGCGGTTGAGGGCGTAGGAGTCGGTCGAGGGCAGATGGCTAGGGGAGCTTCTACTTCAGTTTTGGCGGGGAGACAAGCACGAGTCATTTAGCGTGAACACGCGTTGAGAGCGCGTCACAAACAAAAGGAGTGAAAGGTGTCCTGCGGGGCATCTGCCTTCCCAGGTGCCGTGACACTAACATTTGCCTACCGAGGTGACCAGGCCCTTCATGCAAAGCTCCATCCTGTCATTGTCACCCTGCAGAGTGGCTCAGTTCGGCCCCACCGGGTCTCCACTGGCTTTCCCTACTTGTCTGATAACGCAGGAACTCGGTGCTCAGGAGACACATCCCTCCCCCAGCAGCGGCTGGTGACAGGACCTCTGGCTTGCACTGAAAGCATAGAACATGCCTGAATGTCAGCACAGGCTCACTGATGAAAGCAGGCGGCCCTCAGAGGCGCCACCGATGAATCCGGAAGGGTCTGTGGTCAAAGTTTTACTTCATTCCATTTCAGCGCTGCTGGGAAGGGTTTGTCCATAACGCTTCCTGTGGCCACCTTCCCCCACTGGGACCCTGGCTGCCCCGTCACCACCCCACCCCCAGGGCACGCACCGCAGGTCGCAGCATTGAACCATTCCCCTGTCTTCCAACTCTGATTCTGTGTCTGCTCATGATCTACCCTGCCCTTGGACCGCTCTTATATGTTTTCTTATAGTCCTGAGACTCGGTGATGCTGAGTTAAGTCAAAAGTGACTGGTCCCGTCCTGAAGGGAGAGTCAAGATTCGGCCCCACATCTCTCCAAGGCCAAAGCGAGCTCTGTCTGCAGTCACCTGCGCTCACTCACTATGTCCATAGCTGGCAGCTCTTTGTAGGCTGCAGAAGTGCCCTGCACCCTGCCTGCCCTCTGTCCGTCCGTCCGTCCTAGCCCTGCCAGCCTGCCCTCCGTCCGTCCGTCCGTCCTAGCCCTGCCAGCCTGCCCTCCGTCCGTCCGTCCGTCCTTCCATCCTCCGTCCGTCCGTCCGTCCGACCTTCCATCCCATCCTCTCTCTTTATTTCTTTTCAGTGTGGTTCTCTTTTCCCCTCAATATCCCTTTCGAATTTATTTCCCTTTTTCTTTTTTTAAATAATGGTTTTATTATGTTAGACACCATGCAGGACGTCATTAGCTTTGATGTCGCGTTCCAGCAGTCATCGTTTGCATGTGACTCGCAGTGCCCCGTGCAGTCTGCGCCCTCCTTAGCACCCATCATGGCTCACCCATCCCTCCACCTCCCTCCCTGCTAAAACCCTCGGTTTGTCCCGCCGTAGTCCACCGTCTCTCGTGCTTCGTTTCCCGCGCCGAGTCCCCCGCCTTGACTTTCCCCTTCCTTGGACGAATGTCCTCCGTGCTAGTCCTTATGCCCCACAAGAAAGTGAAGCCGTATTTCCGGTTTTCCACAGGTGTGTATGTGTGTGTGTCACTGTGAGTGTGTGTGAGTGTGTGTACGTGTACCATCAGATCTCCTTTCTCGTCCCTGATCTTGAACTTCTTTTTTGTTTTGTTCTGTCAGGCGCTCATGCTTTCTGTTTCTTTGTTTCCAGTTTTTCTGCCTACTTGCTGCATTTGATTTCTCCTTCAGGGATACTCTTACATTTTTTCCTGTTGGTGGGTATTTGCCTTATAGTTATGTGTTTCATTATTTTAATGACCCTTTTCAGAAACATTTTTTAGGCCATAACAGCAAGTGGATTTTCCCTCCTCTTCTGTGCATGTGGGAGGGAATGACTCTGCATTCACCGCAGGTACCTTCAGCCCATACTTCCAAGTCTACTTTTACTTTGGGAATGTTGACAGGCTCTCTGACACTCGCCTTAAGTCCCCCGGCCCCCCATGCAGCTTTGATCTGAGAGACGAGGTCCTAGGAAAGTTTTCATCTGAGAGAGCTCAAGAGATCAAAAGATCCCTGAAATGTATTCTGATAAATGAGGTTCAGAAACCCGCGCCAATCATCCTCTTTGAGAGCACCTGCCTGTCTCACCTGTCTGGACTTCCAGGAGACGTGGCCCATGGAAGCCCACAGGGGGTCCCATGGAGAGGCTGCTGTCTGGGACCCCCGTGCAAAGCAGAGATCAGTCCCCAGACTCTTCCACTGCAGAATGCCTGCTTCTTCCAGGAACACTTTATCTCCTGCACAAAGGGGACAACACTGTCCTTGAAGTGAGCGCCGCGGCGCTCTCCGTAAGCCACCTGAACCATGTCAGGGGTTCCCAGAAAGAAAAGTCATGTCTGCCTGGGCGGGGAGCTGCTCTCCACTCCGGAAACCTGACCCACGCAAAAGCCAATCTCGGGCAACTAGCGGGGTGTTTCTATCTCATCCCTTTTAATGTAACTTGAAAAGATGAGGCACGGATGAAAGTCTTTAAATGCGATTTCCACCCCCCTCTGGTTCCTTCAGGCTGATAACCTCCTGGAGAAGGGGGAAAAAAAAATATGTAACCAACATTCCTTTCCAAGCAATGTGTCTTACAAGGGAAGATAAAATGGATCTGTTAATTAAATCTAACCATGAAAACTGTTTCATTTTCAAACTTTTCTGTTCAATCTCTGTGCTGAGAGAAGCACTGTGGACTATCGTATGATTTCAGTTCACTCAAAGTGCCTGGTGAATTCAGGTAAAGAGGAGAGGGTGACCCCTATTTGGAAGCTGGCCAGCTGTCTTTTGCCAACATGCCTGCTATTGTCCCCGAGCAACACCTTTCCTGTCAAGTCTTCAGATTTATCCTAATAAACCTCTTTGACAAATGCTATGTTTCCCCCAAAGTTGCCACTTGATTAGACAGCCTCAAGACTGTAAGGTCCGTGCATGTGGGTGTGTGTGTTTGTGTGTGTGTTTAGGTAGATAAACAGCATTAACTGGGGTTCCAAACAGGACGTAAAAATGTGCCATGCTAGTGTTTCCGTAGGGCCGACTCCGGAACCTGAACTGGTGATCACGGGAGAAACTGTTGGGTGTCTGTAATGGCCAAGGGTCTGTGTTTTCCACTGTGGGGTTCGCCGTGGGGTATGTGCGTCACCGCGTTCAGAATTATTGGTAGAGAGAGGACCGGCGAAGCACCGTGAAGCTTCTCGGTGACGTCGTCATCGGGAGCAAGCCCTGACTTGTTTGTTCCATGACTGCTCGATGACTGAAACTGCTTTTCTTTAAAATCCACCCCCGCACACGGCCATACCAGCACAATCTTACACTCCCCTAAAAATGAACCGTTCCTGAGCCCATGAAACAAAGTGTGTTTTTCTTTGTATTTTAAGTTTTTATGTCTCTGTATTTCTTAGCCCGTTGACCCCAGTTGCCGGTGGGATGTCTGGAGAGTCCCGCGGCCCATCCACACCGGCCACGTGCTTTCTGGGCAGATGTTCATGGTGATGGTCGCATGTACTTGTGTGTTACCATGGATGAAATACGCATGTCGACACATCAAACCTCGTGTCAAAGGAAACTGCTGAAACAAAGAGATGTTTCATTTCCATCCTGAGAGTCTAGCCCAAAATACAAAATAAGAGTGCTTCTGAAGTCAGCACTTCTAATTTTTTGAATTCCAGTCATCTATGTATGCACAGATAGTTAAATTATCCCAATGTAGCTGGCTCGTCGGACACCTGCTATGGACTGACTGTACCTGCTCCCACCACTTTCACGTGTCGAGGCCCCAACCTGTGATATATGCCATTAGGACATGGGGCCTCCTGGAGCTAAGAGGTTCAGATGAGGTCACCAGGGTGGGCCTTCTGGCGAAACGTGCGCCCTCGTTGGAACAGCCATCGGAGCTTTTCCCCCTCCTTCCGCTCTCTGTCATGTGAGGCCACAGTAAGAAACTGCGGCCAGCGATCCAAGAAGCCGGCCCTCACCGGGGAACCAGGCTGGCTGTCACCTTGACCTGGGATTTCCCGGCCTCCTGAACTTTGAGAAACATCTATTATGTACGCCGCCTAATCTATGGTGCTTTGCTATGACATGCAAACTGAGACTGCATATTTGCTTCTTTCTGAAAAAATGTTTTGTTTTTTAACCTGAGGCTTGAACACAGGACCCTGAGACCAAGAGTCACATGTTCTACCGACAGAGCCAGCCAGTCACCCCCATATTGACTTCTTAGCTATCCCAAACACACAAGTCTCTTGTCTACTACGTCATGTGTTAGAAGAAGAGTGTTTCATCATGAGCCACAGTCTCGACAGGGTCATGAATAAGAGAGGTCTGCCAGTCACCATAAAGAGCATCATGGTGGTGGGAGTCCAAGTCCATTACTGTTCTAAGTCAGCCGACACGCACAGCGTGTAGAAGACACAGCGGGAATACAGGGACAGGGCTTTCCTTTGGGCAAGTTGCTGTGAGTGGAGCAGGAAGAAGTGAATCTTTAAGCCTAGCCTCAGAAGGATGCCTTGTTTGTGGTGATGCGGAGGCCCCAAGCCCATTTCCCTGGTTAGAGGGCTTCCTTTAGAAAAGACCCAACAGGGTAAGTTTACGTATACAGACTCAACACTTGGCAAATTTTACCGCTTTTTCTGCTAAGCAGCTCTAATATTTATAAAGCCTTTAACGCACGACTTCAAGGAAGAAAGAGCATGGGGCACCTCTGTCTTCCCCAACATGTCTGCAAGCCACAGGAGCCCGCTGAGATTACGTGATTTGGCTTTTAGTACACCACTCTTCTTGGACGTCCTTCTAAATATTTCTACGTGAATCATCTTCCTTCTGGATAAACGTTGCAGCGCCCACCTCCAACGGCAAGAAGATGCATAAAAGGTATGTAAAGAGAGCTAAAGGAAATGCTCAAGTTATACATTTAAAACAAAGCAAAACAAAACAAAAAGTGATGGCTCCATACCCTGAAATGTTCAGAGCTTAAATCAAAGGTAGAACATTCCGGTAAGGAAATACAGTGTAGATCCTAATGCTTCCCAGGTATGGAATGAACGGCTCTGATGGAAGAGACCAGAAGGAAGGCAGGTGGTCTGAGAAATACACTAGAAGAAAGAAAACACACAGAAATGATGGATACATCGGGAGAGGAGCCTAGAAGCAGCAGCACCGCTGATGTGAGCGAAAGCTCAGCCTGAGGGCGGGGCAGGCAGGGGCCCCGGGAGGGTGTGCGCCGATGCGGGCAGGAGCCTGGAGAGCCAGGGACCCGCGATGGAGGCGCGGCGGGGCCACGCTAGAAATCGTGCACTGTGTCTCCTGAGCCCCACCATAAAGCAGGGATGGAGCTGCCGCCCCAGGTCTCCCCGAGCCGGTCGCGCCCCTGCGAGGACGAGAACCTCCCGGGATCCGGTGAAATCCTTCCCGAAGGCTCCCTCGCCCAGGGCAGGCGATTTCCTGACCTCAGAACCTGGGTTTGCTAGAACCTTCCACGGGCATCGCTTGCCCCGGATCGGGCTCTGCTGGAGCCGCGGACCCCGATCCCAGCAGGGAGCAGCAGGTGCTGCTCGCTGGGCGACCCCAGGCAGAGCCCCAGCCCGTTTCCGTGAGGTTCTGAAGGGTGCGTGTCAGGATCCTGGGGGTCGCTCTGCTCCCAGCGCTCAGCCCGGCCGTGCGACAGCGCTCGGCGGCCTGCGGAGCTGCCCTCCGCGAGGGGCCCGAACTGTGGAAGCGGACACTCGTGCTGTGCTGGCGTCCCGGGCCTCCTGCACGAGGCTGCGCGGCGGGCCCCGCGCGAACACGCGGACAGAAGACGCGCACAAGCAGAGACGCTGGACACGGGTAGCCCTCGGGGACACGCAAACGGAACCCGCAGTGGGGTGTTGTCACCTGCTCGAAAGAAAACTGATGCTCGCCACCCCCCCCCCAAAATAAATAAATAAAGGGCTTTATTCAGGGGGTCGAACGTGCGTCCTGGCTCTGCCCTTCTGTTATCCTGTAGAGAGCGAGCACGGCGAGAGAGACCAGCCAGCCAGGGGGGATCACGGGTCAGACCCGCTCCCAGGCGGGCCCGCGTCCCCGAGCTCGGCTCGGCGTCGGCCGCTGGACGCACACAGCCGCGCCCGCTGCTCCCCAGCCCCCCGCATCGCGCCCCCAGAGCCCGACCCGCCTCCCCGCGCAGAGCCGTTTCAGTCGGAGCCGCGCGGAAGCGGACGTCGCCCCAGAAACAAAATCACAAACAGAAAAGGTCAACATGGAACAGGAAAAAATACTGAGCAGAATTCCTAGAGTCCCTGCATTTTCGTTGCCCCTTTGTGCCTCTTTTCGGCCTGCGCACGTGGGGGTGACCGCGGTCACCCGCGTAAGTGTCCCCCCGGGCCGGACGGTGCGGGAGCTTGTGCGTGGGCTCGCGGCCCCGGGGCACAGCGCTGGGCCCAGGCTCCCTGGGCATAATGACGCAGAGGGGCATGTGCGGGGTAATCACTGGGCATAGTGACGCAGAGGGGCATGTGCGGGGTAATCACTGGGCATAGTGACGCAGAGGGGCATGTGCGGGGTAATCACTGGGCATAGTGACGCAGAGGGGCATGTGCGGGGTAATCACTGGGCATAGTGACGCAGAGGGGCATGTGCGGGGTAATCACTGGGCATAGTGACGCAGAGGGGCATGTGCGGGGTAATCACCTGAAGCGTAAGGCCGCGTAGGAGTGTCCCTGCGCATGGACGGCCCGCCGGACCGGCTGCTCGCGGGGATCTTGCATTTCCGAAGAACATGGTGTGAGAAGCGGTGGCGGCTCAGTGGGACGTCGCCGGGCGCGTGAATCACGTCCTTCCGTCGGCATCTGCCGGGGACACCCGCCGGGGACACCCGCCAAGGTGCGCGGGGAACACAGACGGGCTTCTCACCAGGGGAAGGCCCCAGGCTGTAGGAACCAAGGGCTTCGCTGTAAAAAATTAAACTGGAAAAAAGAAATTAACCTTATTAAGATAAAAGTGTGTCAGTGTGGTCTTTTTTGTAAAACCTAATCCTTTTCCTCAGCAATTTCAGGAACAATGCGTGTTCCTAAAAATTGTCCCCAGTGCCTTTTCTCATTTCCTCTGAGTAATTCAGGGCTCTGGTTATTTTCAGAAACCCCTTATTTGTCTACAAAGTAGGGATATTTATTAAACTTGCTATTAATTATCAAAAAATCATTCCAGTGTAACTCTGAGCGCATGCCAAGTTATTAGAAACTGTGTGTGGATTTATTTGAGGGATTTCATTTCCTTTGCAATTTACACATTTCCTCCCAACATATTTGAAGTCAGGAAGTTTAATTTGTGTGTCGCGTGTCTCCAGCCCCAAATTTCTCTTTTAATATAAAATGTAAACACATTTATTTATTGGACCTGCGTACGCGGGTGATGGATCTGTCCAGCACATGTGAACTCTCCTGACAGAGCAAAATCATGTCGATTAGATTGTAATGACACTACAGATGCATATAGCCCTGTAAAAGTTCTGTTGGTTAATGTAACCGGATTAGAAAACATCGACTGTGAATATGTATACGCGCTTTCTTATCTCCGTGCTAACAGGGGACTTAGACAACTTGTATTACCCATTGCTGACAGTCAAAATTCTAACCCTTCTTTTGGATTTAGGGTACTCGAGATTTAGTGTTCTTAAAAGAAAGGTATTTATCTTAGTTGGCGTTCTGTATTCGAATGAGCTCTTTTATTTTCAGATAATTTTGGACTCACACGTGACTCTAGAAACTCATACAGAACTCAGTGTCCTCAGTGGCAACATCTCTGAAAGGCACAGTGCGCTTCACGACCAGGGGACTGACACTACTATGGGCAGGGCAGAGGTCATTCCTATCCCCACAAAGGTCGTGTTCCAGACGGATTTGTGTTCTTCCTGATCCCACCTCCACCTAACCCAGGGCAACTACTCATCTACCCTCCTTTTCCGTCACTTTGTTATCTCTAGGATAGTGTATGCACTGAATCATAGAGCATGTAGCCTCCGGAGTGCGTCTTTGCCCTCAGCGTGGCTCTCAGATTCACGCATGTTGTTACGCACGTGAGCCAGGAGCCTGTACCTTTCTGTGGCTGAGTGGGGCTCCCTGGGCAGGATGCCCCCAGATTCATGTATCCATTCACTCGTGGAAGAGCATCTGGGTTGTTTCAGCTTTTGTCTCTTGCAAATAAGGTTGCTATAAACATTCATGTGCAGCTTTTTGCAGAAACATTTATTATTAATTTATTTTGATTTTATTTATTTTATTTTTACTCATGTATTTAATTAATTTATTTTTTATTAACTTTTTTTTTTAAAGATTTTATCTATTTTTTTTGACAGAGATCACAAGTAGGCAGAGAGAGAGAGAGGAGTTAGCAGGCTTCCCGCAGAGCAGAGAGCCCCATGCGGGGCTCGATCCCAGGACCCTGGGATCATGACTTGAGCCAAAGGCAGAGGCTTTAACACACTGAGCCACCCAGGCGCCCCTTTTATTAACTTTTTTTACACTATGATTGACTCCATTCCCTGTATGATACCTTTTATTTCCGTGACTTACTCACTGCGTAACTGGAGGCCTGTACCTCCCGCACCCCTCCCCCATCTTTGCCCAGCCCCCCCCCGCCCCCCTCTCTCAGCCATCAGTGTGTGCTGCTTATCGGTCTGATTCAGCTTTCTGTTTGTTTTTTTGTTTATTTTTAAAGTCCTCCTATAAGTGAAATCATATGTTGTTTTCTTTCTTTCTTTGACTTATTTCACTTAGCATAATACTCCATAGGTCCATACGAGTTGTTGAAACTGGCAAAATCTTATTCTTTTTTGTGGCTGTGTGCTATTGCAGTGTGTGTGTGTGTGTGTGTGTGTGCGCGCACATGTATGTACCTGTACACATCTTTATCCGTGCGTCCGTGCGTGCACACTTGGTGGACTTCACGTATCCCTGTCTCTGTGTTTACTGCGGCCTTATTTACACTGAACCTGTCTTTCTCTCTCGGGGCACATGCCCAGGAGGACAGCTACGAGGCTGCATGGCTGCTGCAGGTCTAATTTTTTTTTTTTTTTTTTTTTTACAAAACCTGTGAGTGGTTTTCCAGAGTGGCTGTATCATTTTATATTCCGCCAACAAGACTTTTTCAAGATTTTATTATTAACTTATTTATTTGGGGGGTGGAGCGTGAGAGCGGGAGGAGTGGGTGTGGGAGAGAGAATCTGAGTAGACTCCAAGCTGAACACAGCCGCACCCAGGGCTCGACCCCACCACAGGAGATGGGGACCTGGGCAGAAACCCAGAGTCGGGCGCTCACCTGACTGAGCCACCCAGGGGCCTCACCAGCGACATCTGAGTGACCCGTTTTCCCCACATCGCAGCCAGTACTGGACGAGATCACCGGTTTGTTTCGTTTTCACGTAGACCTTCTGACAAGGATGTAGTGAATCTGCGTTTCTCTGATGGCTGAGGACGTTGAACACCTTTCCCTGGGCTTCTCCAGAGAATGTCTCTCCTTTGCCTTGTATACTTGGATTGTTTTTTACAGATGAGCTTTAACGGCTCTTTGCATATTCCAGATAATGACTCTGTCCTCAGAGATGTATTTTGCAAACCCTTTCAGCCAGCCTGTAGCTTATCTTTTTATTGTCAGCAGGACTCACTCACAGAGCAAACCTTTTTTTTTTTTTTTTTTAATTTTGATGAAGTACAATTGACCACTTCTTTTTGTGGAATGTGACTTTCACATCAAGTCTAAGAACTCTTTGCCTGGGTGTAGATCCTGAAGATTTCTTCCCATTTTTTTTCCAAAAGGTTTTTATACCTTTACGCTTTGCGTTTAAGTTCATGATTAATATTGCATTAATTTCGATACACGGTATAGGACTCAGGTCTGTGTTCATTTTAAGCCCAGGAATGTCTGCTTGTGAAAAGGCTATCTATCCTTCCTTTATTGAATCGCTTTTCTACCTTCGTGAAAAACCCGCTAGGCATGTCTTTGAGAGCCTATTTCTGGGTTCTTTTTCTGTTTACTTATCCATGTGTCTGTTACTCTGCCAAAACCACACAGTCTTGATTTTAGTGACTCATGTAGTAAGTAGTAAGTCTTGAACTTGGCTACACTTGTTCCTCCATTTCCCTTTTTAAAAAATCAATCTTGGGACGCCTGGGTGACTCAGTTGGTTAAGCAGCTGCCTTTGGCTCAGGTCATGATCCCAGGGTCCTGGGATCGAGTCCCACATCAGGCTCCTTGCTAGGCAGAGAGCCTGCTTCTCCCTCTGCCTCTGCCTGCCTCTCTGTCTGCCTGTGCTCGCTCGCTCTCTCTCCCTCTGTCTCTGACAAATAAATAAAATCTTTAAAAAAAAAAATCAATCTAACCATTCTACTTGCCTTTCCATTTAAATTTTAGAATATTCTTGTCTATCAATGTAGAAAGACCAAGAATTTTGAAGGAATTTCATGAAACCTGGATATCAATTTTTAAAGAATTGATATTTTTGCTATATTATGTCTCCCAGCAGTATGGCTCTCCATTTATTGAGATTTCTATCATCATTTCACCAGTGTTTTATGGTTTTTCAACGTGTAAGTCTTATGTGTTCTCTTAGATTTGCATTTAATTATTTTGAAATGGTTTTAAATCATACTGTTAGTTCTAGAAATTTCTTCATAGAGTACTTGGGATTTTCTACATAGACAACCATGTCATCTGTAAATAGAGACAGATTTATTTCTTCCTTTCTGACCTGTATAATTTTATTTCATTTTCTTGCCCTGTTGCACTGGTGGAGAACTCCCAGCAGTATGTTGGGTAAGTGGTGAGAGTGGAGAGAAGTCTTTTTCCCAGTCTCAGGAGAAAGGTTTTTCACCATGTAATTATACTTTTTTTTTTCTTTCTTTTTTGTAGATGCTCTTTATCAATTTGGGGAAGCTCCCCTTGATTCCTAGTTTTCAGAGTGGTTTTATCATGAGTGTGTGTTGAATTATATAAAATGCTTTTTTTTTTTTTTGCATTGATTGATGTGATTTTTATTATTTATGTATTTTGTATTTTTTAGCCTATTAATATGGGGGATCATATTGTTCTTAAAACTTCTTTTTGAAGTTTTTATTTGTCTATTTCAGGGAAAGGTGAGCGAGAGAGTGGGAAGGGGGAGCAGAGGGAGAAGCAGACTCCTGGCTGAGCAGGGGGCTTGACCTGGGGCTCGATCCCCGGACACCAGTCTCATGACCTGAGCCGAAGGCAGACACTTAAGTGACTGAGCCACCGGACGCCCTTGTTTTTGAAACATTTTTATTCAAAAGAAATTTACAAAATACAAAATGGACTATTTTAAGGTGAATAAAAAGGTAGCATTTCGTATATTTACAATGTTGTGGGGACATCACCTTTAAGTCTGAAAACGATCTCCCGAAAAGGAAGTTCCATACCCCCTAAGCAGGTACTCCCTGCTCCCCTGACTCAAACCTTGGTCACTGCCCATCTGCTTCCTCTGTTTGTGGATATGGCTGTTCTGGGTATTTCTTACATGTGAAATCACACATTATATGACCTTTCGTATCCAACTTTCCTCACTTAGCATAGTGCTTCTGCCGTTCATCCTTGCGGTACGTATCCCTGCTTCATGCATCTTTATGGCTGAATCATCTTCAATCAGGTTTCTATCAGATGTTGTCTATCCATTCGCTGATGAAAATGTAGGCTGTTTCTACCTTTTAGCTACTGTGTTTTGTCCTTTTTTGATATTGCTTTAGCTCTTTGGGGCCTCTTTGAACCCCATATATAGATTTCAAGCTTAAATTTTCCATTTTTGCAAAAGAGATGGTGGGAATTTTTATAGGTATCTCACTGAATTCATTGATCACTTTGGGTAGCTTTGCCATCATAACAACATGAACTATGTCGGTGCATGAGCACGGGCTGATTTCCGTTTCTCTAGGTCTTTAATATATTTCAGCAATTTCTTGTAGTTTTCAGTGTATAAGGCTTTCGCCTCCTTGGTTAAATTTTAATACTAGGTATTTTATTCTTTCTGAAGCTATTGTCAATAGGAACATTTCTGTAATTTCTTTTTTTAGATTACTATTTGCTGGTGTATAGAAACATAATGAACTTTTCTGTGTTGATCTTATCTCCTGCAAATTTGATGAATTTGTTTATTAATTCTAGTCATTGTGTGTGTATGTGTAAATTCTTTGGGATTTCTGATATGCAAGACCATGTCATTTGCAAAAAGAGATAGTTGTACTTCTTCCTTTTTCATTGGATGTTTTTTTAATTTATTTTCATATTTTCTTTGGCTGGAGCTTTGAATATAATGTTGAATAACAGTGGTGAAAGTAGACATCCTTATCTTGCTCCTGATCTCAGCGGAAATCTTTCCTCTTCCTCTTTTTATCCCACCACTGTGTATAATGCTACTTCAGATTTTAGTTGAGGAAGTACCCCTCTACTTTCTGTTGTTTGGGTATTTCCTCCATGAAAAAAATGTTGAACTCTATTAAATGCTTCTTTTTGTTTATTTGTTTGTTTGCTATGAGAAACTGATGAGGCGTTATGTATTTTTCATATTTTTCTACTAATATAGTATATTATATTTGCATCCTTGGGATAAATCCTATTTGGTAATGATGTGTGCTTATATTAATATTCTGTTGGATTCAGCTTGGTAGTACTGTGTTGGAGAATTTTTGTCTATGTTCATAAGTGATAACAGTCTCTAGTTTTTTCTTTGTGTGTTGGCATTAAGGTCATACTGATCTCATAGAAAGAATTGGAAATTCTCCTTCCTTTCCTATTTTTGAAAGAATCTGAGAAAAATTTAAAGTTAAAATGTCTCTGGCTCCTATTTGAATGCTGTATCTTTTTCCCTTTTTTTAGTATGAACTTAGTTGTGTCTTTGGATATAAAGTGAGTCTCTTATAGACAGCATATAATTGAATAATTTTTTTAAATGTATTTTTTCAATCCCTTCTTTTTTGAATGTGAAGGCTAGTCCATTTACATGTAAAATAATCACTAATATGGGAGGGCTCCCTTTTAACATTTGCTACGTGTCTTCTAAATGTCTTAAACTTTTTTTATTTCTCATTTCTTCCACCACTGCCTCTTCTTTGAAGTGTTCCATTTTGATTTTTCTCTCATTTTCATCTGTGTATATTTTTCAGTAATTTCCTTGGTGATAACTATAGAGATTACAATTAACCCCCTAAAATTATAACTATCCAGTTTGAATTGATGCTAACTTAGCTTCAACGGCATAAAATATTCTCCTCTTATACAGTCTGAATCCTCCCTTGATGTTAATATTGTTACAAATTATATCTTTATACATTGTGTGCCTGTTAACATAGATTTATAGTTACTGTTTTATGCATTTGTCTTTTAAATCATGTAGAAAAAGAAAGAAGTTCACCAAAAATAGAATAATGGTGACTATAATATTTACTATTTGCATTTATTGGGGTTATTTATTACACTGCACAAGTCTGAGCTACTGTTTCCTTTTATTTTGGCCTCAAGGCCCCCCACTGGCATTTCTCTCCTAGGGCAGGTGTGCTGACAACACATTCTCTCAGTGTTTGTTTATTCATGAATGTCTTCATTTTTACATTTCTAAAGAGAAGTTTTGCTGAAAATAGAATACTTTGTGCCAAGTTTGTTTGTTTTTCCCCAGCACTTTACAAATAGCACCCATGTCCTTTTGCCCTTAGCCATTTCTTCTTGCTTTCATTGAATCCTGCAATCAAGCAGATGTGAAAGAGTAGGAATTCTCTTGCCTTTTCTGAGAATTTAGCCTCCTCCAAGCATGTATGTGATTCTCTCAATTCCCCACTGTCCACAGTGCTTTAGGATGTTCTGAGTTCCCCCAAAGAATTCCTCTCCAGCTTTTCTTCCCAGACTTTCAGCGCTCTACTGTTTACTTCAGTGGTAATATTTTGCCTCAAGTGGCTTTGGTTGGTCACTTGCCTTAAAATGTTTTTGCGAAACGCTCACTGTTTTCTGCCTTTGAGTTATATAAAAATGAGTGCATTATGTCAGTCCTTCAAGTAACAACACACAAAGAATAAGACAAACACACAGAATTTCTTCAATGTGTTCAATGATTAGGGACTATCAGTATACTTTAAATTTTAATTTATTAGATACCGTTGTTGATCTGTTTATAATAAGTCAACTAATTCTCTATAACAGTTATATTTGCAAGTTGAATGTGGCACTGAAAATCAAACAAATTCAGTTATCAGAATAGTTGAGAAATGGGTTTTTAATTAAATAATCAGTAAATGTACTCATCAGTTAAGGTCAAGTCCTTTAAGCTATATATCTGTAATATGGTAATATCTAGAAATAGCTCTTCAGTGTCTCCCTACCTTATTCAAATGTGAATCCAAAATAATAGTAGCCTTCTACAGTTGACCTGATCTGACCTTGACCACCCCCCAGGTTACTTCTCAGACATCACTACCTCCGATGCTCCCATTCACTCAGCTTCTTGACCACTGTTGGGAAGGAAGACATTTCTTCTGTTCCTGATTCTTTTAGCTGGACTAAGAATTAAAATTACATGAGACAGATTCATGGGGAAAAAAAATTAAATTTAGTCTCATACATCTGGGAAACCCACAGACATGAGATTCCAAAGATTGTGAGGCAGAACGAGGTATATAT
This sequence comes from Mustela nivalis, assembly GCF_964662115.1. NCBI lineage: Eukaryota > Metazoa > Chordata > Mammalia > Carnivora > Mustelidae > Mustela > Mustela nivalis. Next base: position 37,615,556 of record NC_139039.1, read on the forward strand.
GCCATCCTGAGTCAAGGATCTGGAGGTACAAAGGAGATGAAGGCCGTTAGTGGGAAGGTGAGAGGTCGTGTTTGGTAAAAAAGGTTGCCCTGTTATGTGGGTCAGTTTCTTAGAAAAAAAGGAATATAGGTAGTATCTCTCCTCCTAGTACAGGTCTTCTATCTAAATTCTTTTTAGATAGTTGTGGGGAAAGTTCAAAGTTTCTTCCTGAGTCTCCGTCTTGATGATTTTCAGATCAACATAATCGGCATGCCCTTGTATCCCATCTCGGTGCGGCCTGCCTGTGGCCCCTGCAGCCTCCTTGGCTCTCACGAAGCTGCCCTCCGCTTCCTTCTTTGCTCAAGGTCACATCCCTTTGAAACCTAATTTAAATCTCACTCCCAATGGCAACCCCCTTTCCCCACTTATCTGTCATATGTTTTTCTTCCATAACACTTCTCAGCTCCTCACACAGCATGTATTTGTGTACTTAGTCTGGCCCTTGTTTATTGTCTAACTCTGCACCGAAATACAGAGGCCGAAGGGCATGGGTCTTCGTCTTTCCTGATTGAACTCAAGTGACTAGAACATGGAAGCTACTTACAGACACTGTGTTTTTGATGAATGATGGAAAGCACATTATCCCATTGCTGAAAAATGAGTTAGTTGAACTTGAATTCATACTTTATTGTTGACAGCCTTTCAGGAATTAATTTTTATATACCAGTCTTAATTTTTCCATAATTATGAGCAGCTGTTTTGCTTTTCTGATTAAAATGGTATTCCTGGGGCGCCTGGGTGGCTCAGTGGGTTAAAGCCTCTGCCTTTAGGTCAGGTCATGATCCCAGGGTCCTGGGATCGAGCCCTGCATTGGGCTCTTTGCTTGGCGGGGAACGTGTTTTCTCCTCTCTCTGCTTCTCTGCCTACTTGTCATCTCTGTCTGTCAAATAAATTTTTAAAAATCTTTTAAAAAATAAAAATTTAAAATAATGGTATTCCCATTTAATATCTCTTTGTGCCCCAATCGGTTTTTATATTACCTCGACATTTCAACTAAATTGTTAAGGTGATTACATATCATATTTTCTATAGCAAATAGAACAAATTTATGTACCTAGAAGCTTCTTGGCAAACAACTTATTTAATTCAACTATTTATTTCCTTATAAAATATTAGTTGAAGCATATATTATAACTTGAGTTTCTTTTAAAAATTCTGATCCCCAAGGATTTTACTTCAATTAGATATAAAAAATAAGCTAGGATTCATGTCTCCAGTCACATTTCTATTCTATATAGACAATTATTTTGGAACATTCACTTGCCTTCCTTTTGCATTACCCTGTTTCCTGGAGGCCACTTTCAAAACCTCAGAGGGTGGGCTGGGGACAGGAGGTGGGTTGGGAACTGACATCAGCCAGAATATTAACATGAAAGCTGATTCTCTCCGATGGTAATTACAAATAACAAACTTTCTGGAGAAAGCAAAACAAGTTCTTGAAAAAGGTAGTTGTCTGTATTTAAGAGAATACATTTTGATAATGTCAAAAGAATCAAAACTGAGTCTTAGACAAAGTTCCTTACAATTATTTATAGGAAGGAATCTATACATCTCCTCTGATGGATAAGCTGCGTGAAGGTTTGCACACTAGACTATATCGGAGGTATGTCTGTGTGTCAAGTCTTGATTATCCTCATTTTTAAGGAATAATTATGTGCTGTCCTAGAGAGAGAGTTCCAGTTCGGCCAGCCAGAGTCTACTTTCCAAAGTTGTCTCTTGATTTGCCTAAGGAGCCCAATAGATAACCTTCATTCCTTCCTCAGTTATGAATAAATCGAGAAATAAGGCAAAGATTTGAGGCTGAGGGGAATCAGCAAACATCAGAAAGCCTTATTACAAATCAAGTTAATGTTAGACAGTTTACTTGATACTTACAGGCACTTGGTCCTCCCAATATGAAATTTTGGGAAAATGACATCCTTTCTCTCTTTCCCCCATTAAACTGCATGCATTAAACCCCATCCATGCCTTTGAGAGTAGAATCCCTACCTCTAAAAGATTACAGAAGATGGCACATTGCCTAACAGTGGGAGAGAGTAGGAGCCATGTTCCGAAGTTCCCCTTCCAAACTCAGAAAGCAAATCATTTACTCTACGTCTCCTGAATCAGAGTGCATGAAAGGGGTGGGGAGAGAGAGACCAGGGATAGTACCCTCCCGAGGTTACCTCACCTGGAAGGAAAACATGTGTCACAATCACTTGTATCCTTCCCATAGGCCTCTGTATTTGAGACCTGCCTGAGCTACTGTCTGAACTGTATTCTCAAGAAAGATTTTGGATACATTGGGAGAGCTAGATCCAGACCAGCCCAGAACAAGGGTTTAAAGAGGGGATGACAGACAGTGCAACAGGCAAACGGAAAATGCACCACAATGCGAAGTGTGATGTTAAATTGGTCCCAGATGACAAAGGGAGAGAAAACTGTCTCTGAGGCTTGTTGTGAGACTTACGGAAGTTGTTTTCAAACTCAGAGGACTGGAGTCAAGTCATGTATAGAGCCAACCTCCACCTGTAGGTATCAGAGCCCTGACCATGAGCACATGAACCCAGCTCAATCCTAAAATGGTCTTAATGATACACTTTGGAGAAAAGGGGCTAATGAACTATTTTTTCACGAATAACAATATGACACATGTAAGTCTTTCTCAGGACCCTAAAAGTGCGACTCTTGATAAAGACCGGTTATTTGCAAATGCCTCAATTCAAATTCAAAGCGATATTGAGTATGCTTTGGAGTTCCAGAGAAATGTGTTTGAAAATAGATTTGCCTCCGATGTTTCTTTCTTGCCATTTGTGTCATGATTATTTTCAGCCGCGGGCAACTGAGCTACCCGAGAATCTTACTGAGATCAGGAACCCCCGCCGTTGACTTGACAGCGCTGAGCTGTTATCTAGGACTATTTTAATGCATGTCATAAATCACAAAGGAAAGTTTCTATTTTGAAACAAATAGAAGCAATCATGATCAGAGGTTTCTAAAATCTATTTTAGAATGTTTGTTGCCTATAAGTCCTTGCTTCATTTAAAACTCAGATTTCAGAACTTTCCTAGAGAAGGAAACATTACCGGCACCCATACAGAAGCAGACACGTTACTATTGCGAATTAAATAGCAAGGATGGAATTTTCAATAATGGGAAAAAGATCGTACATTCCATGCGTTTCTACGGCTGCATGAAAAATAACCACCATCTACTTAAGAGTTAACTGGGAGTGAAAGTTTTAATTTCCTAGTGCATTAGTGATTGTCACCTTTCTTCCATGGCTTGGGGGCTCATGGTTCAAATCATCCTTTACCTTTGTCAGGTTTTCAGAGATGAGAAAAGTCATTTACTCAATCTCTAAAACCATCACCTGGTGTTATCACCAGAGAGTCTACTTTGAAAATTTTGCTAAATAGCCTGAATCTGTGGTGAGGGAACAGACAAGGAGCACTGTCTCTCCTGAGCAAGTCCCTGTGACAGCAGCTTCTGCGGGACTAAATCTGGGGAGGTTCTGTTCTTGGCCAGTGGGCCACTGTCATTCTGTCCCGGGGGCTGACAGACGTGGCCCCTCTCAGCCTGTCCTACTCTACGGCCATGCCCACTTCGGCCCAAAGCAGAGCAGACTAAAAACCAGAAAGGGAGTCTCGGAAGTTGGCTTCAGAAGCACTTTACCCACAGCAAGCTGGACTTTCAAGAACTCTCCGACTGCCTGTTCTCCAGATACATGAGGCTGCGGAATGAAGCTCCAGCGACGTTCATGCTTCTTTGGACTCCAGGCCCCGGCTGTGAAAGGCAATTCTCTTCGGCCAGAGCAGCTCGTCCTGGGAATCCGAACCGCGCCCGGGTGTCAGCACACGCACGGTCGCTCCAAACCGTCGCCAAGCCAAGGTGGAATGAGGGGCAGAAGCCGGGGCTTTGCGCTTTGCCCGCAGCGCGGGAGCAGGTTAGACGCGGCAGGGTGGAGACGGGCCGGGAGGGACCCGCGGCCGCAGCGAGGCCCTAAACGCGGCGACCCGCCCACTCGTGCTCCGCGAGCGGCGCAGGCAGCCGCTGTCTCCTCTGTCTCGGCCGTGCGCACCCGCGGCTCCGGCTAGGCCGGGAGCGATCCCGAAGCCAGTCGGGTGCTGCGTGGACGCGTCCCGTCAGCTGCTCAGCCGGTGGCCTGTGTGAGTGGCACCCCGAGCTGCACCGTGCGCAGCCTGCGCGTCGGCCGCTCGAGCCCCCAGCCCCACACCTAAACGACTCCTGAAACCCTAGACCCGTTCTTATGTAGTGATTCATAGACTAGCTTTGGGCCAGGAGACTTATTGAAGGGATCGGACTGTAACTGGAAATCGTTTTTGGCTTTCTCAAATAGCCCACCTATAAATAGAGACTAATAGGCGGAGTCCAGCCTTCAGCTCAGACACACAAACTCGGTTTTTTGTTTCTTTTTCAATTTACATAATTACCGGGCTCCTCACAAAGAGCAGCAGGAGAGTCTTAGGATTTCGGAACTGTCCTTTGCTTCTGCCGTACGGTTTGTAAGAGTCATCCTTTTTAGAAAATAGAGGAAGAGATAGTATCTATCTAAATTTCTAAATTAATTTAGAAACAATAAATAAACAAATTTCTAATAAATAAATAAATTTCTAAATTGTGGCATGACAGAATGAGCACAGGTGTTGAAATAAAACAACTTGGTTTACCTCCTCCTTCTTTTTCTTTTTTTAAAAAGATTTTATTTATATATTTGACAGAGAGAGCAAGAGAGGGAACACAAGGAGGGGGAGTGGGAAAGGGAGAAGCAGGCTCCCCGCTGAGCAGGGAGCCCGACGCGGGGCTCGATCCCAGGACCCTGAGATCATGACCTGAGCTGAAGGCAGATACCCAACCAACTGAGCCACCCAGGCTGCTTTCACCCCCCTGTTTCTGCACACGTGTGCGTGTGTGTGTGTGTGCGCGCGCATGCGCGTGAGGCTTTGGACAAAGCCCTTACCTCTTTAGTTTCCCCGTCAGTAAAAAAAGGACTGACCATGTCTGTCTGTCAAGATCCCTGAGAGGATGAGGCAATTTGTGGAAAGTTCTTGCCATATAACAAGTATTCAGTACTGTTGTAGTACTAATACTCTACTACTAATGCTGTAGTACTAATATCCTTTACCAGATACAGTGGTCAGCCTGGTTTCTCTGTTCCTGTCTGCAGCATGTCGAATCTGTGCTGGGCACTGCACAAGCCGGGGCAGCAGTCTGGGATGAATGTACCTGCCCTCACATGGCTTCCGGCCGAGGGCACTTACGTCTTTAGGCAAAGATCGGGTATACGAGTGATGGGTAATCCATAATGACCCACTGCTTTCAAATCATTGCCAGATACAGCAGTTACAGCCCATAAGAGAGGTCTAGGGCCAAGTCACGGTCTACTCTAATGGGATCGATATTTTCTGGTTCTGAGGGACTAAGCATCAGTACCGAGAAACTCCTAAAATCGATCTAAGGTATAGATGGAAACAAATTCTTTACACTTTGATGTTGTTACCACAGTAGACACGCATCCTTCCTGGCCGTCCCTAAAATGTGTGCTTATCAGATGAGAGGCTCTTGGCAAGCAGCTGGGTCACAGTCCCGGCGGAGCACAGAGGCTGGAGCGTGGGCGTCGGGATGTCTCTCTGCCATCATCACCGGGGTTTATCAGAGAACCCCTTGCCCCACAGATTCATTAGCTAAAATCTCAACGACTCTGGGTAAAAACACAGTTGTAAATGTAAAAATCTGCTAAAAGATGAAACATGGTCGCGTTCAAAGTCAGCCCTGTAAATAATGAACACGTCAGGGTTTCTGGTGCACAGCCACTGTGCGAAAATTTCATTTTCATCCAGGTTGACTTTAATCCACATACAAAGCTCAGCGTCCTTTCACGGAGCGGCAGGGACGGAAGGTGCACCGTAGGCGCGTGAATGAGAGACAAGAGACACAGAGCGAGAATCTCACTGTTCTGTGCTCCTCCAGTGTATGTTCTGTCACAGGACTAATGGCCAAGGCGCCACTGTGGGCCAGCGGGTGACCAAGACCCTCCCGGAACCCACTGAGAATCTGGGTGGCAGAATCATGAGGGAATGGGAGCAATAGTGGCATTAAATTGAGACCTGCAACATCTCAAGAGTCTTACAGGGCTCCGTGGACTCTCTGCCTAAAGGGACAAATACATACAAATTCCTTTTTTACAAAAAGGTAACAAATTTAAGTGCAACTTTTTGGAGACCAATTCTTTTATATTAAATCTATAAACTAACCCTTAAGATTCCGTCTTGTCATCCTAGCCACTCATTCTGTGTAGTATTAGAGAGCAGAGGAAATCACATATTTGTTTTTCATGTTTACAGTTTATCTGCTAATTCTGATGAGCATAAGAAAGAGCTGCTCATGATGTGCCATGCTTCCGGACTCTAAATCTGAAAAGCTTCCCCAGTAGCATGGACCTCGTCAATTAATGTCCTTACCTGCCTCCCACCAAGAGAAACTTCATTGGCTGTATTCTTCATAGAGCATCTTGAACCAATGGGGTTTTAGCATGACCATTTTTTTTTTTTAAGATTTTATTTATTTATTTAGCAGAGAGCGAGCGAGCAGGAGAGCATAAGCAGGAGTACAGGCATGAGGAGAAGCAGGCTCCCCACCGAGCAAGGAGCCCGGCTCAGGACTCGATCCCAGGACCCTGAGATCATCACCTGAGCCAAAGGCAGATGCTTCACTGGCTGAGCCACCCAGGTGTCCCTTAGCATGACTTTTTTTTTTTTTAAGATTTTATTTATTTATTTGAGAGAGAGGGACAGAGATCACAAGTAGGCAGAGAGGCAGACAGAGAGGGGGGGGGGAAGCAGGCTCCCTGCTGAGCAGAGAGCCCGATGTGGGGCTCGATCCCAGGACCCTGGGATCATGACCTGAGCCGAAGGCAGCGGCTTTAACCCACTAAGCCACCCAAGCGCCCCACCTTAGCATGACTTTTGAACATTTTAGATTCTCTTTGGAGAAAAATTCACTCAACATTAAGAAAGACCACACTTTTAGAATTTTAAAATATCTCTGGATGATCTGGAAATCATTCTCTGCTGTTCAGCAATGAAGAAATAGGGAACCCAAGGGAAGTCAGCCTCCACATGCATGGGAAGAGTTCACGCAGAGGCTAGGGAAGTCTATTTCTGGTAGAAACTTGGAGCACCCAGGGAAGGAGTCAGCTGGTGGTTTTATTTTACCTTTTTTAACAGGGAACGCTAAATTGTACAGCATCGTGATTAAACTATACCAATTAACATCTCAGATTTTTAATGCTGTATTTAAGGGAAACTTATTTCCCTACATTGATCTGCCACCACTACCTTGAGAATCTGATTTATGCTTCTTTTGACTTCTCATGTATTAAAGCAGGAGTATGAAATAACATTCTTTCAAATTTGGGGAACAGTTCAATCCTAGTTATCCATAATGATGTGTTTCATTACTGGATATTCCATTAAAAGATAAAGAAATATCTGACATCCAATTAAGAATGTTAATTGCACAGGCTATGGAGAGAAAGACTTATCTTAATTGATGAGTATGGTTTGTTTCTGTGAGAAAAGTAGAATGGGCTTCAGAATAACTGGCAGTTTGGAAAGATAGCTTTGAAGTTTCTGAAAGAAAGACTCGGATGTAGATGGGAACCTGTTTTAGGCAAAACGTCATCTATTTGAAGAGTGCCTTTGTGGGATCTGGGGACCACAGTAGAGGGGCTGCATTTGCTTGTTTGTTTTATGTTAATTTGGCTTGTTTAGTGATATAACCAGCTTCATCATTCAAAATCTCTAAAGTCAAATAATTTGGCAATCGCAATCTTGGTATTTCAAGTACCGTCGCAGGCACTGAGGGACCGTATTGGCAAGGCGCCAAGCAAGCATGGGTGCCCCCGAAGGCACCTTCTAGAAATCACTACAAGAACCTCGCAAAATCACCCTCATTTCCCATCTAGAAACTGAGGCTCATATTGATCCAGTGACTTGCTCCAAGCCCCAGGGCTCCATACTGGAAGTCTGTCATAGCTTTGTTTTGTTTGACCCAAAGACCCATGCTATTTTGGGCCTATGGGATGCACGAAGTTCTTTGGATTCGTCTGTGCAGCGTGGGTAGACATTGAATGACTTTATTACATTAAGGTAACAAGTTCTCAGTTGGTGAAATCTTGGCAGTCCTGGAATGAGCTACCGTTACCTCCCCTGGGTGCAGGAGCTCCGGAGCCAACATAGACATCATATCTGTGCAGATCTAGGTCTGACTCACTGCAGCTTTGTCTTGTCCTGAATTATGACCCTTGTTGAGAAGGAAAAGGCAGAGCTACCCATTATGACGAGGGTTGCACAGGAAACATTTAGCTTCTAATAAAGCAGCGGATATTTAAATTAGTGTAAGGAGCTCTCAGCAATCAGGCTGGGAAACAGGAGATTACAGGGCCTCTCTTCTTGGGACACAAACAGCAATACTGAAATCCGAATGCTCTGAGCAACCTGTCCCCTGGCTGGAGTCAACAGTTGAAGTTCCTTCTAGTACTGCAACATTGTATTTTTACAGATTTTGTCTACCTGAGTGTGTGTATAGATGAAATTTATGCCACCATTTTCACTGCCTCTCACTCACATACCCAACTTTTCCACATACTTCATTTGTTGAATATCGAGTGCCAGGCACTATTCTACAATGGGGATATGATCAAGGCAGGCAGTGTCTTCACTCTTGAAAGGGTTACATATTAATTACAAAGACAGGTAATTAATGAGTAAACCAGGAGGCAGGATATGCTCACAAAATGATGAACACAATAAGGAAATAAGCAGAATGAAGGAGCAGTGATGTGGGGGGTTGTTGATCGAGATGAGTATCTTCCCTTAGCCAGCATGAAGAGATGTCAGAAATGGGAAGATCTGGGGGAAGAGCATTTGGGTCAGATGGATAAGCATGTGCAAAGGCCCTGAGGTGCGGACAAGTGTGGTGTGTTCCAGGAAGGGAAATAAAGTAAGCAGACAAAACCTGCATGTGGTTATGACGAGAAACTCTACTGGAATGAAGAAAGATCATACTCCTTATCTTAACACAGCCCAGGGAAAAACCCCTTCATCTCTGATAAGCAGTAGAGATTAGGCATCCATGGTTTATATGTCCTCGAAGAGCTACCTGCATAGCTGTGTTATCGGGCTGTGGAGGTTTTAAAGATGAACTGATTCCTTGGCCCCATCTCAGGCTCATGAGCCTCTGGCTTTTCTACTTTTTTTTTTTTTTCCTTTGCTCACATTGTGAGTAATCTCCCATAAGGGTTTGGGATTAAAACTAAATCAAGGACCCTAAGGCTCTCAGCTCCAGCAGGCAATATGCAGCTCCTCCTGGTACACTGAGAAGTAATGCTTTTAAACCTTCCTTCAGGACATGCTGTTCCTAGAAGATGCCTGAACACCTTAATTTTGAAACACCTTAATCAAAGTCCTAGGGAGGGCATTTTAAGTCGTGATCTCTGTGCAATTAATCATTTTCCAAATAATGCAGACCCTGAACTAATCGATGAAACTGTAGAAGATAATGCAGAGTTTAATGCATATTTGATTTGTTTACTGCTTCCAAAAGTACTTCTCTGATCAGGGAAACCTCCACTTCCATCACTGACATTTGAGGGCTCCTGATACTTGAAACGCCGGATCACATCAAAATATGTCATACTCCTTAGTCATTAAAGACAATGAAAAATTCAAATGGAGATTATAGTGAACTATTTCTTTTTTTAACTTTGGAGTTACTACCTTGTTACAGCAAGAAGAGGAGGCAATTTTTAGTCTTACAGCAAACCTACAGATGTGCAATGTTGTCTTTCCATAAAAATGCCAAAAGCAGAGAGGCTTTGGAGATCCAAAATCTGGTCTCACAGAAGTAAAATTTCCCTTGCATGGAAATGTGCATAAGATGGGACACACGTAAATTGTTGCTGAATGGAGGTGGCTGCTGGGTATAATAAATATGTTTAAAATTTTTTCCCAATTTGCATGGTTTTCCAAACAAATCACTGTGGTAATCTGCGCTTGTTGCAACAGGATATAAACTTGTTTATTTTCTTATGTCTGTCTTTACTGAGGTTTAGTTGTTATGTTCATAGAGCTTCCGCTCATTTTCTGTGTTTACGTACCAATTTATTTGCTCTTTGAAATGATACCAGACCACGGAGTTGAAACATAATTATGTAGTTGCCAAATCTCCTCACCTCCGGATTACTTTTTCGGCAGCCCCTGTGGTCATTGTCACGTGACCGGTGTCGGTGTTGGTAGATTTCAGCACGGGGTATCCTTTCCCCGTATGGCTTCTTTCACTACTGAACAACACAGATCATATCTCCCCGGAGTCAGTGAGCTGAATCATGGAAGTCAAAAGGCCCCGGACAGAAACTATTTGGTCTCAGAATGGGGTTTTACATACCAAGGGCATTATATTATCATAACTCTTTGTGCAGTTAAATGTAACAGCTAGCAGCCCAGAAGGCGGGCTAGCTCCTGTCTGAGAGGCTGTGCCAGAATTAAATGAGATAGTACACGCCGAGTTCTTGGCACCTGAGCTTTGCAAGAATTCCATCTGTTACTTCCTAAGAATGGGTCGTCAGGCCCAGAATTGAGGAAAACAACGGTGCGAGCAGCTGTGGAATGAGGAAGGCTTTCGTTTGTGCACACACTCGTTCGTCAGACGCGTGCGGCCGACCAGGATGCCTCACAGATCAATCATCCCAGCAAATACTTTCTTTTAGGAAATGAAAAGTGCGTGCTAAGTTGGGACACAATTGGGCAGCAAGAGTGGTGGAGGGGTGCAGACCTCAGTGTGGTGACCCTTCAGAGCGGAGAGGTCACTTCACCTCAAAAACGGCAAGGACAAGGTGCCATGTTCTCAGCTGAGTGCTTCCCAGGTAGGAAACTGTCGCACCGCACGAGACACCCAGGCTCGGCCAGGACATGTGTCGCATCCATGGGGACACCCTTGCTGAACACACGTTGGCTCTGCCCTCACCGGCACTCGGTTTTTCCAGGGGTCTTCTTGAGGCAGGGGTGCTCTTTGGGACCCTCTCAGAGTCAAGGGCAGCGTCAGGGAGCAAGCAAACGACGCAAGACACGTCCTGGATCCAGTTGTGACCGGCTCGTGTTCATCCAACAGGGCTGGCAAGTTGGCCGTCCTCAACACGCGATCGGGCAACACAGCGCTCCGTGAAACCAGGCGAGGCAAGAGAAGTGTCCAGGAGTGGTGGCAGCAGTTACCCTCGGGCGTGGGCCGTGAGTGATTTCTGTAGTTGTAGACGCTGCTTCATAGGGGCCTGGGTCGGTTTCAGAGAGGAGCGGAAGCCAGAGTCTCTGAACGTCTGTTTCATCCCGGTTGTGTTGTGCGGTCGGAGCCACGCACTGTGGTTCCATGGCTGTTCCAGCTCAGGGACGTCTGCCTTCGGCACGGTGCTCGTCTCTGGTGGGACAGCTGTGGTTTTGGGACGTGGTGGCACCAACACGAGTGTCTGGTGTCAGAAAGCCCTCCGTCATTGCTGAGAAGCTTGGAAAGGCTCCGCAGCCCGATCCGCGTTTCCCTGTCTGTGCCCGCCCTGCTGTGGGACTGCTGTCTGGCCAACCGAGGTTCGGTGTGAAAACGTAGTTTGGAAACAGTGCCTCGCTCCAAAAGTCTGAGAGCGAATTAAAACGCCTGCTGGTAATCCTCTGCGTTGGACGCCGTGGTGCTGAGGATCTCTAAATTGAGCAGAAATCTATACTAAATTAACTCTGTGTGGGTCCCTGATACATTCTGCTGATTCCTTCAGAATGAGCGGAGTATTTCATAAGGTGTAATTTAACTGCTGGAGGATTTAGATACCAGGTTCTTTTGTTTTCCTGGCTTCATTGAGATATAACCAATATGTCACATTATTAGACACCAATCCCTTCGAATTCAGGCGTGGATTGCAATGCTCTGACTGGGCTTGAACTGCAAATTTGAACTGTAGCACCTAACAGCTTGGGTCTGGATTCGGTTCTGTGTGTTTCTGCGAGATGTGCGTCGAAGTTAGGGGCGCCGTCCATGTGCGTGGACACACGAATTCCTTTTCTCCCGTTGACGCTGACGTTTGATGTTAAGGTAACTTCCAACACCAGTACCTGAAGAAAGAAGACCATTAGGCATTTTCTTCTGCCATAATTGAGTTTTCAGTCTTGAAAAGAACAACATGATTCACTAAAAGATTAAACTTATCTGCAGATTACTTCAGTGCCCTTAGGAAATATAACTTAAAAAAAGTACTTACAATTGATGCCCATTGAGCAACATATTAATGTGAGATTATGTTTACAGTATTTGAAGATGTGTCCATCAAGTTTTTTTCAGTTAAAATAATCTGCTTATGTTAAGCTATTTTTAAGGTCTGCATTTAAATTGAGAAGCATAGATTTAAGCTGTATAAAAAGGAAACATTTTTGAAATATTTGAGAGTTTTCTGTAGCGGGCAAGTGCCCATTACAGTGTAAGAACCCAGAGAGGAAAATCGTATAGGGGAGACAGACAAAACTCCTTGCTGGGAACGTTTAAGGAGGAACCCCAGCCTTAGGATTTGCCAGTAGTGGGGCCACAGGCCAGACCCTTACTCTATATGTAACTTACGTAAATTCTGGATGCATGCAGATGCCATGTGTCATCTACATACATTCATCTATTTTTTATTTTATTTTATTCAACCAAAAGAACTTTTTGCTATTAGAGCAATCCTTCTTTCAGACATACCTTACCGAGATACCTGAAGCAAATTCTGGTACCAGTGAAGGACGTCATCTATAAGTTATTTGCATTCATTAATTATAATCACTTTACATCCTGGAAGTAACCACTTGGAGAGTAATTTTAGTTTAATTATAGGTGGTGTCAGCCATTGCATATGGTGAGTGTGTTAGGAAGCGTGAACCCCAATCAGCTCATGATGATGCTGAGGTCCACAACTTCACGGTAATCGTTATTAAGGAGACGTCCTTCCAGGCAACATTAGTAGAGATTTTTAATTACTCTCAGGAGCTCTAGTCAATACCATTGTAGTCCTGATGCTTAGACAAATAAACGTGCCCTGTGTGGTGTTGTTCTTAAGAGTCGAGATGATTTAATGGGACAGGAGACAGTGAGTAACTGGCTGGCAAGTTCACAATTCCCTAGTGGGACCAAAAGGTGCTTGGTGTGAAGCAGCGTGGCGTCGTTCCTACAAAGAAATACCAGTGAAATCAGGATTTCTTTTTTTTTTTTTTTTTCCTGCACCACAAAATGGTGCTTCCTCTGCCTTTCGGATCAGCACTGGCCCAGGTGAGAAAGCAGTCAGGGCTGCCAAAGGATTTCCATTTTATAATCCATTCGTCTCTTTCCAATTTTGGCAAAACCCTACTCTGATTCTGAATCCCCAGCTGCCTCTAATCCTTATTTTTCTATTCTATTACCTTTTTCTTATTGATTTCTGAAGCTTGTTTATTGTATTATGAGCAAGCCATTTGTTGAATACCAACATCCCCAGGTTTCTGTTTCTTTTTCATTCTTTCCTTTTAGGAGTCTTACTTTTTGTGTTCTATTTGAGAAGTCTTCGCTTACCCCACAGTTAAGAAGGTTTTTTATGTTGTTTTCTTTTGGCACTGGGACTGTCTTACAGTCCACATTTAGGTCTGCAGTTCAATAGGATCTGATGTTTGTGTGCGTCGTCAGGGGGGATCGAGGCTTAGTTTTCCCATCTGGACGTCCAGTTGCCCCAGGACGATCTACTGAAAATACCATGCTCTTTGCAGTGCAGTGCACCTTTGCTAAAAATCTAGAGTCCCCTCCATGAATTTGTTTTGGGGCTTTCAACTCCGTGCCATGGCCTGTGTTTCTAGGTTTGTCCCAATTAAACACTGTTCGGCTTATTACAGCTTCCTAATCAGATGGGGTCTCCAGTAGGACCAGATCTCCAGTTCTGTTCTTCAGGGCTGTCCCGGATGTTCTCCGTCCAGACACCCACATTAGAATTGACCTGAAAAGCCCCTACATTGTTTAGAATGTGCAGCCGAAGTGGAGAGTTACTTGAACTTTTGAGCAGTTCCCGAAGTTTTTGCCAGGGCCTGTGGAAAATTTATCTGTTGATCAAATGTGACTCATTCTTCAAAATGCGCGGTACTAATTGCGACCCACTACAACCTAAATGTTCTTCCATGGGGAAAATCTTAATACCTGATAATCTGGTTCAGCGTGATGGGTCTATAATAGTAGCTACCTTCCAGCTGACACTTTTTCTCTTGAATTTATTTTTCTTTCCTCCAATTTATAATCAAGTCTTCACTTTTTGATTTACTGTGAAGCAAGAATTGCTAGATAAACCAGAAAAGCTATTTTCCTTAAAGACCTTTCAAAACCCCACAGCTTTAATATCTACTTGTTACAGTGTTATTGTTAGATTTAAATTTAGTGGAAAATGGGCTTCTTATTAGTTCTTTGGTTTTAAACTCATAAATCCCTTTCATTAAATCTTTTTTTTTATTAAGGTTTAGCAAACTCCCACCAGCATTTGATAATATTCCTGGGAAAGACTTGACTCTCAGAGAGCTACTCCTGTATTTTTTTAACATGTAAAAATGTAGTCGCAAATAATCTCCTGTTTGCGGTTCAACAGTAAAAGCCGAGATAATATTTGTATTCAGATATTTACACTACATACAATAATCTGAGTGTGCCCCGGTCCCTCCCAAACTCTCCTATATTCTTTCTGTCAAAATATTTAAATACATTTAAGCATGTTGATGGGAAAGGTCCAGATGGAGAAGGATGCAAGCCCGCAGGCAGTTTTCAGAGCCCTCTTACTCACCAACACCAGGCGGAGCCCAGCTGGAAGGATTTGGTAGGAGTTACTTTGTTTCCTCCCAGGTTGGTGAGATTCGCGGTTACGGTGATGGAAATGTGTTCGCCAGGGCAGTTCAAAGGGCCGGGCTGTCCTGACATTCTTTCTGGCTGGTTGACCCACACATCGCCGTGGAAGGCTCACGATGAGAAGTGACAGAACAGGGCATGTCCCAAAACTTTCCTACGCTAGATGTGGGAAGGAGAGAAGAGAGGAGGTGGGAGAAACAGGAGCAGAAAGAGGAGCACAAGCAGGTGGTTGAAGGAGGAGGGTTGTCAGGCCGGAGAGGTGCTGGGGAGGTCCGGAAGGGAAGGGTCCTGGGGTCTATCTGGTAATAGGAACGCAGCGGACGGGCAGGCAAGCGGCTGTCCCTAATCTGCCAGACACTGTCCTTTCGCCACAAGTCCTTGACATTGAATCTTGGGGCTACAATTTACAAACCCTGTGATCTTCTTTTTGTGATTTGATGAAGACTTCGTTATATAGGTATGATCAGTTAACAGGCATCACTGGCCATTGGCGGTTGATCTAGCCTCCAGCACCTGTCCCTTTCTGGGAGGTTAGGGTGATGGGACTGAACATTACAAAACCCTCTAATCACTTGGTTGTTTCCCCTTACAACTGGCCCCCAACCTTCCAGGCTTTCCAAAAGTCCTCTCATTAACATGACACAAGACCTTTTTTTTTTTTTTTCTTACATTCCTTAGGAAATTCCGAAGGTTTTAGGAGCTCTGTGCCAAAGGGGACAAAGACCAAAATCTACTTCTTCTTATACATCTTATTATAAACCGTCATATCACAAAGGTCCATCTTGAACAGTAAGAGCAATCCTAATTCAGCCTATCTGAGGGAAGTTCAAATAAGAAAGGGGAACCGAGTGTGGGATACCCTGCATCCTGCTTAGGCAAGCCTGACTCTGAGCCTTTCTTTAATGGCATCCATCGCAAGGATGTCAGTCACCCTCCTCTGACAACTGCTGAATCCTGGCCAGGAGAAAGGAAGACACCGATGAGGGGATGTCCCTTATTCTAATGGGTTGCTCCTTCATTTCTGCATAATTTAAATTCTCTCATTTTACGCCTTTTCTTTCAAACTGGGTAGGTTTCAGCAGTGATGTTCATTCTTTGCTTTGTAGGACTTTGCCAGTGTAGGTAGGAATAGATTGAACGCGGAGTGTGGTTTTTGCTGATGGTTTACGTTGCTTCAGGTTGCGGTCATATGATAACTTGTGTGTGCGCGCGTGTGTGAGTGTGCGTGTGCATGTGCGTGTGTGTGTTTAGCGTGGTTTGTGGATCTGTCAGTGTCGTTTCTCTGAGCAAGGAACTTAAAGGCAGAGTTTTCCGGCTTCAACATGATGTTGTAGCAGATCATTGACACCAAATTTGCTTCACGAATGTGGCAGTTTGGTATCCATGAAGGCGTACTTGAAAGTTACAGAAAACTTTTTTCTCAAATTTCTAATACGAGTTCTTAAATGTGTGTATCTCTTCCTTTTTTGCCTCCCCCCCCCCCACCTTTTGGCACTGGAGAACACTTTCGCAATTTATCATCCCCCATTTGTGCACAAAAGGTCACAAACTGAGTCATTTATAAAAACTAGCCAAATGATTGGAAATGAAGAAAAAAAAGTCACAGAGTAAAGACAGGCCAAAATAATATGCTGTTGTCTTGTGTGCCTTCTTTTTCAGGTCAGAACTGCGGCGGTTTAGTCCAGGGTCCCAACGGCACCATCGAGAGCCCAGGGTTTCCGCACGGCTATCCAAACTACGCCAACTGCACCTGGATCATTATCACAGGAGAACGCAATCGGATACAGCTGTCCTTCCACACCTTCGCCCTTGAAGAAGATTTTGATATTTTATCGGTGTACGACGGCCAGCTCCAACAAGGGAATTTGAAAGTGAGGTAAAGTACTGCCTCTTTATATCACATGTCAGGCAGCCCTGCGGGACTTAGGTTCTGGAAGTCCGTTGGAATGACCTGAGTTTAATTATCAGAAAATGTTAGTTACAATAAAAAGTAGACTTTTGTGCACACTTTTTTAATACTTGAGAACTTGTTATTGAAAGCAGTCATTGCCTTCATTTATAGATGTCAAATGGTTACAGATCTGTAAACGCTGTTGTCAAGGTAATTCCAGGCAAGTTACAATACACCATTGTTTTTAAGCAACTGCGGATGGGAGAGAGAAGTCACAGAGAGGACGGATCGGGACGATCCGGAGAACAGCAGAAGGAGCTTCTGCACTGTCAGAGAGCACACTCAAGACAGAGTCGGGGCGTGGGTGGGATAAAACCATGAGAGAATACTGAGCTCCTCGGAGAATTTGTGGTTCTCACAATCAGGATATATTCCATTCCCCATCAGTTTTCTCTTTCGAGCTATGATTTCTACCATAAAGAAAGAACAAAAATTTTCTGGGATGTTTTTAAGGTACTTTTTTTTTTTCCCCCCATTTATCAGCCAGAAAAGAATTGTGCCTGTGCAAGTATATCCTTTTTTTTTTTTTTTTTTTTTTGGTTAAAGGAGAGAGGAATGTCCCTTTCAAATAGATTGGAATTTCTTAGGTAAACTGCTAAACATATTTAAATAAGGCAAATGAGGCTTTATCTTCTGGCTTTAAAATTTTATACTAATTAGAGATTGTTGAATATATGAAGTTTTGTAGAAAAATGGACAGTGGGCAGAGAAATTTACTGCTTAGATAAATAAAATGGGATTGTTGCTATTGTCAACAGAATTACACACAAATCCAATGCTTTATATTTTATTTTGTGGATTGAGAAAAGTCTCCTCTGACCACAGACAATTGTACATCTAGTTAATATATTAATAATTAAGATATATACAAGTTAATATATTAAATATATAATGATATGCTTTATTTATACTTTCTTTATGCATTTTTAGATATACAACACATTTTTTTTTTTCTGGGTCATTTACAATATCTGTGTCTGTGTCTAGAAACTCTTTGCCTTTTTGTCACATATTGCACACAACTATCTCTTTTTATGAATGACCTAGGTAAGCTTTTCCCTGTCTAACATGTATGGCCCTCATTTTGTGTGTTGAGGAAAGTTTCTACAAATATAATCCTTGGTAATTTGATATAAGATTTCTTACCCACTTCCTGCTCTTCTAAAGATTAGTTATTTACTAGTTTTTCTTGCAAATAAGTTATGATACTAGAGAATGGTGGTATGTTGTAACAATAGAAAGAATTGTAATAGAAACTGCAGATGTAACATTTAAAAAATAGCATAAACGATGAATTTTGGAACACTGAAAAAAATTAAATTAACTTAAATTTTAAAAAATAAATAAAAAATAGAGAATCAAATTTATTGTAATATCATCATATAACTTTTTTTCAAAGCAATTATTTCTCTTTCCATTAAGAAAATTCTCCATATGTACTCTATAAAGATACTTCTCTGTCAATATGTTTCCTATTTTATTTTAAAATCTAAAAATATTTTTATTTTAATATATATTATTTATTTTACATTTTTATAATGTTTTATAACTATTTGAATTTATAATTTTATCTTAATTCCTATAATTCTACCTTATTCTAAAGGAAATCTGCTACAATGTTGATTCCCTATCTTTAAACAATTTATGTCCTTACAGTGGCTTTATGACCACTTCATATGTTAACTCCAACGTTTAGAAAACAGCATTCCTGTGATCTTCAATATTTTAACAAGATAGCAGTGGAAATATGAAGGTTGAGTAACTAGATTCATTGCATTTTATTTCAGTGAATAGTATATAAATTGCTCTCAGTACCTCAAAGAGCTTTATAAATGTAGGTGAATAATCGGAATGACATCATGACTTTTTTACTGACATAGATACTGAAAGCAAAGCAAATAAGCTGATAAGAAAAAACTCCTTCGGTTCATGTAAGTTACTCAGTTACCTACAATTTTTTGTTTGAGACAGAGGACAAATATGTCACATTTCTGCCTGTTTCCAATCCTTAAGGTGAGGAAAATTCTTTCATCCATTAAATTCTGTAATCTATCTTATATCTCCATACTTGGACTGCCTTTTGGGGACAGTCTGCGGGCAGAGGGGAGATCTTCTGAGGACAGAAATCACCAGGGCAGGTATCATGACACAAATAGGCAAAACAGATCAGGAACAGGATGCCACAGACGGCTCGGTGCTAGGAGTCTCCACTCACAACGTTTTGGATAAAGAAGGACATGAAATAGAAACATGGACATTGTTAAGATGGTTGCAACATTTCAAGACTGGCTGATTCAAATAGAATCAAATTCTAATTAACGAGGGGAGGAAGCTTCTCGTCTCCATGCTTGCTACCTGTTTCCCATTAGGTCTTGGAACGGGTGTCTAGTTCTGGAACATGGCCAGCTCAACACAGACCGCAGCTCTGGCATTCTAAGGCTGTTTTCTCCGAGGACTGATGTCTGTCCTGACGCACTGAGTTGTCACGGACGTTCTTTCTTAGCTCTAACCCAGTCGGAACTGCTGCACAGAAACTGTCCTTAGTAGTTCAACATGGATAGCAACAAAACACAGTAATTTTTTTTTTTCAAGAACGTGAGAGTTTTATTATAAAGAAATCTTTTTTGCTTAACCACAATGAAGAAAATTTTTCCAAATTGTATACGATTTAGATTTAACTGCTAACAGAACCTAGGATGTGGAGGGTAGAATTGTTGATATTCATGTTGTAATTTGACCTACAGTGAAGACTAACTATATTATTTTCCCTCTGGAAGAAAAAAAGTCTTTATTTTTAAATATTTTTAAAATATTTGTTTATTTGTCAGAGAGAGAGATTGAGTGAGAGAGCGCCAGCAGGGGGAGCAGCAGGCAGAGGGAGAGGCCGGCTTCCCGCTGAGCAGAGAGCCGGATGAGGGGCTGGATCCCAGGACCCTGGAACCATGACCTGAGCTGAAGGCAGAGGCTTCACTGACTGAGCCACCCGGGCATTCTGAAAGAAAGAAAGAAAAAAATAATAAATTAAAAAAAAACAAAAAAAAACTTTGAAGCAAAACAGAACAAAGCACACAACAACAGAAACCCGACATACAATGTATGTTATCGGCTTGAATTATTTATACAACTCAGACAACAGACATGATGCGCACCACCATCAGTAAATCGGTTTTAGCATGGAGATATGGAAAGGTCAATTAAGGCTTCTCTTAAACCCAAAAGAAGAGTTTTGACTCAAAATTAGAAATAGAAGGGTGCTCCTTGAGAGGCACGTGGCCGGCTCGGTGGGAAGAACATGCAGCCGCTGGGGTGGGTGGCGGGCTCCGCCGGTGAAGGGGCCGCCTTCAGCTCAGGTCATGATGTCGGGGTCCTGGGATCAAGTCCCACATCTGGCTCCCTGCTCAGCAGGGAATCTGCTTCTCCCTCTCCCTCTGCTGCTCCCCCTGTTGGGGTTCACACTTGCTCTCTCTTTCTCCAAGAAATGAATAAATAAAATCTTAAAAAAAAAAAATTAAAAGAAGAGCGTGCAACTCTTGGACTGTCGTAGTGAGTTCAAGCCCCACACTGGTGTAGTGATTATTTAAAAAAGAAGGAAAACATCGGCTCTTTGAATTACCTCGACTTAAAACAAGTGATTCTTATGACCTATCACATTATCGCTATTTTGTGACTCTTTACCCCTTATAGACTCTGCCCCCGTCTTGCTTCTCAAGTTCCCACACTGCAGCCATGTCGTTGTAAAGTCTTACACTTCATATTCTAGAACATCCCTTCGTTAGCCACAACCTGCTTTGTTCCTCACAGAAGCGGCTCCAGTGAAGCCCCTTCTATCATAGAGGGGGATTTGGGTTGACCAGTACGCCGACACGGGCCGTTCTTGTCCTAGGCTCATGCCTCCCCACCTGGAAACACTCACTGCAGTCCTGCCACGTTCTGTAGTGCCGGTAATAGAAGCATTTCTAGAAACAGGGCCCTGATATTGAAGGAACGCAGTAACCTGACCCTGACTACATGTCTGACCTCGAGTCTCTTGTACTCATTTCTAATTCTCTTTGTCTACTTGGGCTGCATCACAGAACACCAGACCCTGCATGGCCTTTAAAAACAACAGACATTTATTCCTCATAGTTCTGGAGGTTGTAACTTCAAGATCAAGGTGCTGGCATATTTAATGTCGAATGAAGGGCTGCTTCTTGGTTCATAGGTGGTGGTTTTCTCCTGTGTCCTCGTGTGGCAGAAGGGCCACGGTAGCTCTTCAGGGTCTCTGTTGGAAGGGCATTATCGCATTCCCGGAGCCTTCCCCTTATGCCCTAACCACCTCCCACAGAGCTCACCTTCAAATAGTGTCTGTTACATTGGAGGTTAGGATTTCAACATAAGTGTTTGGGAGCAGGGTCGCAAACATTGTCTACAGCACTGTGGGAGCTCATGATTTAGTGGAATGGATCTGTGAGTTATTCCTTGATCTGATTTTGGGAGAGTGTGTTGATCATCTCTACTTCCTCATCCTTCCTTCTGCTCACCTAAATGATATCCTACTTCCAAAACCCACTTCGCATTATACCTATTTCGGAAAATTCTCCCTGTGCATACACATTATGAAATGAAAACACCCCCTGAAGTTTCATTTTTTTTCTAAGCTCTTTTAGCACTTCCCACTAACATAGACCTTGAAGGATAGGCTCCTCTGAAATTACACCAGCTCCAAAGTTGTTGTTGGGGTTGTAGATCTGTGTTGAGTATGTCAAGTAGAACATACGCCCTTTGAAGCCAAGACATGGGTCATGAGTGCGTTTCTCTGGTGATGGTGGATATGTTCACTTAGCCTTTCTCCTCTGGATAAGCACGAGTTAATTGTCCAAGAGAGAGATTGTTATCCAGTAAGATACTCCATATCTCTAAATATGAAGTAGTGAACTAGTGTTTTTTGTCTCCAAATCAGAAAATAATTGAAGTTGCTATCAACCTCCAACTGTGATAACATTATAATATCAAACTTGGAGTAGAAATCTCATTATAACCTCAATAAATGAGTGAAAGTGAACCTATGGAGGGAAATTGTGGCATGCATATGTGGGAAATCAGAATATATTATTCCACAATTATTGCAGCATACAAGAAAATAGGTTTGGCAGTGCTTGACTCTCCTGTGACTTAGACAAGATTATCCCTTGTTTTCTGCAATGATGATGATAAGAAGCTAGAGATTAATGTGATAAGGCCATCCCAATGAAGAGATCATTAATAAGTGTTGTTAAAATATCACAGTTTTCTCTAGCTTTTTTTTCTGCACTGTAATCATGGGTTTGAATGCATTTAAATTAGCTAAGAAACCTGTGTAATATTAACTATATCTGGTGTTTAGAACATGAGGACTTTGGAGAGCTAAGAAGGGGTTTTAATTGCACCCAGAATAGATTAGCCTTGAGATCTAGCAATGCCTAAATTCTGCCTTTCCATCCCCCGTTGCTGGTATGAGGTCCCGGCGGAAACACTCACAGATCAATAGATAAAAATCAAAGCATCATTTTATTTTTAACTGGGGTGGTGACTCATGCTGCCATTGAGACTCAGATACGTGTCGTGCAAAGTGGGCATAGGAGATTCTACAGCGCCCGGAGTCCCATTCTAACACCAACATGGCTCTTGACGCCGTATCCGCTTCAGCCAGCCTCACGGTCAGGAACGACCGCACCAGCACCTGGCGAGGGAGGGAGGGAGAGCCCGAAGAGAGGGGCCTTGTAGTTAGAGCCCACTGCCCAGAGCTGATGTCTCCAGCCACAGAGCCCAGAAACTCCAGCGGCGCTTGCGCGGCCGATGCAGCGGGCTCTCCTGCCTTCGCGAGGACTCCTCAGAGAAGCTGAGCGGGACAGTGGTGGCGTCTGGTCCTCGTATATCAACCTGTCATGTTCCCAGAATTATGTGAATTTGTCAGCCCCGTCCACTACTCTACGTACAGAATTAGTGATGAAACAAAGATTAAATGTTTCTGATACATCTTCCAAATTTCCTTTCTCACCATATGCTTGCTTGCTTGCTTGATTATTTATTATTTTTTTCTCAACATATGCTCTAACTTAGCAACTCATAGATAGGCAAGCTCAATGCTTATTGGGTAAGGAGTAGTGGGTTTTTTGTTTTTTGTTTTTTGTTTTTTTTTGATTGGTGTTCTCCTGTGGATTTGCATGGAAACCAGAAATTCAAGGATAAGATTGAGGCCTGAATATAGATATATTTTATCTGTATATCTCTGTCTCTATATCTACCTATAATACAGATATATAGATATTTCTCTCTCTCTCTATATATATATAATATATACACACACATGTGTATATATGGGTGTGTGTAATATTTATTATATATTATATATATATTATAGCTGATTTTAATATATATGTGTCTGTATATGTGTGTGTAATATATAACACTATATATTATCTATATTATAGCTGATTTTAATATATATAATATAGTTGATTTTAATAGGTAGCTTTGTTTGAGACTAACTATATTTTATATATGTATGTATGTTCATAAGACTTATGTTTATTAACAAAAATGATGAAATTGTTACTAAGTAGAAGTCCCAGAGATAAAATAATGAAGCATTCAAGGGAGATAGGCAGAATTTTGTTTGTAATACTACAAGCAAGTTTTAACATGTATTTAAATCCTAACCACCACCTCTTCAAGCTGTGGCGATTTTTTTCTGCAGTTCCCAAACTCGGATGGTTCACTTCCGTATCTTGGCAAACTTTATTCATTTGGTCAGAGAAGTCTTTTGGCTCATCATAAGTATATGTGTGTGTGGAAAATTTCCTAAAACTTCTAACTCTCAGGACAGAATTTCCCTTATAAACATGTGGACATCGGGAAATAGGAGTTTTAGAAAGAGAACAGATGAGAAGAGGAACGAATGGTTGGAAACCGGATTCCATGTTCAGCAAAGATAGTTTGTTGGATTAGTCATGGGAGCCTGAAAGTAGGCATGGTTTTACAAAATATAAAATCTTATCTCACTACTTAATAACAGGAGAGATACGTTGGGTCACCAATTTAAATATTCATATGGAAAACCAAAAATAGTGGAAAAAAATTCTTCAGTACAAATCACTTAGAAATCATGAAGAAAATGGCAGAAGACTTTGACCTCCTAAAATTTAAAGCTCAAAAGCCAAATGACAAATCGAGAAAAAGAATTCACAAGAGCCATGCAAGACAAAGAGATGATGTCCTTCACTGAGAAAATTCACCAGCGGAAATATCAGGGAATGAAAGCATTTATCTGAAAATCTGGTAAAGATATGACCGAAGAGTTCAACTATAAGAAATTCATGGCATTCAGTGTAACTAAAGCCAATTAAAATAATAATGCAAAATAATATCTCACCATTCTGAAGAGCAACAATTTTTACATGTTTTGACAAGTCAGAGTTTTTAAGGATTATTCGAGATACAAATCTTGAAATTTCTCTCAGATTGAAAAACTGTAAACAAACTCATTCAGCAAGACTGTGCTATGAATTTATTCTACAAAAGTACCCCCAAACATGACAAAATGTATGTAAAGGAATGTTTATGGGTGCATTTTGATAATACTGAAAAAGATCAGGATTGCCTGTCTTTCCACAGAGACTAAATGAATTAGAGTGTATATGTATTATAGCACACCACTGATGTGATCTTTGATGGTTGATATGAAGTGATCTCTCTTTTTCAGTTAAAAATAAATACAGAATTAGAATGTCCAATTTCTCTCAACACCTTATTCTTTTTAATAGATGATGCTTATTAACACATAATCAAACACCTTCAGGGGAGTCCCAGACGGTGGGACCTCGGAGCTCTCTTCCTTACATATAATTACCGTCCACTGTAGTGAGTTCAGTGGGGCGGTGGGAAGCTGGACCCAGGGCACGAACCCAGCCTGAGAGATCCCAGGGGCGTTCTGCCAGCCAGCGGTCATCAACTGAAAATGCTGTCTTCATCCGGAAATATTGTGGCTACTGAGTGTCCCTGGAGGCCCTTCTGGAGGGATGTTGTTTTGTCCTTGTTTTTGTTTTCTGTGTTTTTGTAAATATCTGTTTTCTGTCTTCGGAACTCGTGAAAGCAACCAGGTCTAGGTCTCATCCTATCTCCCTCCCTGTTTATCTCTGTTTCTCTCTCTTTCAATCTCTCCCTACCTCCATCTGCCTCCAGCGTGTTCTCTCTCTCTCTCTCATCTATATTTATATCAGTGTTTCTCAACTGTGACTTTCTGCCCCAGGGGACATTTGGCAATGTCTAGAGACATTTTTGGCGGTCACAACCGGATGGAGGCACCGCTAGTACGGAGTCGGTATAACAGAGAGATGTTGATAAAAATCCTATGAGGCACAAGACAGCCTCTCAGGACAAAGAGGTGTTCATCACAAAACATCAGTAACGTTGTGGATAAAAACCCCTGACTTAGAGCACTGCACCGTCTATAAAAGTCGTCAGTGCAAACCATCTGTGGCTCTAACCGTCAGCATCTGTGCCCATACCTCCGTTTCTCTACGTGGTCTTACCAGTAAAGGACCCGAGCCAGAAGGACTCCAACAGAACTCACCAGGCCTGGGCGACGCTTACTGTCTGCTGTGCGGAGGGAGCTGGCCGGTGCTCTAACTGGACTGAACGGACATGCTTGCGTCGCCTGCAGGACTGTGTCAGCAAGGAGGCGGGATGCCCACAGTATTCCGCATAAGCAGGTTTCACTGAGAATCGTGTTTGTATTCTCTCTCAAAAGGAAATAGAATTATCATATTTTTTTGGTCCTTGGTTTCCTGGAAAAGGAATAAATGTGTCAAAAGATCAGTTAGATCCTGACTTTTACTCTTCTTCATCGTAGTGAATCTGCAAAAGTTGTGTGGTCAGCCCACTGGGAAGCCATCCATTCTCATGAGCAGGAAGGAGAAATGAATAGTCATGTTTCTCTGTATTTCCAAGATTTTAAACAAGTTCTATGTGGATGGCCAGATTAGTAGTTGAATGACTTTCAAGATTTACTTTTCCCCTCCTTTCATTGTTTTAAATATTTGGATAACAAAGCCAGTGCTGATTTATCATCTATCCTCTATAGCAGTCAAGCCCCCAGGATACACTAAACAAAGCATTTTAATTCAATAATATTAGTTGTTTACAAAATATTTGAATGGAATGAGTACCCTATATAAAAATCTTTTTTAATTCACAAAATTATTTTTTTAAAAGGATAGAAGGGGCGCCTGTGCGACTGCCTTCCGCTCAGGTCATGATCCTGGAGTCGCGGGTCAGGGTCCCAGCTCCACGGGGAGTCTGCTTCTCCCTCTGACCTTCTCCTCACTCATGCTCTCTCTCACTGCCTCTCTCAAATAAATAAATAAAATCTTAAAAAAAAAAAGTTAAATTAAATAAAATAAATAAAAGGATAGAAAATTACTTAGAATGTGAAATAATTTTTTCTTTTACTGTAATGAACACAGTCTCCCTTTGCTATTAGTATGATTTCTTTATTATCTGAGCATACTAACAGTAATCAACAAAGTTAATGTTTATCTTAAAGGAGACTTGTTTTGAATTTTGAAGTGTTACTCTTTTTTTTTTTTTTTTTTTTGAAGTGTTACTCTTAAAAACTGCAGCAGTTTTGGTAGACATTTTGCACGTTTTTGCATTTAGGCAGCCAGTAGTATGATAAATAAAAATTATGTAAACAATTAAAAGTATTGACAGCCCAAAGGCTCTAAATTTAGGAAGATGCTTTCAAATAAGGCTTTCCCGGAGCAGAAATAGAGGGTCCTCTTTCTTAAACCTCCGTGTGCTTGCTTGTTTTCTGGCTTACATCTTCCCTTGCCTACCTCCTAGCATCCGGAGTAGTAACTGAAGCAGAATTCAGAAATCTGCTCCCGGCTTCCAGGTTTGTGACTATACGTGAATAAAGCCTTCACATCTTTTTTCTGGGGCATCCTTTGCTCTGGAGGCCGAGGCAGGCTGTGGCAGGGATCCTTATATGAGTGAGGGTAAAGCTTGCCAATACCAACTTCTCCAGAAATATCTGGAGCGTCGCCCTCCTTGCTCTGCCCCTGAGGTCACTGACCCTAATTGGATTTTCTTGGCTTCTCTCCCTGAGCCTGTTTCCTTAGTCCCTGTCTGACAACCACGTTAAGATCAGATAATTTCCTCTCTGCAGCTTATTCTCAGCCCAAGTTCCCAAGCCCCAAATGGTATTGATCCTGCACTAAACCCTCAAACAGAAGCTTTAAGGTCATCAGTATTGTTTGACTACCACCATATACTTTCTAACCAACAGCCATTCCTC
The DNA here is from genome assembly GCF_964662115.1 of Mustela nivalis. Taxonomy (NCBI): domain Eukaryota; kingdom Metazoa; phylum Chordata; class Mammalia; order Carnivora; family Mustelidae; genus Mustela; species Mustela nivalis. The sequence goes on from NC_139039.1 coordinate 37,642,777, forward strand.
TTTCCTGTAGAAAGCGCTCACATAAAAGTAAGATCTGCGTTCCTGGCTCCCTGCGTCAAGGAAGCAATCCCGGGTGGACAGGGTGTGTACCCACTTGGAGAGGGAGACGTAGAAGGGGCAGGAAAGCCTGCAAGGGAATGCTTCATACAACCCCTAGCCTTTCAGCCCGAGGAGGCAAAGTGACATACATAAAACCTTGTTTTCCTACAAGTTTCTAAACATGGCTTCCCCAATCAGACAGCTTCTCAGTTTCCGCTAAGCGATACTTGGTCCCTGAATGGCATCTTTTCTGACCATGATCATCCCTTCTAAAATGTCCTGAGCTTATCCTGTGTAGGATACAGACACGTGAATGAAAGTATCTTCTTGCTTCGGTTTTAATGGCTTTTACACTCTATGTGCCCATGCAACAGAAAATACTTTTTTCGGTTAGATATTTCTGAAAAAGCAAATGCCTGGTATGTATAGTGGGGTTTTTTTTGGTGTGTTTTTTAAATCTAATAGAATTAGGCTAATATTACCTTGGAAAAGTGGGCTGGATGTGGGAAGAAAGCAGGGTAACTCTTGGAGGTGGGGTAGTTCAGAGTACTGACCGCTACTGCCCTTTTAAGTTTCTGCTCTGTGACCCCTCCGGCTTCCTCAAAGAGTTACTTTCCAATACAATGTCTGTGGCTCACACTGGGACCCTGAAAGATCATTTCAGCTTTGCCCTGGAACTGTACCCTGTATGTGAGACTCTCCCATCTGGTGTAATGAATGTGTTCATGATTTAGGAGAAAATATGCATCTCTTTATAAGGAGGTGATGATGAATGGATACTCTTCCCCAGGCTGCGTGCTGGTGGCTCCTTCAATTCTGCCCGTTCTACATAACGGGCATCAGTGTACATTTTCATTCCAAACGCACAGCCAGAGGCAGGTTTTTTGTTTGTTTGTTTAAGAAAAGCTCTCAGCCAACAAGGGCAGAGTTGAAAAGGTTGAGGGACATTGAGGAAACAGCTACAGTAAAGGAAGATTAACACCTTTGGAGGCAGCTGGAAGGCGGTGGTGAAGCAGCAGGTGGGGTAGATGCTCAGCCTTATTTCCTTCTCGGCCGGTTCCTTTCTCCGGTTTTCTGGTGTGCTGGCCCCACAGTTAGGTCTCCGCTGTGATCCAGGCCTCTTCGCGGTTTCTCTTTCCGAACCCCCTGCCCGGTGTCCCGTTTTCCCAGGATCGCAGTCGCACGCATAGCAAGCTACTTGAACGAAGCATGAAGCAGTTGTTCCAAATCAACGACTGATTTGTAACAAGGGCCATGACCTGCCGTGATCATCCTTCAGTTTAAAAAAGGGTGCCCAGGTGAGCTGCAGGTGCCCCCTGATGGGAGTGGGGCGGGGTAAAGTAGGTGACGTTTCGACGTGGACGTCTGATGGCCTCGCGCTCGCCGGACGAGGGTCACGAGCTCACGGGGCTCCTGGGGCCCGACGGAGGGTGTAAGCGGGTGAAGCCGACCCGGTGTAAGACGGCGGTAAAAGAACCTGTGGTGGGAGGGGAATCGAGGTGCAGGAAATGGCAGCCCCCACCGCATCCGCACCCACGGCTGCTAAGCAGAAACGTGGGCCTTGTCCAAGGTGACCAGAGCTTCCGACTGACCAGCAGCCGTTCCCGGCCGTGGCTCTGCCGTGTGAACCTCCCTCGTATGTCAAGTGCGACACGGGCCTCCTGTTGACCGCCCCGGAGGCCCTCAAGCCCCGGCCGCTTCAGCTTAGACTGGCCGGGCAGCCGCCACGCGCGGTGAAGCCCGCGAACCCTCGGGCCCTGCTGCCCTGCATCGGGAGCCCGCGTGCGCCTGCGGCTCCGCCTGGGCCCGTGGGCCTCGCGGGAGCGCAGCGGGCCCGGCCGAGAAGCGGGGCGCTCGGGCGCGCGGGGCTGCGGGAAGAGCCGCCCCGGTCCCGCAGGTCCGCCGGGTCCACCCGGTCCACCGTGAGAGCGACGGCCGAGGCTGGCCCGGCGCAGAAGCCTCCGGACGCCGGCGGCGGGCGCGTCCCGGGACAGGCTCCGGACCCCGACACGGCAGCAGCCGCCGGCCGCGGACGCCCGTGGTGCCCGGGTAGGTTCGAGCGCGCCGGCTTCGTGCGTGCCCCGGGAGTGCGCGGAGCTGGCGAAGCTCCTTCTGGATGCGGCGTCCGGGTGGGGGGCCGCGGCGGCGAAGGACCAGCGGCGGCGCGTGTCCCTGTTCGGCCCCGGGGCGTCGGGGCGTTTGGGCCACGTTTTCCCGCGGACCCGGGGTGTGCGGGGAAGGCCGGTTCACGCCGTGCGAGAGCTGCGCGTCCCGGCTGAGACGGTCCCCTCTGTCGCACGGGACAGCAGGCCTCTGCGCGGGGCCGGTCTCCGCCAGCACCCCGAGGTGCCGACCCGGTGTGCCCCAGCCGTCGCCGAGCGGGGCGCCCTCTCCTTTGGCTGTTGGGGGGGCGGTGAGGCTGGTGCGGTCGGCGCTGTGCCCGGCGGCGGGGGCTCGCCGTGTTGGGGCCGCGGGGACCGCGGGCTGCAGGGTGGCGGTGGGGGTGCTCGAGGTGCCTCCAGACCAGGGCGGTGGTCTTATCGGGTGGGACCCCACGGGTCATTCGCCAGCCTAACACCCACTTCTCTGGCTTGCCAAGAGCTCCAGACGGCAGCAGGAACGGTGCAGGCGACCGGACGGGTACTGGGGCGGCGGCAGCTCGCAGCCTCGGCCCGGGGCCGCGGGTTGCTCGTTCCCGCGGGAGCAGTCCGCGTGCACGACACGCCTGGCCCCAAAGGAACGACAGCTTCCCAGAGCTGAGTTCCTTCGTTTTGAAAACGGGGCGACGTGCCAAAGTCTCCGAGGCGTCCCGTAGACCGGAGGTGACCTTCCCCGTGATCTGCGCTGTGTCCCCGGGATGCGGTGCGTCGTGCCAATAGCGCGGTCCTGCGTCGCGCTCTCCGTGTCGGAATACAGTTGGTGTGATTATTAGGTGGCTGGTTTGCCAAGTCGTTCTGCAAACCTGCTATTTGGGTTTCCTGAATTAGACTCCGGTATGTGAATAGCCCACATGACATCGGACGCATTGAGACTTCTTTAGGCCGGGGCTGCAGACTGGATTTTGAAAATTACATTGACGAATGAATCCTTTAGCTTTTCACAGGTTTTTTTTTTCTTTTTTTGAAGATTGATTGATTGATTTTAGAGAGAGCCTGGGGAGGGGCAGCGGGAGGGGAAGAGCGAGAACCCTGAAGACGAACCCCCAACCCCCTTTCAGCACAGAGCCCAATGTGGGGTTCCATCCGGCCACCCTGAGATCATGGCCTGAGCAGAAACCAAGACTTGGACGCCTAATGGGCTGAGGCAGGCAGGCGCCCCGCAGATTTCTTTTGAAATATATTAAACAAAAGCTGTATATATTGAAAACGGAAAACTGGAATTTTCATACACCGCCATAAAATGTCAGCACAGTGTTTCTGTTACCCACGAAAATGTCGCTGTGCCCATTTGTGATCCGTCCTGCTTCCTACCCTTGGTTTCTAGGCAACCACTAATTCATTTTGATTTTCCGGATTCTTTTGCATTTGCTAGAATTTTATGTACATTGAATTATATGCCATGTATGCTTTTTTGAGTTTTTTTTACTTAGTCATTTTTTAAGATACATACATTTTATTCATTTGAGAGAATGAGCAGGAGCAGGGGGGAGGGTCAGAGGGAGAGGGAGAAGCAGGCTCCTCTCTGATCAGGGAGCCCCAGAAGGTAGGCACTTGAATGACTGAGCCACTCAGGTACCCCGAACGTGCATTCTTTTCATCACCAAATAGTATTCTATTGTATGGTTAGGCCGTGTTTGATTTCTACTTTGTTGATGAACATGGGTTTGTTTTTGTCATGCCCCCCCCCCAGTTTTTAGTTATTAAAAATAAAGTTTCCTTGGTCACTTGTATGAGTGTATACCTAGGAATGGAATGGATGGGTCACAAGGTAAGTTTATGTTGAATTCTTGTGTCAATGGCCACGGTTTCCCTGGGTTTTAACCTTTTACATTCCCAGCAATAGTTATGAGTTACGGCTACTCCACGTCTTTGTCAGTATTTGGTGTGTCGGGCCTTTTCAATTTTGGTCATTCTCATGGCTGTGTCAAAGAGTATGTCTGTGGTTGAATTTACATTTATCTGATGACTTACAATGTTCGGATCTTGTCACGTGCTTCCTGGTCAACTATCTTCTAGTGAAGTGACTTCAAATCTTCCACTGATCGGTGTTATAATTTCTCCCTGATACATTCTCTTAATGGTGTATTTTGGAAAACAAACGTTTTTAATCTTGGTAAAGTTCAATTTATCAGTATTTTTTGAATTTATGGAATATATAAGAATGTCTGCATATTCCAATACCACAAATGTTTTCTTCTAAAGTTTTAATAGTTGAGCTCTTCATCCGAGATCTGTTGTCCATTTGGAGTTAATTTGCATATTCGTTGTGAATTACGGTTTTACATTCATCTTTTTGCATGTGGATATCCAGGTATTCTAGCACCACTTGTTGAAAAGACTATGATTTTTACAAAGTTAACTTCTTGTGTATAGGGCGAGGTAAGTGTAGGTGCTCATTGAAAAAAAGAATTAAATATTCAGCTGGTCTAACCTTTGTTAAAGACTTCATTTTCCCCCATTGAAATGAATTGGCCCCATTGTTGAAAATCAATTTCTAATATATGTGAGGGACTTTTTTTTTTTCTCCCAATGATGTTTGTCTTTTGCTGAACTGATTGATCATTGTAATACACAAGTAAGTCATGAAGTCAGGTAAAGTAGATGCTCCAATTATTTTTTTTTTAAATTATTGTGTTGTTTATTCTGGACCTTTTGCATTTCATAGATTCATTTAGAATCATCTTGTCAATTTCTATAAAAATTTCCTTGGGTTTTTGGTTAGGCTTGCTTTGAATCTATATACAGAAATTTGAGAAGTATTATCATTTTAATAATAGTCTTCCAAAACATGAATACGTTAAACGTCTCACCATTTCTTTTGGGTTTCTTTCAGGACATAAGATTTATTCTTATCTGCTTCTAGTATTGTGTTATTATGAATGCTGTTGTTTATTACATTTTGATTTTGTTTGATAATAGGTAAGACTTTTTTAGTGTTAATGTTGTATCCTGTGACCTTCCCAAATCCAATTATTAGTTGTAGTAGCTATTTTGAAGATTTGTTGGGATCTTAATGTAAACAGTCATATCATCTACAAGGTGGGGGGGGGTCACCTCTTCCTTTTGGCTTTTTATTTATCTTTTAAGATTTATTCTTAGAGAGTGTGGGTGGAGGAGTGGGTGGGGGAGGGGCGGAGGGAGAGGGAGAGAAACCCAAGCAGGCTCCCCACTAACGGTGGAGCCCAGTGCAGGACTCAAACATAGGACCCTGAGATCATGACCTGAGCGAAACCAAGACTTAGACCCTGAGCCCACTGAGCATCCAGGCGCCCCGCCTCCTATTTCTCCTTGGGACTGTCTTGAAAAGGATAGCCCCTTCAGTACCGTGTTGCATAGCAGTGATAAAAATGAGCAACTTCGCCTCGGTTTTGAACACAGAGGGAAAATACAGGCCAGTACAGATGACCTCACTTGTCCTGGTTACCAACATACTGCCTCTCATTTCCAAACCCTTCTCTGCCAGCTTTGGGGTGCTAGATATGCGCCCCGGAAACCCTGGTCCTTCGCCAGCTCACGCCATGCTCGACCTTCCCAGTTGCTGCAGGGTCGCTGAGAGAGCGAGGCGCTGTTCCGGCTGGTTCCAGGGCGCTCTCAACTTCCTTCTGGGTCCCGTGGCTCTGCGCACAGTCCGGGACGGCCGGCGGCGTCCTCCTCCTGGAGTCTGGCTGGCAACCCCCAGGCTCACTCTCCAGAAAGGTTCAACAGAGCTCCGGCCAGTACTAACCGCCTTGTCAGCTCTCCACTCTGGGACTCAGCGAGTCCTTCCACTGTCCGTGGACCCCCAGCCCTCCCGTGGTTCTCGTGAGCCACCTTGTAGGACGACTTTCTTTTCCCCCTTTCTTCTCTGGGTACATGTCAGCCTTAAAGACACAGGCTACTCTCCTGTTACTCTGTAGCAGTTCTGTTTACCTCTCTTGTACTTAACCTCTGCTAATTCATTGTTCTTTAAAAGATGTAATTTACTTGAGAAAGAGAGTGCTGGTGCACAGGAGCAAGAGGAAGGGCCCCAATGAGAAGTCAGCTCCCCACTGAGCAGCAAGCCCCTTGAAGGGCTCTATCCCTGGACCCTGGGATCATGATCTGAGCTGAAGTCATACATTTTACTGACTGAGCCTCCCACAAGGCTCCCCATTTTTTTCTTATCTGAAAAAAAAAAATCCAGTAAACTAAGACACTTGAACTCTTACAGTTAAGATGATAGTCATTAAAGTCTCCAAGTTATTCACTGTAATAAGACATAGTAGTCTGTAAATATCAAAACAAATTCAGGCTTTTTGCTTCTTAACATAAAATAATGCTCTTTCAAACACATTTTATAAGACACAATGCTTGGAGATTAATCAGTCTTTAATACAAATTCTCCGTTCAAATTACTGGAGGAGTTTTGGTCTCTCTCCTGCAACTTGACTGATATGTTTTCTTTCATAAATGGTCTTTATCAGTCTGAGATGGTTTCCTACTATCTGCTAAGGGTTTTTAATATGAATGTGCCTAATTTTGTCAAGTGCTTTTTCCACATCAGTTGAAATGGTGGCATTTTCTTTCCTTTTTATATTAATATGGTCAATTATATTGATTAGTGTTTAAAATGTCAAGCCAATTTTGCATTCTTGCTGACGTCTATTTGGTCATAAAATATTATCATTTTATATACTGTTGGGCTTGACTTGTTATATGTTATTTTTTTAATTTAAATTCGATTAGTCAACATACAGTAAATCATTAGTTTTTGGTGTAGTGTTCAGTGATTCATTAGTTACATATAACACTCAGTGCTCAGCACATCACATGCCCTCCTTAATGCCCATCACCTGGCTACCCATCCCCCACACACCCATCTGTTGCCCAGAGTCAAGAGCCTCTCATGGTTTCTCTTCCTGTCTTCCCATTCACTTTTCCCTCCCTTCACTGACTTACTATAGTTTAAGAATTATGTGTCTACACCCATGAGTGTTATGGTTTATAATTCTCATTTTTTGGTAACTTTTTTCAGGTGTTGCTATAAGGGTAAGAGTAATCTCAAAAAATTGAGTAAATTCGTGTTCCCTGGCCTCTGTTTCTCAGAAAATTTGTGGTATTTTGATGTTATTCCGTGACAGAATTCACAAAGAAACATCTGTGTTGGGAGTTTCTTTTGTGAATCTGTTAAAAAAAAAGTATTTCTGAGATTCAGAACTTTTCAGATTTCGTATTTATCATGTCAGTTTTGGTAACTTATATTTTTCAAGATATATGCACTTAATCTCTTATAAAATTTGTTGCTACAAAGTTGTTAATAGTATTTTAAATTCTCTTAGTGTCCATAAAATCTGTGGTGATAAATAATTTGTCATTTTTGATATTAGTGATTCATATTCCTTCTAGGCAAGAGTTTGTCTGATTTCTTTTTTCCCAAAGATACTTCAGCTTATTGTTTTTTAAAATTTCACTTACTTCTTTTATTTCTCTCCTTCTATTTATATTGGCTTATTCCGTTCTTTTTCAACCAATTTAAGTAGTATATAAGGTCACTGATTTAGCTCTTTCATATGATAAAGATTTCCCTCCCCAAACTATTTGATCTGCATGACATACATTTTGTAGTAATTCATTTAAAATATTTTCTATTTTCTCTTATGATTTCCTCTTTGAAATGTAAACTATTAAGAAGAATAGAGTCTGAGTTCAAAATCTGGGGATTTCCAGCAACTTTATTCCTATTGGCTTCTCATCTCTATTCTAGTGAGGGAATATATTCTGCATGATTCATGTCCTTTTGAAATCAGTGAAACATAATTTGTCTTTTTTCACTGTGCGGCAGTTTTCCCAATCCCAGCTGTTGGTAGAGAGGGAAAAGCGTCCCACGTGAACCTTTGGTACATTTCAGCCTCTGGGCAAGCCACTTAACTTTCTCAGGTCATATAAGTATTTTATGCATATGGGTGCATATTTTATGTATGCAAACATATGGATATACATCCATACATCTATTTATTTTGTGTGTGTGTGTGTGCTGAAATTTTATTGAGGTAGCCAGGTCACATGTCAACCAGGACGCCATGGTGTGACAGTTCTAACCACACTTTTTTTTTTCTTTTTGGTGTGCCAGAATTCATTGTTTATGCACCACACCCAGTGCTCTGTGTGATACGTGACCTTCATAACCCCACCACCACCAGGCTCACCCATCCCCCACCCCTCCAAAACCCTCAGTTTGTTTCTCAGAGTCCACACTCTCATGGTTCACCTCCCCTTCCAATTTCCCCCAACTCCCTTCTCTCCATCTCCCCATGTCCTCCATGCTATTTGTTATGCTCCACAAGTAAGTGAAACCATATGATAACTGACTCTCTCTGCTTGACTTATTTCACTCAGCATCATCTCCTCCAGTCCCGTCCATGTTGCTACAAAAGTTGGGTATTCGTCCTTTCTGATGGAGGCATCATACTCCATAGTGTGTATGGACCACATCTTCCTTATCCATTCGTCCGTTGAAGGGCATCTTGGTTCTTTCCACAGTTTGGCGACCGTGGCCATTGCTGCTGTAAACATTGGGGTAGAGATGGCCCTTCTTTTCACGACATCTGTGTGTGTTTTCTTAAGGAATCTCCACACTGTAATCTATTTCTTAAAACCCAGAAGACTTTTATAGAATACTTTTTATTACTATATATAATTTTATTCAGTAGTTGCTGTTTCAAACATTTCTGTATTTACTACCTTCTGAACACCAAATAATAGGTGTGGGTTTTTATAGACCTACTATTACAAAAGGAAAAGCTTACATTCTCATAACCAATGATCTAGTTCTGTAAATATGAAGACGAATAGCAAAACTAATTCTATTAATAAGGATTTAATTCACCCATTTAATTCACCCATAGAATTCACTAATTCTATTAATAAGGATTTAATTCAGCCATAGTGATTATAATTTAATAAAATGTGTATGTAAAAATAGTGTTTATGCACACATAATTATGCCTTTTTTGTAGTTGATGCATATTTTCCAGTGTATAAATGTAAGTCTGTTATTAATATTTAACATTTGGATCTAATTGACATAGTGCTAACGTTTATGCTATTATTTGTCCTTAGGTGAAGCAAATGACTTTTTTAAATGAAGTTATCTAATTCCAAGTAAGATGTGTTCTGTAGCAAACCTACCTAGACACTGTGTTAAGTTATGTGGTTGCCAAGATTATTAGGACATGCCTGGTTTTCCAGGAGCTTTCTCTTGGCAGAGCAAGAAGACGTTATTTTTTTTTTTTTAAAGATTTTATTTATTTATTTGATAGAGATCACAAGTAGGCAGAGAGGCAGGCAGAGAGAGGGGGGAAACAGGCTCCCTGCTGAGCAGAGAGCCTGATGTGGGGCTCGATCCCAGGACCCTGAGATCATGACCTGAGCTGAAGGCAGAGGCTTAAACCACTGAGCCACCCAGGCACCCTGAAAGAAGACGTTATTAAAGCAAGATGAGAACAGTAGTCTGAAGACCTTTCTAGAGTGATGTGGCTGTCACTTAAACAACACGGAGTCCGTGTGGCTGGAAGAGGGTGCGAAATGTGACAGGCGGTATTTTGTGGACCCGTCGGGAATACTAGGCATGCCAGTGCATGGTGCGGTGAGATGTAGTGGAGACTCCAGACTTGTGTTACGGCTGTGGGGCTTGGTAATAACCCAGCCGGATGGGCTGTCCTAGGGGCCGGCTGCCCTGTCGAAGACCATCATCCAGAGCCTCACATGTGCTTCTCATTTCATGGGAGAAAAGTCAGACACTCAGAACTGAAAAATCCGTCTTGATGCTCAACGTTGCCAAAGCCTGAGTGACAAATTGAAATTCTGTTTGTTTGGAGCGTGCTAGGTAGTAGTGTTAATTTTATGATCTATTATGAATATGTTATACTCAATGGCCTTAAAATACATCTGTAATTAATCTTTGGAAAACTGATCGTGTAGGTACCTGCTGCTTCCCCCCAAAAAGAGGAAAATCATTACTTTTTCTTTCGTGAGTTAAATCCAGGGCAGAAGACTAGTGAAGTTCGTTGAGGTTGTTTATCACTGAGTATTTGTTTGGCGTCCCTATGGGAGGAAGTGCCTAAGCAGACGTGAAGTAGGTAGATCCTTCTTGAACCAGAATTGCAATTTTATACTCCTTCTAGTATCATTGAAACTAGGGTTCTCTGTGCTAGAAATACAGTAGATTTGTTCATGTGTGTGTATGAATTCGTTCACTCTCGCCAACGGTGTCTGTCGCATTACGCATACTCTCATATTTTACATTGCATAGGGTGAGGGTGAGGTGATGTGAAAAATCCTTTCCTGAGAAGGGAAACCAGAAATACGTGTTGGGCTTTCCCCTGGAGCTAGGGAGGCAGGGACAGCACCCCCAACCCTCCCCCGTTGCTCAAACAGCACGGTGGCCCAGGGGCTGCATTGTAGCTCGGCTGCTGTGATGCCTGCCGGAGTCACAGCGAGTAACTGCTTCCCACGGCGGTGCTCCTGGCTGTGAAGCTCAGAAAACTCCAAACACCCGCTTCTGTTGGATGTGAGAGAAGCCTATGCAGGAGATAAGAAGACTCCAGGAATAAATACACACAGAGTTGAAGAAAACCCTCTCCTGAGATTTTTGCTTGGTTCCCGACCAGAATATGAATTAAGCTTTAGCTCTGTAATAACACCGTATCTGAGTCTTGCCCACTCTTTTTTTTTTTTTTTTTTCCCTTCTGCTAAAGAACCTCTAAAATATTTCTGCATCTGAGAATACCCAGTTATGGCCCCGAACAAAACCCGTTCATCCAGTGACGCTTCATTCACGGGATTTCCTGCTTCTGAGGAAGGACCCTGCCTTCCTGGGTCTGTGTGCGCTCTCAGAACGGGTAACGAGGGAAGGATATTTTTAAGATCTGGGTTGGAGTCTTTGAAGATGGATATTTCCAGAAGGGAGGATGGGTTGGTCATATTCCCCGGGGCACTACGAGTGAATAGTCCCCAGATTTTTGTTTTCTATTTTTGTTCTGGGGACGGGACCCTCTCACGTGGCAACTGGCAACTTGGGGGTCTGCGCAGAACTAGATGCACCTAGAACTAGACTGGTCTTGTCATGTCGCACACATTCCAAAATACCTATTGTAGGAACTACGAGCTATGCAAAGACAAAGGGCCAAGAGAAAACGTATCAAAATAAGAAGCGACCATAGTACGAACACTTAAAAGGATCAAAACTGCATTTTCTCATTCTGTTAACAAATACTATGGGCAAGGCCGTCGACATTGGTCAGAAGGCGGTTAAGGTGGGTCAGGTGATGCAGGGCCACCGGTGGGGCTCTGGACCTTGAATGGTCTCTCGGAGAAGATGAGCCGTAAACTACTCTTCTGGAAGGGGTGTCAGGAGATAGGCTCGAGCGTCCGGAGCTTCCTGCGGCCACATTTGCCGAGGGAATGGCCTTTGAGCCGATGTCTAGCCAGTGAGAATGAACTCCGTGGTGATCTGGGGAAGAACCCTTCCCACGCAGGTGACCTCACATGGTGGGGTGTGCTTAATTCTATGATGGGCTCTTATTTCGAGCACATGACCTGGGTGGTCCACACAATGGACCCGAAGGAGAAGGCCTGGCTCCCAGTGGAGCTAGGAGAGGCAGACTCTGTTGGAAACCTACTGCTGTGTTCTAGTGGGTCTGTGGTTGGCCCGGCTGTTGACATTCTGTGTCCATGGCGAGGCATTTGCTTTTCTGAAAGATCAGTCTTCCACATTCAGAGATACGGAGAAATGACACGCTTGCATTGTTCTTGATGCTACTAAATGCTGTTAGAACCAGCTCTGGTTTTCCTTTTCATTTCCATTTGGAATTTGAACTTTTCTGGTAAAACTTCTATCAGTTTTTATGCTGTATCAAAGAAAAGGACTTTTTAAAGATTTTATTTGTGTTTTCTTTGTTCATCTATTCGTATGGAAGTGTGAAGGTAGATCAAATAAAAGCGTCAGAGCCGTTGAAAGGAATAAAAATGCAGCTTGTCTTAGTTTCCGTAAAAATTATAAACTTGTTTAAAAAATTAAGTTGTGTACTTGTGTTCATAAACCTATTTCTAAAAGAAGTCTAAACTACAATCAATTAAAAAAAATTAGAAGCCTATTAGAAGTCACCCATGGCATGTTAAGGATTCTAGCAGGTGAAATGAAGCCGACCTACCCACGGTCTTGAATGGATTTGCCGTGGGCTCTGAAACAGACTGGTTGCATTTTTGGTATCCTACATAAGATGAAACAGACTGTAACTTAAAAGCCAGTCAAACATCAGGGAGAAGAATGAACCTGCTTAAAAGGCTAAAATTTCTTGCCTTTTAACTTTTTCCTTTGGTTTCTTAAAATAATGAAAACAGGGATGCACCTCACCATTGGGTAGAAGCCGGTGAGTCACCGCATCCCTCAAGTAAAACTGGCTCAGAGTTCCCTCTCCCGTGACGGGGTCCATTGTAGGCTCTCAGTAGTTGAGGCACCATTTCCTGTATCTGAGAGGTTTTTTGTTTTGTTTTGTTTTTTAAGCTGTAGTCTATTGAACATTATAAAAAATGATATTTCGGGGCGCCTGGGTGGCTCAGTGGGTTAAGCCTCTGCCTTCGGCTCAAGTCATGATCTCAGGGTCCTGGGATCGAGCCCCACATCGGGCTCTCTGCTCAGTGGGGAGCCTGCTTCCTCCTCTCTCTCTGCCTGCCTCTCTGCCTACTTGTGATCTCTGTCTGTCAAATAAATAAATAAAAATATTTTTTAAAAAATGATATTTTGCCAAAATTCAGAAATCAGAAAATCTTTGTATTTGGTAGAGTTTAGGGTCTTCAATACAGATAGTAAGCATAAAACACAAGTTCATAACCAGCTTAAAATTTTTTTTCCCTCATAAAAATGAGCCAGAGTCATTGAGGTGCTCTGTGTGTCAGAGGCTGGAACTCGTCTGCTGCACGGCCCTCCATGTGGCGGGCGAGTTCCGAAGGAGAAGGACGAGTGGGCATCTTGTCGGTTGGGTCTGAGCGGTTTCATTCAGAAGGTCAGGACAGAGCTCTGTGCTGGGTCCACTGTTCATCTCGCTTTTTCAAGTCTCAAAACCTGCATGTAGAGTGTAGAACTTCACTAAGAAAACATTTTGGGAGTGCTTCTCTCGGTGTTCAATAGGGCAGAAAAAAAGGAGCACCTTATAGGACGGCTTCTAAGTTCCTGGGGCAGAGATGGGCCACACCAGGAACTGCGGGTAAAATTACGATTGTTTCATTCCGAGATTCATATTTTAGGAATTGACTAATCAAAAGAATTATATATATATAGTTTTACTTCGTGATTTGAAAATGTCTCCAGCTAGAGACTCTAAGTTTATAGGAACAACTTGAGAATTACTGATGACTGCAGGTCCGTCTGCTGTGGTTAAAACATCCCATTGGAGTATAGTTCTGATATATTCTCATATATTACTGTCAGGGTCAGGAGAAAGATGAAAACCATCATTTTAAACATTGAAATTCGACTCACTGAAATGAAGTTTTCATTTGTTTATCTTCTTTGATTATCTTAAAGACAGCTTTGTACAATTCGCTTGGGTATTCTAGATGACATAAGGAAGTAACACCTTCCAATCCTGATACTCGTTCGTGTCCTGGGGACTCTTGGGAGTAGAACCTCTTTTGATTCGGGTGAAATTTCTTTTGTCACAGTGTGAAGACCTGCAGCTAGTTCTCCGGTGCTTGTGGACTGTTGAATAAGTGACTGGACCGGCCTAAGATTTTCATGATTGTGTGACTAAGAATGGGACCTTTCTAGGCAATTACGTTACTGTGATCTAAGTCAGGAAACTTCTCTGCATTTCTAAATGACTCTCTACTTTGCATAAGCCAATGAACGGTGCTTCCGTAATTTCTCCATGTAGAAAATGGGAATAAACCCCAGTCCTGTCTGTCTTCTGTCCTGGGGAGCACTTTCAGCGTTCAGGGGAAATGCTCTTTAAGTGCATCGCGAAGAGACTAGGTAGTGATAGACAACCTAGAGCCTAGAGAAATCAGCCTGGGTGTGTGCATGTGTACCCATCGGCACTTGGGCACTTTCCACACTTGAATGCACACTCACACTCACTCTTGTTTCTCTCCGAGTTGAGAGTGCAAAGGTGATAATAGATTTGAAATAAGTAATAGCTTTCCCTTTTCATGGTGCCCCGTTTATTTTATGCTGTGGTGTTCCAGAGGCCCTAGTAGATTATATGAGTTTGTGGGTCTGTGACAAATAGGACATTTTTCTTATCTGGAAATGAGTGTGAAGTCATTAAAGACCATGGATTGTAATTTTCAGGTTAAATTACTTTGTGTTACAAATACGATTGTTTTTCAGATAAATCAGAGAAAATTAGTAACATCTCAGAAGATGACCTGAGATGGAATGATTTTTAATGTAAGGAAAAGATGGGGTAGCTTTTTGGTTTCCACGTAAGAAGGTAAATTTTTCAAAAAGTGAGCATTTTATTTCCTTTAATAAAATCCATGCATTTTAAATGCTGTAAAAAAAATAGTATTTTGAAATATTCGTTTAGGTAAGAAACTCCCATCTGTCCTGCTCAGTTGAGTATCTTAAGAAAATATCTGTCCCACTTTCTGCGTGTGTCTGTGGGTACAGAGTCCCTTTGAGCTCAGTTTCAGCAGGTGCTTTCCATCTTCTAGATACTTTGCATGCATCATCTTCCAAAATCCTCATTAGGATCTCAGTCTTAAAAATGAGAAAATCAGGTTAGGGGTGAAGACATTTGCTCAGGCTCAGCTAGAAAGCAAGTTCTGGGGGCTGCTGCAGTCCTGGGTGACCTGTTTTCTGTCCCCTCCCCTCTTAGCAGGAGCTACAACCGTGACCACAGTGACAGAACCTCCAGGAAAGAATTTTCTACCTGGTTTTAACATTGAACATTAACATTAACGCAATCTATAGGGTCCACACTCAAACAGGGAGACAGCAATAAGCCTTTGGTCCAGATCTTAATGATACAGTGTCCCCGACTGGACTCTGATGCCCTTTTCTTCCTAAGAAATGGATTTCTCATGCAACCATTCCTCGCTCACGTCCGTGCCTGTATGTTGACTGGCCCGACTGCCTCTGAGAACCCTCATGTTGGTCTGTCCGTGAACTGTCAAGGCTAAGCTCTATTAATTATTTATACAATACTTTTAGGGCTCCTTTTCTCCCTGTTTTCCATGCGGACTCCTGGTGATTAATCCATAATGCAAAAGAAAAACTCCCCAATGCTGAATTACGGGCAAGTAGATGGAGAGAGTTTTTCTGGCGCCAGGCAGGCCTTCGGCGTTCACAAATAACCTTGCCGTTGGGCCCTTTCTGATACAAATCTCAACCTTTCTCTGGTCCTGTGCTAGGAGAGAGAAGGAAACTCAGCTAAGGATCCAAAGTGAATACCCCGGCTTCTTCTCAGTGCCGGTGAGTGATTCACTACCGCCAAGTGACAGAGAACGGACCCCGCTGCCTGTAAGGCTTTGAGGGCTGCCCAGCAGACCTCACTCACGCCACTTAACAAAGAGACCACAAGGAAGAACCCAGGCGCCCGATCAGCTCTTACTTGACTCTTGGGCAGCCCACGCGTGGACGTGTGGCTCGCAGCCGCGATCCCTGAGACGCTCTGTGGCGCGAGGCTCATTTCTGGGCCTGGGTGGACGGGGCGCCGCTGCCGTGGTCCTGGGGGCAGCAGACCCAGGCTCACGAGGTAACTTATTAGCGGGGAGATCGTCACCAAGTCCTGGTTCTTGCTAAACCTGTATGGGTTGGGTGAGGGTGAGACCGGCGGCCCTTTGGCCTGGCCCGCCGCAGCGCCTGGTCTGGAGACGGCCAGGTGCAGACAGCACTAGTTGTGCAGCTGCTGTGACACCTTTGTCACTCGTGATAAACAGTAGTTTGTAGACTCCCCGTTGTCTTCCTCCGCACGCACTGGGCGTCACTGAAATGAAGTGGAGCGGTTCTTTCTCTCCGCTGTGCAGTTTTCAGCCAAAGAAGGGCAACATTTTCCGTCGAAGTGTCGCGTCCGTGTGTGTGTCCTCAGCCGCGATAAAACCCTGGAGGAGGCGCAGGCGGGAACGCACACCTGACGCCGAGCCTCCGGAGCCCACAAAGATGGCCAGACTGGAGTTTTAAGGGGAATCTATTCTGTGTTATTATTATTATTATTTTTAAATGAGGTCATTGACCAGTGTGTCAGGCCACCAGTGTTCCAGCTGATTAAAGCGTCCGGTGTCCCCCTGTCCCCTCCAGAGAGCCGGGAGCCACATTCCCGTGCGCCATCGCAGAGCGGACCGAGGCCTCTGAGGAACCTCCGCTGGGTCAAAGCAGAGCCGGCCCTTGTCTCAGTCCCTCTGGGCTGCTCCAAGGACAGAGCAGGCTGGGGACTTTGAACCAGACAAGCATCTTGCACGGTTTGGGAGGCGGGGCCATCCCAGATCTAGGTGCCTGCAGATCTGGTGTCCGGAGAGAGCTCGCTTCCCGGTCACGGCCCCCCAAGCAGTGTCTCCTGTGGAGGAGGGGGCTGGGAGCTCCCCGAGGCCACTCTTAGGAGGGCACTTACCCGCATTTGTGGGGCTCATGGCCGTCACCTTCCAGCACCACACCCCTAGCACCATCGCTGTGGGGTTGGATCTCTGCACTCTTCCGGCTGCAGCGCGGGGCCAAGCGCACACCCGTTTACTCGGCGATTCCTCTGCGAGCCGCTGCAGACAAAGCTGGGCTGCAAGTGTGGGGGCCCGCGGGAGCAAGCAGGCAGGGGGTCTGCCGCCCCCTTCAGTGCTCTCCAAGTGCAGGCTCGCTTTCCTGTCCCGACCAGGGTCCCTGGAAGGAGGATGCCTCTGCTCCCAGGGTTGGGCGAGCAGCCTCGGCCATCTCCCCCTCCGGCGGGAAGCAGGGAAGCCTGGCCTTCTTCTCCTTCAGGTCAGGCCATTCAGTTCCTTCTGTTCAGAGCTGAGCACATAGAAGGCAAAGAAAAGCAAATTATGCCAAATTCAGGAATACCTACACAAGTAATTTATCGAGAATGTGAAATGGTATCTGATTTCCAGTTGACCTTCAAGCTGCAAATTAAATGTTAGGGTCTTGGATGCCTGGTGAGGAATTACCATTTTATTTTATTTATTTATTTATTTATTTTTTTTTTTTTTAAAGATTTTATTTATTTATTTGACAGAGAGAAATCTCAAGTAGGCAGAGAGGCAGGCAGAGAGAGAGAGGAGGAAGCAGGCTCCCTGCTGAGCAGAGAGCCTGACGCGGGACTTGATCCCAGGACCCTGAGATCATGACCTGAGCCGAAGGCAGCGGCTTAACCACTGAGCCACTCAGGCGCCCCGGAATTACCATTTTAAACTAGGCTTAAATTGGAATATTTATAAAAAGCAGAAGGGAAATATTGAGTAATTTTGTTATACTTCAAAGAGAGAACTCGTATGAAAGTAAAACTACAAAGAATGTTAAAATGTAACTTTTAGTCATGACAGAAAGGGACCTCGAATAAAAAACACCAACAACCTTTTTTTCCCCTTAAAAAAATAACTGACATTTTATGGAGGGTCAAAGGGAAATTGATGCTCGTATGTCCAAGTGGCGAAAAGTGGGACCTTTTGGGAAGACAATGTAGCAATATGTGAAAAGTCTTCATAAACTTACACAGTTTGACTCCTACGTTTCAAATCTCAGCTCTTGTAGGGGAAGTGAATAGATGGGGGAGAGCTATGTTTGAGGAAGCTTCCAGCAGTGGGGTTTCACACATGAAGTGATCGTGGACAAGCAGAGGCTCTCGTTCGAGGCATCACTGGACGACCAGAGAGGGGTCGCGATGTCCGTAACATCGATAAAGGCCTTGATAACTGATACAAAAACATTTTCACAACACATTAATTGAAAGGCCCATCAACAAAAAGTCCTTTCTAGTTAAAAGTTAGAACTGTGCTCCCGTGGACCCATACCTAGATCCACCAACAGACATCTAGAAGGACACATCACCACATCGTAACCATATTTGCCTCCGGGGGAGGGGTAACAGGGGCCATTATCTATGGCCTCCTTTTACTTAGCTGAAGTTTTTGTAATTAGACCAAAAAAAGAAAAAGAAAAAATTAATTTTGAAGGGAGAAAGTATTGCTGTTTCCAAAAGAAGCGTGCACTCGTTAGTTTCAAAAAAGCAAAATTTCATTAAGTGAGATTTCCAACCTACGGGTTTATTCTTCTCACTCTTCACGGGTAATTAAATATCATTAAAGCTATTTTACAAACAGCATTAAGGGTCCTAGCTACGCGTGCCAAAGCTCATGTGTATGTGTGCGCGCCGTCCTACGTTATCGGGAAGGGTGACGTGAGGAGAGCCGTTAGTTTCAGTGACACGTATTTGGCAGTTTGGTCAAGAAGAACCATTTTCAAAACTTAAAACTGTAGGCCTTAATTTTTGAATGAATACAAAGCTGATTCAAGGAAGAATCAAGCAGTCTATCTATAATCGGGTATTTCTAGGTTTAATGTCATGCGTTTCCATCATTATATAGTTCCAGAAACCGAAGAAATCTGGGAGACAAAACGGCATGTACGTTACAGTTACGAGGTATTTGTAATAGGCAGAGCACGGTGATCCAGAACTGGAGCCGGCATTCTGGGGCAGCCGAGTTAAGTCCTGAATTCGCCCCCCCAAGTCCCCCCCCCGTGTTAGCCGTCTGTCCCTGGGGCAGACGCCTGGCACCTTCGGCATTCTGTCCTCATCCATCAAATGAACATGTGTTTGGACATGACTGCGTAGAGCTGTTGGGAGGATTAACTGATCATGCATGAAACGCGCTTAGAACAGTGCCTGATACCCCGTCATTGATCGCAGAAGGACGTTGCCCGATTTCATGGATTCCAGAGTACGTTTCGAGTCTCTGTAAAAAATTTAACTGTTAGGACTTTAGATTCTCCAAAGCCTTGCTTACTCCCTAATTTCAAATGGGGCAGTAGGAAGTGGAAAGGGGGAAGAAAAGTTCTTGGTAACCTGTTAGGACTTAAATGAAATATACTTTTCCTGGAACGGCCAATGGGGAAAGAGACGTGTCCATACAATAAAGCAGCAGGGGAAATTAGACCTTGTCATCTTTTTTTGTGGACCATGACCCAAAGCGATGGTCATTCCTGTAGCTTGTGCAAAGCCGTTGGAGGTATCGATACCCTTGCTGTAACTATCTACTGATAGTTAGATTGCCTTTTCAATGAGATGGTTTCTTTTATTTCAACGAGGAAAGTAACACACCCCATTGCTCTTTCATTTTCCCCATGGAGATTAGAAGTCCCAGGGCCTTGTTTGACACCCTGCTGTAATGAATTCCCCTCCCCCATATCCATTTATTTCTGGGGTAATGCTTCATACCCCTTAATTGTTTCTTTTTTTGTTTGTTTGTTTCCTTATTTTAATGGTTCTGACACTGGCGACTTACAAGACAAGTGACATAAAATCTTTGCAAGGTACTAGTCTCACATGAATAGAATTTTAAATGTATGCCATTCTCTGTGACATCACTAACTGATTATTCTCACTTTTGAATGCATAGTATTTAGCAAAATCTAGGGAAAAAGGTTTTGAATATCTATCGAATTATTAACACAGCACTTAAAATAGTAAAACGTCACCTAGTAAAGGACTTTTGGGATCACCAGAGTTAGTGCCTCGTTTTAAGAACAAGGAAGCTAAAGCATAGCAGTGGGAACTAGGGGACTTTGATCCTCTTTCTGATTTTTTATTGCCATTCAAGTATGCCATGGTTCTTTTAACACTTGAACAAAAACAAGTATTATGTTAGGATTTCCCAGAGTTCCGTCAAATCACATTCAAAGTATTTAACCTTAGGTACATTTTTTAATGGCCAATTAAAACAAACGAATGATCTAGTTCCCACTTCTGTAGGACGTAACCTGTTCTTCACTCGTGTTTCCTTGGATTGTTACCAAGGGCATCACACCTTAAATGGGGTATTTCCAAACTTCCTGCACGGCACGCAGACTAATTAAGGAAATACATGAACTCACAAGAGAACATCCACTGTAGCATGCCTAATTTCATAAATGCCTGAAGGATAATTTCCATTATTCCACAAGGAAGACTTTAGGACTTTGTTTTATAAATAACAATTAAAAATTTACTGTGAAGATTGCTAAGATAATTATTAATGATATAAATACTAGTGTTTCTTACCTTGATGACGGTAAAGAGCAGTTTGTAATTACACTGCTGCTGTAGATTCAACCCTCAAACACCCCAAATAATCGTTTCCTTGACATTGTATCAAACTCCGTGTTCAACCCACACCCATATTGAAGCACATCAGCTCTATTTTGTTATAGTCTGAATGTGTCTCCCTGCCCGACATTCGTATGGGGATGGTGTTGGGAGATGTGGTTCTGGGGGGTGGCTAGGGCATGAGTGTGCGACTTCTGCGTGGGATCAGTGTCCCACAGAGCTCCCTCACCCCTTCCTGCATGCGAGGGTGCAGCTAGGGGAAGGCTGTCTATGAGCCAGCCCTTAACTGACCACACCGGCACCCTGATCTCAGACGTCAGCCTTCAGAACGGTGAGAAATTTCTATTGATCATAAGCTCCTTGCTATGGGGTATTTTGTTATAGAAGCCCAAACAGACCAAGATGGCCTTCAACCCTTCTTGAGAACATGCTGCCTTCTCATGAACTTTACCTGTGGAGCACGCAGGGTCCGCCACCGTGGCTCACCTGAACCGTGACAGTAGCCTCTTGGCTATTTCCCTGCTCTTGTCCTCCTGCCCAGCCGCTCACGGTTGCAGCCAGAGAGCACCTCTGCCCGCTGGCATCAGATCATCATGTGCTCCAACCACTTCCGGGGCTTTCCACCTTCCCCGATGCAAAAGCCAAACTCCTCACCTTGCCCTACGAAGCCTGAGGTCTGATCTGCTAGAACGCCATCCCCCTCCTGTCTGAATTCCAGCCACGTGGCCTGCCCCCTCACCCGCCCCACCCCTCCTCCCACTGGTCATCTCGACACCCGGGGACACTCCTTGGAGCCGTCACGTGGAAGGTTCTGCTCCAGCAAGGACCGAGGTCTCCCTCACTTTCTCAGACCTGTGGTCAGCTGTCACTCTAGGAAAGAGAATCGACTTCTGGCTTTACCCTCTCTAGTCCCCAGTGTTCTGAAAATATTAAATATATTTTCTGTTCTATTTACTTTCACACTTTATGCTTATCGCCAACAGATTTATTCTGTGCTTATTCATTTGCTCTCTGCCTATCTCCCACCCCCCTGCCAACACTAGAATCTGAGCTTATTCAGTACAAGAATCTGGTCTTGTCTCTTCACTGCATTTCCAGGGCTGAAAAAAAAAATGCTTGAAATGCTTGAAACCCAATCAGTACTCCACCAAAATCGGTCTAGTACATAAGTATATGAGTGACTAAAAAAATAACAAAGAGTATGTATTCTATTTTTGGACATTGAGTTGCTTTAAATATGGTGCTACATCACAAAAATTTAGCATCTTAGCAAGTTTCAAAATTTTACGCATTTTATATGTAAGACCAACTTCTCTATGATGACATAAGGCATTGGTAACATGATGGAAAGTTGGACGATTTATCTTTAGTTCATTTATTTTTAGTTCATTTTTTAATGAAAGCAGCCTACTTCTGGATTTATAAAAGTAATTCTCTACGTTTTGGGAGATGATAGCGTCTCTTCGCTGATGATTTCCAATTTCACTGCCCCTCCTGGGGGCAGAACTAGAGAGAATAATCCTAGAAGATCACACGCAGAAGTTGTTCAGGTGCACAGAGCGCTTGGCGATTTGCGACAATGTTCAGCCCCCACTTGCCTCCTTGGGCCTATGTCAAGTGACTCTCCAGCACTCTCTGGTCCTTGGGAGGCCCTCCCTGCTTTCCGGCAGCGCACAGCCCTGTGGCCGTTGGCCGCCTTCCTCCGGCCGCGCGTCCCGCCGCACGCAGGCCTGGCGTCTGGCAGCATCACCCCCAGGGAGGGCGAGCCCGCATCCCCGCTGTGCAGCCCGGCAGCTGGGGATGGGCTTGGAGCTCGGTGCTGAACGAGCTCTTCCCTTTTCCCCCGTTTCGGTGACCGTTTCCCTGCTGACTCACGAAGACATCATTTGCAAACAGACCCTGTTTCTAACACCTGGTCCCATGTCGGAGGCTTTTATTTCTAAACGGAGCCTGTTTCTCCTTAAATCTGAGCCATGCACAGCTCGGGGAGCTAGGTAGAGGGTCACAGAGGAGTTACAGGTGCGAGTGTGAACGGTGTGGCAAGTCCCCCAGGGTGGCTGGCTGGGGAAGGTGGGGTGGCGGGGGCAGGCGCCTCTGGGGCTTCCGGAATACAGATGGGCCAGGGGGGCCAAGGGCGGCTCTGGGCTGGCTCCCGCTCTCCCAGCGCCGTGTGCGGCATCGGCTCTGCCCGTGCCTGTCTAGAACGTGCTTCAGGCAACAGCGTGTTCCCTGCTCCCAGCTGGCTCTTGAGAATATCCAAATGCTGCTGCTCCAGACCCAGGTGACCGTGGTCTGACGGAGCGGCGACCACCGGAGCTTTACGACCATCGATGTCCGCCTGCCGGCGCTCGAGACCTGGAGCAGGCAAGGGGTGTCTTCCCGCCTCCCCAGAGGGAGAAGTCAGAGGCCACAGAGTCGAGGAACCACTATTCTGATGCCTTATAGGGAGTGCAGAGCACAAGTATGGATTTTTAAATTATAAGAACATTTGAAGCCGGATGTGGTGGTCAAAAATGTCAGGTTTGCTTCCAGGGGGTACTTGTCATGTTTGTCCCCAGTCCCTTTAGTGATGGGGTCATTACGCCGTTTGGGATTGTCATTTCCCATTGTCTCTGTTTGGTTCCACTTCACTGTTCAGACGTGCTGGTAAGTCAGTCCATTCATCGAAGGGAAGAGAACTAAGAGAAGTGACGGCAGTCAGGATCCTCCATGTCGTAACCGCTCATCCTCTACTGAGTGTCCTCCGGCTCCTACCTGGCGAGTTGACAGGACCCGCCCTCGAGTTGGCTTCCGGGGATGAGTGCTGCGTGTGTGCACAGACACGCGGACAGCAAAACCTTGCATACGTGTCCTTCAGTCATCGGCACGGAAAGCCTGGTAGGGACGATTTCCTGGTCGCACATTTTCCTTTGCGATGCGACTTAGTCATGCAAAACATGGGCTGCCATACGGGACAGATTGTAACTGCTGATGCACACGGCTGAGCACAGATGTCCCAGGTTCTCGCATTCACCTTGATCTAGTTTTCCTGCTGTCTGTAAGGACGTCTAAGAGAGTGTGCCGCAGGACCGCAGTGTCGGTAATGATGCCGTTTGGGTTTGGGTGGAAAGAGAGCCAAGCCTGTGAAGAACCTTTCTG
This sequence comes from Mustela nivalis, assembly GCF_964662115.1. Lineage (NCBI taxonomy): Eukaryota > Metazoa > Chordata > Mammalia > Carnivora > Mustelidae > Mustela > Mustela nivalis. The sequence goes on from NC_139039.1 coordinate 37,666,358, forward strand.
GGGAGCTCTGTCACACTAAGGCTCATCATTTGGCCTCATTGTCCTGTTTCTCAAGTTAACACACCTATGATTCTGGTCTTCGATGTAGAGTATGTTGGAACATGTTCTGTTGTGCGCACGCTGGGATCCTCATGATACGTCGCAGTCTTCGCGTGTTCCCTGTAGATCTCTATCTATAAGCCATGGCCGTGGTTGTTAAAGTGCACATTAGCTCGGCAGGGGTTAGAGGACTTTTGGTGGCCAGCCACAAGACATGATGAGGGTTGTTGCCTAAGCTTTCTGGACAGCCCCCGCAGGAAAGCCTTTCATTTTTGGCACAGACTCTCAAGGGCAAATCACAAATCTGGCAGAGTCTGACGGGTGCAGACGTGACTGTGAACCCCAGACACAATCAGAGGCCCCAGAAAATCTTGAATAATTGCCTTGTGCCATCAAGGACCTTCCGTTCTTGACAGGCGCTGGGCTGAGGGAACAGGAGACATAACTCAATATTGAACAAGGAATATGTTCATAGTAGAATTTTACAAAGTGAACTGCAAACAATGTTTTGCGTATGAACATGAATATCCCGGTTAAATCTGTGTGTCATTATGAGTTCCAACTCGGAGCCATAAGATAGGACGGTGACTGACAGATTGTTATTGATGACAGTTGATGACTTTTCATTCTGGTTTTGATTTCTTTTCATTCCGAGACCCATGGCTTTAAGTTTCATTTTTTTTAATTCATAAGGCGGTTTATTAGAGATTTTAGCTAGGTTTCCTCTTGACAGATTTGAAGATTTAGGGAAATTAAAAGATGTTTTCTTATTTATAGCTGTTATAATCATAGTCAAGATAGAAGCTAATAACCATAAAAAATGAACCTCCGCAAACAGCCGCAAACACACATGACTTGATTCTCCTTCTTGAAGGAATTAATCTTTAGTCATGATAAACAACATGTTACACATATAAAAAATGTAATGCAGGTTTCTCCTTCATTGTAAAGACATTAATGTCTGATGCCCACTAGACTTTATCTTATGTGCATCTACGATAAAGATGTTAAACCCTGAACACGCAAGGACAGGATAGTCATTCTTCTTTTCCCGTGATGTGAGGACTTTGGAATTGGTTTACAATTGTAAAACAAAGGTTTGAGAATATAGACACAAATATAAGGAAAATAATAAAAATAACTTATAGATCTATGACCCAAAGTTAACAACTGCCAATAAATTGGTATGTATCCTTCCAGTTTCTAAGAAATAACCTTACATTGTATACAGATTATAAAATGCCAACTTTGTGAGTTATTTAGAAGCACATATATAAATCTATGTTAATGAGGATTCACTTAGAAATTCGATCACATGCAAAAAATCCTCAAAAGTAGCACTCGAAATTAAAACTTGGTCTTCTGCATGGCATTTAAAATACATGTTGCTTTTTGAAATGTCGGAAATTATTGTATTTTATTCCAACATCACTGGCAACCTAAGTCATCCATTATCTTTCTTCCAAGGAAGCATCTTCCTGACGAGCGTGCTACCCAACATTTAGAAACTGAGGAAAATCATAATATTTGATATGATAGACAACATCATTTTGAGATAATGCTGACTGAGATGATTATTTTCACATTTTGCATTAAATATTTTGCAAAGCTGACTGAAAGAGATTGAGGCGACATGTAACAGTTCTTTTTTTCCCTTTTATTTTGTCCTCAGGGTTCCTTATCAAAGTGGAGTAATACTTTCTCATTTACTCACTATTTCTAGGAACCAGCTGGTTAACTAACATACATTTTAAAAGAAGATTCACCTTGATGTGTAAGATTTGTTATGAGTTTTTAGAAATTTAATGAATCTGAATTTTTAAGATGAAATGGAACTGAACAAAAAAATTGAAATGTAAAGAAGTGTCTGAAATATTGGTGGTAGGTCACAGTTCAAGAGAACATTTTTGTCAATATTTTTAAGCATGTGATCTCAACTGAGATTTGTTTAAATTCATAAAAACAATTATAATTGATATTTGCTTTAATTTTTAATTGTACCAATGGCTCCATAAAAAAATTTCAGCTCCCACTGGTTTCATCATACGTAAATCATCATTCTTTCAATAGTTATTTAGAATTAGAATCTTACTTTTGTTTAAATCTCTAGAATTTCAGTTGGAGAATCAATAGTGTTTAAATACTAAATCATTTAGTAAATCATCAAATAATTTGAATATCATGGTGTTGCATTCTAGTCCATGAACATAGTTCTGTAACAGTAACAATTAAAAGATGAACTTTCTTGTCATTCTTCATCAGTAAAGGATAAAGTTAACTTGTTTTTCCACCAAAGTGGTGATTATGGGGCATCTCTTGGATTATGCTTATTACAGATTTTTCAGTCGTGACGCTCTCTAAATACTGATGACTTCCTCTTCGGTCACAACCCATACATTAAGACAATGAAAACGTTTCACATCCAGAAGCATTCGCCACTTGTTCTAACGTGAAAAGAAAGATCTTCCAACCTCTCAATTTCATACAAGTTCCTTTCCTTGTGAAGTTCTTTGTTTTCCATCCTCTCTCAATAATTGTAGTAACAAATCCTTCCCTAATTAATATCAATATTTTATCGTATGAATGCATAAGTGCTCCATGATATTCCAGCCCTGGCTGGTTCTCTCACGGTCTCAGCTGTGCTCCCTTGTAAACATGCCATGACGTGTCCCTGTGTCCGATGTCTGAGACCTACAGGTCAGCAGGCAGTCTCCACTGGTGGTCGGCACACCTAGGCAGCACCCCTTTCTTCTCTAATGAGCGTGATCATCCCAGGAAACAACCTCTGACAATGTCCGTTTTCAATGACCTGGGGTGGAAACGCAATGCCTCGAGGCTCGCAATAAGAGGAAATAATTTTCACATTAAGCCAGGTCGCCTTAGGGACCCGGGAGAACAAAACTGCAGTTTTCCTGAGGCTCTTATCTCCATGAATGCAACTGGTAACTTTGCTGATACATTCTTTATCTGTGTCTGTGTTCAGGGTGCTTTGAGAATGCCTGCCAGCCAATGTCATTTTGAAGGTAAAGATAAAAACTTTCTGGGAGTGCAGCCGCTGACTCTGCGGCCGTCCGCCCTTCCGCCTGTGGAATCCGCTTTCAGCAGCGGATCCATTCTCACTCAAAGCCGGTCGGTAGTGAGAGGTCCGCTCCAGCCTGGGTTCCGCTCCATGCGGCTTGTCATCCAGAACCACGTGGGAAAGAACCACCCCAACCTCGTAGATGCCAGTCGCCCTTGGGATGTGCTATTCTCCAGGCAAAGAGAAAGAGAAGACCCATTGCCCGAAACTCACAGCGCCTCTCAGAGTCCCTGCTCCAAGGCAGAGTTGAGGTCACTCACTTTGCACTGGGCCACGTTCATGGGGCACCTGCCAGGTCCCGCTGCAGGAGACCCTGTGAGTCCTAATGCCCTGAGTGGAAATTAACCTCTTCGCACAGGGAAGTGTGTGTAGAAATCGGCGGAAGATCTCCCACCTGTAGAAATCCACACACGTTGAGGGCTGGTAGAAAAGCACTGAACTTGAATTCAGTGGTCGGTATTCCATCGTACCCGCGGGTGCCCACAGACTGTCTTGCAGTATCCCCCTGTCTCCTTTTCCTCTTTTGGGATGTCACACAGGCCCTATCAGTTCACCTGTTTCAGAAACAAATGGGAATAATACTTGTGGAAAGGGCGTGAGAGATGGTGAAGATTTAAACAAGTGAGTTACAAACACGCCAACCTTGGCAGATGCTTCCAGGACTCCCGGATGGACAGCCACCGGAGTCCAGGTCCCAGTGACCAACTTCCTTTACCTTCAGTGAATTAGATGGAGGTGAGGAGGAGGGTTGCAGCATCTTCTGTACCTAAGGACCAGTTTAAATAAGGAGAATCCTTCATTCCTCTGAGAGAGGCAAGGGGCTCACTCTGAGCTTCAAATTTGGCGAACTTCCCCGAGTCCCCCCAAGCTTTTCTTTTGGTGTTAATCTTCTCTCTGGGCTGTTCTCATACCTTTTATCTAAGTGGGGAATTTCCTTCAGGCACATTTGTACATTGTATTATTTTTTTTTTTATTTATCTTTCTTTTTAGTGAGAGAATCTCCTCTGAATTTGATAGATATGTAGCAATAAGGAAACTTCTTCTTAAGGGTGAAATAAACTATCTTTTACAACTATAACCTGGGCAGTTGGAGAGAATTTTTATTCCAGAGTTTGAGGCTACTATCAATAAATCCTTATGCATAAATTTCCATAAAGATCAGATAAGTCTATACCCTCTCTTTCTATGAGCAGAAAAGGATGCCAGTTCTTCCTTTTTCATGGAATCATTATATCAACTTCTCATGTGGTTCATGGTAATGTTTGGTACTTAATTTGACAAATACTATTTGATGTTGAATTGAAACCATAGAATTGTGTGTGTGTGTGTGTTTTAGGTTGGGAAAACACATTAGGAAATCCTTCTCTCTATTTATAGTCCACATACTAAAATAGATATAACATGCTAAATGTCTATCTACCCATCTATATCTGTTAACTGAATTTAGGAAAAGACATTGATGATCAGTGGAACTTACTTCTGAAACAGGGTATATCCCCATCAGTAGCTGTGGCTTCACACTATGCTGATAGCTCTATTTTTGACTTCACATTTTGTAGCAAAGCGATAGCTATAACCAGATCTATACCCATTACTGTTTCTTCCAAGGTAATCCTGGAGGGTAAAATCCACGGGCAGGAGGGAAGAGCGAGGAGGGAGTAGCCTGATGGAGGTTGTCATGGGCCAGCTGTGGAAGTGTTGTGGCCACTTCCCCCCACGTTCTGCTGGGTATCACTTAGCTCCAGGCCCCTATCGAAGCAGGAAGCACTAGGAACAGTAGCCCCTACCCACACCGTTCCTTCCCAGGTTTAAAAAGGGAGCACAAAGTATTTGTAGACCCCTGGTGACCTATGCTACGTGGACCAGCACCCACACCTTCATTTCCGGGTATTACATTTGCACCCCTTCTTCCAGCAGAAGCAGGGGCTGTCCGAGAGACCATGTGTGTTCGCGTCTAGACATCCTATTCTGAAGCTTTCCTGCACCACTTTATTAGCTGGGTCACCTTTAGAAATGAATGCAAATTTCTCTGAATGTAACTTCAGCCATTTCTCCAACGGAGATAATGTGCATCCTTGAGAGGTTTTGTTATGATAAATACTCTGTGAAAAGCACTTAGCTCCCAGTAGCCCCTCCATAAATAGTCACCATTGTGATGGTCACAGTTGTCCACTCAGGGCTCCTGGCAAGAATCTGCTGAGCGTCCTCTCATGCTGGTGGAGAAATACGTTGAACACCATTCCCTCAAGTAGTCAAATACATAAAATAACCAGATGGAATGGAAAGGAGTGTGATAAAGAGGAATACACTTACGTACATTGACCTAATTTCTCAATGAGTTTTTTCCAATTTCATGTATTCATTTCACTGTAAACCTATTTAGCATAAAAGGATTAGCGTTTATATAGAACTCAGAAGTTCCACTTAAATTTGAGATTCTGCTCTTTCTTCTATTAATGATGTAGAGTCTGTTCCAACTTAGAAGTACTGATTTTTTTTTCCTCCAAGATCACTAGGCTGTTCTCACTTTGTTTCCTTAAATCCCAAGGAGCACAAAGGGACAGGAGCACGTGATGGCCTGCGGTGCGCAATTTGTCTCTTTGCCACGGGGCACAGGATAGATTCTTCAGCCTCATTCTGTTCTCTTTGTTCACTGTTGAAAGTTTTAATGTCTTCCTACAGTTACAGTCTGTCCATCTGTTTTAGACCAAAGTCTACAGACATGTTCTTACTCTTTTACCCCTAATCTTAGAGTTTGCATGAAGTTAGGCCATCTTATGTGGCTGCTTTAGATGTAAATGAAAGGCAAAAATTAACATCTTTTTAACATTTTTTTCTGGCAAATTTGTAACATGCTGGAAAGACTAACTTGATTTAAAATCAGGTTTGGGGTCATCAAAATCCTCATCACGGCTTCTGAAACTGTAGACCAGTATAGTCATTCAGGGAAGCAATATGTACTCCAAAGTAAAATTAAATAGATACCTAAAAAATAAAGAATAAAAAATAAAATAAAATATGGTTTATTTACAAGGGTAATTGTTATTTGAAAATTTTCCCTGAATCTAGGGAAAAAAAGTCATTTCCTTCTCCTGTGATAGACAGTAGTTATTTTAATACACTTGCTTAGTCAAGTGAAATCTTTTGTATTTAAAACTCACCCTACAGATGCCTGGGTGGCTCAGTCGGTTAAGCATCTGCCTTCCGCTCAGGTCATGGTCCCAGGGTCCTGGGATCGAGTCCTGCATCGGGCTCTCTGCTCGGCAGGTAGCCTGCTTTTCTCTCTGCCTCTGCCTGCCTTTCTGCCTGCTTGTGCACGCATTCTCTCTCTCTCTCTCTCTCTCTCTCTCTCTGACAAATAAATAAATAAATATCTTTAAAAAAAAAAAACAACTTCACTCTAGTTCTGTGATTTCAAGTAATACATATTCTAGGTAGATTTCCATTTTGCTTCGGTCAACACTGGTTAACATCAGTCCCCCGCTCCCTCCCCACGAGAGCTTGTCAGCCACATGGGTAAGTCTTTCAGACACAGGTAGTTGGAGTCCTAGTAGACTTAATTTGACTGAGATTTCTGAAAATGAAAATGATCAACATATAAAGTTGATCATTTATGATTTTAAACAACTTTGAAGTTTTCCTTGAGTTTTGTTGGCAGATCCAATGCAGCAGAATGAAACTTCTGTAGCGGGGGTTGAGTCTGTGGCCCCTAGTGTCCTAAAGCAGCCACTATCACTGATGAACAACGCTGCAGATACACTCCTGCTAGCAGTGGTGACTTGGCTTACCTTATCCACACATTTATGGCTGATGACTAAGCACTATTTATGCCAGCATCCAACGCTACCTTCAGCTGTGCATCGTGCAAGGTGCTTAGGAGAGTGATTATAATTCAAGTAGAAAATGCAGCTCATCTCTGGGAGCAGGACTGATGTAGCACACATTAGACAGGAGGACTCTCAGGCATCTAAATATTAATCCCTACAACTACAATAATCCCATTTACAAAAGCCTTACTTATCCAAAGTACATTTTGATTGGGGTTGGATTGGTAAAGTGATCCAGGGGGAATTTGGAGAAACATTTTTTCTAGTTTATGTCTTTATCTTAAGTGTCTCATTAAAGAAAGTTATTGTGAATACAGAGGAGTTGTGTAAGGACACTCTGCTGTAATTTTGCATATATATATATATATATATATATATATATATATATATACTTTTATAAAAAAATTTGTATCTTTAAAAATGAACCATGATGACTCTTGCCATAATTTCAGTAGTTCCTTTGTTCTCCCGATATTATGTGATTCATTTGCGTCTTTCTCTCTAGACTGTAAGCTTCTATATGGTCGGGGACATGTGTGACTATCTTTTAGGTCTACTTGAGAGCAAAGGGACTGGTTTATAGGAGACATCCAATCATTTTTTTCAGCTAAAATAGAAGAACAGCTAAAATGTGCCATTTTCCTTATGATATACCAAAATGGTGCACAGAAGTCAATGCTACTATTTCATAACAAAATGTGCTGACTGTGCTCTATTGTGCTGAAGATATTAGAAGTACATAGTTCTGATCCAAATTTTACTTATCAAATCTATATTTTATTTCTTTGTATGTTGCATGATTTTGGAAAATGTTCCACTTCAAATAGAATTGAAAATACAAACTAAGAAGATGCTCAGGTTTATTTTTTTAGAAAGCCAATAATGTAATTAAGATTAAAACCAAATAAAAAGAATAGTTCAGAAGAGGATTTGGGGGGGCGCCTGGGTGGCTCAGTGGGTTAGGCCGCTGCCTTCGGCTCCGGCCATGATCTCAGGGTCCTGGGATCAAGTCCTGCATCGGGCTCTCTACTCGGCGGGGAGTCGCCTTCCTCCTCTCTCTCTCTGTTTGCATCTCTGCCTACTTGTGATCTCTGTCTGTCAAATAAATAAAATCTTTAAAAAAAAAAAAAAGAGGATTTGGGGTATGAGTTTATAAGCACAAACTCTTTTCAGTCTGGGAAACAGGAGGGCCATCTCTCCTGTTTGAACGGGCAATGTTAAGGATCAAGAAAGATAATATATTTACATGAATTTCTCAAATTAGGAGACAAAGGCCATGGTAAGCTAGAATTGTTATTATCAGAAACCATGCATTTAATCATGTCATTCAGTTAACATCTTTTAATTGTACAGGTCATCTGAAAAGGAATTGCTTCTGAGGTCATCCAAATGCCAGAAAAAAAGAAAATATTTTGTGTGTTGGGCACGTGGGTGGCTCAGTTGGTTAAGCTTCTGACTCTTGATTTCAGCTCAGGTCATGATCTCTGGGTCCTGAGATCAATCCCTACATCAGGCTCTGTGCTCAGTGGGGAGTCTGCTTGAGATTCTCTCTTTCCCTCTGCCTCTCCCCCAACTCATGCTCTCTATCTCTTTCTAAAAAACATGTATATGTTGTATATTTCTTTTAAAAATGTGCTATTCTTGAAAGGGCTTCAGTTGGACCCCGTGTGGGCACGGTAGGAGTTGGCATTCTAACAGGGAAAACAGCAGTGATGATTGCACAAAGCTAATGAAGACAATGATGTATCAACTCAGGGAGAAATTATCCATTTGAGAAAGTTAATTCTTAATCAAAGGCAGGTAACTATTTTGTTTGCAAAAAAAGACTATAGTTAAGGAACGATGCTTCATGCATTGTACAAGTAATTTTAAGTATTATGACTGTGTAATAGGAATAATTTGCCAAACTCTCAACATTCGTTAGAAAAGAACAGAAAAATTTACGAGGACGTAGCCTAGAAATTATTTTTGTAGAAAATTTTCCCAATACTTTCTCCAGAGAAAGTATTCCAAAAGGAATCTTTCTGATTCTAATCCTGAAAACTGGGTTGGATGTCCCTTCCATAATTGTTAACAAACTGCATCGTGATTTCCATCTTTACCTCCCTACCTTTCCCACTAAAGCCAAAATTCATTGGTGACAGGGACTACGTATATTCCAGATTTACTGGATCATCAAACACAGAGTTTTGGAACCTGTAACTCTATCCAGGAGGCACTGACAATGGTGCCCAGGGAAGCTGGCCTCCGGTGCAGGGAGAGGGGACGGTTGATCTGTTGCAGCAGCGCAAAAAGAATCCTATCAGATGACGGATTTCATTGCGTGAGCATGTGAGATTTCTGAAATTGAGACTTGGGCAGTTACAGGAATAACAAGATTTGCAGGGCCCCTAACGATGGATGGCCGAGCACGCCATGGAGGTGATGGGGGTCAAGGAATTGAGAGATGCATTTTGATGCCGAGGTGGACATCTCAGTACCCAGGAGACAAGGAAGCAGGACCACTGCAGAGAGAAATGGTGCTGCCACGTGCAGGGGTGAACACTGAAATAAGAATAACACTTTGCTGTATTTTTTAGTAGAGAAAAGTAAATGTTCAGGAAGCAACATGGAGAAGGTGTTGCTGGTACACTGCCAGGGTAAATCCGTGGCAGCTGTCAGAGGTTAAAAACAACCAACCAACAAAACCATCATTTGGAAAGCCTTCCAAAGGAAGCACCAGGATCAGGAGAGCCCTCCCAGCTTCTCCCATGGTTGTCAGTGTACTATGAGAACTCAGTCGATGTTGCATTGGATGGATGGATAAAAGAAAAAAATAATAATTTGATGAATGTGTGAATAAGGAAATGAAAAAAATGCAAAATCTGTCAAGTCCATATGATTACCCTTTGAGTAGTCTTTCCATTTCTCACATTTGATTTTCTTTTCTTTCTTTTTTTTTTTTTAAGATCTTATTTATTTATTTGAGAGAGATTACAAGTAGGCAGAGAGGCAGGCAGAGAGAGAGAGAGAGGAGGAAGCAGGCTCCCTGCCGAGCAGAGAGCCCAATGTGGAGCTCGATCCCAGGACCCTGAGATCATGACCTGAGCCGAAGGCAGAGGCTTAACCCACTGAGCCACCCAGGTGCCCCTCACATTTGGTTTTCTGTCTAGGAATATGCAGTAATAACCATCCCTCCCACACACCCCAAACCACCTTGACTTCTGCTTTTATGGACTGGCCTTGTAGGATGTTTCCATAATTGATTAATAATACTCTCACGTTGGAAAACTAAATGAAGTTTGCCAGAATTCCTCAGGCTTTGAAAGGCCAGCTCCACTGAAGCTGTAAAAAAAAATGTATCTTCTGTTCTCAGCTTTGTTAATCATTTCCAACAATGAATCACAGTATATCACAGACACCAACATTTATTGCCTTCCATTTCATTGCTCTGGTGTGTCATATCAAAAAAGGCCAATCACTGAATTGTAATATGTAACCGCAACATTCAAACCACTGCAGATACTGGAATTATTTACAACAACTGGTTCTCTTTAGCACAATAAATAGTTACAAAGAAAAGATGCACCGGACACTTATCTTTTGAGATGAGGATGTAAGATGACACATGTGCCACAAGGAACTTAATCTAAGGAGGATAAACATCCAAGTAAACTGGGATTTAACCTCCAAATATTAGACTAAAGAATTTTGCATGCATGGTTTTGATAAGGGGGTAACATGAGCAGCGGTGAAAAATGCAGGTTTTGAAACTGAAAGAATAAGTTCAAATGTATTTGCTGCTTTTTATCTGTTATGGTTGAATTGTGTTTCCCCTAAAAAGCATACATTGAACTCCTAATCCCTAGTAAGCCAGAATGTAAGTCAGAGTGTAATCTTATTTGGAAATAGGTCTTTACAGAAGTAATAACTTAAAAAGAATTTTTTAGGGTGGGTCTTAATCCAGCAGGAATGGTATCCTTTTAAGAAAGGCAGATTTAGACGCAGGGACAGACAGGCTCAGAGGAGAGACAGCCATTGAGGAGGGAGAAGGGGAGACCCTGCCAATGCCACTAATGATGGGCAAACCACCAGAAGTGGGGAGAGGCCAACTTACAGTTGTCAGAGGGAGCTTGTCCTCGAAGACTGGGACACCAGTCGGTTATGTGGTGCTAAGCCAACCGGTTTGTGGTCCTTCGTGAATGCGAGCTTAGCAAACGAGGTCATTCTCTACCAGGCGTTTGAGGAAGGCACTTAGATTTTTTGATCATGCGAACTTCTCTGTACGGTGGTGATGATGTTGCATCTTGTAGCCAGGGAGTTTTTGGGCAAAATGTGAAGACATGCTATAGTCAGGAAACCGTGTATAGTTGGTGCTTAATAAATGGAAGTTGTTACCATGATATTTTTAAAGTAAAGTCTTTCCAGAGGCTTAAGAATCCTAATGATAAAAAATCATGAAAATGATCTTGTTCTTTGTTTTCTATTTTCATTATGAAGTGTGATTATGTATAAAGTTTAAGCGCTGCAAATACTCACTTTCTAAGCTATTTATAATAGAAAATTAATCCAAGACTCTAAAAGCATTCTCTTTTATGTTGCACTTTCATTAAATGGCCATTCTCCCGCGCTTGAGGGTATTTCTAGCAGGATGAAACAGTTTGCCAAAAATGCATAATTAGCACCAAAATTATTACGCTACATTTTTTATCATGACAGTAACAAAGCTTGAGCAGTGCTGTAGGACTGTTTAATTAATTCGCCATGTACATGTTAAAAGGAGGAGGAATAAATGGGGAAGTCAAATTAATGCTCATGTTTCTGCAGAAATTCTATTAACCTGGCTCTTCAGCAACAGCAGTCTAGCACGGCTTCCTGCCCCTTTGCATTCACTTGGAGTGAACACCTGCTTGTCCCGACACTGCGAAAACGGACCTTCCTCTACTCACCCTAAACAAGTCGTGAAGACAGGGACTGATATGGATGAATTACTGAGGACACATAAGATAGCTTAGATAATCAAGGATTGTTTAGAAAATCCTCTAGCATATAGACAAATGATTTTTCCAAATATATTTATGAATTTTACACTTAAGAAAACCTGAGTAAACACAACATAGAATGAATGCAAGTCTCACATATAAATGCTGACTATAAATTTCTAAATAAACATCGCAGGACTTGGGATTCAGTTAATAAAAGGTAAAGGTGATAAATTTCAGTAATAATACAATTACATAATGGAAATTCAGTATGTCAATAGGTTATTAATTTATATTTACAAACTTTTGAAATGAAATTTAGCCATCGTTTCTGATTTTTATAAATTTAGGCAAATAGAAAGAAGGCTACTTTAAAAAATTAGTAATTAGTACCATTTTTCTGGAATACTTTCAAAGCATTCCCGTTAAAGACAAGTATTCCACCTTTACTACTGCTATGTAACATTCACCAGGAGATGTTAAGTAATGCAACCCGTAAGAGAATAATACAAGGGAAATTTCCTTTTAGTTGAAGTGTCGTTGACACGCGATGTCACATTAGTTTCAGGTGTGAAACTTAGTGAACCCATGCTGTGTTCATTGTATTCCGCTCCCCACAAGCGGAGCTGCCATCTGTCTCCACACCATCCTGCTTTAATGCCAATGCCTGGCTTCCCTGGGCTGCACCTTTTCTCCTTGGGACTTACCCATTTCATACCTGGAGACCTCTAGTCCTCACGAGCTTTCACCCGTTTTCCCACGCCCACACATCCCTCTCTCTGGCAGCCATCAGCGCTCTGTATTTATGGGTCTGTTTGTACTTTTTTGTTTATCTGTTTGTTATTTAGATTCTGCATAAGGGTGAAATCATATGGTATTTACTTACTTCACTTAGCAGAATACCCTCGAGGTCCAGCCTTGTCATTGCAAATGGCAAGATTACATTTTTTTAATGGTTGAGTAATATTTTATTGAAAAGCTACTTTTTTTTTTTAATTCAGAGCTTGAACTGAATCGTGGGAGAATTTTTTTCCCACCTTCTCCCCAGTTTTTTTGAGATGTAATTGACATAAAGGACTAGGTAAGTGTAAGGGGTTCAGCGGATGATTTGACTGGAGGCGAATTTATACTGTAGAAATCAGCAAATGCTTGGTCTCAGGGGTGCTCCCTCCCCCAAAGCACATGTTGTTAAATAACTACTATTCTACTGCTGTGAGATTCCCATGCCTACGAGTCTCTGAGTAGCTCCCACGCTGCCTTTTCCATCCTGGTCACACTGTGTCAGCTGTGGTCTGTGTCACCGTCATCACACACTATCCAGAGCCTTGTTCCAGCACCCAGATTTTCTAACTTCTCATGCAGTGCTGACAGAAATATGTGCCCCACCCCCTCCCCCGGTGCTTTGCTGTAACTCTCTGACATGTTTCGGTCCTTGGCTTCCACGTGGTCTCCCTGCTGTCATTACGTCACTGCTGAACACACTGCATTCAGTGCAGTCGCAGATAGGGTCTTCTGTAGGCTCTGTAGAGCATTCCCAGAAACATGAAGTCCTGTTGGCAGTCCGACACCACCCTGCATGCCTGAATCGTCTCCTACTGAGAGAGGAAGGTCCGGATCTGCCATCACTACCCTTCTTGGACCAGCCACAGTCTGACTTGGCCCAGCTCCCTGGTGGGGACGGCCATCACAGCTGACGTTGTCTCACTAACTCTCTTTAAACATCTTGGGTTACTGGGGCTTTGCCTGACCTACCAGGCAGCTTCAACCACCCCATAGCATTGCTCAAGTCTTCCTTAATGTTTGTGATGTTCTTTTCTTCCGCACTTTTCCCACCTATGATAATCTTATCCATAGGTCCACGCTTCATTCTGTTAGAGTCTCTGTCTTGACACAGCCCGGGAAGACATTTTTTTTTTTTTCAAATTTTATTTTAATTCCAGTGTAGTTAATATACAGTGTAATATTAGTTTCAGGTGTACAATATAATGATTCAAGAATTGATATATGATCTCGTGCCCATCATAACAGTGCACCCCTTCATCCCCATCACCTGTTGCCCCGTCCCGTCTCCACCTCCCCTCTGGTAGCTCTCAGTTTGTTCTCCACAGTTCAGAGCCTGCTTCTTGCTCTGCCTCTCTCTTTCTCCTTCCCCTTTACTCATTCGTTTTGTTTCTTAAACTCCACATAGGAGTGAAATCATCTGTTAATTCTATCTCTGCCTTATTTCACTGAGCAAAATACCCTCTAACGCCATCTGAGTTGTTGTAAGTGGCAAGATTTCATTCTTCTCTACGGTCAAATATTCCATTGTATGTCCCACTTCTTTCCTCATACATCAGTCAGTGGACACTGGAGCTTCTTCCATATTTGGCTGTTGTAAATAATGCTGCCATAAATGTCAGAATGCGTGCATACCTTCAAGCTAATATTTTTGTAACTGTTGGGTAAATACCTAGAGGTGTGATTGCTGGGTCCCAGGGTAGCTCTATTTTTAACTCCTTGAGGAACCTCCACACTATTTCCCGGACTGGCTGCACCGGCTTGTGCCCCTCCAACAGCGAACGGGGGTTCTTGTTCTCCACATTCTCACCAACACTTGTTATTTCTCGTGTTGGTGATTTTAGCCTTTCTGGCAGGTGCGAGGGGATAGCTCATTGTGTTTGTATTTGCAGAGCCCAGGAGGAATTAATTACTTGTTCCTCTGTGTACTCAGTTTTTTACTCTGCATTTGGCGGTTCTTCTTGGTGACTGTAAATTTCGTTATGGTCAGAGAATATAGCTTATTTCTCCATCTGCTTTCTGCCATTCGGCCTCCTAGTGTGTGACAGATAGTAAGTACTGAACAGACAGTTGAAAAAAACATGCACTTAGCTCTCGATACTTTGAATGTTGGTGGAACATTTATGAGCTGAGAGCAGAGAGGAGTACACATTCTGGAACTGTCTACGGAAACAAGAAGATTGACGGCAGGAGATCCCACTTGGGGCAGCAACAGAGACCCAAAGGGTCAGGCATGAAGATTTGGAAGATTATGGCCACCCACAGCCATAAGCCAAATGGTGTTTTGTAAGGGTCGCTAGCTCCACGGGGCTCGGTAAGACTGGCAATATCATTACATCACAGAAATGTATACGATTCAGTTCAACAAAGTAGACTTGATTCGTCAGGTAAATCGCACGTTGTGCTCTATGTCCTCTTAATAGGTTAAAATAAATGTTGGAGAAAAAAAAAAAACTTCCAGAAATTTACTTTTTAACAGCATCCTCAAGTATATACAATGACACTCACTCAGGTGAACTAACAACCACAAAAAACTCAAATATCTTGAACTTCATGCATTCTTAAAATCTGAGTCTGATTGAAACCTTATCCATATTGTAGAAGTCAGCAGCTACTTTTAGAAATATGTTTTATTAGCAGTATTTTCTATTTTTAAATATATAATGCATATTCAGTAACATGTTTATAATAGACATGTATTAAATATTCATAATAAACAATATTAAATATGTATCCTGAGCAGAATACATTGAGAACAGACAGAATAATTTCAGGCACTTCACTAGGGATTTCACATATATAGAATAAGATGAATTGACCCTGTATATAGTTGAACAAACTTAATTAGCAGTTTTGAACAACTGAAGCTCAGTAGCATAAATGTAATGTCTCAATCCTCTGCGTATTGTGGTGTTGATTAAATATACAAATGTTAGAATGTAATATTTTCTGGATGTAACTTTTGTTTTCACTGAAGTGGATTCTGTGGCTCGTGACTATCTCCCAGAACTTGTGCGTCGCGATGGTTACTGAGTCTTTCTGGCTGCCAGGACAGAAGGCCGCAGCCTGTAAATGGTAAACACGTGTTTCTCACACGACGGGAGGCTGCGTGTCCAAGAACACGGCCACGACAGATTTAAGTCTGGTGAGAGCCGATGTCCTAGCCAGATGCATCTCCTTGCTGTGTCCTCACGTGGCAGACAGGGTGTGCGAGCTCTGTGGGGTCCCCTGTGTCAGGACGCTAATCCCATTCACGACGCTGCATCCTCATGACCTCGTACTTCTCAGTGGCCTCTGCTGCCACCGCCGCCGCGCTGGGGCTAGGACTTCGTCGTGCCATGCTGCGAGGACAAGAGCTTGGCCTCTGGCAGTCCCCATTCTCCGGGTTCACGGATGAAGCTGGGTGGCATCCTCGGTGACAAATAGCACAGATTAGTTACCTGGATACCATCTCAGAAACATGGCATAACCAGGAACTGTGAGAAAATTCACATGCATGGCAGAAAGGAATGGCATGTTACCCCGGGTGCACCTGTGTAACTTTGATCATACGTTCCAAAAATACATGCTGACCTCGTTATGTTGTGCTTCGTTTTACCTTGCTTTAGACACTGCTCTTTTTTTTTTTTTTTTGGAAATTGAAGGTTTGTGGTGACCCTGCTTCGAGCAAGTCTTCCAGTACATTTTCCCAAAAGCATGCCTTTACACGGCATCTCTGTGTCACATTTTGGTGATTCTCACAATGTTTCAAATTGTCCGTTATATATTTTTTATGGTGATATGTAATCAGTACTTACAACTTGTTGAAAGCTCTGATAATGGTTAGTATTTATTACCAGTGAAGTATTTTTATTTTTTAAAGATTTAGTTTAGAAAGAGTGTGGGAAGGAACCGAGGGAGAGATTCTTTAAGTCAGACTGACTCAGGGCTCAACCCCAGAACCCTTGAAATCATGACCTAAGCCAAAACCAAGAGTTTGATGCCTAAGGGACCAAGCCACCAGGCTCTCCAACAATGAAATATTTTAAAATTAAGCTATGTTCATTATTTCTGTAGACACACTGCTATTGCTCACTTAGTAAGCTATGTTACAGTGTGAATGTAACTTTTATATGCATCAGGAAATCAAAAATTTCATTTGCCTCTCTTTATTGCAGTGATCTGGAACCAAACCCATAATACCTCCAAGGTATGCCTACATATGGTTCCACAGAAAAAACAAAAATCACAATATTCACAAAAAGAGCAAACATTTCTAGGCAATTCAGCTGTTAGAACAAGAAGCATGATAAGCCTTTGTTGACCTTAGTATCCTCAGATTCCTGATGAGGTGAATTGAGGGACCAACATCAGCAAGTAGATGATCTCAGGAGGTCTGACTTAGCACCATTCAGACTCCTATCATAGTCTCAAAATCATCGTACACCGCATTTTAGAAACCATTGAAACATTCTTGCTACTCTTCGACGTGAGAGCTGTGTGGCTTTTCCTGCTTTGGCAACCGAAATCTCTTATCTCTCCGCCACGATCCCTGCAGTGTAGAGATCACATCTTCGTGATAGCAGCCATTAAAAAAACTAGAGAAGTTATTTATATCTGGTCTGTTGTGCAAACACACAAGCCCAGCAGTCTTGCACGGTGAACACATTTATGCTATGAGTAATGAGCTAGCAATTAATGGGATAGCAAGTTTCATAAAGCCGAAATCAATAAACTCTTCCGTACATCATAAGCTGAGGGGTGAGGAGTAACTTGCTCATCTCCGTTCTTCCTCGGGCACGGATAAGCAGATCGTCTCTTACCTTTAACCTGTTAATTGTTACTATTGCAGGAAAAGAAAATTTCTATTTCTACAATTGATTTTTCTGTTCAAGAAAACCTTGAAAGAGCGAGACAGTATGGCTAATACTTTGAATTGGGCATAAAAAGAGTATATGGATAATCAGGGTAAGATTTTTATTGACGGTACAGGCAGAGGGAGAAAGAAGAGTTTAGAAGTACAAAATTAAATGTATTGACTTTCTAATAATAGACATATTCTTTCCGATTATCACGATAAGTTTATTCCATCTCCCTTTTTGTTCTGCCCTTTCTTTGCCCTTTGAGTTTCTTTTAGAAAAACATTACAATTTAATGGCAGTATAAGGACAAAGTTTTCCATTTCTCTCTTTTTTACATTAATATCGCATAATGTGTTTTACTACATAGATTTGTGTAAGTGTGCATACACATTTTTCAAGGGACCGTGGAATCTGCGAGGTCCTTGAATCCATCATCTCTACTGTCCTTTTCAAGGGACAGTGTTCCTGGATGGTCCTTTGAGCCACCCTCGCACTCCTAGTGAGGGAAATCAGGAGCAGCCTCCTGTGGAAAGAGAGAAGGGTCTGGAATCACATCCTTGTCTCCACCAACGCAGGAGTGGGAGGTGTGTTCTCTGCATTGAATCTGGAGGACTACCATCTCATGTTTTGCTTCTCTTCTCTTTTATGGTAATATCAGCATTTAGTGGAACCCTAAACATCACTGATCGGTTATCTCCTTCTGACGGCCACTCCTCTGGTTTCCAATTGCATTTCAGCTCTGGCTACTGAAATTCACTAAGAAAGGATGTCACGTTGGTTTCGATGTCATTTACAGGAAGATCAACTTTAAAAAGTGAATCACCTACTATCAACAGGGGAAACCCAGAGGCACTTAAGAATATGAAACATTTATTAGATAAGCTGTACCTTCTCTTTGTTTACTATTCTTGCTTAAATGATGGCACATTCATATTTGAGAGAAGCATCTAGTCCGTGCTTACTGGGCATGGTTGTCTTTGAGTTATAATGAAAGATAAATGACTTTAAAATCCAAAGTCAATCTTTCACTATCACTGGAGGTGAATTAAAATTTTTTTTTTTTGCTTTCAAATCTCCAAAGGGATTTCAATTTTTACATCGCAGTATAGAAGCTGTTTTATTTTTATTTTTATTTTTAATGGTGTGGTAAGGTACAATGATTTGGGAAGTGACAGCCACAAGTCCATAATGTGAAAATCGGTCATATTAGCATTTTCTCTATGCACAGTCTTTTACATTTGAAAGGGAGACAGAGACAGATGATGTCTTTCAACCAGTGCTTAGGAAGGCAGAGTTTGGAGCCGTATTCTTTGTCAGGTAATGGGACCCCAGTCGTGAGTTTGGGCTTGGTTCTTTGTAAACTTGTTTTCCTTTACACATCTAGGAAAGTTTCTATATCAGGAAGGATTTCTGTAGGACTTAAACCACTTGGAACAAGGGAAACTTTGCATGCATATTTTTCTCAAGAACCGGTAACCCTTTGAAAAGTGGTAGTATTAGAATTATCCCTGTTATTTTTGTCAGGGAAAGTGAACAGAAGAATGTAAGCTCCCTTTGAACGGGGTCTTGGGCTTGAGCTCTCATTTTACAGTAGTACCAGCAGCCGAGGAGACTCACTTCACTGAAGGCCCTACAGGATCTTACAGTTCCAGGTTTGCTGGCTCTTCACTGTGGCCAGAAAAGGTCAATGTGAAAGAGAGGGAGCCTCCTCCACAGGTCTTCACGGGGTGTTGCCCGTCTAGAACACAGAACACAGCCCAAATCAACGTGTGGTGGGCCTGAAATAAATGTAAAACTGATGAAAACTTCAGCCAGCTTTTAGTGAATATCTGTAGCATTACTTTTTAGTCCTTCCTGTATCCATGTAGACCCCCAGCGCCCACGCCTGCACTCAAGTCTTCATTTGTTCATCAGGTCGCGTTGCATGCTTCTGTCAAACCCTATGCCCTGTACTAGATACACAGAGTTGCAAACTTTGAAGCAACCACAGTGCAACACCATTGTGGAGAAGCATGTATACTGTAGCAGAAAAATGCAGATCTCTCAAAGCAGGGTCCCTGTCCCTGCTCTAGAGAACGCGTGTGATGGCATTCGGTATGAAGGTTGACCAGTCCTTTTTTTTTTTTTTTTTTTTTAAGATTTTGTTTACTTATTTATTTGACAGACAGAGATTGCAAGTAGGCAGAGCAGCAGAGAGAAAGGGGGAAGCAGGCTCCCCACTGAGCAGAGCCTGCCCTAGGACTCCACCCCAGGACTCTGAGATCATGACCTGAGCTGAAGGCAGAGGCTTAAACTAAGAGCCACCAGGAAGCCCCGAAGATTGGTCAATTCTTTTTTTTTTTTTTTTAAGATTTTATTTATTTACTTGAGAGAGAGACAGGGAGAGAGAGCATGAGCGAGGAGAAGGTCAGAGGGAGAAGCAGACTCCCCATGGAGCTGGGAGCCCGATGCGGGACTCGATCCCGGGACTCCAGGATCATGACCTGAGCCGAAGGCAGTCGTCCAACCAACTGAGCCACCCAGGCGTCCCAGATTGGTCAATTCTTAAAAAGGGATTTCAATGCTCTTCTAATGCTGCGTGTCCCCAGCAGAGAAAAGTTTTCATCCAAAAGGTCTTAGAGCAAATAAATGTCCCTAAAAATATTTTTGGGACATTGCCAAACCATCGTCCTCTATTAAAAAAGGAGGTGGGCATGATTTTGATCATGAAAGCAGTAAATTCTGCATTCATGTGTGGAAGCCTGTTTGAGCACATGGTGAAAGGTACGTGCTAGTCGTGTACAAAGAGTAGGGAGGCATAGCTTAGCGGAGTGGATAGTTTGTAATCTCATGTGAACGTACAAGCCTCTCATTTTCACTTGAGAATCATTAACGTAAAGACCAACAGTCATTCAGAGAATCTATCTTAGTACAACTGTATTTTTAAAAACCACGGCTTAATCTTATAAGAGTAGAGGGGTGGGGAGAATAGTTTGGAGATGAAGCCCTCGGCAGTGTGAGCCCTTTAAAAGTTGACCCTCAACAAAAAGTCTGTGTTTCTGTAAGCGACTAAAACAGTGTTGCAAATGCTCCTTAAAAGGTTGTAGAAATGATAGTTCTTTTGTATTTTTCAGCCCCGTGAAACATGAGTTTCAGCCACACATACAAAGTTCTTTTCCGTGTACCCGCGCGTGCTCTCCGCATTGTTCTGCTGCGTTCTGCCCCCCATGCGTCCGCCGGCGGCCACTTCTCTAGTACCTGCAAGATCCGTGAGGATGTCCCTGGTTTTTGTTTATCGGAAAATGTCTTCATTGATTTAAAGGGATTGCCACAAGATATCAGCTTCTGCCTGGCAAGCATTTTATTACTGTTCCGTAAAGATCTCACTGGTTACCTTCTGCCTTCAGTTTTTCTGGGGAGAAATCTGTCCTCCGTTTCGTTGTGGTTCCTTTGACAGTCTGTTGTCGATGACTGATGTCAAGGTCTTCCTTTGCAATTTGATTTGCTCTGTGCGTAATCTGATGTCTTTCATCACTTCTGGAAACTCACCTGCCATTGCCTCTCCAAATACTGCTTTTGCTCCATTTTTTACTCCTGGTGGAGAAACGTTCCTACTATTTTCCCCCTCATCCCTCCTCTCTGACAATCGCTCATTGTGCTCCGTGTCTCAGATGCTTGGTACCGACCCTTCTTCTCATTCTCGAGTCCTCCCTTCTCTGTCTAACTGCTGTTAATTTACTTATTTTTTCATTTGTTATTGCCGTTTTCAACTTTAGAATCTGTTTGATTTCTCTTGTCATAGCTGTCGTTTTTCTCCTGACTTCCTAAATTCTGTCTTCCATGGTCTCGAGCACATGAATCACGGTTATTTTAAAATCAGCGTTTGATGACTTGGGTGTCTGGAGTTCTTCCTGCGAATCCCTCGAGCCCTGCCGCCTCCCACTCACTCTGCGATCCTTTGGTTTCTGCCCCGAGTGCTGGGACGGCGGGGAGAGGTCTATGCGTTTGACTGGAGGACCCTCGGAATAAAAGCCTGTAGGCATCCTTTGGGATTCTGGGTGCTGGTAGGTTTCCCCAGAGAGGGTCTGCTTGTCCGTCCAGCAGCTAGTTCGGCTGCAGCAGACCACCTTGATCCAACCCAAAGGTGAGCTGACTATAAACTGAATCTCAGCTTATGCGGGCACAGGTGTATCCCAGGTGGATCTTTATTCAGATGTAGCCTTTGCAGGATCAGCGCAAGGATCAGTTCCCCTTCCAGAACCCTAAACTCCATTCTCTCTCCTGGGGGAGTGAGCAAGTGAGTCTCACGTCTCGGTCCATCTTTACTGACAGCCCGGTGCCAGCGGGGGAGAGGGCCGCCGCGAGCTCACGGCTGTTCTCTTTCTGGCTGTCACGGCTGCCTTCATCATATACATACATACACACACACACATCCACGCACATCCACACACACACACCCCACACCCCACCCCCCCGTCGTCCACGCCATCGTGGTCTCTTTAGTTGGTTCACCTGGTTTCCTCATCACCTTCAGCACAAGTCTTGCTTTGAGGCTCGCTGTTCTGTTGTCGCCGGCAGCACGGTGCTGAGTGATAGTCGCAGTCAGCCTCCTCTGCCGGGCGGCAGGTTCAGGGGCTCCTTACCTGCCGGGTGGGGAGCCCGCGTGGTGTCTTCCCATCGTCGCTCTTGCCCGCGGGAAGGAGTCGGTCGCCCGGACTCCCTGCAGCTCCTCGGCGACGTGCTCTGAATCCAGACCCACATCTGCCCTGATGCTGGGGCTCCGCCAGCCTCCCCCGAGCCAGCCTCCTGGTCTCTGCCCTGCGCTGATTTTAACTGGCATCCTCCGGCCGCCAGCTGAGGCTCCTGGAACAGACTCTCTCGGGGCTGACTGTGCCGCGTGACTGAGTGAAGCCGGCTCGGGGCTCGGGGCCCTTCGGAACATGCTGGAAGACGCCAGGACAGTGCCTGGATGTGGGTGTGGGAGGGAGCCCTGTGGCCCTGGGCTTCCTGACTCCTTTGCTCAGAGCCCAGCAGAGGCAGTTTGCCTGTGCTGCCGGCGTCTGCCTGGCCTGACAGGGGCCCCCACTAAGAGTTCTCTGGAAGGTGCTGGAACTGTCCTGGGAGCCCAGTCTGAGTAAAATAAATCCCCTTTTCAACTAACTTTGTGTTAAAGCTGGAGAATTCATTTCTCAGCATTCTCCCTCTGAAATATGAGTCTTAATGAAATATTGAGTGTTTTCCCACTGCGTGCTGCAATCTATCTTATATATTTTAGAGGCATGATCTTCACACATTTCACATAAAAGCTTTATCTCCTATTCAAACACCATTCTGTTTACAAAACAGAAAACATCTTCTGATGAGATCCGCTGAGCTAAAAAGGATAAAAGTTAGAGTCCTGTTTTACACATATGACTGAAAAATGTATATTGACAGGCAATAGAGTTCAATTAAATAAGAGTATATTAAACTCAAAATACTTTATTCCTTCCCTCTCTGTTTATTTTGTTCTTTTTGTGCATAGAATAGACACTGGCATGCCGAAGTAATATAAACCTATTCTTGTTCATTGCCAGGCTAGTTCTATCCACAAGTCAACTAAATTTACAAAATAAAGTTGATCATTCATAAACACTATTCCTTGAAAAAAAAAAAAAACTTCTTTCTACCTTTCATTGTTTAGTTTAAATTATCTCAACGTTTTACTGTAGTTTTTTTTTTTTTTAAGATTTTATTTATTTATTTATTGAGAGGGAGAGCGTGCGTGAGGATGAGGAGGGGAGGAGAAAGAGGAGAGGCAAGCAGACTTATTATTGAACATGGAGCCCAGTGTCAAGCTGAATCCCAGGCCCCTGAGACCATGACCTGAGCATAGATCAAGAGTCAGACACTCTACCGACCGACTGAACCCCCCAAGCCTCTTTTACCTTAGTTTTTATTTTTCCTTTCTCTCTCTCTCTCTCTCTCTCTTTTTTTCTTTTTTACAATTTTATTTATTTGTCAGAGAGAAATCACAAGCAGGCAGAGAGGCAGGTGGAGAGAGAGGAGGAAGCAGGCTCTCTGCCAAGCAGGGAGCCTGATGGGGGACTCGATCCCAGGACCCTGAGATCATGACCTGAGCCGAAGGCAGAGGCTCAACCCACTGAGCCGCCCAGGCGCCCTGTTCACCCAGAGTTTTATCGGTTGTCTACAGGGTGCTGGGTACGGGGGACACAGGACCACGTTGGCCAAGTCCTTTTCCTTCTCAGCACCTAGAAGTGCGTGTGGCAGTGTAGCTGCCTCGGAGGAGACGCCAGGCGCAACGGCAAGGAGTGCAGCAGGGTGTGCGCGCTCACTGAGCTGGAAATGCAGCCGAACAGAGGCTCCGCACAGCAAAGGGAGATACCACCCACGCACGCTAAGGCAGGGGACAGCCCAGACAAGGGGACTTATTCTGGTTGATGTAATCGGGGGCAGCTTCCAGGAGTTGTAACATTGACCTCAGAAGACATGCTACCCTTTTGTTAACCAAAGAGAAAGACTCATTTCATGATACTGATGGAGAAGCAGGAGGAGAGTGAGCTGCCAGGGGTAAGAGATGGGAAGGGGGACGTAAGCAGCTTGTGTGAGATCCCAGAGGTGGTGCAAAACTCGAAACTCGGACTCTGAAGCCCGACTTCTGCCCCTGCTGGTGGGTGATACCTCCTCCTGCTTGTGTGGTGGTAGGGATTTCTGTCCCTTCCCCAAATCTCTGTTTTCCCTCCTAGAGGTGACTGTAGGCAGGGGCATTAAAGGTTAAAGCAGCACCCGGTGTGTATAGTAAGTACCATATGAATGTCTGATAAAGTTCAAGAAAGAAACTAAGTATTTGTTTTTTCTCTGTGTCTTTCTGTCTCTCTCTACACACACACACACACACACACACACTCACTCACACACAGAAAAAATACATTCAAGTGTGTATTGATCGAAGTTATTACTGTGAAGCTGTATGACAGCTTCCAAGAATAGAGCAATACATAATTAAGGTAATTAGAAATATACTTTTACAAATACAAACATGAAAGGCATGAACAGAGCTCTGCACTCCGAGTTATAGACATAGTTATATAGTTAGCAAATTCACACGCATTAGGCAGATTTATCTAGTTGGAAATTTTTTTTTAAAGATTTTTATTTATTTGTCAGAGAGTGCACACAAGCAGGGGGACCTGGTGAGGCAGGCCCCTCGCTGAGCAGGAAGCCCGAGGCCGAGCTCCATCCAGAGCCTCTGGGATCGTGACCAGAGCTGAAGGCAGAGGCGGCCAGGCGCCCCGGCTGGAAAAAATTTTTAACTGAGAATCAAATTGTGGACTTGGACAGAAACGCAGGACAGGCCAACATTGGATTTAAGACTCAGAACTCAGATTGGCATTAGCACAATGAATTCTCCAGGATATTTTCCTGCAGAGATGTCCTTAAAACACAGGTTCGAAAATCACCCACCTTCACGAAGTTTTTCCTGATTCTCCAGAGCAGCCTCTCATTCTTCTTTCTGAACTTTTGTGTTTGTGCCTTTTACTTACGACACTTTTTTCTTTCTTTCTTTTTCTATTTTTATTTATTTTTTTTAAAGATTTTATTTATTTATTTGACAGACAAGTAGACAGAAGCAGGCAGAGAGAGAGAGGAGGAAGCAGGCTCCCTGCTGAGCAGAGAGCCCGATGCGGGACTCTATCCCAGGACCCTGAGATCATGACCTGAGCCGAAGGCAGAGGCTTAACCCACTGAGCCACCCAGGTGCCCCTAAAAATCCCTTTCAGTATCTCAAACTGCCTTGTACATGATCGTCATTTAAATATATATTTTTCAGTGTAATTAATGAGAAGATGTTATTTTAGAAGAGGTGATCATTGTAATTAAGTATCTTCATCTAATATTTTACTTGATTTGATACTATGTAAGTGGTTTTCACAAGATAATTTTTTTTAAAAAGTCTAGTAAAATGGGCTTCCTGTCATGCTTCCACTCTAGCTTTTAGAAATTGATTTTAAAACATAATAGAAAATGAATAATATTCAAAATATTTTTGAAAGGGTCTGTGTTAATTTAATTCACATTGGGGAACACTTGAGTCACTTTAAAATGCTTTTTGTCCCCAACTTACAGTAAAATACGAGAAACTCTTATCATAGTTAGAAAAAGTGCTGGACATAATCTTCAAGTTAAATTGTGAGTATTTGCAAAGTGGACTTTTTTGAGGCATTGACTAATGGTCAGTTCAATAGCCAAGTTCATTGTTCACCAAAAGTATGATCCCCGAAAGCCCAAAACTGGCAGCGAAACTGGATCCATCTGCTTCTTCTCTGGCCACGGTAATTGAAATGGGTTTGTGTCCTGTGACTGGATAAGTTTACCATGTCTGTTCATAATAATAATCAAATTATTGTGTAATAATAATCAAATAAATGTGTATTTACTTGCAGTCCGCCGTGAGCCAGGGACTTGGCAAGCGAGGGAATGTCATTCTACAGACCTGTTCTTTCTTTAACATTTTATTTATTTGAGAGAGAGAATGTGAGAGGGAGCATGAGAAGAGAGAGGGTCGCAGGGAGGAGCGGACTGTCCGCTGCGCAGGGAGCCCGATGCGGGGCCCGATCCCAGGACTCCGGGATCATGACCTGAGGGAAGGCAGACGCTTCACCGACTGAGCCCCCCAGCGCCCAAGACTTACTCTTTATCCTCAGTGAGCTTCAGTCAAGGGCAAGGAAATAAAATAAGGCAGACGCAGAAATGCTCCAACAGGGTACGGTGAGGCAGCCTTTTGAGGGAGCAGTTTGTCCTCAGGGTGAGTTCAGGGGAGAGCTTCAAAGAGGAGGCAGAGTCTGCCCTGAGCGGCCAAGAGTGAGTGAGGCTCCGGCTGAGGAGGAAAAGGTCCTGTTTCCTGCCTGAGGCCACAGCCCCTGAGCCCTGGAGGGCTGCGGCTGGCCGACCCGGCAGCAAGTGTGCGGAGGAGGTGGCGCGTCCGAGCCTTCCTGGGCCCCGAGGTCAGAGCCTTCCTGGGTCCCGAGAGCCCAGAGGGATAACTGAGCGCCGCGCACCTGTGTCGTCAGTAAAACCCGCAGGGAAGGAAGACCCCGACTTAGAGGAGATTTCAGGAAAAGTGCCACAGTGCCCCCGGTCATTCTGAAGGAAAGACTCCACAATATTTGGGGGCCTCATTGTTGTCATAGATGATAGGCTCTCCCCAGAAGACAGCTATGACGTCAGCCAGGCTGAAGGGTTTCACCTTCCATTAGGCGAACTTAGCCCCCTTACCCTCGTATATTTGATGTCGATACATTTAAAAGGAAATTTGAATTCAAGGAGTAAGATCAGTGCAAAATAAAACAAAAGAAACAGAGAATTAGCATATATTTCATACATGTTCTATATAAATTCACAAATTATCATGTAACCTTTGACCTGTTCATAATAAGCAAAGAATTACCAAAGAAAAAATTTGTGATTTACTATCTGTCACCTTGGAGATAGGTCCACACTGTGTTTATTGAATTAGAAAAGTTAGCTGAGACCTTTGGGGTTTATACGGCATAAATCTAAATAATCATCTGGTTAATTCCTGAGAAGTAAGTTTAATTGTACTGAAATATGTAACTCAAAACATGGAAAAAAATATATGAGATAAAACTATATTGTTTTCAGTATCATGTTTAGGTAAATTTCTCTAAGGATCTTAATATTATTTGAACTGAAATGTGTATGGATAAATATTAACACATATTTATAAAGAGTTGTGTTAGGGGCACCTGCGTGGCTCAGCGGATTAAAGCCTTTGCCATTTGGCTCAGGTCATGATCTCGGGGTCCTTGGGATCGAGCCCCGCATTGGGCTCTCTGCTCTGTGGGGAGCCTGCTTCCTCCTCTCTCTCTGCCTGCCTCTCTGCCTACTTGTGATCTCTGTCTGTCAAATAAATAATTTAAAAAAAAATTTTTTTTTAAAGTTGAGTTAAATTTTGGGAAGTAATTTTCCATTTTCTAGTTATTAAAACTGGAAATTATTATAATTAATAAGAAATGAAAATTACTTTCATTTATTTAAAACATATTAGTACCAGTATGTAACATTGAACACTAATGCAAAAAGATACATACATCCCTATGTTTATTGCATATTATCGCATAATAGCCAAATTATGGAAGCTCCCCCAAGTGTCCATTCAATGATGAGCGGATAAGGAAGTTGTAGGGTGTGTGTGTGTGTGTGTGTAATGCAATATGACTTAGCCATAAAAAAGAGTGAGATCTTGCCATTTGTGACAGCATGGGTGGACCTAGAGGGTATAATGTTAAGTGGAATAAGTCAAAGAAAGGTAAATACCATACGGTTTCACTCGTATGTGGAATTAAGAAACAAAATAGACAAAAATAGAGACCCAAAAAGAAAAAGAAAGCAAAAGAAAAGGACTCTTAAATACAAACAACAAACTTGTATTTGCCAAAGGGACGTGCAGGGGTGAGTGAAATAAAAAGCATTCAGAAGCACAAACTTTGTTACAAAATAAGTCACAGAGATGAAAAATACAGCATAGGAAATAAGATGACATTAGTGCTGTTTGGTGACGACTGGGGACTAGGCCTCAGGTGAGCCCTGAGTGATGTTTGGGATTGTTGACTCAGTGTCTTGTGTACCTGAAACTGATTAACACAGAATGTTCTATTTCAATCCAAACAAAGAAACAAACACGAGTACCTGTATGTAAGACTGAAGCCCAGCTGTTTGTCGTACAACGATACCCTCCCCCAGGACACCAAAAGCAAACATCAGATGTTGTCCTCTTGGTAGAGTGGCGGAGTCCTCGATGAGACATGACACGAATAAACATATAATGTGCAACCGTGTGAAGGACCAGGAAGGAAGAGCTAGAAGATGTACCCAGAAGAGATCATCTAGTCTAGGTAGTGCGATAAGGAAAACTTCTTTTGACTGAAGCATGGGCACGAGTGGTTAGGAGAAAAGATGAGGAGAGAGGCTCCAGGTCAAATCTGGAGGCGCTGGAGGGGCTGGGAAGGGTTTGGAGCCCAGGTGAGGGAGCGCTGGGACAGCATGAGCCTGAGCGGGGAGGAGTGGCATGTCCCTCGAGCCCCGGGGTCATCTGTTCCCTTCGCCTGTGTCTGTGCCTAGAGACAGGATGGCGATAGCGAGCAGACACACTCCAGTCCTGCCGTGTGGGGGCCACTTGTGGGAGGACGGGAGTGGTGGAAAGGTTGTTTAATGAAAAATTACCAGCATCCCTCCAAGGTAGGTTGGTGAGTTGGACTGCGGATGTGCTGTTGGAGGTCAACGGAGGTCAACACTTCGGGGACCCTAGTGATACGGTGTAGGACTCTCTGGTTTATAAGACCACTGTGGCTGCCACGGAGAAAATAAGCTATCGAGGAGTCAGCTTGTCCTCAGCTGGCTGTGAGCGTGTCCAGCCGGAAGCCCCAGGAGGCTTGAGACCGAGGCGGTACTGAAGGAGGAAGTCAACAGGGTTGGGTGATGGGGGCGTCTGCAGTGCAAGAAACAAGCATGCGCTTTGTCTATGTAAATCAATATATTTTACATCTTTAGAACAGCCCTTGTATTTAGACAATCTTATTTTATAATTAAAGGCAACTGGAGTTTACACAGGTCTTGCAGAGTGGCGCAGCTGGTTGGTGACGGGCCCAGCTTCCTTCTGAAGGTCAGTTTGACAGCAAAGTGGGTGCTCGTTCCCGGCAGCCTGACGCCCCCCTGAAGAGATCACTCTTACTCTACTGACAACGGTTGGAAAGGTTAAACCACTTGCCAAATGTCACGCAAAAAGATAATAAATCGTGGGGATGGTTTTGCACACCAGGATGTGTACCTTTGAAATTCACTCTTTTTCTTACCTCAGGTTTAACACTGATGAAATCTTTCATGGCCGGTCCATGGGATGACATCATAACACAAACAAGAGCATAGTGACACCAGTTACTTAGGGACTTACTGAGAATCACCTCCATCTTTTAATTGCAATAGGAGACATTAACCACATGGTCAGGAGAATCCTAAGTAACCTTGGCCGTCCTGGTTGAGCGGTGCACTCCATGAATATTTGTGGGATGGAAGAATGAAACATGGACCTTACTTATTAATACTTTCTGGCCAGATTCTATCCTAGAATAAATTAAGGATATATTGTAAAGAACTTTGTTCTCCATGGGCCTTTTTTTCCTGGTTATTACTGATGACACATGTTTTGTTTTGTTTTTTCCTTTTGTATTTATCCGAGAGAGAGAATAATCATTGGGGGGGGGGGGGCAGGCAGAGGGAGAGAGAGAGAGAGAAGCAGACTCTCTGAGGAGCAGGAAGCCCTATGTGGGGCTTGATCCCAGAACCTGGAGATCTGACTTGAGTCAAAGGCAAACACTTAACGGACTGAGCCACCCAGGCACCCCTGGGGATGCATGATATTAAAACAAAGTTTCCCTTAACTAGTATTACAGAGGTCATTAAAAATAGTTGGCGTGTTGTCTGTATTGATACAATATTTTAAAAATGTGTATGTTATTCTATTCTAGAGAAGGTCCATTTAGATTTATATTTGGACCAGAAGTCACGCATGCATGTACAAGCTTTTATTTTTGTCGCTCTGTCTTTTTAGATGGCACAGTGCAGAGACCCCATGCCTTGTTTTTGTTGTGAGTTACTAGTATACCCCAAGATCAGCTGCTGCTGTGGTTAGTTTTGGAAAGAAGTTTTTCCCATAGGTCTGGAAGAGCTGATCCAGTGGGTTTAGAGATCTAGAATCCATTAGCGAGCGCCTAGTCTTGTGTTCACGACCTCACGTGATGGTGAGGGATCCTCTGAGACGGGAACCCTCCCTGCAGTAACCAAACACGCACATTTTACACACTTGTCCTTTTGGGATCAACACACTTGCAGGATGGGCTCTCTGTAAGCATTACCCAAGGCACTGAGACCCCAAGTGAGATAGGAGTCCGTGAACTCTGGCGAGTCGCAGGTGGAAACGAAAGTGTAATTCAAGTCGTTGAATGGTTGAGCCCATTAAAAAGAAAAAATAAAAACTCTTACTAAGCACATTTAGTTGGAATCTGAATTGATAGCAAGTGGTTGAAGTGGAATCTGAAGTGACAGCAGGTTGGCTCATGCGGTCTCACTTTATTTTCCTTTCTGGTATATGATAATTTTATGACCTGCAATATTTTAAAATAAGTACAGAGAAGATGACACATATCATTAACAGCATAATCGATCCAGCTAAAGTGTGTTGTGAAATCAATGTCTGGCCCAAAGAACCTTAATCCTTCATCAGGACAACGTAGGGACCTAATCTCATAATAATGGTGGAGGGCACTCTTTCTGTGGGTTTTTAGGCTCAACTTTTAATGAATTCGGGCAGTTGAAAACTAACGGCATATTTTCACAGTGTGTCTGTGATTTCTAAGTTATAGGTGTGAAATGTAGTCAGATGGAGCTGCTTGTTTGGTTTTTTCCTTCCAAGAAAGGAGATGTGATGAGCAGAGAAGGACCCACTTTATCTCCCCTTCTGCCATGATTGTGTCAAGTTTCTGGCACAAGAGGTCTTTTTCAACTGAGTGTTGATTTTGTTCCTGTTGGTGTTCTTTTTAATAAACATTGTAAGACTTTACAATCTCTTGAGAAATAACACAATCATGACCATTGTGGTTAATAAAAGTTTACTCCTCCATTCATGCCTTTAGTTAGTACATGATGGAACAAAAGATGTGTGTGCAAATTATTTTATAAGTATTCATGGACCACCATGAGTGGGGCCATGAGGCTGTGATTTATACTTAAAACCGTATATTTTGTTTATTTATTCATTTGGCGGAGAACACAAGCAGGGAGAGGGAGAAGCAGACTCCCCACTGAGCAGGGAGCCCAATATCATGACCTGAGCTGGAGGCAGATACTTAACTGACTGAGCTGCCCAGGTACCCCTAAAACTATATATTTTTAGTATAGATTAATTTTTGTAAACTGCTATTGTAAACACCGTTTCTACTACTTTGTTAGATTTGTGAGCTCCTTGAATAATGCATACTGGATGTTGTTTGGGGAGATCATGCGTTTTCTATGGTTTGCTCATGCCTGTCTTTTGCTAGTTAGCTTAAGGTTTTTGATATCTCCAGACTCACATTTTAAACCTTTCAGACCCACCAATATTTTTTGAAGAAAATAACGAGCTATGTTTGAACAACAAGACCTAGAGATGTTTGACATCATGTTTTGCAAATAAATTTATAACCATATTATTTTTTTAAAATGTTATATTAATTAGACCATATGTTCCATACAAAATATTTGGGACACTTTTTTTGTATATTCAAAAATTCTAATACTATAATTTCTCACAAAATATTCTACTTCGACTCCTACTATACTTTTTATAACAGATATATTCCACATTTTTTTTTTTTTTTTTAGTTTACTTTGTCTTTATCTTATTAGATGGCACAAGCTACCAGTGTTTGAGTGGCAACTTCCATATCTGTACTGTTTAAAATCTGTGTATTGACTAGAAGGTTCTGTTGTAGATGAATCTGTAACATTGTTCAGAAACCGTAGCAAAGTGCTTGACTGTGTTCAGGTAATATAAAGTATGTTCTTGGAAAGCACAATTTTGGATAACTGCCTTAAAGTCAACATAACCAACAGGCAGCATGCTTTATGTTAGTTCTCCTAAAATCCCTTTATGTAAAATGGAACTTAAAAAATTCAGAGTCAGGAAGACCCAAATATAGACTATACCGTGAAGAATTGGAAACGCTGAAGAATAGTAATTTTCTACTCAGTGTAACAATAGCCTTATTTCTAATAAGAAAAATTAATGTCTTCCAACAGAAGAAGTAGATCTAGAAGGATTAAATTAGTTTTAAAATCTATGTTTGCTTGGAACATTTCTACTGAATTATTTCCACTGCAGTTTAAAAGGAAGAGTAGGTGTGAGTACGCCACAGCTGCGCCTGGGTTCTCTCAAGCCATTTTTAGGCTGACTGGTTAGCCACAGCTGCCCAAGACTGGTTTAGAAAATGACAGACCTACACTTATCCACACCCAATTTTCTCCCAAAGTACTGTCACTGAGGCTTTCTTCTTTCCTTGAAGTGATTCCATAGCACGTATGTAGGAAGGCTGTTGTCATGGTGGTTATTTTTTGGCCTTTGAGAACAAGTTAAATCAAGTGGCTGTAAGCTGAGAAAGAGCCGTACTT
This sequence comes from Mustela nivalis, assembly GCF_964662115.1. Taxonomy (NCBI): domain Eukaryota; kingdom Metazoa; phylum Chordata; class Mammalia; order Carnivora; family Mustelidae; genus Mustela; species Mustela nivalis. The sequence continues at coordinate 37,699,086 of NC_139039.1, forward strand.
AAAATGCAAGTAAATGGGTTCTTCTGCAGGAACACGTAGCAAAAGTGCTGCTTTAGTGCACACCTTAAATATGGACCTCAACGCACATTTTCTTTAAGGCTGAGAACATCTGTCGTCCTAGTAACTCGCAAGTTCCCTATGCTAAGCGACCCTGCATTTTTTTTTTTATTTTGATCATAACAGTCCAAAAGTTTATGAAGTTAGAAAGTACCTCTTAACTATTCCATAGAGATAAGAGTAAGTTAAGCTACATGAAGAAGCAAAATGGCAAAGAAAATGCTGAATCAATTATAACTGAAAAAAAAAAAAAAGATTCTAGGTGCTGGTGAAAGTTATCATTTGACACTTTCCAGTACATTCTTTTGGACGTGTGCCTATGGCAGTTAATTGTCATGTTCAGAAATACCAAAATGCCCTTAATATTATTTCTGTGTACATGCATTTTAACCTAATTAAGCCTATAGAGGTTTAGAACTTAGATACTTCCAGAGAGAAGCAGAGTCAAAGCTTGCTTGGTTCGGGCAAAACTTAATTGCTTTGTGCAACAGAACTTAATTTTGACCTAGAGTTCCATACCTTGCCTTTCATATAACCACTATTATTTTTACACTTCTAAAGTTTGAAATATAGACATTTCCAACATCAAATTGCAATTATACAAACTGTAAAACCTTCTCTGATTTTAGGCTAATTAAAAATTTAGCAAAATTAAAAATTTATTAAAATACCGTCGCCAAGGTTTTTGTGTTTGTTTTCTCCATGAGCATCTAGAGAAGGAAGGGAAGGAAGAGGTTTAAAAAGCTTGCTGATGATTTATTACCTTCTGAACCATTCCTGTATATTCATCTCGTAGGTGTAAAAGAGATTTATTCATTCATTTGTTTAAAACACACTTCTGACATACGATGAGCCATGCGTGTTGGATAATTGACTACAATTGTTACAAGCCCTGAAGGAAATCATAGTTTATTTGGGAAGCTGCAGATAGGAGCCAGCTGAAACAGGCTAATGTAGTTAGTGCTGTGCTAGAATTAATTCTGTGGGGCTGTGCTATAGAAGCAGCACTGTTGCTTCCCAGCTCAAAGGCTCCTTGGCAGGGATCCTAGACATCCTTATACTTAGTAACACTGAGGACAGGGCCCCGGACTCCAAAGCTGGGATGGTCTGGTGACGTGACTGGGGAAACAAGTCACACGTTCTATAGTCACAATTTACATATTAAAGGAGGAAGATCTTCCTCCAACTTTTGTAATGTGCAGCAAGCTCTGCCCATCTATTTTTAGGTTTTACATTTAAGTCAAGAAAGACTTCATTGTTTTCAAGAAACACTTCATTGACTTGAGCTCCTTTATGAGGAACCCAGCAGGGCCAGGGTGATGACAAATGGGAAAACACAGAGCAGCGGAGAAGGGAGGCGCGGAGCGTGTGTCCTGGCTGTGTCCTCGGATTGTCGTATGGGAGGCGGCCATTATTTCAGAGTCCTGAAATCTGGATAAGAGAAGTTGCCCAGTTTTTAAGTCCCTAAAACAAATCGAACAGGTGTTTCAAACATCCCGCGCACCTGCACTGTGCAGGCCAAACATCCCACAGTTATAGGGAAGATTGTCTCCCTGCGAGAGCCTTCTGCAACAGAAAAACAGAAGCGGATTTCTTACAACGCATGATCTTTACGTGAAGGAAGGTGGCTAACTTGACTAAGTGTATCTTGGGCGTTTGGGAAGGCACACGAATTCCTCCTGATGCTCTAAAATGATGGGTGGTCTGCTGAATTTACATGACTGGTCTTTTAGGGTGAATAATGTTGACTTTGCTAACGGTCACTGGCATGCTGTCCGCCTGAAGGTCAGTCCAGGATTGCTGGACTGAGTGGGACCTGGAGGTCCTTTCTGGGGCTCGGCACCAATTCATGGTTGCATTTCCTTATATCTGATATTTCTGGGATGTCGAAAGTTTCTTAAAACTGAGGTGTTTTTTTTTTTTACAAGTATTATTCATAGGCAAGATAGACACAATTTTTTTTTCACTTTTTAATATTCTCATTTAATAATTTAAAGTCCTTTTCTAAGTGACTCTGGACTTGTTAAATAAATTTCCAATTAAGTCCATCTGTAACACTACCAGTTGATCTATAATTTCAGATTCTTTTGATTGAACTTTGATTTTGATTGAGCTTAAGAACAATTCACTAATTTGAGGGTGAGGTTTGTCTCTGTCCTTTGGCCTCTGGTTTATTATACATTTTCTTATTTTCCATTTCTTAGGAGTCTTGTTGATTTTCCCATTGAGGAGGATGGGTTTTCTTTGCTAATGTAGTTATACCCATGAATTTCCTCTATGGAAAACTGATTTCTAGGGCTTGCGTTAGGTTTCTTTCTGATTTCTTCCTGCTCGGTGCCCCTGTATCTTTTCTTCTCTTGACTGATCACACCTACAACTTTCCCTTCTGCTTTCACCTGCTCTGCCAGGGAAATGCCCTTCCGTCTTTCTAGATAGTTGGCCTCTGCTTTCAGACTGGGCTAAGTATTTATGGCCTTTCTCTTTGTGTGACTTTAAACTTATTTAATTCTTTGTGTTGACGGGGTAGGAACAGGGAGGGCCGGCTAGTACCTAAGAGCCTGGCATTTGGGGGTATGTGGTGCTCGTGAGCCTGGCTTCACCACGTATTGACTGTAGCGCTTGGAGCAAGTTACCCTATTTCTCTACGACACCACCCCATCACCTGTAGGATAGGTATACCCATATCAACACCTGCCTTACAAGATCAAATGCCAGAATATAGGTAAAGTGCTTAGTGAAGTGTCTGGGAAACAGTAAGTATCCTATGATGATTGCTGTTCATATAATTTTTACTATATCAGAGATTGTAATTCACGTACACACTCAGTGTCTTCCTGTCTTCTTTGCATTTTCAGGGCTGAGGCACACCTTGTGTGCAGCATATATTCAACCCATATTCAGAACTGCTCTGTGGTTTGAGACTTTTCCTGCCCAATTTCTTCTTCCCTTGTCCTTTCATATATGTTGGATCTAAGAGTGAAGATGCTTCCTAACTAGTCCTGTTTGCTCCCGCTTTTTCCTCCACAAGCGGTATCCCCAAATCTCTCATAGATCAGTTTCTGCTTTGGTGTCTGGTCCTCAGAGGACCCAGACAGATCCACTTGCCTAATATCTATTTTCTCTGGAATATTTTGGTTTGGTGAGCCTCATTCTATTCACCGGCAGAGGATGGGTTTGGGAGGAATGTGACCAAAGGGAAGAGTTTGGGGTTCAAGGAAGAAATCAGAGCTTATTTTGTGGGATAGAATTAAGAAGATGGATTTTAAATATACCATGTCAGGGACACCTGGGTGGCTCGCAGCTGCCTTTGGCTCAGGTCATGATCCCAGCGTCCTGGGATCGAGTCCCACATCGGGCTCCTTGCTCGGCGGGGAGCCTGCTTCTCCCTCTGCCTCTGCCTGCCATTCTGTCTGCCTGTGCTCGCTCTCTCCCCTCTCTCTCTCTCTGATAAATAAATAAAATCTTTAAAAAAAAAAAAAAATATATATATATATACCATGTCAGATTTTGGACTATAGGACCTGGCTGGGTACATGGGTTCCAGGTGGTTCTCCCAGGAAAGCAAGTCTTCATAGGTAAGAAATGCCAATCCCAAAGCCGACGTTCAGGCAGGCCGCTTAACCTTAAATTGCATGTGGCCGGCAAGGACCGAGCAGCTCTTTGTGAGTGACCAAGACGACTGATGGAAATCCCTAGTCAGCATCTGTGCTCCATAAAATTTACTGACCTTCAGGAGTAGGTTACATAAATATGAATTATTAATAACTTGATTATATTCTTGGACATAGAGGTTATAACTTTTATGCAACATTGAGGTAATTATAGAAGTTCCTATCAGGGACTTAAAAAAAACCTCTAACACAACTAGATATAAGTTTCCAGGAATTTAATGTGAGTTCTTCTCTTCCACTCTCCAAAGGTGCATTAACTTTTGCTATTCTCTTCAAGACCATAGGTCCTAGTCCCTTCTTTATTAATAGGACCTCCTGAACGCCATATTTTTTTTGTATTGATATAAGATTATATGAGGATCTTAAAAATCATTTCATGATATAACCAAAAAGAGGAAAACTGGCAACTTCAAAGTCTTCTCGAATTCTGTCCTCCAACTCAGAACTGCTATCATTTCTCCGTTTGCTTTTCGGATCCCCCGCACCCCACTGTAAGTTTGTTTTATGTACAATCGTAGCGGAATAAAGACAATAGACTCATGATGTGGCAGTGTGGAATCCACACCTTGATCATAAGCATGTCCCTAGTTAAGTATTTGGCTACTTGGGGTTCCCGGGAAGCTCGGTTGGTTGAGGGTCTGACTCTTGATGTCAGTTCAGGTCATGATCTCAGGGTCATGAGACGGAGCCCCGCAGCAGGCTCTGTGCTGGGTGGGGAGCCTGCTTAGATTCTTTCCTCTCCCTCTCTCGCTGGCCCTGTCCCCCTCTTCCCCACTCTCTCTCTCCCTCAAATAATAATGATAATATAATACAGTTAATTAAATTTAAAAAAATAAATATTGTAAAGTACTCATGTGCAGGGGTAGAGTGAAGCGTGCCGGTTCATGTCTCTCAAACACAAGCGGAGGCACCGAGTGGTCCTATGCCGAGAATTCCGCGCTGCCTGCATACGGACTCCAGAGACAGTGGCGTCTTCACAAAGTAACCGAAGTCCTGCAGAATCAGATAAAGGAGCTTGGAGAAAGAGGCACGAGGACTGGCTGAAGCCGCTGTGCCAAGGTGGGACTTTCCTGCAAACAGTGTCTGTCTACAGCTCTGTCAGGCGTTAATGGAGAAACTGGGAGTTTCGTGTTTTTCAGTCCAGCTGCAACCTTCACGAAAGCTAATGATTAGGTTTAAAACAGGGAGACATAGTAAGGCTTGCAGATTGATTAAGCTTCATGACACAGTTGTGTGGATGGTTTGAAATCAGAAAAAAGGAAGGAATTGTGTTTTTAGGTGCAAGTACTCACAATATGTGTATTTACTCTGTTTATGAAAGTGGCTACTCCCCAGGTCCTCCTTACCTTTACTGGTTAAAGTTGACCGTGGTCGGACCGCGGTACAGCCGGTCACCTTGTATGTCCACGGAGGTGTTGTCGCCGGTCCTCTTTGCCCAAAAGTGGGCTATGACATTATGACATATAAAGGCCTTCCTGCCTGGGTCACAGGGGCTTCCAGAAAATGTTTGTTGAAATGATCAATGATTCACTCAGAATAACAACGTTGTGTTGGCTTCAGCTCCCAGCTGCTTGCCCCCTAATCAGGTGACGCCCCCGACTGTGCGTGAGTTTCCCGACAGGTGTTCATAGACGTTCTAAGATGGGGGCAGAATGAGTGAGTAAGAGCATCTAACGTGAACTTGTTCCCTGTCAAATCCTCACTGCATGTATAGTAGACGGAGTACAGTAGGGCTGCAGTAGAGGATGAATGGGCTGAAGAAAGGACATCTCATCTCCGAGCGCAGTCTTGGGCCAGTGTCATACTTAACCGTCTTCGAAATTGACTCTGGCGGATGCAGACCCCGCCCGCCCTCTTCCCTCCTGCTCTCCCCGTCCCCCCTTCCCCCCCCTTCTCTCTCCCTCCCTTCCGTCTTCTCTCCTTTATTCTGGGCCTGAAACATCTTCTCACTCCCTGCCCAGTTGTAAGATTCTTAGTATTACCACGTTTCTACATCCATTAACCTACTGTAAGATGCATATTCTCATGGAGAATATGCTGCCATGGTTTAAACGATAGAATGCGTGTGTATTTGAAAATCACATGTCCTTCTATTTCAACGAGGATTCTAGGTGGGTTATGATCTCTTAGAGTCTGAGAAAATGCTACTCAGTTATATCTTGGCACTTCAAGGCATATCTTAGGTTTTCTATTTTTTTTTTCTTTTTTAAAAAAAGTAAACCTATTGATTTTCATATGTATAAATATAGACCAGTTCTATCCCTTTAGTTTGTAAGGCTGAGAAGTTCTAAGAATAGCATCGAGATTTGAACTCAGGACCTCGAAGCCATCACCAAGTTCTGATCAATTGACCCATGTGGGAAAAACCAACATTGACCATTACTGATTACCCAAGATATGTCAGGAATTGCATGACAGCAACCTTGAATAGAGTGTGTTTCATGACCCATGAGTCACTCTGTTTAAAAATGGTTCATGGAAGTTAAATTTGAAAAATGCTGCATAATCAACCCCAGTTTTCGAGCTTAGTAATGCTCATTGGTTACTTAAGGCAGCATAAAGCAAATAAATATTTTGACTTAGCATTTATGTCAAATAAATTTAGTGACAAAATAACCATTTGCACTCCACTATTCACATTTTGTTGGGGATGACTGGGTGGCTCAGTGGGTTAAGTGTCTGCCTTCAGCTCAGGTCCTGACCCCAGCGTCCTGGGTTCAAGCCCCGCATGGTTCCCTGATGAGTGGGGAGTCTGCCTCTCCCTCTCCTTCTGCCTCTCCCCCCTGCTCATGCTCTCTCTCTCTCAGAAATTAATAAATAAAATCTTTTTTAAAAATTCTGTTGAACATGGTTAGAAAAATGAACAAGACTACCATGTACTACTCTCCCCTATCTAGACAAGCAGGCATTATTGTTTTTATTTTACAGAGAGGAAACCTAGGTTGAGATATTACTTCATCATTTAGAGAGTCACTTGAGTCTGTTTCCAGGGGCCCATGGCCCGGGAAGCAAGAACAGGATGGATGTGGTCTCCCCCACGGGGTCTGTTAGTAGTCTTATGAGCTATGGCTGTGTTTTATATTTATTTTATCATTCTTGGCCATTTTCATAACCTTCAATATTATTTTAAACTAGTTATTATAAGCTATCTTATTACTGAAATTTATGCAAATGGTCAAGGTTAATTTTTAGAGAAAAGTATGGCATAATGAGTTTTAGTTTCCCAAAAGAAATCATAACTTTCCTGTGACTTGAAGAAAAAAAAAGTGTGTGTGATAAAATGTCCCCAATTCAAAAGAATTAATAAAAATTTAGTTCTAAAGATAACAGGCTAATATAATCTTAATGTATTAGGGGTTTTTTTAGCCCTTTTTTGCTGAACACCAGCTAAACACAATGGGCAAATTCACTACTTTAATTACAGTGTATTTTTAATCCATTGATTCTGGTGGAAACATTTTGAAGTTGAAAAAATATACTCTGCTCCAGAAATGGAGTTTCATACAGAAAAAAAAAAAAAATGCTTTTTTTAAACTAAGGAGCCTTTAAAAAGTTAGTCATATTTTTTACAACACAAATTCAGAAACTCCTTTAAGGAAAATTGGATGGGATTTTTCTTTTCTGTAACTCCAGTTGAAATTATATTGAAAGGTAGCAGGCTTCATTTATTTATTAATTGTTGGAGAGTATCTTCTAACGTTTGTGAACCAAAATAGCATCATGTTCTGGTTGATTCTGACTCAGGAGTAGAGGCTGCTCAGGCAGGACAGGTTCCTGAGAGCAACCTGCTGCTGAAATGCCCTCTCCTCTTTGCTGCCTGAGTTCTACTGACAAGGGTAGCCTTTCCCCACGAAGAGTTACAATTCCCGAGGGGAGTGACTCATTGCTCTAAACGCTGAGATGACCGTGGTCCGTCCTGGAGGCCATTCTACCAGAAGAAGGAGTTGGGGTGTGGTGCAGTGGAGAAGGGCCTCTGCCCGAAGGGCCACAGCCCTCACTGGACTTAGAGCGACCCCTGACTTGGTACAGTCCCCAACACAACCTGCCCAGTGTTGTCTTCTATGTAGTGTCACAAATCAGAAACTACCTGAGTCCCCTGTGACTCTCTTGCCCTCACCACTCATGTCCATTCCCTTTCCACATCCAGGGGCCACGTGCTTTCCCTTCTGCTCATGCACTTATTTCTCTCCTCCCCTGCCCCTTCATGTCCAGTCTGTGTTCAGTCTGTTCAGACGTCTGCAATGTCCTTCTACATCCGTGTTCACTGCTCCCCCATCTGTCTGCCAATGAGTCAGAACGATCTCTTCCAACAGCAACCCTCTTCCTTCCTGATTAAAACAGCATCCCGTTTGTCCTAAAATAAAGACCTTATATCCCCGCGATGGCCTCCTGAGGATGGCATTGTCCTGCTCTGACCAATGGTGCCACTGTGTTCCAAAGTCTTTGTGAGCACTGAGGCCCTTTCACGGGGCTGTGCTGGCTCCCTAACCCAGGGCTGATAGTGTTCTTATCATCCTCTTTCCTGGAGAGCAGGATCCCACACCATGCACGTTATCACCGCGTGGCCCACAGACGTCCCATGCATCTTCAGCGTTCAGCCCCATCACTACTAACGCGTGGAACCACTGACTGCTGCGTGGGCCAGGTACGAACATCCTGCTTTGTCATGACTTGGCCTCACCGATGACTGCCATTTAATGGATTTTGAATGAATCAACAAGGGAATAAACATCTTGGGATCCAATATTTCCATATTTGTGTCATGCTCCCACACTGTATTTAATGTTGAAGGCAAAGGTTGAACACACTGATTTTAAAATAAGGTAACATCACATACAGAGAAGAGCATGATACATAATTCTTCAGTACAATTTAAGTTTTATCATTAATGGTTATTTTATAAAGACTCAAATTAGTATTTTAAAGGGAATGTATCCCAAGTCCTCAAATTACAGGAATGACGGAATGATGATGACGCATGTTCTGTTAATGAAACATGCTTAAGGAAATAACTCCTCGAAGTGACTGAAAAAATCACCACAGTGAACTGTGAAATGTCAAAAACCTAAAGTTTAGCACGGACAGGGCAGCTGTAATAAGAAATAAGACATGATAAGAAACACCGAGTCATTAAATAGAATGGAATACTCACTTTTAACAGAGACATGGTGACTAGCTGGTAAATAAGCATCTGGGCAGAAGGACCCTAATACCGAGGGCAGTTCTAGCTAGACTGGCCATTTGGTTTTTCCTGCAAATTTGTGGCATCTTTTGGTTGATGCCAATTTAGCCCTGCAGGATCACAGTGAGCCCATGCAAGCCCCTGGTAAACCATGACACTCATCCAATGTGTTCTTGATGCAGGAATAGGCCTGTGAGACAGACTGGTCTTACCAGATAGGAACATTCTATGCAGTAAGAGGACGTCTGCAAGCTGAAGCAAGCATCACTATTGCTGACCAGTATGCTGGGAAGGAGCTCTAGATGGTTATAATCTCATGGATGCTTTTCATGCTGGATCGGTAGAGCTTAGCTTGAGTGTCTAAATTCTAATCTAATTTAGAATCACGAATGTGGTCTTCAGTGTCATAGCTAAAATATTAATCATATGAAGGACATCAAAATTCTCTTTTTCTTTCTCTACCTGTCTTCCCTCTCTTGGCTTTGGATAGTCTGGTTTGCCTTCCAGGTTTTTTCAGCATTTACTTTTGATTTAGAAAGGTCTTGCGTGTGTAATTAGTGAGAGCAGCAGACTCGCACAGCTTTGCACACAATAGTACCAACAGCTCGTGATGCCAGTAGGCTGCAGGGTTCAATGGAGTGAGGAGGTCCTAGTGGTGGTGGAGGAACAGAGCACAGGTGTTGATGCAGGTGCACAGTTCGCGTGCTGAATTTAACTAGCGGGTGTGTCCCCTGGGAGGGAGAACGCAGCAAAGAAAACCCACAGCAATGGTGCTGTTGTCACAGGCTGAAGTAGGCTGTTGCTGGAGAGTGTTGTTGGGTTTTATAGTTTTTAAATAAGAGCGCATTATGTGGTTTCCATTTGGACGTGATGAGATGTGCCGAGAGCCAGCTTGGATGGCCGAGGTGCAGAATGGGCTGAGGGAGAAGGGGAGGGGCCGTGTTGCTACTTACGGGATTGTGAACTTGACGTTTGAAAACCTGTTCCCCCAGAAACTGTTTAAAAGAAGACTTTCCTGGCTGGGTTTTTCCATCCTTCCAACTTAGATGTGATTCAAATGTGCTGTTGCATTACAGTTGTGGGTTGAGACGTGAGAAGCACTTTACTGCACTTGTGAGAAAATTGTTCAAATGGTGGCTATCTACTTCCATTTTAAAATTTAACACTTCTGAGCATTCTTCATGGTCTTGGAATGAACCTGCATCATTAAGATACACAGCTATGCCAAGTACCTCCCCAAACAGCTTTTTTTCCCCTTCCCATTGAAATGGACTATGATTCCCAAGGGAGTACATTTCAGGAGACGTGAATGTTGGATACTGATGTTTCTCTGTGAGTGGAAGACACCTCTGCCGAGTCCTGGGGATGCACAGGTGGAAATGGCCCCCCAAACCCCTCTACTGCCTCACACCATTTCCACACTCCCACGTGCTCCCCACCTGCCCCAGGTGCCAAACCTTGAGCTGTGTCCATGGACACAACAGCTTGAGACAGGATCTTGGACATTAGTTGGTTCTTATTTAAGGAACACTGGTCCCGAAACAAAGGATTAGAAATCTTAGTGTTGGGATATGTGTGAAATTTTAGGGAAGAATTTATCCAATCTTTTAAGAACAGAAACCGAAAAGTCAGATCTCAGACTTAGAAAGGGAGGGTACAGGGACAATTGGGTGGCTCAGTGGGTCAAGCATCTGCCGTTAGCTCAGGTCATGATCCTAGGTTCCTGGGATCGAGTCCCACATCTGGCTCCCTCGTTGGTGGGGAGGCTGTTTCTCCCTCTCCCTCTGCCTGCCGCTACCTCTGCTTGTGCTGGCTCTCTCTCTCTCACAAATAAATAAATAAAATCTTTAAAAAAAAAAAAGGGAGGAGTACATATAGGTATAGTTAAGTATGATCATGCAGCAGTATCTCTGAATGAAGAAAAACAATGTTTCATGTAATAGATATTAGATTCCCTGCCTTCTAAGATGCCCTGTTAAATCAGAAATATGATATTTGGCTATTTAATGCTAATACACAAGACCATGGGAAACCATGGGAATAGTCAAGCTGAATTATTAAAGTTTCTTCTGGAAGTTCTATAATACACAAGAAGGTGACCTGGAGAAGGGTTGTGACGAGAGCTGCCCTGGGTGTGAACTCCAGCAACCTAGAGGCGAGGGATGGTATCAGGAATGGGGGAGACAAGGAGCATCAGCCCATAGGAATCCACCAGGAGGATGAGATTCCGAGTCTGTCACCAAGCTGGAGGGCCAGTATTCACTCTGAAGTTGTTTTCTGCAAAGCAAAATACCACCATCAGGTCAAACCTTTCAAAAAAGCATGAGAGGATTTTATTTTATTTTTTTTTTAAGACTTTTATTTATTTACTTGACAGACAGAGATCACAAGTAGGCAGAGAAGCAGGCAGAGAGAGAGGAAGAAGCAGGCTCCCTGATGAGCAGAGAGCCCGATGCGGGGCTCGAACCCAGGACACTGGGATCATGACCTGAGCCGAAAGCTGTGGCTTTAACCCACTTAGCCACCCAGGCGCCCCAGCATGAGAGGATTTTAAAAGCATAAGTAGATCTTAAGTTTCAGATCACAAAGAAACAAATATTTATTATATTTTAGAAATATATAAATATTCATAATATAAATTATAATTATATATGAATATAGCACATAATATAAATCATACGTGTGTGTGTTTCTGTGAACTGTCTGAGGTGATGAAGGTCAACCAGACTTTCACAATCATTTTGCAATACACACAAATGTAGAATCATGATGTTGTGCCTCCGAAACCATATGGCATATGCTGATTACATTGCAATAACATTCATTTTGATAAGTACAAGAAATGAAAAGTTTGAGAGGATCGGAGAGAAGGCATAGAAAGGGCTGTTGTTCACAAAGAATTTCAGCCGATTTCATCTAAGAAGTCAAAAGACACCACGACTGCTGTGTGACCAGATTTTCAGGGGTATCGGCACCTCGGTGGGGTCGGGTCGCTGGGCTGGCTTTGTGGCGCGCCGGATAAAGAAGACGGCCACGCACGTTGCCAGATCCCGGCGAGATGTTTCCGAAAAGTGAGCTTGGAGAGTTTATCAAGAGCTATTTCAAAAGTCAGAATTCTGTAGATCCAATTACCAACTCACACAGCCTTGAGGCCGCGCTGCCTGTCACCACGTTCAGAAACTCAAGAAACTGATCTGAGCTGAGTCACTGGTCTCCATTTTCTCTTACATAAAATGACAAGATCAGCTATTTTAGGGAAAGTGGATAGTTTTCCATTTCGGCAGCTACTGCAATCAGTGGTGGTTGCGTGAGGAACTTTGTTAGGAAGGAGCATAAAACTGCCTTCAGACTCGGAGGGGAAAGTTGTCTAGACGGACTCAAAGTATGTGGCACCTCGGGCAGGAGGCTGGGGGAGGCGAGGGGCAGCACGACATGTGCCCTCGTGGACTAGGGCATCTATCTGTAAGGGTTCATGTCCAAGCCAAGTGTCATCACTTCAAAAAAAAAAAAAATCACTTGCTTGTGACACCTGGGGACTCAGTGAAGCCTCTGCCTTCAGCTCAGGTCATGATCCCGGTGTCCTGGGTTCGAGTCCTGTATCAGGCTCCCTGCTCAGTGGGGAGCCGACTTCTCCCTCTGCCTGGGGCTCCCCCTGCTTCTGCGCTTTCGACAATTAAATGAAATCTTGAACAAACAAAGAAAAAACGGAGCAAAAACACCCCTTGCTTTCATCATCTCTGATTTATAAGTTACCCGAAAAGATCAAGTAAAGTACATCCTGCAAAAACAGAGGTTTTAGTTCTATCTCTTCCTTAATTAGGATAGAAGTTAAGCTCGTATATCAAAGAGATTTTTAAAAAGTGGCTCTAGTTTTTTTTTCCTCCAAATAATAGTCCACAGATTGCTCTGAAGAAGGGATTTATGGCAGCCATACTCTCCGTTTCAAAGGGGAGAAACCGCTTTATTGATCGTATAAAAATTGAATAGAAAGTGGACGAAGAGGGGAACCTGTGCGTAGACAAGTGATGGTAAGCGGTGGAAGAGAACAGACAGACGCACATCAAATAGGGCACTTACGGGGCGCCTCGGTGGTTCAGTCAGTGAAGGGTCTGTCTTTGGCTCAGGGCGTGATGCCAGGGTCCTGGGATGGAGCCCCGCCCCAGGCTCTGTTCAGCGCGGGTCCTGCTGCTCCCCCTGTGCTCACTCTCTCTCCCTCTCTCTGTCAAATCCATGAATTACATCTTCAAAGAAATCGAGTACTTAGAGCATTCACCCTTATCTGCTGGGGAAGCCGTGGAGACCGGACTGGGAAGAGCGTGCTCTCTCAGGCAGGACCTCCGAATGGCCGTCCCCAGAAGAGCCGTGTTTGCAGGGCACGGACGGGCTCTGGAGTTCAACATCTGTTCAGCTCCGTGCGCTTTGCAGCGAGCTGCATTCCGGTGTTAAGTCTTTACGTCCTCAAGCAGCCTGTGCGAGGCGAGCGTGCGTCCCCTCCTGGTCCATTGCAGGGGGACCGCCACCGCCTGGAGCCAGAGGGGGTACAAGGCGAGTCTTACAGCTCGTGGCGTCCGGACCCGAAGGGCCCGTTCTGAGCAGGAGGCCGGCCCATGTCCACCACCCAGGCTCCCGAGGGCGCTCATGCCGACTCACAAACAACATTCTTGCCTGCGAGCGCGCGTGCCTGTCGGGGTGGCTGGTTGCGCAGGAGCAATCCCAGGTCGCTCCGTCCCGACGGTGCAGGACGAGCCGGCGAAGCCTGCGGGGACACTCCACCCAGGGCTGTCCAGGGATCCCAGGTCATCCTCTAGTTCCAAAGGGCGTTGTACTCCCATGCGTGAGCAGGGGCCGCGCCCGAACCGAACCACATCCCTGGGAGTGGGAGAGAGACAGCGCGCAGGCGAAGTCACGCCCTTTGACCAGGTGGTGGAATGTCACGGAGGTCCCTCCCTGTGCTGTTCTGTTGACCGTGCCTGGTGACCTCGCCGTACCTGGAGAATGGCGGGCTGGGGAAAAATTAGTTTCTAACTCAGGGGGCGCTTGCCCAGCAGCCCCTGCGAATGTTCTGCTGCTGAATGATGCACAAGGGAGCAGCACAGCCGTCCGTTGGCACTCCTCTTGGGCCAGATCAACGTGGGCATCTGACTGGAGAGCCGCCCTTGCGAGCGAGCATCCTGTGTGTGCCCGGGCGCACAGCATGGAGGCTGTCTTCTTCCAGACCCAGACCCAGAGAGCCCGACACTACAAAAGCAAAAGGCTGCGGACTTTGCCATTTGTTTTCTTGGGGAGGTGGGCACGGGGAGGCTCATCTCAAGATTGAAAAGCCCGGGGCAGGTATGGGCGTCCCCGGAAGCCTGTTGAGTAGGAGCAGGAACAGCCAGAGAAGGTAAGCCGGAGAAACCGCAGGTAGAAAACGGTACTTCTCCTTCCTTGCTTTGGATTAATTCATCTACTCCAGTATGAGACCGCGAGTTATTTTTCTTGTTTCTAGAATGGTTTCTCCTCCACTCGCTTCTTTCCCTGTCTCCCAAACACCCGAAGGTTTGGTCTTCCTCCCCCCCCCCCCAAGATTTTCTTTCTTTATTGAGAGAGACAGTGAGACAGAGTGCACGGGGGAAGGAGGGACAGAGAAGATCTCCAGCAGACTCCATGCTGAGCACAGAGCTCGGCCTGGGGCTCCGTCCCAGGACCCTGACGTCATGACTTAGCAACTCACTGAGCCACCCCAGCACTCCTCCTGGTCTTCCATTTTTCTTCTTTGCCTTCTTTCCTTCTTTTCTTTTCTTGCCTTTCCTTTCCTTTCTCTTCTTTTCTATTCATTCATTCATTCATTCTGGAAGGTGACATAATGGATGGAATTATATTGCTACCAATAGGGCATTTTTTAGATTCCAGGCCAACCTGGCGTGTTCCCCTTGACTCATATGGTGCCATGAAGATATTTGGCACATGATGAACTGGTTTTAATGTGCATTTATTTTTATTAAACCTCAAAATTAGGCAAGTCTTAAAAATTTGTGTGGAACTTGGGACGCCTGGGTGTCCCAGGTTGGTTAAGCAGCTGCCTTCGGCTCAGGTCATGATCCCGGCGTCCTGGGATCGAGTCCCACATCGGGCTCCTTGCTCAGCGGGGAGCCTGCTTCTCCCTCTGCCTCTGCCTGCCATTCTGTCTGCCTGTGCTCGCTCTCTCCCCTTCTCTCTCTGATAAATAAATAAAATCTTAAAAAAAAAAAATTTGTGTGGAACTTAGTGAAGAGTAGGGAAGAATGAAACGTATCTAGTCACTCATAATCTTACAAACTTGAAAATATGATGTAAAATTGCATCTTAAAACTCCGCGCAAAAATCCGCTCTCCGGGGTGAACTTTGGAGTTAGACCAATTTCCCGGGTTAAAGAATTTTTGTGTAAATTTTTGACCTCCTCCCCTAGTCACATATCCTCGTAGGACCGGCAAGGCGTGCTTCCAGTGTATGAGGTCATTACCTGATTTCATGGGTGCTGTCAGGAATGCACCTGGGAATCCAGCTGCTTTCAAAATGGCTCTGTAATTACGCTGACAATCGGGGATCAGTTAAAAAAGAGAAATGCTTTGAAGACAGGTAGATGGAAAATCAAATACCTAATTGCAATGATTTTTTAAAATCATTTGTGGGGGAAGAAAGCCATTTGCATCTATTACTAATCAAATCATATTTAATTATATATTTAAAAAGAAAAGCCCGTACTTTGAATTCACCGTGAAAGGCAAGGCATTCATTTCTTTGTGTAGCATTTCCATTCTGAGGGCTTGTCTCTTTATATGAATGCAATTAGATTGATTTTATATTTATATGAAAGTTGGAAATGTTATAGCATAACAAAGTAAGAGACTATGCATCTAAATGAGCACCATAAATATTCAATGAACAACTAGAACTGATCGTTTGTTTCTCCTGGTGATATTATTAAAATAAAAAGACATGGATGGGTGTAAATAGAAAAGTGTATCTCTGTTCATGGTTTTCATAGCAGGAATCATGTACTTTTATACTGAGCATAAAGTATTTATTAAGTACTCGTTTGGGATGGGCCTCTGGTAGGCTCAACATTGGCTCTCCTAGGAGTCTACAGTCCTTGAAGTTCAGTACTATCCAGTACACTATCATCCTCGAACAAATAAACTCAGAAGAGCTCCAATTCTTCCTTTACGCGCTGCCTATTACTTACTAAATCACGAGTCTTGGCTATAACCTGTGGTGTTTTATGTAGGGGTAGTGGGTCGGTTGGAGGGCATGGCCTGCCTTTGCTCAGTAGATGTAATTACTCTTTGTTTTCTAGACATAAACCAAAATTGCTTTTTAGGCCTTTATTTTGTCGTGACTGAATTATTGTTTCATATCCAGTCTGGTCCCCGTTCAACAGCAACAACAGAACATAACTATTTCTGTTCTCCTCTGCTATCTGACCTCTCTGTTTTCCAGAAGATTCAATTTTGACTTTTCAACTTACTTCCAAAATCACTTTTTTCTGAATCACCTGCTTAGAGCTTCCACTCTGGATGACTTTTCTTCCTATTTCTTATATAGAACTCAGTGCATTTCACAGCAACCATTGGATGTCATGTGTTTGTGCGTTTTTTTGGTTTTTGTTGTTGTTGTTGTTGTTTTGTCTTTTTTTTTTATTTTTTAAACTCTGGAGGAACAGTAGTGGATGAAACGGACATGATTGGAGAGATCATATTCTATTAAAATATCTCAAAACAGTTCTGTCCAACTAGAGTAGACAGTGTGGGGGGATGGGAGGGGGTTAGGGGCTGCTGAAATGTGAGCACAAAGCGGGGAGAATACATGTGATGAAGGGTTTTCTCTTTTTTTCAATCTACCATTCTAAACTTTTTTTCAAAAAACCACTTACAGATTTAAAGCAGGAGAGTAATATTTTCAGGTTGTAGATGGTTCTGCTGTAGAAGGCTCACCACTATGGTGATACGGAAAGTGAGTCAGAGATGAGCCCCGGGCCTGAGGGAGCCCCCCTGGGCATGGAGCTGGAGACCTGATGAAGGACTTGCTAATGAAGTGCCCAGTTTGGCGGCTGGATGGGTTGGGACAGAGACGCAAGGACATGGCAGCTTTCACGGTGTTATCTCGAACCTGGTGAAGAGCTTGCCTATGTTGAAAATGAAATAATTCGTATGACTGTGAAATGTATACACGGACAAGACTCCAATATATGGGTTTGGAGCTCAAGTAAGCTTTTCAGCCATAAACTACAGATAAGTGTGGACTGGAGGCAGATGTCCCGACACCACAAGGTGGTGAGATCCTCTTGCAGGCCTGGGCTGTACCGGAGAAGTTAGGGACTTCAGAGGCTGGAGGGTGTACATTGAATTTCACTACCAGAAAGTCTTGGCTGAGCTTCTGAATGTGTCAGGAAATGAGATGGGGGGGACTGAATGCCGTGAGCCAAGGGTGAGAAAGTTGGGGTGTCAGGTCTCAAAAGGCTCACCTGTGAACAGAAGGAGGCACATGAGGTGGCCATCAGAAGCCATGCTGGTGATGCTCTCATTGAGGAGGGATGGCTGTGAATGGATTCGGTGCTGGGGAAAAGAGAGGGACAAGTGATGAGTAAAAGGAGAGGGGGTACCCGATGTGATGAACTTCCCAGGAAGTATGCACTGTGTGGTCCAGACATGAAGGTTTTCACCAGCTGGATGGAGAACACTTCCGTCTTGAAACAGGTTTCTGTATGGTGGTGGGTTCTAAAGGCAGATACGTGTTTCAGTGAATGACTGTGAACTTGAGCAGTTTCCTGTCTGATGACATCAGTTTTTTTGTTTTGTTTTGGTTTGGTTTTTTGGGTTTTTTTTTTTTTTTTTTTTAGATATTTTTATTTCCGAGAGAGAGAGAGTGAGAGCATGCAGGTGGGAAGGGCAAGGGGAGAGGGAGAGAGACTCTCAAGCAGACTCTGCCCGTGAGCACAGAGCCCGTCATGGGGCTTGATCTCACTACCCTGAGATCATGATCTAAGACAAAACCAAGAGTCAGGTGTTTAACCAACTCCGCCACCCAGGAGTCCCTGATGACATCAATTCTAATGGAAAAATAGCATATCTCAAGACACGGTTGGGAGCACTGAAGATGTCCTTCTGCCCTTAGCCATGGACCACATACCCCCTTCATCTTCCCCGGAGATTTTTCTGTTGCTAGCATCGCTATTTAAAAGAACCCTAACTCTGTGCTGCATTCTGGAGAAAGGCACGCTGCTGAAATATTAGTGCTGCATTCTTATATATGTTGGTTATTTGCTATTTTAGGGTTTATGTGCCTATTTATTTTGAAAAAAAATCTCTCTTGCTTGTTAGGAACTAAATCTCTTCCTTCCCATGTTCAAAGCTTTCCTAATATTTTGTGTCTGGCTTAATCAGTGCCTAATTTCACATTTCATGAACTGAAACTTCCATATTGGGGGGCGATGAAATGAGTGAAGAATACATATTTATTAAGAGCTTTCCTGCTGTTGAAACTGCTGAGTCAGATTATGAGTACTTTATTTTGTATTAACAATAGCACCATGAAGTAACTGTACATTTCCTCTTGTTTTACAATGAATACAACTGAAACTCAGATGTCTTGGTCCACATAGCTATTACTTGCAGATATGATTTAAGGAAAAGTCTAATTGATTTTAAAAACCTATGCTGCGTTCCCTGATAACAACATAATTTTATATATAATCACAAACACATAGTTGAAATATATATTTGTATTCAGATAGTGATGTGTATAGTGAATAAATAATAAAACACATCACACATATGCCTATAAATAATGGCAAATTATAATTTTTTACTCTCCATTTTTAAAAATTTAAACATAAATGGAAAGTCGAAGACCAGTGTGATACGGATTTTCTCTAGTACAATGAAGAGAAATCCATGTCAAAAATGAGTTTTAATGGATACATGGTAATGCATTCTGGTTTAAAGTTGAATAGATAAAGATGGAGACAGCTTATCAGTTATCATTAAAGTATATTCTTCTATTTCTAGGTAGAGATTCATGTATTTTTTTTAAGATTGATTTTTTTCTCCGTTATCACCATTTGATCACAGTGGATATATATCAGCAAAAATTGAAGATAATTTCTGCGTCAAACTGCAAGGAAAAGGGACGCCTGGGTGGCTCAGTGGGTTAAGCTGCTGCCTTCAGCTCAGGTCATGATCTCAGCGTACTAGGATCGAGCCCCGCATCGGGCTCTCTGCTCACTGGGGAGGCTGCTTCCCTGTCTCTCTCTGCCTGCATCTCTGCCTACTTGTGCTCTCTCTCTCTCTGTGTCAAATAAATAAGTAAATAAATAAAATCTTTAATTTAAAAAACTGCAAGAAAGGGGTACCTGGGTGGCTCAGTGGGTTAAGCCTCTGCCTTCAGCTCAGGTCATGATCCCGGGGTCCTGGGATCGAGCCTCGCATCGGGCTCTCTGCTCAGCAGGGAGCCTGCTTCCTCCTCTCTCTCTCTCTCTCTCTTTCTCTCTCTGCCTCTCTGTTTACTTGTGATATCTCTCTGTGAAATAAATAAATAAAATCTTTAAAAAAACCTGCAAGAAAAATAAAGTTTTACAACTATTAGAATAGTTTACAATTACAATTATGATCACCGGAGCTAACACTGTTTTTAAAGAATTTGATTCAATAACAACCGGAAAGCCATATGCATTTTCCTTAATTTCCTCCCTCCCCCCAAATTTAGACATTCATCTTCTGCTTTTAATAAGATAATTAAAAATGGGGGCGCCTGGGTGGCTCAGTGGGTTAAGCCGCTGCCTTCGGCTCAGGTCATGATCCCAGGGTCCTGGGATCGAGGCCCGCATCGGGCTCTCTGCTCAGCAGGGAGCCTGCTTCCCTTCCTCTCTCTGCCTGCCTCTCCGTCTACTTGTGATTTCTCTCTGTCAAATAAATAAATAAAATCTTAAAAAAAAAAGATAATTAAAAATGGATCATAGACCTAAATGTAAACTAAGAAACCATTAAACTTCTAAAGGATAACATAAGAGAAAATCTGGATGACCTTGGCTTTTGCAGTGACTTTTTAGGATAAAATACCAAAGCACAATCCGTGAACTTAAAAAAAAAAATGAAAAATGGACTTCATTTTAAAATAAAATTGTATCCCATAAAAGGACAATGTTAAGAGAATGAGAAGATGAGCCAGACTAGGAGAGAGAGTTGCAAAACCTATTTCTCTGAAGACCTGTGTCGCGGCTAATACAAAAACCCTCAAAAGGCTACGCTAGGCAAATAAAAACCTGATTTAAAAGTGCGCCAGGTATCAGCTGTCTCACCAAACAGGATACATAGGTGGCAACTGAACGTTTGAGAAGAGGTTCCACGTGATGTTTCATCAGTGAATTGAAATTCAAAAACCAGCAACAGAAGGGCTAACGTTGCAAACAGAAAACCAGGTGCTTCAAGGATGTGGAGCCGGGGGACTCTCAGTCCCTGCCCCTGGAACGGACAACAGTCCAGCCATGTTGAGAGACAGGCTGGCAGAGTTTTATGGAGCTGGGCAGAATCCTGCCGTGCAGTCGGCCATGGTAGATACTTCCCCAAGTAAGTTCAAACTTTATGGCCACACAGAAATCTGAACACGAACACTCACAGCAACTTCATTCATGAATTGTCAAAAAGTGGAAGCAACCCAGATGTTCTGCACTCGGGCAGAAGGGTGCAGCCAGCGTGCTGCATGCAGACAATGGAGGGTCATTCAGCAGTAAAAATAAATGAAATATCAAGCCATGCAAAGACACTGGAGAAATTTAAATGCATATTGTGAAGTGGAAGAGGCCAGTATGAAAAGGCTACATACGGTTCCAACGATACCACATTCTAGAAAAGCCAATGCTACAGAGGACCCCCCTCCCAAATCAATCACTCAGTCAGTCAACGAGACAATTCTATCTGATGCTTTAATGGTGGATTCAGGACATTACACAATTGGCAAAACCTACAGAATGGTAGACAAGAGTAAACCCTAAGATACACTGTAGACTTTAGTTAATAATAATGTATCAGTATTGGTTCAACGATTGTAACTAAGTACCACACTCAAGCAGGATACTAGGAATAGGAGTAACTGTGTAGGGCAGATGCTCCTATGGGAATTCTCCATACTTTCAGTTTAATTCTTCCGTAAACCTTAATCTGTTCTAAAAAATAGTCTACTCAATTTTTAAAAGTGGATTACAAATTACAGATACTCTGTGATCACAAGTATATGGAGGCAGGTGCACTGGAAAAGTGCTAGCGAAATAAACAAGCATGATAATGTATTTGTGTTAGGATTGTAGAAATATGAATGACTCTGTCTTTTCCTAACTTGTTAATACTTAGCACTGTGGTCATGTTATATGTAGTATTTCTTTAAAGATTTTCTTTATTTCTTTGACAGACAGAGATCACAAGTAGTCAGAGAGGCAGGCAAAGAGAGATGGGGAGAAGTAGGGTCCCTGCTGAGCAGAGAGCCCGACGTGGGGCTCGATCCCAGGACCCTGGGATAATGACCTGAGCCAAAAGCAGAGGCTTTAATCAACGGAGCCACCCAGGCACCCTTATATGTAATATTTAAAACATAATTATAGCTACCAAGTGCTTATCATGGGCTTCATCTTTTCTCATGGCTGTCCACTGCATTATTATTTCTAATAGAAATATTTACTTAGTTTCTAATTGATTCAAACTGTGTTCTACCCTGTCAAATACTGTTGATATATAATGATTTATATTTATCCCCATCAGCTTGTCTTGGAGCAGAGTGGGGAAGTTCACTGAAAAACAGCATCTATAGTACAAATGAAACACTTGACAAAAATGACACCAGTCTTTGATCCTCTAACTTGGAGTATCAATTCCTAAGCAAGTCTTCAAGAACAGTGTTTCAGTGAGAGTTTTGAAGAATTGTTTTGGCATTCTAGTCAACTTCTACTTCTCTTGGTCTTTTTTATTAACCATGTGGAGGAGTTTCTATCCTGTCCCCTAAGCTTTGAGGTATTTTTAAAGATTTTATTTATTTGACACAGAGAGGGAGATAATGAGAAAGAACATGAGCTGGCAGAGAGAGAGAAGCAGGCTCCCCACTGAGCACGGACCCAGACATGGGGTTTGATCCCAGGACCCTGGGATCATGACCTGAGTGGAAGGCAGAGACTTTACCACTGAGCCACCCAGACAACCCCAAACTGTGAGATTTTTAATGATTGTTTTTCCCGGAGGAAAGCAATTAAAAATTAACAATACGTTTGGAAATATCCATTCTCTTTTGCAGAAGGACAGCGTATATTAACATACTAATGACTATGCAGGTCTGCTTATTCTAATATTTCCTCCCCAAAACATAGGTGAATTTGGATCTCTTTTCCGCAGACCATGTAGTGGTTTATTTTCATTGAGAAACGCTGAAGGATTTTGAAAGCTTGAGAAAGATTCAGAGCTAAGTAAATGTTGTGAGGATTGGAATTCTCCATTGCAGTTCTTTGCCCAGGTATTGAGTTCATGACCCAGAGAAGTGCTTCCTTCCCTGAGTGAGAAGCCAGGATGTCCCCACTCCTCACCGCAGGCAGCATCGCTCTCTGGGACTACATCTGTCCCATGTGGCCACGGAGACAGCCCTGTGGCCACGGCTCCTCCACGTCCAGCCTCTTGGTCTTCAACTTGACGCCCAGACTTGGCAACATCAATCCTATAAAAGCAGATGGGGCACATCTATAGGCGAAGTGTCTCTGTGTCTCCTTTGGCATTTTATATTGGTGGCTCTGCGGTTTTGTCAGGATTTACGGAGAATCCCGCTTATATTTGTCAAGCCAGGCGATATGAAAGTGCTTTCTCATGTGACGCGTTGGTACCGAGGAAGCCCACTTGGGAACGCAGGAGTTCAGGCAAAACGTGGAAGATAAATAAACGTACTTTAACATAAATAAAAAGAATTGCAAAACCAGTACCCAAAGTCACCATTATAACTGCACAAAGTATATATTATCAAGGAACCTTCACTGCAGAATACGATAAGCGAGGTATATGGATGTGTGTTGAGTCCCGGGCTGGTCTGTGGCAAAGCTGGGGCCTGCCGTCCTCGTGCCCAGAGGAACAGTCAGGAGTACTTTGTAATGGCACGAAGTTTAGCCCATGCACCAGCACTGGCCCGTTTTGAAAACCAAGGGATGGAAAATCCATTCATGTTAATTCTGCACTCTGCTCATAGTAGCTATTGTTGGTAACGCCTGCGTGTTCTTAGTGTTCGAAACGGTTGAATTGGTGGAGATGTTTAAGGAACATGATGCACTTGAAGAGCTGTAGATTTGCATGTTTCCAGTGCCCTGAGACCCTTTATCCATCCTAGTGATGCCACGTCGCCCAGCACCCGAATCTGTTTATCTTAAGGTCCCGTGCAGTGGAAGGCAGAAGAGCAGGCCAGTTCGGAGCCAGACTCCCTGTGTCCTTGCCTTTTGGGCAAGCCCTTACCTCTAAAATGTCTACAGTCTTTAGACTTCTTCTAAAGTCAAGTCCACCTCTTTGGTTTTAGTTTCATCATCTGTAAAATGGGAATTTAACACCTACATGGGACGCCTGGGTGACTCAGTCGGTGAAGCCTCCGACTCTTGATTTTAGTTCAGGTCATGGTCTCAGGTTTGTGGGATTGAGCCCCACGTCAGGCTTTGCACTCAGCAGGGAGTCTGCTTCAGACTCCTTCTCCCCCCTTCCCTGCCCCCTCCATCCACCACCTGTCCCCCTCCGAAAAAAGAATAACCCGTCTGTCCTAGGGCTAATAGGATTGCGTGTAGTGAACGGACAGCACTCAGTATTGGCTCATGTTAGAACCTTGATAAATGTCCGCAATTAAGATAAATTCCAAATTTCTCAAGAACTTGGTGGAGTGTTTCCTGACTTTTGAGGCTATTATTTGTTGACTGTCCTTGGTACCCCTAAATCTATTTTCTCCTTTATTATGGTACTTATTATCTTTAATGAAAATAATCTGTTTCTGTTTCTGCCCTTCCCATTAGATTTTGTGATTTTGTGTCAGGGAACCTTACCTTCTTCTCCACTGTATGACCAGAACCTACCATATTGTCTGACATGTAGCGGAAGTTCACAACCCATGACTTTCCTTCAAATTCTTTCATCCTGACATGAATGGTCTCTGTGGTGTCTCCTCTCCCACCTCCACCTCCAACATCTCTACATCCATGCAGCTCACATGGGGTACAAAGAGAATACTACACGGAAATAACCTTGGAGAAACATAGTAGAAGTGCTCAGGTAGATTTCTGTCCCCCAACCCCCACCAGAGTCTACATCACTGAAAGAAAAAGTGGTTTATCTGTCTTTTCCACAGAATGACACGTGCAATATTTGTTCTTCTGAGCCATGAGCATGGAATGTCTTTCCATGGCTTCGTGTCATCTTTACTTTCTTTCATCAGTGTTTTTTGGTTCTCATATTACAGATTTCTCACTGTGCTTGGATTGATTCCTGAGTATCGTACTATTTTTGTGGAATTGTAAATGTGATTGTTTCCTTAAATTTTCTTTCTGCTGCTTCATTATCAGTATGTAGAAATGCAACAGATTTCTGTACATTGGTCTTGTATCCTGCAAATTTACTGAATTCATTTCTCAGTTCTAGCAGTTTTTTGGTGGAGTCTTTGGGGTTTTCTATATATAGTATCATGTCATCTGTAAATAATGAAAAATTTACTTCTTCCTTAAGGATTTGGTTGCTTTTTGTTTCTTTTTGTTGTCTGATTGTTTGTGGCTAGGATTTCCAGTACTATGTTGAATCAAAATGATGAGAGTGAACATCCTTTTCCTGTTCCTGACCTTAGGGAAAAAGCTGTCAATTTTTCTCCATTGAGGATGCTGTTAGCTGTGGGTTTTTCATATATGGCCTTTATTGGGTGGAGGTATGTTCCCTTTAAACCTACATTCTTGAGAGTTTTCTTTTTTTTTTTTTTTTTTATCATGAATGGATGTTGTACTTTATCAAATGACTTTTTTCTGTATCTATTGAAGAGATCGTATGGTTCTTATCCTTCTTATTATTCATTGGATATATCACATGGATTGATTTGCAAATATTGAACTACTCTTATAACCCAGGAATAAATGCCACTTGATTGTGGTGCATGATTTTTTTTAACGTATTGTTGAATTGGGTTTGCTAGTATTTTGTTGCAGATTTTTGCACCTATGTTCATCAAGGATATTGTCCTGTCACTCTCCTTTTTAGTGGTGTCTTTACCTGGTTTTGGTATCAGGTAATACTGGCCTCATAGAATGAATCTGGAAGTTTTCCATCCTTTTCTGTATTTTGCAATAATTTGAGAAGGATAGGTATTAATTCTTCTTTAAATGTTTGATAGATTCATCTGTGAAGCCATCTGGCCTTGGATTTTTTTGTTATTGTTATTGGGAGATTTTTTGATTACTGATTTAATTTTTTGCTGGTTATCAGTCTTTTGAAATTTTCTTTTTCCTGTTTCACTTTTGGTAATATATATGTTTCTAAGAATTTATCCATTTCCTCTAGGTTGTTCAATTTGTGGTCATATAATTTTTTTGAAATTCTCTTCTAATTTTTTCTATTTCTCTGGTGTTGGACGTGATCTGTCCTCTCACATTTGTGGTTTTATTTGTTTGGGTACTCATTTCTTTCTTGAGAAGCCTGGTTAGATATTTATCAATCTTATTTATCTATTTATTCTTCAAAGAATCACCTCTTGGTTTCATTGATTGGTTCTCTTATTTTATTTAGTTACCATATCATTTATTTCTGCTCTAATCTTTATTATTACCTTATTTCTGTTGACTTTATGTTGGGTTTGTTGTTTTTTCTATCTCCTTTAGATGTAAGGTTAGGTTGTTTGAGATTATTTTTTTCTTGAAGCAGGCCTGTATTGCTATATACTTCCTTCTTTGGACCACTTTTGAAGCATCCCACAGGTATTGGACTGTTGTGATTTCATTTTCATTTGTTTCCATGTACTTTTGTATTTCTTCCTTGATTTCTTTATGGACCCATTCCTTATTTAGTAGCATGTTGTTTAATGTCCAAGTATTTGTGGTCTTTCTTTCTTTTTTTTTTTTTTTTCTTTTCTTTCTTTTTTTTTTTCCCCCCTTGTGGTTATCTTCTATCTTCTATTTTCATAACGCTGTGGTCAGAAAAATGCATGGTAGGACTTTGATATTCTTGAATTTGTTAAGGACTGTTCATGGGTTAATATGTGATCAGTCCTGGAGAATATTCAATGTGCACCTGAATGTGTATTCTGTTTTAGGAAGAAATGTTCTGAATATATCTGTTAAGTCCATCTGGTCCAGTGTGTCATTCAAAGTAATTTTTTCCTTGTTGATTTTCATTTTTGATGATCTATGTATCATCAAAAGTGGGATATTACAATCCCATATTATTATTGTGCTAGTAGTGATTAGTTCCTTTATGTTTGTCACTAACCATTTTATGTATTTGGCTGCTCCTATGTTGGGTGCATAAATATTTACCTTTGTTGTACCTTCTTTGTGGATTGTCCCCTTTATTGTTAGATAGTGCCTTTCTTTGTCTCTTGTTACAGTCTTTATTTTATTTTGTCTATCTATTTTGTCTGAAATAGGTACTGCTACTCCAGCTTTCTTCTGACAACATGATAGATGTTCCCCACCCCCTCACTGTCATCTGTAGGAGTCTTTGGGTCTAAATCAAGTCTCTGGCAGCATATAGATTTTTTTTTTAATCCATTCTGTTACCTGTGCCTTTTGAATGGAATGTTTAGTCCATTTACATTCAGAGTAATTATTGATAGGTATGTATTGGTTGTCATTTTATTATTTGTTTCATGGTTGTTTCCGATGATTTTCTTTGATCCTGGCTTTCCCTCATTCATGGTTTGTTGATTTTTGTTGGTGATATAGTTGGATTTCTTTCTTATTTTTCTTTGCATATTTATAGTGATTTTTGACACATGGCTACCCTTCAGTTTGTATTTAAGTTCTTCTGCATATAGCTGCCTTTTTTAAGTTGACATCATTGAAGTTTCAACCCATTCTGTACTCCTCCACTCCCCACAATTTAGGTACATATTATCATATTTTGCAACCTTTTATTTTTTGAGTTCCTTGATGGATTTTTTACATAAATAAATATATGTATATATACATACATACATATGTAAATACATATGTATGTATGTATATATTTATTTATTTTACTCCTTTTGTGCTTCCTACCTATATACTGTCACTTTTAGTCTCTTCTTTCCACTCAGAGACTCCTCTTTAATATTTCTTGCAGGACTGGTTTGGTCTAGTTCTCTTTAATATTTCTTGTAGGATTAGCTGGTCTGTTTGTCTAGGGAACCCTTTCTCTCTCTTTCTATTCTGAATGATAGCCTTGCTGGATGAAGCATTCTTGGCTACAGATTTTTTTCCCTTTTGAATATATATCAGGTACTCCCACCTGGCTTGCAAAGTTTCTATTGAAAAATCTCCTGCTAGGCTTTTGGGTTTTCTCTTGTAAGTTACTGCCTTGCTTTGTGTTTGCTTTTACATTTGCTTCTTTATATTTTACCAATTTAATTATAATATGTCTTGGTGTGGGTCTGCTTTTGTTGACTATGGTGGGAGTTCTCTGTGCCTCCTGCATCTGGATCTCTGTTTTCTTCCCCAGATTAGGGAATATTTCTGCTGTTATTTCTTCAAACAAATTTTTTGCCCACTTTTTTCTTCTGGGACTCCTATAAATACAAATATTTTTATGGTTGATGGAGTCACTGAGTTCCCTAAGTCTATTCTCATGTTGCATAACCCTTTTCTCTCTCTTTTGTTCAGCTTGGTTACTTTTCATTACTCTGTCTTCTAGGTCACTAAGTCATTCCTTTTCTTCTTCCAGTGTGTTTTCATTCCACCGAGCATGTTTCTTTACCATTTACTGAGCCCTTTATCTCTGCTATATTATTCCTTATCTCTGTACTAATGGTGTCACTCAGGTCTTCCACTCTTTACTCAAGTCCAGTGAACATCATTATGAGCATTGCTTTAAATTTTCTACCAGGCGTGATCTTCATATTAGTTTCACTTAGATCTCTGGTTGTGGCCTTGTCCTGTTTTTTTTTATTTGGGATTGATTTCTCTGTCTTCTCATTTTGTCTGCCTCTTTGTGTCACTTTCTACATGTTAATAAGTCAGCTGTGTCTTCTGCTCTTGAAAGTAGTGATGTCATGAAGAAGAAGGCCTAGAGGGTCCTTCCATGCAGTGTCCCCTTTTTGTGAGAATCTGGCACTTCAGAAGAGTATCTTATGTGGGTGGCTTATGCCCTGCTGCTGTGTCTGAGTCACTTTTCCGTTCAGAGCCATGGTCTACATCGACTCTGCCTGTTGTGGGCTGTGCTTACTCTCTGTGTTGTTAGTGGGAATCAGGCAGGCCAGCTCTGAGAGGCATGCCTGCAGGGGAACTTGGGAACTGGGAAGTGGTGTTAAAATTTGTGCTGGGCCACTAGTCCTGTGCTGGATCACTGAAGTTCTTTGGTGGCTTGGGGCTGCATACCTAGCGTGCAAGGCCGGGCACAGCACCCTGCAGCGGCTGGGAGGACCTGATGCACGAAGTTGGCTGGGGGCACCTGTGATGGCCTCCATGTGATGTCTTGGCACAGGTTGATGTGGCAGCTGTGTACCTAGTGGCAGGGAAGGGCACATACTCTCTTTAACAAAATTTGAGCTGAGCCCAGGGCTCAGGCTAGCAAGCTTGTAGTGGGCTAGCCTCCAGGATAACTTGTCCGCACAGCTCACTCACTGATCACTGGTTAGGTAGCAGGTGTCTGTGGAGTCCCACCTCCTGCAGTGGCCCAGTGTTTATGCGGAAGGACAGGGGAGGAAAATGGCACCTTCCAGCTCCCTCATTTTTGGAGAAGTCTCTTGGCACACTCTGATATCAGTACAGCAGATATGTCTCCTATTTGCTCTTGGCATTGTGTAAACTGCCATCATTTTGTTGCCTCTATATATAGGATGCTGTCTTTTTAAGACTTGACCGGGGCCATCACTTGCCCTCTTGGCTGATCCATTGTTGAGTCAGCTGACTTTTAAAGCTCTAGGTTCCAAGTCCCACTGGTTTTACAGAGTCACAGAATTAAACCCCTCTGGTTTTTAAAGACAAATATTATGTGGTTAGTCTTTCTTTTGGGAGATCCCTGGTGTGAGGGCCCATTTCTTTGCCCTTTTTGGGCATCCAGATCCATCCTCCTGTGGGTCATCTCTCTCCACCTTTCTGACTTTCCTAATATTTCTAATGTAGCTTCTTCTCTAAATTTAGTTGTGGAGTTTGTTCTGCCAGTCTTTGGATTGCTCTCTGGGTTATTGGCTTGGATGTGGATGGTAGCTAGTTGGAAACGTGGGATGAGTGGGCTCGGGGTCTTCCCACTCTGCCATCTTCCCAAGCTCCCTATGTGTGCATATTCTTGATAAAAAAAAAATGCAGCATGGAGTAAAAGCAACAAACATATTTAGGGAGAATAAAGCCGAGAAGAACATTTACAGAAAATGGAGAATAAGTAGCCTAATTTGGCTGGAGAGAGTTTGTGAGGAGATAGAATTGAAGATCCCCAACTGACCCAGATTGTGCATGACTTGGGTTTTCAGGGGAAGGAGTTTCATGGTACCTGGTAGGCAGTCTGAAGTTACTGGTGATTCTTGGGCAGAAAATTCCTAGAAGTCCAACAATAGAACTTAGAAACATGTGTAGATTGGCGATGGACCACTAAGCTGAGGGAGACAGAAGGGCCGGGTGACCTAAATGCTAATTAATAAAAGCTTGACCAGCAGTAATGGCCAAGAAATGGAGAGCGTGAGATGAAAATTGGGAAACTGTCAGTAGCATCTATAGATAGTGTCTAACTGGATTTGGAGGACGAGAGAGTAAGAAAGACGCTCAAGACATGTTGCACTTCAAACTTGGCAAACCAGGAGAGGCCTGGGGCCAGCCGAGTTACTTCAGAGCCCTGTGGCGTCCGCAGGCAACCCTGAATGGTGGTTGGGATGAGGAGAAGGAACCGAAAAATAGCTGTGAGGTTTTGGCACTCCGAGCTTCTCTTTGCAGCCCATATCCTGAGGCAGAAATTGACCCAGAAAAGAGAGTGAACTTGAGAAAAATATTTCACAGTCTATTTTAGAATCCTAGCTACTTCAATTTTGATAAGTATAAGCCTAAACCCATTTGGGGAAGAAACCAGAATGAAAGTATCCTAAAATATTGTAGATTAAATGACTATAGGTAAAACCCCTAAGATCTCAAGACTTCAGGAAAGAGTGAGGTTATTTTTCCCTCTAAGTCTTTATAAGCAACATTCTCGATGACGTCATCATTTATATTGACCTTATACTTAGGGTTTGTCGGCTCACCTTTCCTCAGGTCCCTTTTAATACTACAAGCCAGTGTAATATTAGAAAAGCATGTGACGCTTGCTAAATATCATGCTAACTCATTTCACAAGGCTCATGAAATGGAGATTTTAGTGGTTGAAGAGTAGGGGGCAAGCTACTTGCTAATATTTTTTCATAAAATTTCGAACATGAGTTGTTTGGGGGCTGATTAAATATGTAAGCCCATCACAGGTGAAATGATTTTTCTGTAAGCACACTCCAAAAACATTACTGCTGATCCATGGGCTTAGTGAAAGAGATTTCCAAGTCCATTTAGTCTAAAAATGTCTCAAAAGCTATATTTTACACTCACATATGCATACTACCTTCCGGCAATATTGCATGTGAAAGCTCAACACAATATTTAATGTCTGGTGACTTATGGCACTGGCAAACCTCAAGTGCAGAAACACTGCAGAATAATTCAAATTGCATGCTAATTCACAGAAAATCCATTTTTAGCTTCTTCCAGAGAATATGCTAAGCTAAAGGTCATTGTATAACATTTCTTAAATGAAAAAAAAAATGCCAAACATTTTTTTTTTTTTGCACCTAACACTGGTGATAAAGGACAATAACATCTGAGAAAGGAGCAGGCTCTTTTTATGTATTTTAGCTAAGTTTAGAGCTCAAGACAGATTTAGCATATTTTGATGAACAAGTGAAGCTTTCTATATTCAATTTAAATATTTAAATTCAAATATTATTTAAAAATAAGGAACTTTGGTCACTGACAGAGGTGCCTTCAAAAATCCTTTCTACATTCTCACCAGCTCAGAAGCAACCGGAAGCAGGTTACTTCTCAGATTCTCCAATGTCTTATCTATAAAATCACTTCTCTAAACTATTTGGAAGATCGATTGGTAGGATTATTGTCAAATTCCACCCGAAAGGCTGGCATCAGGCAGGGGTTGCTCTTGCTTTGTTCTTCATTCTTGACCTTCAGAGAAGATCTGGGAGCTAGAGAGGCTATTACATGTGCGGTAAAAGTGGTAGAAACTGAACCCAGCAGAGGGACTAGAGAAGTATAAGGACTCTGAGCAAATCAAGGTACCAAATATAAGGAAAAGGTAAAGAAAATAGGGTTGTCTCCAATCACAGGTGACACTGGAGCCATCAGAGACCTGCACGTAGTGACCCCTAGCATAACAGGCTTTTGCTCTAGATAGTTGTTACTAGCAAAAGTATTTTTCAGCACTATTGGAAATATGAGGCAATTGACAGCTGTATTTACATTTGGTGATATTCCGATGAAAGGCCATGACTATAGAGCATGGTATCTGTCTGGGAGTACAGATGTTAGAAGCAAATTGGTCTGTCAAGGTGAGTTAGTGTACTTAAGGCTTTCCTCACAAAGAGAATAATGAGAAAATAAGCATTCTAAATCCTGTGTGACATGTCAATGCAATGCAAAAGCCCTGCTCTCACTGGGATCATATACAACTTTGTTGGGTCAATGTAGTCTTGAAAGTTAAGACTAGCCCATGGACTCAAGCCCAAGTATCTGTTCTTTCCGTTTTTTCCATAGCTTTGCTGAAGGATCAATACTTTGTGTAAACACCATCTGATTGAATTCTCGAGCAAGAATGAAAGCGATGCAAATCAATACCAAGCCTGAGATGTTCATAAAATGGTATAGAGTAGTGGTCCAAGAAAAGCCAAGAGCACAAAATCCTCAGTGGAATCCCAGAGCTAATTTTTTAATCAGGGTACACTAAAAACTATTCTGGGATCACATACAGTGATGCTGTAATAAACATGTCTTAGCCATATACTAAATGATAATATCATTAATAATAACAAGAATAGTGATAAAAAAAAAAACTCTAAACAATATCGTCCTCCAGAAATTGGACATATTTTCTCAACCTAATCTTTCTTTTTAAACATTCATTACTTCATTCAGTAATAGATTATCCATAAAGGTATATACCATATACTTTATTTAAACAAAACTATTGCATTCATAAGTTGCCTCTAATTCAAATGTATTTTAATAAATTACATTTCCCTAGAACTCTAAAACCTAAATAATAGTCTTATTTTTGAAAAGTTCAGTAGTCCTGAAGTATAATAAAGCCATGGTTTTGAATGCACATTTTAAATGTTCTATTTCTTCATTTTCATTGAACTCTGTTTGATTACAAAGTCTAGTTTAGATAACCCACTCCTGGCATGTAAAATCATTTAATTCATAATTAAAATTATGACATGCCATTTCTCACATATTTAATTTGCAAAAATACAAAGTTTGACAATGGAATCAGTTGGTAAGATTCTGGAAGAACTGACTGTCTCACACATTGTTGAAAATGATAAATTCTACACTCCCTATAAAAGAAATTTGGTGACATTTAGTAAATTTACGTGGTTGTCATGTCCTGACACCACAGACTAGCTTCTAGGAATGCATTCCAAAATTGTAACCAGTGAAAGCAGCAGTGATATACCCAGGCTTTGATTCCAGTATGATTTATGATAACAAAAAATAAATAAATAACCTGAATGTTCCCTAAATATCCAGCTGTGGACCCAGTAGCACACCCACAATGAACTATGATAAAAAGGACTGCCCCTCACAGTGTGTGTCTATAAAAAGAAAGATGAAATCTCTCTATATAGATCTATATATAGAATGTACTTTCCTGTTAATAGTCAAGACTAGTTAAGAGAAAACAGTGACAACAACAACAATAATGGGAACCAGCAATGGGAAACCAACAAAGCCTATTTAGGGTGGCTCAGTTGGTGAAGCCTCTGCCTTCTTCTCAGGTCATAATCTCAGGGTCCTGGGATCGAGTCCCGCCTCAGGCTCCCTGCTCAGCAGAGAGTCTGCTTCTCTCTCTCCCTCTGCCTGGGACTCCCCTGCTTGTGCTCTTTTTCTTGCAAATAAATGAATAAAATCTTTTAAAAAACTGTTTGTCAAATCGGGGGCTTAATCATATGGAAAAGAATCATGTCCAGTGAGTTGAAAATATAGCAATTAGATTTGCTGATATAGAGGAGCATACCCCTGAAATCAAAAGATCTTAAAGACATTTTCAACTCGTGCAAGTATTAACAATTTTCACATTGGCATCGAAACCTTTATTTATGTGTCTTTAGCATGAAACTAGTAATTAAGTTAATATTGTTAAAATCCAATTTTCTTGATTCTTGGTATAACTACAAAATTAAAAGCAGTAAAACTCAGTGATCCTATGTTTGAATTGGAAGTGTAGGGATGAAAGCATGATACACTTTCTTTTGAAAATATATTCTTATGTTTCTACTGAAAAGGCCCAGTGGTAATAACCCATTGACATGAACACTGTGGCTCCCAGATTATTGTCACTAAATACCATTTTCTGTTCAAACGGATCACAGTGGAATCCAGGGCTTTGGCAAGAAATGAACAGGACTGTTTAAGAACGTACTGGTGTTTCACAAAGCACAACGATCCTGGGTATCTGAGAACTGAGGTACAGGGAACTTGAATAGCTCCTACTGCCCCCAAATAAAACCATTTGGGTATCTAACATGCTCATAAGTGAATTCTATCAGTCCTCATTGGAAGATCCTAGAGAACTAAATATTCTAAAAACAGTAGTGAATAATGAAAATAAAATCCTTTTTTGTATATATTATTCTATTTTTCAGGATAAATAAATAAATGATTCTCTACCCCTGATTTTTATTTGTTTTGACTATTGGATACTCTTACCTCAGTAGTGTTAAATTGCAAATATGGGGGATTTGGAGAATTTTTTTATTATTATTTGTGATTATTACTTGGGGGAATTATTTTTTGTGATTGATTTTCAGTATAAATACACATAAAAGTATTATGCAACTTAATTTTGCAACAGACAGGTAAATAGTTAAATTTCATAACAGTTATAAAGCCAGTTAAAAAGTAAAATAGTTCTTCTTAAAAGTAATAAGTAGCATTCTGAGCAGTTTTTTTTATGTTACCTAGCTAGATTTCACTACATCATATAATTTTTAAAGTTGTCCTGTGAGGAAGAAGACAATCGAGAACCAAGAGGTACAGAAGTTAGTAAGAGAATGAAGGCCAGTGTGTGAGCACAGATAAGTTTTACCTGAGTAATCATTCATGGAAAGACAGTCTTTTACAGTAAAAATATGGTTTGAAAATATGCCAGAAGGTGGGAGTTAAGAAAATTCCTATAAATCAGGGCGGCTTCTGAGATAGTCGGTGGGGCCGGTTCACTGTTTTCTCTCGAGTCCCTGCTCTTCTTCTGTTGCTTCAGCTCCAGGTCCTGACCAATGTCATTAAGAGAACCTAATCTGTCTTTAAGATGACCTTAATAGCTTAATTATCTCTCTCATCCTTTTAGTCCAGTCTAACGTCTGTCTGTTCGCCCATCTAAAGAATTATGTCCTTATACAGCCCTCGAACTCACATTTCTATGAAGCAGGAAATTCGTCTGTTCACCTACACATTTCACACGTGCACATGGACAAATGTGCGCTCTAGAAGTGTCTAATTAAGAGGGATAATATCAACAAAGACACATTTCATGATGAAACCCAGAAACATTACAGATTATGTTAAAGTGGCCAAGTATAATAGTATTGCTCAGTTAACTGTCTCACCTGTGAATACCTTGTAAACATTTAGAGAACTTTCTCTCTTGAACTTGTGGCATACTCACAAGGACACCATTTCAGCTCCCGCCGGAGAATCACCTGGAGCTGTTTTTTCTTCCTTAACATCCACTTTCCAGACTTGCTGCTTGTTTTAGGTAAACCAGGAGAAACATCCCACGAGTATTCACAAAAGGCCTCTAGCCGTGTTCTTCGGGAATGGGAATGTTGGCAGAAGTCAGCTCCTGTGGGAAACTAGAAAAGGGAGCCGCCTTTTACCTCCGCATCTGGAGGAGATGCACGTTGAAGCTCCACGATCAAAGACAAATACTTTTGCATACCTTTCCAAATGCATTGACTCTGAGCATTCTGTAAGACTGGACTTTGGGAAACACAACCTGCTTTTCTAAACATGGTATTTTGGAGCGAGCAATGGTCTCTACCAAAGCCTAGCTTCTTGGAACACTACTGGACTTTCTAAATGTTTAAAATATGAAAAAGGAGGGGTGTCTGGGGGCTCAGTCAGTTAAGTGCCTGCCTTTGGCCTCAGGTCATGATCCCTGAGTGCTGGGGTCAAGTCCTGTGTCCGGCTCCCTGCTCGGTGGAGAGCCCCTTCTCCCTCGCCGTCAGACTTCCCCAATCACGCTCTCTTGCTGTCAAATAAATAAGTAACATCTTTAACGCAATAAAATAGGGAAAAAGAATGAAGTACTGATACAGGGCACAGCATGGGAATGCCTTGAAAATACTACGCTCCTAGAAAGAAGCCAGTTACAAATGTCACATAAGGTATGGTTCCTCTTCTCTGACACGTAGGGACCTGGCAAACCCGTCGGGAGAGAAAGGCCGTGGTTGCCAGCGCCGGCACCGGAAGGAAGCAGAGACTGATGCTAACAGGCACAGGATTTCCTAGAGGGGCGGTGAGACTCTCTGAAGGGACCTTGTGGCAATGGCTCTAAATTGGCAGACCCTGCCTCGTGCGGCCCGGGGCAGTGTAAGAGGGAGGGTCTTGCGGGCCAGGGTCCCAGCTCAGTACCGCGGCTAGAAAGCACGTCCCCCAATAGCCCTGAACCCGGCAGACAAGACAGCTGCCCACAGAGCGACTGCGGGGGCGGCGAGGACTCCAGGAGCGCGGTGACCGGTGATCGTGCAGCCCCCCGGCCCCCCGAGACCTGCGGGCGGTTTGGGCAGGACGGTGGTGACCGGCAGGGTGTGCGGACTTGACGGTCCCGGACGACTCCGTGTCGGAGCAGCGACTTCGGGTCTCCCAGGTGTGGAGCGCAGCGCCCAGGTCTGGGCCTCTTCGGGGCTTCAAGCTGATTTATACTAAAAGTACTGGGGGGCACTGGCCGAGCACAGACGGTTTTTAGGGCCGGCTACGGTGCGGGGTGACATGTCGTGACGCACTTGCCCGGATCCATCGATGTCGGTGTCCACCACCAAGGTGAGCCCTAATTAGGTTCACAAATAAATACGTGATCGAGTCCTGGTGACGGTGACGTGGGCTCGTGGCTTCAGCTCTGGCGGGGGTCGTACGTCGCGGGGGCGGCCCTGCCTGGGTGGCGTGGACAGCACAGGGGGAAGCTCCGTGTCCTCGTCCCCGAACCTAACACGCCTCCCACGTCTCAGGTCTCCCGTGGACCGCGGGGCGTAGAGGACGGAGCGGCCTCAGGTCAGTAGGAGAGAAGCGTGTTCTCTCTCTGAGCAGACGAGGTCACCTTGGTTTGCGGGTGGCCCGAGGGGAGAAGCTTTTGTCCTTGGAGACGTTCGTCCCGAGGCGCACATGGCGGAGGCACCTGTGCTTTGAGTCGTGCGCGTCACGGCTGTCCAGGGCGGGGCCGGTGGTGTTCCGCTTACACCCGCGCGGGCCGCGGACCGACACGGGACCCCGGGCTCCCCGCCCCGTCCGCGGGAGGAAAGCTCTGGTCGGACCCTGGCAGCTCTGCGGTGACCCGAGTAAAGCCCGCGGCACCGCGGGGTCGCTTATTCGTGTTTTCTTGGAGGATTGTCGCGCGGCTGGTAGGACACGTCGTGGGGCCGTGCGTGCGGCGACACGGGGCGCGCGGCTGGTAGGACACGTCGTGGGGCCGTGCGTGCGGCGACACGGGGCGCGGCTGCGAGTTGGGGCGGGGACCCCGCCCAGCCGTGTCCGCTCCCGCATCGGAGGCGCCGCGCTTCCCGCTAGCGCTGCCCCGGCCCCGCGGGCTCGGCCGGTGCCGGACGCTGACCGCGACGCACGAGTGAGGCGGCGCGTCCTGCGGCCCGTGCGGGGCACCGGCCCTGCGGGACGTGCAGAGCCCCGCGGCGTCCACTTCTGTTTGAGTCCGAGGCTCCCCGCCCTCTGCGGCCGTGATTCCCGAACTGTGGCGTCAGGGCACCCTTCCTGCCACGCTGGAAGATGTGTGAGGTCACTAGATGACGGGGCCAAGTGTTTCATGGGACATACTTAAAACGCTTTTTGTTTATGTGAAATTCCAATATGATTGGGCGCCCTGTTTTGGTCTTGGGTGTATGTTTTTGCTGTATCGGAAACTGACCCAAAGAGCTTTTTCTTATGGGATGTTTATGTAACTTTTCAAAAATGAAGGCTGAGGCATTCTTAAATATTGATTCACTAATTTAAAATTAATAGTAACCCATTGGATGTTATTTTAATAACATATTTTAAAGAAATAATGCATTGTTCTCTACTTGGGGAAAAAAAGAAATAACACATTATTAAGAAAAGAGCTCTTCCCAAAGCAAAAGCAATTTAGTAGGAGGGGTGGCACTGATTTTTATGTGCCTGGTTTTGTAGAAGGCTAATTGGTCATAGCTGTTTCTGCATTTGACTGTTGTAGTATTGTACACATTAGAGCTTTTGGTTAAAAAAAAAAAAAAAAAGTTCGTTGAGCACTCTTGAGAGAATGAGAAAGGGGCATACAGTATGGTCACATCATTACGATTGCACTTTTGAATTCAGAGACTTCTGGAAGTATTGCAGGACCTCCCTGCGGACCCCCAGAACACACTCAGAATCAAGCCTGTAGGGCTTTAACTTATTCTCATGGTAGAGAATGCTTTATCTTCTGATCAACTTTCAAATCATCTTTATATAAAATACTTCTCATCTCTGCGATCACAAAGATAATGATGGTGCAAGAATCACCACTCCTTAATAAATCCCACGAAGACCCCGAAGTCAACAGAAGTCAAAGTATTTTGGGGGTATTTTCTATGACTTGTTGAACAGAAGTTTATTGCCTGTACCAAACGTGTATAGTTCATGACACTTATGTGCAACTTTTCTTAGAATCCTTCTTAGGAGGTAAAGTATTTCAGTGTGTGTATGTGTGTGTTTGTCTCTCTTATCTGAAAATACATCAGTATTCTCACTTTATATAACATTTAGAACTGTGGTGGGAATGGGAATAGTCACCATGTAGAGAGGAGACCCTTGGATTGTCCATCTCTGCCTACCTTCATCTCACCTTCTCTCGTTTTATAAAACCACTTTTGTTGTCCTGATTCATAGCTGTCCCTCCAGAATGGACACGGTGAGCTATACGGGTTTGGACTGTGTCTTATCATTGACGATGGAATATCAGTCTGGTTACCAAATCCATGAACCAAGGGAATAAAGTCAGAAGAAGGACGTTGACCAGCCCTATGAGGTGGTTTAGAAGTTGTGTTCAAGAGGGCGAAACTCAGAACCAGGATATAAAATGTTTAAAAATCTGCATATATGCTACCAAGTATAGTGGGCAAGATTCTGGGCTCGTGTGAGTGTTTCCAAAGCATTTGCTAGGCCCCCTGCCAGGGTCTTAAGTGGGAACAGTGGACACTCAGGGATATTAGAACAACATGGGCTGACATGGCCAATGTCACCAGACACTTAGAAAGCAAAGGCACACTACAGGCTGCCTTCTCTTCCCTGTAGCTTCTGCTTTTTTGAGAGGAAGAACTCATAGGAAACAAAAAGACAGGGAACAAATTAACTTTTCCACTTTCTGTAAGAGACTGTCCAGAACTCATCAGCAAGAAGAATAGCCATGATCTAGGTGTGTCCAAAGATGCTAATATGATAAATTTCATTATTACTGCACCTGGATACAAATAGAATATTTTATAAATTTCTACATGATACTATGTACCTGTGGTATTCAAATTTTATCTGCTGTTCTTGGATCTGTTACTGCAATATGAGATCCTACCAACTTTTTAAGCAAAAAACAAAACAAAACAAACAAAGAAACAAACAAACAAAAGGCATCTTTGTACTAAGGACAACTTATCTCTCCAAACACCTGCTGCTACAGAAAATCTGTGTTTTGGAAAAGTGATATCCATTCTTTTTATCTTAACACTGACAACTCACCAACTGTGCAAACAGAATGTGCTGGAAGGAAGGTTAGAGGCTATCGGATGGCCTAGTAGTATATTCAGGGATAAGGTATAACTTTGCAGTATGAAAACCAATAAATAGTAAGTTCTAGTCAGGTTTTATTGTTTTAGATAAAACAGCAGGGGAAGACTTATATAACAAAATAATAGATGTTTTCTTGTAAAGTTCATCTCTGGTTATAGATGCTAAGCAAAAGAATCCTAATATTAATGTTTCATAAAATTACAGTAACTGAAATGGCTAAAACAGCTAATTCCGTTTGGGAAAGCATCTAGTGAGAATGATGGATATGCTCAAGTCATTGGGTAATTTACCTCTTTTGGAAAAGATCTAAAGTGAAAGCAGGTTAGATTATTCTGAAAAGCTTCTGGCTTATGTCCAGACACACAAGGGAAGGCAAAGACAAATGTGGGATTGTCCAGCTCAACAGCTCTTGGGAAGACTTTGCAGGCAAGAGAAAGTGGGCAGATGAGGTCAACAGCTGGCTAAAGGCTGCCCTTTAAAAAGTAGGATAGTCTGAACTCTACCAAACTTGGATCAGCTGTAGTCATCCTCCAGAAACAGGCTGGCTTCTCCTATGTCTCTTTGGGAAAAAGAAATCTTTCATCGGATTTATTCTCTAGGGTTATAATGATGTGATAGAAAATCCAGGTTGACTTTTGTAACATAACCTATGACTTACACAATTTGAATGCAGACTTGGGCTTTCTATTAAGACTATTTCAATGAAGACTATTATGATAAACTGACTCTTTCTGGTTTTCTGTTGCTTTAGATTACTGTTGCTGGATGAGGCTCAGAAAGTTGTGCTTTTATTCCCAAGAGTGAGGTTGAGTCAATGAAACAGACATGAGAGATGTCTATCAATATTTGTGCCAATTGCTTTCCCAAGAGGACACAGAATGTTTCAGTTATTTTACTGGTCTCCACTATCTTTTTCATGAATGTGTATTCTTATTTGTACCAAAATTAAAACAAAAATTATCAAGCATTTATTGTGTGATTATTAAGTACTAGGCATTTGGCACTGAGCAAACCCAAGTAAGATGTCGTTCCTCTACTAAGGGGATCCCACGGTTCGTGATAGAAGTCTGGTTAATAGTCATTAATTTTGTGAAAGTATTTCCAACATTGAACAAAAAGTGTCCTATTAGGTATAGTTTGATGCTTACGAAATACATTTTTAAAAATTTTTTCATCTCTCGTGGACTCCTAGTATTATCATAGAACCGAAGTACACAAGAAGAGTACTCCAAGTTATAGAGTTGGTACTTGGAAATCTCAAATATTATCTCTTAACGTTGTATTTCTCTTTGTTGTGTGTGCGTTCTTAGTTAACTGCTCTCATTCTGCAAGTAATTATGTTGGTAAAGTACATCCCAAAGACAAAGGATAGTCTGGCACAGAGATGCACTCACCCCCCCACCTCGCTCTTACTGAGCAGAACAAGAGCTCCCGACTGTCTCATGAGTGACAGTAAGGACAGGCGCCAGGCCGGGGGTGGATTCCATCAGGAATATTCCACGCATGGTTGAGGTGCACAGCAGAGCCTGGGCTGGAGGGATCACGGTGAAAGGCCAGACCGAATGCCATGGGCGCCTCCAGGAACACCTGTGTGGCTTGTCAGCTGGTGGCCTCTCTGACCTCATCACCGCCAGCATGTGATGACAGGGTGACAACCTGACATGCTCGGAGACTCTTATCATTTATTTAATTTATGCTTCAGTGCATTAAAATTTCTTTTTATAAATATGTTTGCTACAATTTAAGTGTTGTTTAAAGAAGAGTTAGTATTGTTTTGCTAAAGCAAGGAGGCTGCTTTGTTTTGAGGGCACATGGTTACGAGGTCGTTGTGACGGCTAAGATGTCCCCCCTGGAGGTGAGCTAGAGCTCTCCTGTCCTTCTGCGGCTCGAGTGCGAGTTCTGCGCGCTGTTCTTGTCAGCGTGAGGCCACCGCTGCCTGCTGACCTCCCCACACACTCCCTTCTTCCTCTCTTGCAGTGCGCGATGCTCTCCTTCAACAGTCCAGTGCGGAGTCTTTTTCCTTCCTCCCTTTGCTCTCTGCCCTTTCTTCCTTCTTTGCTCTGTCTTTCTTTCTGTCACTTTTCTCATAGACTTATTTTGGAATTTATTGAAACTCCTGCACTTGACCTGTGCTAATTTGTAGAGAATTTGACGTATTTGATTTGCTGTTTAATTGGCATCTCTAGTGGAAGACATTGAATGTCTCAAATCAAGCTAAAAAGCAAAGAAACAACAGAAACAAAAACCCCTGAAACCTTCAAGCTGTTCTGAGATGCCACTTGACTTTGTTTCCTGATAACCTGGTTTCAGAAACGGTGATGCCAATTTTTAGGGTTTTTGAACACTTAGAACCCATAATAGCATTAAAAGAGCTGAGTCAGCTTTTTATTTTCTAATAAATAATGTTATTTGTATTATGTATTTTACATAATTTTATTCAGTAAGTTTTTTATTTGTTGTATAAGAATTTATTATTGAAAATGATAAAAACACAACACACTTTGACTCACTGTTATTTTCTGGGTAAATTTTGAAATAAGGTGTCAATGGAATGGTGTATAATCATTTTTATATTATATATTATATTATATATAATATAATATATATTATATATATAATAATATTTTTAGTCAACATCAGATTTGATTTCAAAAGCCCTGCATCTATCTGTAAATTGTTTTGAGACAGGCATATATTTCACCAACACTGGATTTTTTTTTTTTTTAGATGACACATATTTTGCTGTATACTATAAAAAAACAAACAAAAAAAGAAGTCCGAGGCATGGATGGAATGTGTCAGCAAGCTGACAGGGTCACAGATGTGGTACCATCTATGCTGCCTCATCCTAGGTTTTGTGGGCTTTACCAGTGTCATTTCCAATCAGAAACGTCATTCATTATCTGCGCAGAAATAATTGGTTGAACACGAGTGTATATTGTCTACTGCTCTTTGTAAATGGGGTACATCTTCCTCGTGCAATCTTCTGGCTCTTAGCGAGGGAGAACAGGAACTTCTGCCTACCCGGGAGTCAGCACGGATGTGTGTGCTTAATGAAAATTGTAGTCTGTGTGTTGCCCAAATCGCTTCTTCAATTCTTATAGTTCCATCCTCTGGCTTTCTACACGATGAAAGACTGATGCAGAGGATTGGATTTCTTTTCTAATTCAGCACATGGGAGTTGGTTCTTGGAAATATTCTAGAATCTATTTGTTCACTTATTCTGAAAGCATGTATGGGGGATTCACCGTGCCAGAAACTGCATTTATGTTGGGGGTCTGTAATCCAACCCCGCATGTGCCCACTTGAGAGAAGAAGTGCTACCTGGGGAAACATCACGCTTCCCTGGAGCCCCTGAGGCAGACTTGAGTTAGAAATTGACACATGGGGCGCCTGGGTGGCTCAGACCCTTCAGCCTCTGCCTCAGCTCAGGTCATGATCCTGGGTCCTGGGATCGAGCCCCGCATCTGGCTCTCTGCTCAGCGGGGAGCCTGCTTCTCCCTCTCCCTCTGCTGCTCCCCCTGCTTATATTTTCTCACACATTCTCTATCTCAAAGAAATAAATAAAATCTTAAAAAAAAAAAAAGAAAGAAAGAAAAGAAATTGATGCCATGATTAATTTTAGAAGAATCACCTTTTAAAGACCAAAGAAAAACAGTGGAGGGGCAGATGGTACTAGA
The DNA here is from genome assembly GCF_964662115.1 of Mustela nivalis. Lineage (NCBI taxonomy): Eukaryota > Metazoa > Chordata > Mammalia > Carnivora > Mustelidae > Mustela > Mustela nivalis. Next base: position 37,742,106 of record NC_139039.1, read on the forward strand.
AATAATGTAAGGGAAGTCTTACTGTGGTGTTGCTGAAATACTGCCCTGGGTAGACCGTTTCAGGATGTGTTATTTTATTTCTAACTCACAAGAGCCCAGTCAGGTGGGAAAAGCAGGGACCATCAGCCTATTTTCTAAGCAAAGCTTTGAGACCGCTGCCTCCTTCAGGAGCACGGCAGGAACCCAGGTTTCTGACTTCATTTCTTCCAGCATGCCCTTCATGTTTTTTTGGGGGGCAGGGAGTTGTTGTGTTTTTGTTTTTCAGACAACTAATTTTACACATTCTTTCTCTGTGCATGCCTGTGTGTGCGTGAGAACTAGCAAAGGCCCCCCAGGTCTCCTCCTTTAACAGATACTTTTATATACTTTTTAAAAATAAGTTTTTATGCCTTGGCAACCAGCACACCCAGGATAAAAATAGGGACTATGAGCTCGAATAAAGAAACAACTACAACAGAAACTCACTGTGATGAAGAAGCAGCTTATGCTAAATCTGTTCTCTTCTCCTTTTCTTCCTTTCTTTTTTTAAAAGAAAATTTGGATACCTTGAAAGCCAGGTATGATTAGGTCTAGGCATTGATGGTGTTTGTGCTTAAATCTTCAATGTGTGCATGAGATTATAGATATGACCGTCATTTAGTTCCAACTTTGAATTAATAAGTGGAAGGATCATAACTATTATGAAAAGCGTCCAAAGATGCATGACCAGGGCACTGGGTGGCTCACCCGGTGAAGCGTCTGCCTTCGGCTCAGGTCATGATCCCAGGGTCTGGGAAGGAGCCCCGCATCGGGCTCTCTGCTGGTAGTTGGGAATCTGCTTCTTCCTCTCTCTCTGCTGCTCCCCCTGCTTGTGCGCACGCTCTCTCTCTCTCATTCTCTTGCTTTCTCCCAAATGAATAAGATCTTTAAAAAAAAGATGTATAATGAAAATTATATCCGCCCCTCTCTTCCACCTAAGAGCTGGCAGGCTCTCCGTGTGTGAGTTTCGAAGCTATGCAGAGTTGACGATCCACACATTTTGCAATTACACCAGGTCCTCCCTGTTACTTAGTACTCCTGTGACTTTGGAGAAAGTCCTTAAGGTTCCCACTCCAGTTTTCTTGTGAGAAGAGAGGGTAACAGTGATGCCCTACTTGGCGAAGTCCCTGTGGCACACTGGAAACAAGGCCTTGAGTCTTTGTGTGCTCAGCTCATGTTTGCTCCTGATCCTCCCCTGCCTCCCCTCACCTCCTCCCTCCACCCCAGCTCCCCTCTGCCCGCTCCCTCCTCCTTTTCCTTCCCAGGCCCCCCTGTCCCCTTCCTTCCTTCCTCCTCCTCCCCCATCCAGCTTTCCATTCTCAGGGAGATGCCTCTCAAGATACTTGGCTTGTCCCAAACAACAAGGGTGGTTCCGTGGACAGTTTCTCTTTACCAGAGGACCCGAGGGCTGCGTTTTTCCGTGGATAATATGGTCTTGGAATTATCCTATTTGTCTCTTTATGAGAATCTGTTAGATGGGATGAAATGAGAAACATTTCTCTATCACGTTTATATCATTTATCACTCCTATATTAGACAGGAAGGAAATAGTCATCAATAATATCTTTGAAGTAGAATTTTCTTATATAAATGCAAATTTCTCGAGAATACCATCGGAACGCAAGAGGTGTGTCATTGTATAAACATACAGACGATGCACACTGTCTTCATCTTTAATCTTTTCCTCCCTATCTCAGCAGCATCTCGGGTTCTCACCCTCATCCCAGCTCACTGTCCTGTGTCCTGTGTTCTGTCTTCCAGAAGGAAGCCCCGTTCTGTCTTCCCTGCTGTGTCTTTGAGTCTCATGACCTCAAAACCACAGTTAATATTGTCCTTGTTACATTTTAACATTTGTGTAGAGAAAACAAAAGATTTTTTAAAAAGATTTTATTTTTTATTATATATAAGATTTATTTTTATTATTTATTTATTTATTTGTGAGAGAGAGAGAGCTTGGGTGGTGGGGAGAGGCAGAAGGAGAAGTCGACTCCCCACTGAGCAAGGAGCCTGACGTGGGGCTCGGTCCCAGCACCCTGAGATCATGACTGGAATGGAAACCAGACATTTAACTGACTGAGCCTCCTAGGCACCCCTAAAGCAATGTACGTATTTACTTAACTCCATAAGTCACTGTGGATTTTGAGAATTGCTCCCATAGATGTACTTTTTAGGAAAGATATGGAGCATAAATAAGAAAATAATTTCAGAAGAAAACAGGAGCTATTTAATAGTTGCCACAGACTTTCTTATTACAAATAATTCTGTGTGGCACAGGTAAAGTAGTGCTCTGTGCCCAGCAGAAATATAACAAGAGCCACACATGTAAAATAAAATAAAATAAAATAAGGCTGCATTTAAAGAAACATAAAAAATAGCTGTGACTAATTTAATAATTTATTTAACCCAGATATGTACAAAATTTTATTTCAACATGTAATTGATAATGAGATATTTTGTACTCTCCCTTTCTAAAGAGCTTGTCAAAATGTGGTGCACAGCTTTATACATACACCATGTTTTAATTCAAATTTCCAATTTTCAGTGGAAGTATGCGATTGATATTTAGAGTTCATAAAAAATTACATTCATCTAAAATTACATTTGATGCACATACTCCTAGTCTTTCAAACATGCTTTTCCAAAGTTTTCCAAACACTGAATCAAATATTAGTTGTGCAGTTTACCTGTACATGGATTATAATCTGATATACTTGAAAAGTAGTCAGTCCCCGAGCTGCCTTTCAAGGGGTCCGCAGCTAGAAGGTTGAAAAAGCAGAGAAGGTCAGCTCAAGCCCTCACTGAAAGGTGCAGCAAGCACAGTGCCGAAGGACCCAGAGTGTCCGCGCTCTGACCCACCTTGCAGCCCTCCACCCTGACCTCCGCGCCCACCCCAGCCAGGCCGCCGGGAGCTTTCTTGGTTGTAAACGTGGGAGTCCTGGACCATCATTGGTTCTCTCCTGACTCCTTTGATCTCCAGCAAGTCTGGAGAGGCTCCGCTAAGTAGGGAAAATGGTGGCAGCCTCGAGATACAAAGCAGCCCGCGGTAGAAGCTAAGCTGACTTCCAGCCGTGAGCATCGGGGTCATAGTTTTTAATGAACAGAGAGGAATTTCCTTTCAGAGCAAGAGACAGGAAGCGGGAGAAAGAACTGGGTTGGCGCCCTTGGCAGAATCTAGAGGGAAGGGTGTGGGGGGAAAGGAGACCTCCTGGCGTCTCTCCAGGAAATGGTGCAAGAAGTGATGGGGGAACCTCCCGGGAACACCCGGAGGCGCCAGGCAACTCACAAACAAGGTTCTGACGGGATCAGGGATCAGTGCGTTCCGTATCCTGACGTGAACGGCGGCCCACGAGAAGAGGACAGTCCTGCCACTTCGGAGCGTCGGGGGTCCCAGTGCATCCGGAAGACGCAGTTGTCTGGGAGGTCACCAGACGGTCCGCCGTGTGGGCAGGAGGCGCGACTGGAGGTTGAGATGGTACAAATAGTTTCTTAGGGAAAATGAACACAAAGATGCTGTGGCCCCTGAAATCCAACTTATCTTTAAGAAACGACACCGAAGCCCACCCCCCAGTGGTAAGTGTTGGAGGAAACTCTGAACACCCGCTGGGGCAGTGGCGTATGAGAAAAGCCATTCCACTCTCAGAAAGCATTGATTCTAGGAAGACGCTTCTTGTGTTCTGACAGATTCTACTTCCCGTAGCTTCCATTCATGGAGCTTGTGTTTAAACATCCACCCGTCGTAAGGAAAAGACGAGACTGCTGTTTGGGGGAAAGCTGCAGCTTCTTCTCTGAAGAAGTGGTGTTTGGTTGTGGTTTCGTGGCCCCTGTCGGGAGCACCCTCTTCGGGGCACTGGCAGTGTCTCATCTGGAAATCAGATTTGATAGACCCCCAGTGTGACGCCTGAACTTGACTCTCTGCAGCGGCAGCTCTAGAATCTTCATGTGGGACAGGGTCAGGCTGTGAGCTGTGGTTGGGAGCCAAGGGAGGACACATTGGTCGTAGTTGCCTTGCTTCTTGCTGGTTTACTTCCTTGGGTGTTATGTTCATTGGGTGTGAGTTGGGGGGCAATGATGTAGACTGGGGGGTGTTTCTAAAGTCTCTCCACCACGAGGCCCTTTGGCTTCAGACAGAATTACCTGGAGAAAATTTTCAGGAACTGGAGAACTACCAGAGATGTTGGTAGAAATATCTCCCGGGTTCTGAGTCACACACATGAGCCAGTCAAGTCGGCTCCTGGTGTATTGTTACAAGAAACCAGAGCCTCCTGAGTTTTACCAGAGTCTCTGTCTCCAAAGCGTGATCGTTCTGATGAAGGTCTGTCACAAAATGGAAGGACTGAGTGACCCCTAAGAAAAGATTCTGTCCAGCTGTAGGAGTCCCTGCCTCAAGATTCCACCTGTGTTAATGACTGTGACTTAATGTATCTCCCGTTGACTGCTAGAATCCAGATTTCTTGCCCATTGACAGCGAAGATCCATGAAGCCCTGACTTTTCTGCTGTCTCGTCAGAGTTATTTGAGGGAATGTCTTTTCCCTACAGTGTAAAGTGAAATGCCAGATTCATTGACGATTATCTATAGCAAATGCTCTCAAGTAGAGTTGTATGGAGCTTAAATCTGGTGAGTCTTCCTTTTCAGACATTCTCCTGTGAAATTCAAAAGCATGGATAAAATAGGAAAGACAATAATGATCTGGCTGCTATCATACTCATGTTTTTATGAATATGGAAACAGAGCTGAGCTAAATGATTTTAGCTCCGCCATGTTTTCTCTTTCAGAGGAATGTAAAAATAAAAACCAGAACATCATGGCAGCATGTGATTTATTTAAACTTATCTGAAAAGAATTTGAGTGTTGAAGAAGTGGAGAATGTCTTCTAGTTTCCTCCTGGGCATTCTCTTAATTGTTTTGTGATAAATTTGGGGGTAATAAAAATCATGGTCAGGAAAATAAAAAAAAAAGGTGTGTGTAGTGGGAGAGAACATAAAACTGCCTAGAATTCTCTTCCCCATGATCCAAATCTAGAGAACACCATCATCCTGTAAGACCTCCTCGACTGGACGCCATACTGTGGGGCTGTCCTTGACTCTGAAACGCAAGAACCCGTCCCCTTTCCTGCGCTCACGTAAGACATTGTATTAACTGTTTTAAAATTCGTTACACATGTATTAATTTTTGTGTATTTATTTAACACTGAGTAGCGAAACAAACTCATTGCTAGCCTTCAAAGAACAAATCAGTTCTTGAGGGAACCCTGATTTTTAAGAGGTAACTAATTTAATGCATTAATATTATAAATACCAACTATGACTACGGTTATAAGTAGGGGACTTTGACAGATACTAATAGGATGAGGAGAGCCAGCTTAGATTAATTGGTCTGCATGGATTCTTGGTGATCAAAAAGATGAAGAAAAAGGAGTAATAGGGAATGACTACAAAACAAACAAACAAACAAAAAAACTGATTGTAGTGAGGCAAAGAGAGAGTGGGGTTTTTCTTGCTAATGAATAAATGAACAATGTGATTATTAGGTTGATAAATTCTTGGACTCCTTCATTATTGGCTCTTAGGAATATTTACTTGGAGACTTCTGAAGAGTCGTGGCTTTGCCTTTTGAACACGCCAACAGATTTTCCATAATTTACTTAGACTTGGTTTTGATGTAATGAAATACCAGTGGTACGTTTTTATCTCAGGAAAGGCCATCAACTCTATCACTTATTTGTTTCCCTCATACATTCAAAAAATTAGCATGCACTATATTTTTGTCATGATTGTAGAGTCCCAAACTGCTTCATGAAGAGCATCCTTTGTTCTAAGACTTAAGCTTTCATGCTTTTTCCCACCACTGTTCACTGCTCTCACAGGACATTGGATGCTGCTATTTTGTGTCTGTGGGAGTGAGAAATGGAAATGCCAGCCTTATGACAACATGATGTATTGAGTCAACGGCATGAATGCCATTAGTGTCATACTCTGTCTTCTTGTCTCGTGGCGAGTTATATTTCCAGTAAAAACATCATACTGTAATTCAGAAGGTTTTCACACGATTTCTGTATGATTTTAGATGTTTAAAAGTCCTAATAAGGCGTGCAGGGAGCTATGCAGCACTTCCCTTTCTGAAACCGCTATCGATCAGTGTGACGGGAACCAGTAGCGCCTGGAACAGGACTGGGCTTTTACAGTACGTGCTTGACATGCGTCAGAACACGCAAGTGTCCTATGTCCTCTTAGGACACATATAAGCCCTAACTCAATGCCATTTCTACGGACTCGGCAACATCACAGTATATGTTTGCATGTCACAGTTGTTGAATATGTATTTTTATAAACTCCCTTTAGAACTAGATTTTTTTATGGTGACAGTTCATTTGGCATTGATAGCAACTCCTTGAGGCATGGAGATGCCCTCTGTGTTGTAGAAAGCGGTCCTTGAAGGATGGGCACTTGTCCATTGAAAGTTTTGTTGCTAAAATAAATTCATTTCAACGTATCCAGTTTGAGTAACGTATTGTCCCCTTAGGTGTTTAGGCTCATGCATGCTAAATATATTATAAATATTCGCTAACAGCTCTGTAAAAGGAACATGCTTTGGGATAAAGGAGGAAGGGGAGTTAGGAGTCAATGTTGATTAAGCGCTTGCTGGGCCAGTTTTTGTTTTGGAAGAATTACCTATGTCTCCAACTGAATTGTCTCAACTCCAGGAAATAGTGTATCATGTTCTCACTTTGAGGGTTAGGAGACTAGTGCTACGGGGACCTCACTAGCCCGTGTTTACACGCACAGGAAGTTTGATGAAACTGATGAATTCAGGGCGCCTGAGTGGCTCAGTTGGTTAAGCATCTCCTTTGACTCAGCGTGATCCCAGGGTCCTGGGATCGAGTCCTGCATGGGGCTCCCTGCTTGTTGGGAGTCTGCTTCTCCCTCTCCTCTGCCTGCTGCTTACCCTGTTTATGTTCTCGCTCGCTATCTCTGTCTCTGTCACATTAAAAAAAACAAAAGTTAGAAAAACACTGATGAATTCAAAACCAGGTCTTGCTTGACATTTAAAGGGTTTGCAATTTCCATACAATATTTGTCTAAAATTATGGCATAATACATCATTTCATAATTCAGAATATAGAACCTGATCATAATATCCATTATGCCTCACAAACTAGATGTTTTCTTATATGAATCATTTTCTATGATGTATGTCATTTTAAAATTTCATTTAAATGTCCTCCTATATGAAAAAGCCAAAGCATAATCTTAATTTCTGTATTCACAATAAAATTCAGAAAAATAGAGATCTGAGTAATTAATCTTTCAAATCTTGGACCGCGCCTGATCTACTTGGCTTCCCTTGTCTTGTGTTTTCACTTCTCCTCGTGAAAAGCGGTAGTGTGCTGAATTAATAACCCATGAGTCATGAGAGTCATCTTCATATAAACATGCTGCATTCGTGTTCACCCCATAGCCACGGGTGAAGCAAGAATTGTTCTCCATCTAGTTGGAAGTAGCCAGCATAAATGTAGGTAACAAGTCCTTCCTGGGTTGATCAACAACACATTTGCATGAGTTTATCCAAATGCAAAGTTGTTGCATTGTTGTTGGAGAGACAGGAATTCCTGGTGTTGAGGGAACCTGTGGAGAGTTTGAGGAGTGGGGGCTGGTCTGAGAGAAGGATGGAGCCAGCAGAGGCCTGAGGCTTGGGTCCTGTTGGGTAAGAGGGAGTGGCCTTGGCAATGTATGACCATCCTGAGGCTTCCTGCAGAGGCTGCAGAGCTATTCCCCAGAACAGGAGGAGGGCAGGGGAACCCTTGCCTCCCTGGGACTGCCTCCATTGGCCTACAAGGGGCAAGCCCCCCCAAGGAGAAGTGGTTCTCTTTTTATTTGCTTTCTGTCATTGCTATTGATAATCTACCCTCCCTGGGGCTCCTGCAAATCCACGTTAGATGTCTAAGTCTAGTACATCCAGACTCGAATTTAACTGGCTTTACCCTTACTCAATTTTTAATAACCGCATGCATTTTTAAATTAAACCGTGTATTTTATTAAATTCATTATTTCTAGACATTGTATTAAATCCAGCTCAGATATTAGCTCTGCTCTGACACCTCCTCCGCCATCTTCAGAGGATGTCCCATCTTCAGAGCTCCCAGTGCATTTAACATCATCTCTACTACTCGTGCCCCCATGACGTGGTAGCAGAACTATGTTCACTCGCACGTGTGATTCCCTGCATCTGTGGGCTACGTCAGATCAGGGACTGTGGTCTCTGCAGGCAGTTCCGTTCCCAGCAGGTAACTCAACACATCATGGGTTCTCATGAGATACTATTGAGTGACTGAGCAGAGTGCGGAAGCAGCCACCACACTAAGACACAGCGGCGGCCAGCCCACCAGTCTGCTCCTTTCCAGCTTTTGTTGTAAATCACTTCAACAAAGAATGGGGCACAGAATACCATTTGCTTTCTGAGTATGGAAGGCAGTGATTGAAATTGCTTCTTTTTAAGAACAGAAAACTCATGGAAATAAAATGTAAATTATTTCTAGTGAGGCTTAAAAGGCTCTAAATCTGCTTCTTGGTGAGATTTGTAGCAGATCTGCATTCTTCCTGCTCGCTCTCTAATGCGCTCGTTGCGTCTCTGGTCTGGCTCTCTTTTGGGGGGAGGACGTAGGCTTTTTCTATGGGCACAAATTGAAATATAACAGCAGCTAATACCGAGATCCAGGGAGTTTCTACAACGAGCATTCCAGTCATCTCCACAGTCGTATTTTGAAGAATCAACTCGGGCTGATGTACAGAACTGATAGTGTTTGGGGGGGAGTCAAGGTTTTCCCTTTTATAAGCTTTCCAAAGCTTATACTGGTTCTACTGTTTAAAAATGAAGAAAACCAAGCTCTGTTAAGGTTGGCTGGGTCACGTGGCCTCAGTGGCTTCATGTTGACTTGGAGTTTGCATCAATTTTTCTGACGTTCTAACGAATAATTTCTTGTCCTCAGGAATCCCTACATGTGCCTGACCTTGACGGTCATCTGGGGTACTGGTGAGGCAAGCTTGCCCTTGGGTTTCTCTTCTCATCCTATAGGATGGTGTTATGAACTGGATGTTTGTGTCCAGAAGCACTTGCTGAAGCCCAGCATAGCTGCATATTGAAATGAGCCTCTATGGAAGTAATTAGGGTTAAAGGAGGTCCTTTTGGGGGTGGGGGCTGCGCCTGGGCGGCTCAGTGGGTTAAGCCGCTGCCTTCAGCTAAGGTCATGATCTCAGGGTCCTGGGATCAAGCCCCACATCAGGCTCTCTGCTCAGTAGGGAACCTGCTTCCCTCTCTCTCTCTGCCTGCCTCTCTGCTACTTGTGATCTCTGTCTGTCAAATAAATAAATAAAATCTTTAAAAAAAAAAAAGGAGGTCCTAGGGGTGGTGCCCTGGTCTAGCAGGGTTAGTAGTCTTTATCAGCGTAGACAGCAGAGAATCAGTCTCTTTTCTTCTGTGTGTGTGTGTGTGTGGTGGAGTGGGGGGTGGCACATACACAGGAGAAGGGTCATGTGAGGCACGGGGGAGAAGGTAGGATGTTGTCTCCAACCCAAGAGAGAGCCTTCACCCAACATTCGCTCTGCTGGTCCCTTGATCGTAGACTTTCCAGCCTCTAGAACCGTGAGAAAATAAATGTCTGCTACCTCAGCTCCCTCCTCTGACCCAGCCTGTGGAGTTTTGTTGCAACAGCTTAAGCACATGAAGACACATCAGAAGGGTTCAGCCCTAAAAGGGGTCCCAGGTGACTCATGATCACTCAAGTGTAGGGAATTCGTTTTTTTTTTTTTTTTTTTTGTACAGCAGATTATTTATTTATTTATTTATTTTCATTAATTTCTTTTCGGTGTAACAGTATTCATTGTTTTTGCACCACACCCAGTGCTCCATGCAATCCGTGCCCTCTCAATACCCACCACCTGGTTCCCCCAACCTCCCACCCCCTGCTCCTAAGTGTAGGGAATTCTCGACCTCAGACTCTAAGATCAGCCGTGCCTGGGAACCACTGAGGCCAGCATTCCCCAAGCTTGAGGGATCATAAGAATCAGACCCACTGGATGAAAAAATCTATGACTTTGAGGGCACCTGGGTGGCTCAATTGGTTAAGACACTGCGTTTGTCTCAGGTCATGATCCCGGAGTCCTGGGATCAAGTCCCACATTGGACTCCCAACTCTATGGGGGTCTGCTTCTCCTTCTGACCTTTCCCCCTCTCATGGTTTCTCTCTCTCAAATAAATACATAAAATCTTAAAAAACAAAACAAAACCAGTAGTAGTCCATCATCGAGCAAACATTGCTTAGCCAACGTTCCCCACTTGTAACTAAAGTAACTATTAATCAAAATTTATAAGTTTTTGTCAATTAAGTGTGTTTTTATTGTCATTATCTTTAAAGAAAACAAAAGCCTGTATGCTTCTCCAAATACAAGGTACTAATCTGAAAGACCCTTCGTCTCTCATTTGTTTCTCTTTGTTTCTCCCTGGAACACCAGTACTGACCTAAACAGTGTACTGGCCTGATGCGGTTCTCTGGTTAACTTCCGAGAACGGGAGTTCTCCCAGCAGTGCACAGGCAGATGCTCCAGGTTAGCCCTTTCATCCATCCCTGGCAGCCAGAAGGCCCAGAATCTGCTTAGTGACATAGTTTAAAGGTGATCCCTGATACAGTTATAATTCCAGAGCTGATATTTGGGGATCTGTGTTTAAGTGAATAGCTTGTAAGAGCTTTGAAATTTTTCATTTTTTCCATTCTTTCTAAAACAATAATTCTGTTTAAATCAGAAAACCAAAACCCACAAGTTTGTTACAAGGCCGATTTGTATTCTCCCTTGATTTGAAAAGGACAAAAATGTTCATCCTGCCTTTGCAGGAACTTCACTCTGCTACGTGTGCATTCCCTTGGGGAGGAGGAGCCAAATACTCGCAGCCTTGAGAGTGTGGCCCGGAGCCAGCAGTTTGCACAACCCTGAGAATCCACTTTCCTTCGGTACAAGTTAAAAATGGGTTATTACAGGGGCTGGACTCTGTTACAGGCTTGCAATGGCTGCAACAAAAATTGGAAAAATCTTGAGAACTTGTTAAATCTCGCATTGATATTCTGTTCCCGTGAGAGCTGAGCCCTGGGAGTCACGCTGACCCAGCTGAGGAAGGGCTCTGAGAAGTGAAGCTTAGGAGACCCAGTAGGAGAGCTCCATGGGGTGGGACACTTCAGAACTTTCCTTAGAGAGGAGCTAGTATAGGTTCTTCCCTCTAAAGAGGGGAGGGAGCAGGTTGGGAGCTTGGGAAGTTTATGGCAGGGAAGCGAGTCCCCTAAGATACTGAAATGAATTATCTTCTGATAATTTATGGAATGTGAAGTCTCTTCCGTTGGCTCTTGGTACAGGGTTGGCTTTGCAACAACATACATGGTTTTCTTTTCTCATGTAAGCTGTTTTTTATTGGACTGCAAAAAATGTAAGGATTAGTGCTCGGGTAACCTGGGGAATGTAGAAGAGGAAAGATTATTCTCCTCCCAGGAGAAAAGAGTGGGTTCATGTTCCTGCCAAGTACCCATGTTTGGGGGCAACTTAATTCCCCTGTGTTCTAGGTTCCATACCTGTAAAGGGAGGTGGTAATGATAATTTTTTTGTGTGTGATAATTAAGTAAAGTATTAGCTATAAATAACTTGGGAGAGTGCTTAGTAAGCCTTCAAAAGTGTTGGCCATTTTTAGTATTACTCTGATGATTCTTATTCATTGAGTGAGCAGTGGTCCCAGACTGACCCTATCTAGGGTTGAGCGGGTCATCACAATTCTTATCTTCGGCATCTGTGCAATAAGGGGAGACTAAAGACGCAGAGACACAGATGGACGATTTGCCAAAGTCCAGTTACACATGCCACAGCTGTCCTAGACATCTTACGTCACCACTCGAGCAAGTACTGAGCACCAGTCCCCTCACCAGGGACTCAGTCCCGTGTTCAGCCAGGGTGCCCGGGCTGAGTGTGGCCCCTTTGCTCTTCAACCCTAGGTCAAGCGACTGCCATCTTTCCCATTTCTGTGTGACGTTCTCTCAGTCTGTAGAAGTAACAGACATCGCTCATTCTGGTAGGAATCCCCTTGCCTAGGTTTGTCACCTTTGCGGCAACTCTTGGGACTACCCGTGTATTCTAGCTCCGCATTTCTCCACCACCGTTCTGTTGCTGACCCGAGTCCAGGGCTCAGTGTTTCTCTTTCTGCTCTGCCTTGTTTTCCACTGTCTTTGTCTGTCATCGAACTCGCTTTCTCTCGGTGTGCTTCTGGGACCATCACCTCGCGACGTTGCCTTCTTCGTCCTGATGGCACAGACTTGCAGGGTAGCATCCAGCTTCCTTCTGTCCACAGGGGCAGCTTACTTTTGCTAACGCTCTGCAGCCTGGAAAGGGCCATTGCTCTTCTTGTGTAGGTGGCCTCTTAGGGGTGGGCTGGGGAAAGACCGCAGAGAAGAAGCAGGGTCTCCTGAGCTTGTCAGTGGATTATGGCAAAGTCCCAGGGAAGCTGGAAGGTTCGCCTCACATTTGACCTTGAGGCTGTCCTGTGGGATTTACACCCCAGTGAGCCTCAGGCTATTTAGGGATTTTCTTCAAGACAGAGATGCTGCTGAAAGCTTTCAGAAAGCTTCATGCTTCTAAAAAAAAAAAAAAGAAGAAGAAAGAAAGTAAGTAAAAGTTAATATTTTTGAATAGGTGACATATCATGACTCACTGTTTTGACATCCCACTGAAATAATTTATGAGTGTTTTACATCTTTACATTTTAAATACATCTGATTCTCTTTGAAGCCGCTAAAACTATTACAGACCCAAGTACCAGTTTCCCTGGGACAAAGGACCCTTCTTTGAGGTTTGGGGCAGTAGGGTATCTCCCCACGCTGTGACTCATTTTTTAATGGAAGACACAGCATATCCCTCATTTTCCGTGGTATCTTCAATACACAGTAAAATCCAGCTTGCAAATTTGTAGGGCTTGGATGATTTTGTTTAAAAAAAATGAAAATGTTATTGAATTAAATTCTAGAATAGAACTTTTTATTTATTTCATAGACATCTAATTGGATATACAGAAATTCTATACCAAATCATTAAGACAACTATTTGAACTACTGGGAAGCTCCATCCTATAAAGCCTTGTAGCTTCTTTGAAGGCAAAACTTTGTATTATCTTCATCATTATTCACCCCGAAGCATCTAGCAAAACAAGAGCCACAGCTGATGGGAAATAAATGTCTGTTCAATGAACTGGCTTTAAGCAGCATCCCAGAAATGCTAAAAATGACATCTCTTAGGAGCCAAAAAAAGAAGATTGTTTTAGTTTTCACTGCCTCCTAGATCTGCTCTATCACCGGTTTGTGTCTTTTCTAGACAGAACTCAGTCTCCAGATGTCCCTTCCGTGGGGACCGGGAAAGGTTCAGTTCCACCCTCTCTACCTCCTCTCTTTGGCCACACCCCTGGACGTTTCTCTCGCGGATACGATTTTCTCTTCTCTTTCTTGTAATTCCAAATATCTTCCACTTACATGCTGAAGATGTTAGACCCGAACTGGCTGGTGTTCGATATCCCTGCCTTCCTTTCCAAAGACAACCTTGATCAGAAGATACACGTAGGCATGTAACATTCTGCCCCACTGCTGTTCCTGCTGGCAGTCATCTAGATGTTTTCAGTTGAATGGTCTACCTCGTAGCTTGAGAATGCCTCCTCTTCCTCATCTGCCCATTGCAGACTGAGCCAGGTCCAATGACCTCCTTTCTATGAAACTCTCTTATTTGTTTTGGTTCTAAATAGGTGTCCTTTTTGCAAACACTGTTACAACTCATGTCTCCATGCATGGTAATCAAATATTTATATTTTCCTCCATCACCAGGAAGAGTTTCTTGAGAGCAAGAACCTTGTCTCATGGGTTTTATTTATTTATTTATTTATTTACCTTTTGGAATCACTAGCCAAAGTGAGGCATGGCTCCTGGCACCAAGTAAGCCCTTGGTAATGTTTGCAGAACAATTACATTTGAGCATATACTCTGTCTTGCCCTGATGTTATCTGAGGGAGAAACTAGTGAACACAGCAGGGTAGAATTTATTAAACAATTACATTTTTTTTCATAAGGTGTGTATGGCGCTAGATTATGAAGTGAAATAGTTTTTATGAGAAACACGATAATGTTGAGTTAACTTTTACATGGGTCTGCTAGTAAGAGCTTCTATATGGACCAGTTAACAAACAAGAAGCAATAATTTCAGGAAGCTTGCAGAAATTCAGAATGTCAAAGTTTATTCTCTTGAGACGTATTGAATTCTAGGATAATAAAAATGAATTGTAATACTAAAGTAAGAATTGTTAAATAGGTGCTTTTTTCTCACAAAAAGACAAGGTTTTATGAGAATATCTTAGAAGAAATACTGTTAGAAATCCTGTAGTTGATTCAGTTTGTTCAGAAACAAAAGGTGTCCTTCTCTCTATATCATTTATGGACCAGAAAGCTACCAAAAAGACAAAAGTTGATGGCTCTCCTTTTATTTATTTTGAAGAGTTATCATTGTGACACATATCAGAAGATCTTTCCTAAATCAAAAAGATGTGAGAATATTCTTGACCTTAGAGGGTCCCCTTTTAGGAAAGCTTACTGAAAGTGTTTATACTCATTTAACCACAGGTAAGCTCATAGAACAATATATTTTACAGAATATAGAGAAGCTGACCATATAATTCAGTAGAACGAGGTTTCCCCAAAGGTGACGGAAATTTCAGGGTCTTACTGAGTTGAGATAGTGTGTTGCTCTGGTAAGAGTCCTGGGTGGGCTTGGTGTCGGGGGGACATCTGTCCTCCATGCCCTATTCAGGGATCTGGGGTCCTTCCCCTGGGGCCCCATCCCATCCAGGGCAAGAAGGCAGCAGAGAGAAGCAGCAAGGGGCAGATGCCACGTCTGCAAGGTGGCGTCCGTCGCTTCTGCTTACTCTGCATGGATGGGACTCTGTCTCTTGGAAAGAGGTCTGTCCCTGGAGTCTAACTCATGGGGTTTTCCGGAGACAGCCGACTGGACCTCAGCACACTACCTTGTGAGTCCCTAACACAAGAGCTCACGGTCTCCCTAGGACATTCATCACTGAGGACACAGGAGCGCTTCACTGTGGGATGAAACAGTTACTGAGGTGTTGGCTCCCAGGAAGGCGGTGATCAGTTCGGGCTGTTAAATCCTCTTTATATATTTCTCAACACTCCAGATGATTAAAAATCTAAGTTTCAGTGCTTTCTAGAAATGTCCGTGGTGCCTCTCAGTTTACGACACAGATGTTACCCATTTTATCAGACAGTAGATTGCTTTTCCGGAATTGGTAGCATCCAGGTTGGTCGAAGCAGAACTTACACACCATAGTGTGGTAGCTCTAGCGTTCAGTGCACCGCCTACTGTTCCGTTCGGAGGGATCTGAAGCCTCAGGACGTCGCTCAGCAAAACGGCGGCAACATGGATGCCAGAGGCCACTCCGAGGTTTGGTTCTGCTAGAAAGAAGCGAATTCCACTCTTCAAAATGCAGTACGAAGCCATCAAGTGATGCTGTGATTTCATATTTTATAAATATTAGGATTTTGAGGGATCAAAGGATTAAATGAAGCAATTCATGATAGCATAAGAGCTCAGAAAGGAAATACCAACTATCTATTTGAAGAGATTTTTAAAAATTTAACAATTGTATTCCTTTGTTAAACTTTTGTTCAGGTTATCAACGTTAGCTCTGCCGCTCCATACACAAGATTGGCTTCTTATTTTCAGAGTATTGTTTCTCTCTTACCTAATTTCCCCTTCATTTTATTTTCATTATTTAAATTCTTAGTTTATCTTCAGTTTTTTTTTATTACCTTCAAGTGCTGTTCCCTATCCAAAGCCTGCGGATCCGCTCTCCGGGATGCCGCGTAGCCTAGAAACTCAGGACACGGAGTGTGCTGGTCAGGATTTACGAACCAGTGCTCTGAGGGTAGTCCTGATTTGTAGCATTGGCTGATTTCTGTGATTTCAATATTTTCACCATGGCTGGTTTCCAGCTGCCAACATGATGTCAGTTGGCTCGCAGAATTTCTAAAGATCCAGTGCCAGTAAACTCCGGGGTGGCAGTGACAGGGTCTGGGCGAACGCGGACACAAGACTGCTGGGGAGATTGTGAGCTTATCTCTGGGCTTTGGTTCCTCCTCAGGTGAAGGGGTTGGAGCTGGGCTTAAACTCCGAATTCTGCATTGGTTTGCTGCAGTGGCTTGAGAGAGGATTCTTGTGGGTCGTTTCTGGGACGGGATGTTTAGGAGATGCTGAGTTGTTAGGATTCTGCTTCCTCACATCGACTTCAAATTTGAGGGGCCATCCTGACTCTCTCATGGAGTTTTAGGTTTCTATGGTACTGTTTGAAGAGAAGCTTTTCTTACTAAGGAAAACCCTTACAAAGCCATTTGATTAATTGATCTTAAAGACCCTTCCCATTTATAAAAATTAGTGATTCTGTGAAACTTAAAATGTGAGTCAAACACCAACATAATGATGTCTGTGTATAGTACTGGACTTTCCCTTCCTTGGTTAAATCTTTTTTTTTTTTTTTAATATTTTATTATTTTTTAAATTTCTTTTCAGCGTAACAGTACTCATTGTTTTTGCACTATAGTCAGAGATACAGAAGGACACTACATCATTCTTAAAGGGACTATCCGCCAAGATGATCTAACAGTTGTAAATACCTATGCCCCCAATATGGAGCAGCCAATTACATAAGAAAACTGTTAATCAAGATAAAGAGTCATATTGATATGAACACATTAATAGTAGGATATCTTAACATACCTCTCTCAGAAATAGATCATCGAAGCAGAAAATCAATAAAGAAACAAGAGCATTGAATGATGCATTGGACCAGATCGACCTCATAGATATATACAGAACATTCCACCCTAAAACAACAGAATACTCTCTTCTCAAGTGCACATGGAACCTTCTCCAGAATAGACCACATTCTGGGTCACAAATCAGGACTCAACCGATACCCAAAGACTGAGATTATTCCCTGCACATTCTCAGATCACAATGCTTTGAAACTGGAGCTCAACCACAAGGAAAAGTTCGGAAGGAACTCAAACACCTGGAAGCCAAAGACCACCTTGCTTAAATTTTTTTTTTTTAAATTTTAATTCCAGTATAGTTAATATAGGGTAGTTATATTAGTCTCAGGTATATAATGTAGTGATTGAAAAATTCTAGATATTACTTATTATTCATCACAGGAAATGTATTTTTTTTGAAAAGATTTTATTTATGTATTTGACAGAGAGAAAGACAGAGAAGGAGCACAAGCGGGGGAGTAGGGGAGGAAGAAGCAGGCTTCCCATGGAGCTGGGAGCCTGATGCGGGGCTGGATCCCCGGATCCCAGGATCACGACCTGAGCTGAAGGCAGACGCTTACGGCTGAGCCAGCCAGGAGCCCCTAAATGGACTCTTAATCCCCACCACCTCTTTCCCCTCCCTCCCACCCACCTCCCCTCTGCTAACCATGTGTGTGTTCTCTGTAGTTAAGACTCTGTTTCTTGGTTTGTCTCTTTTTTCCTCCTTATTTGTTTTGTTTCTTAAATCCCACGGATGAATGAGATCATGTGGTAGTTGTATTTCTCTAATGGACTTCTTTTGCTTAGCATTGTACTTTCTAGATCCATCCATGTGGTTGCAAATGGTAAGATTTCTTTTTACGACTAAATAATATTTCATTGTATACAAATTTATCTTTTGTACACTCACACCCCATCTTATACAAATGCATTTATTGTACACACACACATCTTATACAACTGTATCTGTTTGTGCACACACACCCCATCTTCTTATGCAAATGTGTTTATTGTACACACACACGTCTTATACAGATGTACTGACTTGCACACACACCCCATCTTCTTTACCCATTCATCAGTTGGGCACTTGGGCTGCTTCTGTAGTTTGGCTCTTGTCAATATGGTGTAAAAAAAATATAATGGTGCCATAACCATGGGGTGTGTGTATCTTTTAGAATTAGTGTTCTTGTATTCTTTGGCTAAGTACTCAGTAGTGCGATTGCTAGATCATACGGTTGTTCCTTGGTTAACTTTCTGAGGAACCTCCATACTGTTTTCCATAGTCGCTGTACTAGTTTGTATTCGCACTAACACTAACGAGGGTTCCTTTCTCTCCACATCCTCGCCAACACCAACACCTCGCCAAACACCTGTTTCTTGTGTTGTTGATTTTAGCCCTTCTGACAGGGGTGAGGTGATATTTCGTTGTGGTTTTGATTTGAATTTCCCTGATAATTAATAATTTCCCCTTTTGGTTTTTTTTAAAGCAAACACTTATAATCATCATTATCCTAATCATCCTTTTATAATAAAATCATGGAATGCTTTGTTCCATAAATCCAGGGTTCACCAGTTTAACCAAATGCAACTAGAAGATGCAGAGCAAGGTACAGCTCCGGTCTTTTTTAAGGTCAGAAAATACTCTGTTGTCTGTATGTTACGTCAGTGGCCGTTGGGGTTGTTTGGGCATCTTGGCTATTGTGATTAATGCTGTAGTGAACATGGGAGGGTGACATCCCTTCAAGATTCTGATTTCGGTTCTTCTCTCAGAAATGGGATTTTTAGAGCATGTGGTAGCTCTATTATTAATTTCTTGAGGAACCACCAAACTGCAGAGGTTTTGGTTCAGTTTTAAAATAGAATCTAATGGGAGAGGACATATCTCTTCCTAAACCAATGATTTTGACCAGAAACTCCTTTAAAAGCCACATTACAGTGATGATGATTAACATCCCTACACTGAGTTATGATTTACAAGGCATGTAGCAAGAGTACCTTTCTGTAGCTTCCTGTTTTTTCCCCAGAATTTGAGGTCTTGCTTGAATGCGTCTGGTGAATTTAGCAGAGAATGATGACTTACCACCTTTGCCATAGGGATTTTGCTTTTCAAATTGGTTGCATTGGTAAGTTATCTTGACTTTTATGTAATTTTCATAAACCACCACATCTGGCAAAATCACATACAGGTTTTACAGTGTTTTTTGTTTTGTTTTGTTTTTGTGCTGTCTTGGATTTTCTAAGGATATAATTGTATCACATACAAATAATGTTTTGCTCCTTCCAAATTTATCTGGGAGTAAACTGGTTATAGAAACTTATTTTCTTATGTTATTTCATTAGCTGTTATCTCCAAAAAAAGTGAAGTAAAATTGGGATAGTCGTCACGAAGCAAGGTTATTTATTTATTTTTATTGATGAGTAGTTGACATATTAGTTTCAGATGACAAAGCAATTTTAAATAGTAGCACCCCAGGATCTGTTAAATAAATGAATATCGAAGCCTTTCATGCAATAAAATATCATCTGGCTTTTTCTAGGAGAGGGCAGTAATTACAGGCACTGTGCGCTCGTACAGAGCGGGAGGAGTTACCCATTGTAGAGAGAAAATAAGTGTATAGTGAAAGGCTATTTAATGTAGGAAAAGCACAACAATTATATGTACTTTCCTAAATTTTAAATTCACAATTATTGCCCGTGAATGCTAGATTACTTTGTAGAACTAAGGTTCTTTATTGGAGTAAAGGGCATTTTTTATAATAGTTTAAGTATGACACCTTTTTTCCCTTATACGCAGAAATATCCATTGTCAGGCCATTTAACTCTGAAGTACTATTTGAAAACAGGGTGCCTGGGTGGCTCAGTCGGTGAAGTGTCTGACTTTAGCTCAAGTCATGACCCCAGGGTCCTGGGATGGAGCCCTGCGTCCGCTCTGTGCTCTGCAGGGAGCCTGCTTCTCCCTCTGCCTGCTGCTTCCCCTGCTGGTGCGTTCTCTCCCTCCCTTTCTCTCTCTCCCTTTCTGTCAAATAAATAAAATCTTAAAAAAAATAAAATAAAAACCAAAGCCAACTAGCTGTGGAATCTAAGAGAGAACAGATAACCAACAGAGGGGCAATCTGGAGCTGTTTTTCTATCTCTTTCTTCCAAAAATGAAATACCTACGATGTGCACCACACTGATAGCTCCTTGGATTTACGGCTGAGCAAAACAGATATGGTCCCTGATGTCGTGAAATTTGTCCGTCAACAGCCATATACAAATAGTAAGGACCTCATGTCAGCAACTTGGTGGGATCTAGAACAATTCTGTGAAAGAATGACTAGTTAGAGAAAGGGAGAAATACAGAAAATGACTAATGAAGAGTAGTGAAGAGTACTTACTGGGTTTGATGTACGTTCATTTGCAACGACATAGTTCATGTGGGTCATGCCCCCTTAATTCAGTGCAATCACCTCCTGAGGAAGAATCACTTCTTCAGCTTACGATGACCAGCAGTAAGTACAAGAAGCTGGGAGATATAAAGATGGTTTCCTGTTGTTTTGTTTTGTTTTGAGCAGTGACCCTATGCTGGAAACTGCTCTAGGTACTTTATGGATTCGTCAACGGATCCACACAACTGTCCTTTTATTGGCACAAAGACTAAGGGTCATAGAGTCTAAAAACTGATGTCCTGTATGTGCAAGGAGAACCCAGAACTTTCTAGTTATAAGTCGATGCCCTTTCTACGACAAGAATAAAAATGATGCTGTTCTCAAGACTGCTTATTCTTTTGGGAGAAAAGATGATTTTTTATTTTCAAATACAATCCATAATTAGAATTTGGGGGTTGTAAGCTTGTGGGTTTGCAGGGAACACAGTCGCACATAGTTTCAGAACTGTCTATATGTGCTATTTTCTTTGATTTCGGACTGCAAGGCTAGAACCACGGTCTTGCAAAGCCACCATTAAAATGTGTTTTGATTGTATCTGTCAATATATTAGAATCTTTTAAAAGAATTTATTTGACATAGGAAGTATTCATTCAATTTGTACATTTTTCAGTTTTCATCTTTCATGCTTTTCCCTTTGCCTTTTTATGTTTTGTTGTTATCTTTTTAATTCCAGTAAAGTTAACGTACAGTGGCATATTAGTTCCAGATGTGCAGTATAGTGATTGGACAAGTCTGTGCATTATTCAGCAATTATCACAACAGGTGTCCTCTTAATCCCTTTTATTTTGGCCTTTCCCCTACCCAGCTGCCCTCTGGCAACCACCTCTTCAGGTTATCTATTGAAGAGTCTGGTCTTTTTGTCTTTTGGGGAGGGGGCATCTATTTCTCTCTTGGTTCATTTGCTTTGTTTCTTAAATTCCACATATGAGTGGAATCACATGGTATTTGTCTTTCTCTGACTAACTGATTTCGCTTAAAAATGAGCAAAAGACGTGAGCAGACATTTCTCCACGAAGACAGACAGATGGCCAACAGACTCGTGAAAAGATACTCAACATCACTGGGGATGGTGGGGGATGCAAATGCAGATCATAATATCTTCTGACTGATGCAAGAATGGCTAAAGCCAGAAATACAAGACACAAGTGTTGTGCTTCAAAAGTTATTTTGACGAGGTCTGAAGTGGTGAGGTTTGGAGTCGACAGCCAAGAAAGAATTCTTGAGACATCTTCGGTGCAAAAATGTGGTTTTATTACAGCCCAGGAACAGGACCTGTGGGCAGGAATGGCCCTGAGATTATGAAGATCACTTGATTATAAACTGTGGCATTGGGGGAGGTACAAACAAGGAAGAATCCGGAAGGATTTTCATATGCTAAAGAAGACTCACAGGAGGCTGGCTATTGTCAGGCCAAAGTTGTGTTTCCCTCTAGCAAGGCACAGTTCAAGAAGACCGCGGGGAGCTTCCTGGAGGAAGGTGACATTCTACCTGTCTCCAGGACTTGTCAGTGGGCTGCAGGTTGTAAGGAGATTGGATTTTTTCTACATTTCCTTTTTGCCTTTGTTCCCCACTTCAGTGGCAAGGGTGTGCAGAGAAAGCAACCCTGTGCACTGTTGGCGGGAATGGAAATCCGTGGGGC
Source organism: Mustela nivalis (assembly GCF_964662115.1). Lineage (NCBI taxonomy): Eukaryota > Metazoa > Chordata > Mammalia > Carnivora > Mustelidae > Mustela > Mustela nivalis. Next base: position 37,764,078 of record NC_139039.1, read on the forward strand.
CACTGCGGAGGTTCCTCAAAAAGTTAGAACCATGAGATCCAGTAATCCCACTGTTGGGTATTTATGCTGTGTTATTGGAAATGGCTTCTTAAATAAGGTGTAATAAAGACCATAATGATGCTTTAAACGAAATAATGAATTTTAGGCTTATATTCAGAAAAACACATGGCCTTTATCTTTTGAACCATTTGGCTCAAGGATCACAATTAGGATGAGTGTGTGTGTGTGTGTGTGTGTGTGTGTGTGTGTGTGTCTATGTCTATATATATATATAGAGAGAGAGAGATTGATTTTTTTTTTCCCTTCATGGCCTGTTCTCTGTTTTGTGTTAATCCAGAAGAGTTACTCTCAAAGAAATGCTAACAACATCCGTTTGAACACCATCAACCTCTCTGTGGCTGCAGACGGGGGCAATGATACTCACGTTGAAAACAAGATCACTAGTTACAGAAATACTTACTTAGCACGGAGCAGAATGAGATTACTCCAGAAATAGATGACTTGAAATCCTCCGAGCCGTAGACCTCCACCCACTTTTACAGTAAATCAACTTGCCTCCCTTTAAAAAAAATCTCTCTAAAAATTGTGAGAACCTAACTCGCATTCAGAACAGAGCCCAAACTAAGATCCATTCTTTACCACATGTTGAAAATCAGACTAACTGTGGCGTGCCAGGAGTGGAATGTTACCAACACCAGAAAGGCCCCTCCCTAACCTCTGCCCCCTTCCCAGCCATAACCACTCTACTGAACTTCTTAGTAATAACTACCTCATTCATTACAGTGACAAATCTACAACATCTGAGATTGTGTAAATTAAATCAGTACTTTGCCTTAAATGTTTCAATGTGTACAAAAGAAATCATACCGTCTGCATGGTCTTGTATCTGGGATTTGGCTTAATATTTGTAACATCACCCCTGTGTTTGTGAACAGGAATAGTTGATTATATTTTATCACTACGTCATAGGAACACAACTGTATGAATTTGTCGCCATAGACGTATGAGCCGTCCCAAGTCACCATCCTAGAGTCAGACATGTAACAGCTTGAGTAGCTGACGCGCACTACGTAGCCTCTCCGTGATCCCTCCGTGGTGATGCTTGTATTAACTGAGCCTGCTCCCCTTGTGATGTTCTTTGGTGCCGTGTGTCCTCTCACTTCCTTTCGCTTCTCTCCTTCCTATAATCATCCTCTCTTCTTGCTCTCCTGGGATTGTCTTCTGGGGTTCCTTCGGCCCACAGATATCGGCTCACTCCCCGGGAGACTTGGTCTCCGCATCCTCCGAGGCGCCCAGCGGGTTTGAACACACTCACATGTGTTCAAGGAATAAACCTGGAGCCAGTAGCTTCCCACTCACTTCCCGTTCCCCCCTTGCCGCGGGCTGGACTCGGCGAGGCCAGCTGTAGATACCGCACGCCAGACGCTACTTCTCTTCCTTCTGTATCCTCACGCTGCCGACATTTCTCATTGTTCTAAGGTTCTTGTCAACATTCAAATCAACCTGACTCTTACTTCCCTTTCAGTTGCTGGAAGTCTTTCCTGAAGTTGCTCGTCTGACACACACCCTGTGCTTATGTAGGGAGTGAGGAAGGAGATGGAGTGAAGAAAGAGTAGAGTTTGAGTCTGTCCAGAAGAGTGATTGCTTTCTTCTTCTTCTTCTTCTTTTCTTTCTTTTTTTTTTTTTAGATTTTTTTCTCTTCTTTTCTTTTTTTAAAGATTGATTTATTTTGAGAGAGAAAGAGTGCACGTGTGTGTGTGAGCAGGGGAGGGGCAGAGGGAGAAGGAGAGAGACAGAGAAGCGGACCCGGTGCCCAGCAAGGAGCTCCCCCGGGGCTCAGTCCCACAGCCCATGAGATCGTGACCTGAGCAGAAACCAGGAGTCAGGGCTCCCGGGTCTGAGCCCCCGGTGTCCCTCGCATGAACCCGGTTGTTACTTTATTGCCATCCTGTGTTTTACCACCGATTCCTTCGTTGTGGGAAACATTTTGTAACGCGGCTCCTTGGAAGTCTGCCCATTTGCAGTCCGTCGCCAAGGGCACTGCCGTGTTTCAGGAGGCAGTTTGGGGGTTGGGCTGCTCCTGCGTTGGCGAGGCGCCCAGCGGGTTGGAACCCCTGCAGGGGATTCGCCCACTCGCACGTTACCTGGTGCAGCAGAACGCATGCGTCTTGTTCTTGATCCCAGGCCGTTTTCGAGAAGTTTGTCTTACCTGTGCTGCCTACTCCTGACCTGTGCGCGTCCGGACTCCCGGTAGGCTGAAGATGTGCTTGCTCTGTGCTATTTTCTCAAGCTCCCTCATTTATTCATTTCCTTGTCTTCTTCTTGGATAGCATCCCGATATGTCTTTTATTTATTTAACTTGGTTTAGATCCCGAAACCCAAGTGACTACATTTCCTGTTCCATTTGGGTCTCCTTCAGCAGATGCCACGCCCTCAGTAGAGTGTTGTTAGGTATCCTGTGACTGATTAACTTGGGGGAGACGCCACAAAACTTCAAGATTCCTCCTTCCCTCCCTTTCTCCTTCTCTCCCTTCTTTCCTCTCTGTCTCTCTCTCTCCCCCCACGAAGGAAGCTTTAGCTCTCCAGTGGGTGTAGACTTAAGGACCATGCTAATGCAATGCAGAACACTCTAATCTAAATAACTTTATTCTTCGTGTGTATTACTATTTTCTCAGTGTTGAGGCACAAAGTGGAAGACAAATGCTCTTTGCTATAGAATCTTGAGTTACTGCAGAGATTGCCATCGGCGTTGACACCGAAGAATCTGAGACCAGAGTGTTTTATTGGTCAGTTTCCTCATCTGTAAAATGAAGGTTGAATCTGCCTCAAGGATTCTTTGGAGGATTAGATTTAATGCATTTTGAGGGCTTAGCTAAGTGCCTGGAACACTATGATAGGAAGTCAATAAACATTAGTTTCCTCTACCAGATACAGTTAGAAAAATGTGACTCTCTTTTTCCACGGTCATACTTCATATTTCGGATTTACTATTTTAAACTTGAGTCATCTTTCTCCCTACTAGACTTTAAACATTTCTCCACATCCTACCCAACGTCCTACCCAACATGTTAATATAAACTCATACAGAACTGCGTGATATATAGATAATACATACAGAATGGGTCACATTTCATAAACACATATACATATAGGTCAATATATATATAAAGAGAAGAGTAATCAATCAGCTTCACCAACATATACCCCTGGAAAATAAGGACTTTATATATGTTGACTCCACATAAGAGTCAAATCTGTAAACTCCCCGTGTGCTACGTCCTACGCCAGGCGCTGAAGCAAGAGGATGATCAGGAACCAGCCCACCCCTCCCCCCCTGCCCCTTGATGCATTTATTATGCTCCCAAGGAGGACATCCATAGTTTCCATTTTTGAGCCCCAGAATAGATGTGTCTCCAGGAGGTTGTGCAGGCACAGAGGACACCACATCCCGAGTGTGTGGGACCTGCGTTGCGATCATCACATAGATGCGAAATGTCTGCCCACTTTTGGGTGCATCCTTCACTTCTGTGTTTTCTCCCCAGGTGCAAGCCTGAGGGCACTTGAAGGATACATGCACAAGGCCAAGGGACTCCTGCACGTTTCTGGAGATGCAGGAGTAAAGGAGATCCACCGCTCCTTTAACCATTCAGTGATTTTTCTAGCATTCCTTTTAGGGAGCAGTGCCTCCTTCCGATCCTCCCGCCAAGCCTCCGACCCTAAACGTATTTCTTGCATAGCTCTCTCCAGGAGCTTTGTGCGGCAAAGAGTTTTGTATTTTTGCCCTGCGCCCTCTGCACTTTCCGCCTTGCATTTCCCTGGAGTGTGGTGCTGTCCTCACTCAGGCACACGTTCCCTCTCTCCTCTGTCTTCAGAGCTGCCTGCCAGCAGCTGCCACCTCTTCCCAAGGCACCTGTCCTTCCTTCAGCCCCTCAGTGCTCCCACTGTGTGCAGAGGAAGTTGGCTCTGTGGTTATAAATAGAGGAAGGACAGTACGGAGCCACGGCAGGTTATAACTCCGTTAAGTACAGTGCGGCCCGGAAAGGTTATGCATAAATTGAAAAGCACTTAATATTTCCCTCCAAAATATTATCATCACCAGCGTTTACGAAGGACTTTTTCTGTAGCACCAACCCAGCAGCTGTATAAATAGATTTACTCTGTCGAGTAATAGAAAATAATTTTGAGATGTCTTGCTTTGGGTTTCAAAGAAGGGCTGGCATTCAAGGTCATGGTGAAGTTGAGTTTGGAGAAAGAGTGTGTCCCTGAGTAGCCCAGACTGGAGGTCGAGTAAAGGTCAGAAACATCAGATACTCTGGAAGATTCTTTTAAATAGAAAAAAAAAAAAAAGCCATAAAAGATTGAATCAAGGGCCACCTGCATGGTTCATTCATTTAAGCCTCTGCCTTGAGCTCAGGTCATGATCCCAGAGTCCTGAGATCGAGCCCCGCATCGGGCTCCCTGTTCAGTGGGGAAACTGTTTCTCCTTCTCCCCCTCATACCCCTGCTCATGCTCTTTCTCTGTCAAATAAATAATATATAAAAGCTTAAAAAAAAAAAAAAAGATTGAGTCAATGCTAATAGACAAGCTACGTGATGTATCGGGTGGCTGAGATGCTGTCAGCCAGGGAACGCTCTTGAAGCAGGAGAGAGAGAAGAAGCTGAGGTTTTCTCTCTTTCTTTCTTCCTTGCCTTATTTTCTTTCTTTTCTTCCTTTTCCAACTTTCTTCCCTCGCTGTCTCATTGTAAGTGGTGCACTGCTATTTGGTGTCCTCCGGCTTCTGTGGCTCCGGTCTTTGAGTCACAGAACAGGCCTGGGAAAAGGGGTGTCCCTGTGTTGGAAAACTGTGAACTCACTTCTGCAAACCTTGATTACCCATCAGAGCTCCTGCTGCCGCCGTGACTCGCCCCAAGTCCGTGTTTTCACCAGCACGCCCAGCTTTGTTCCAAGAAGCTACTCCAAGCCACTTCTCCTTACCTGCTGGTAATTGAATGCAACCCTGTGTTCACTTTTCAGAGTGGTGCGAAGTTGGGGGGCTGGGCGCCGGGGCCACGGGTGGGAGGGAATGTGCCCTGAGGAGCAGGAAGGCAGGGACAGCCAGCAGAGAGGTGACAGGGGACGCAAGGTCAGAACAGGGCAGGTCACCTGCATGTTTGGCCTACCCCCAAAGACGTCACCTGCCTGAGACATTCCACAAAATGACATCCCACAGTTTGGGGGGTCGTTTTGCACAGAACGTCCAGTTTTGTTTTGTTTTGGTCTTGAGATGGCACATGGACCCGATCGTCGTTTCCAGACTCGGGTCTGAGTAGAGCCTCTGCGGCCGATGACTGGGGACCGTGTGTGTGGAACAGAGGCGCGCGCCCTTTGATCTTTACCCGTCGCTCACACATCAGTGCCCGTATCCTACCCACGCGCTGCTGTTGTGCACACGTACAAAACCAAGGTGGGGTTTTTTTTTTCCTTGCAAAAATGAAAACAAGCAGAATGAGCATAGAATTTGAAGTTCTCCCATCCCACTGTAGCTTCACAGAAACTGCCAGCGGACAGAAGAAATTTTATTTTTCCCAGGCTTAGGTCATGGGTGCCAAAATTTGATTGGCATCAATTAAGCTGGATACAGCAATGGTACTGATAAGTTCAAATAAAATTTCTCAGCAGGTTCTCCCCCGAGCAAGGCCTGAGTCTTTGCACGCTGGGTTACTCAGACCGCTGTACTCATGCTTGGCAATGGAGTCCTCCTCTGTGCCCGGGTTTGGAAGGGTAAGGACACGAAATTCTACTTCCGTCATTCGTTTTAATGTCTCTCAGCCAAAATATAGATTGGCTATGAGGTCTTAGGACCTGCAGGTTTACCTTTCCGTGATAGTCTCTTCTCTTTGAAACCTAAGAATATTCCTCAACAGAGAAGATAGGATTTGGATAAAATAGGAAGCAGTGCTCTCTCTACAGATATCAGCTAGAAAGGGCTTTCAAGAAAACACATTTGAACACTAAAAGATACTTGGTGGGAGGTCCCATGGTTGGTCAGTCAGGGAAGCATCTGCCTGCTGCTTGGGGGGTGGGCTCAGGGTCCCGGGCTGGAGCCCCTCTTTGGGCTCCCTGCTCAGCGGGGAGTCTGCTTCTCCGTCTCCCTCTGCTGCTCCCCCTTCTCATACTCTCTGTTTCTCTCAAATAATCTTAGAAAAGTTACTTGGTGGAGAGTTAATAAATGAACAATAAGGGCATCTTAACAAAGAGGAAGCTGACTCTTCTCAGGCTGGGTCACTTGTGTTTTATTTACACTTTGACCTCATTTCTTTCCTCCTCGAGGATCTGCCTCTAAGTAATCATTGACTCAAGAGGTGGCCCGGGCGCACCTGTTACTTGTCCTGCTGCAATGTGGATGGCCTGGCCCGTCCTGTCCCCTACTCTCCGGGGGCTCCTGCCATGAGTAAGGAAGGGACCGAGGGAATGAATGAATGACAAACAGACGTGTCGACTTCACGGAGCTGCCGTAACGAAGTACTACAGACGGGGTCACCTAACACAGAAACGTGGTCTCTTACAGTCTGGAGGCTGCAGGTGTGAGACCGCGGCATGGGCAGGCCTCCCCGCAGCGGGTGACTCTAGGAGAGCAGCTTTCCTCACCTGCTCTCGGCTTCTGCTCACGGCCAGTCATCCTGATTCCCTTGGCTCGTGGGGACATCCCTCCAATGTCCACCTCCTTCCTATGGCTTTTCCCCTAAGTGTGCGTCTCTGTCCTCTTTTCCGTTTTCTCCGAAGAACCCTGGATTCAGTCGCACTTGAATCCTGCATAACCTCATAGGAACCGCATCTGCACTGACCCTGTTTGCATATGAGATCACACGGGAAGTCCCGGGCTGGGGACTTCCATGTGTTTTGGGGGAGACGGATTTCCCCTGCAGCCTGCACATAAGCACACACACACGTGCCTACACACAGGAAGGCACGCTAAATACAGGACTCCTCGTACAGGACCAGAAGCAGAGGGGGTGGGGCTCGAGAAGCTCCTCCTCCCGGAGGGGACCAGGAGCCCTGGCAGGTCGGACTGGGGCTGGGAATGGCCAGGAAGCTGTGCGAGGTGCGCAGTCCCCATGGGAATCCGGGGCTCTGCTCTCAGTACATTCTGCAGGCCCTTTGTTGGTGCCTGATTTCTGTTGTCGTTTTCAAAGAAAAATCACTTTATCTTTGTCAAGTTTTTATGACTTGGAGTAATAATTTTTGAAGTATTATCCTTCTCTTCATGTTTTTATTAAAATTCCGGAAGGATCCTTCTGAAATCTGGAGGAATGCCAAATATGAGGGAAATAACAAATTTCTCGTTAAGGTATTTAACACGAACACCTCCTGCGGTTGGCATGTTCAGAAGCAGGACGAAAGAGCAAACTGTGTCTAGATTATGTTCTGTTTGTCCCCAGTGCCTTGGTGATTTCTCGCTCGGTCCTCTCTTTGGCAATTCCAGCCTTCAGCGCCCCACTTCCTCGGACGCCTTCCGATCCTAATCACGGATATCCCTGCATTGCCATTTCTTTCTTCCCGTTCACACTCAACAATGAGTATTTGGGGCTTTTCTTTCCCTATTTCATAGAATTGCTACCTACTCTGTCTTTCCTAATTTATCCATTTTCACAGGCTATTTTCCTCAAAATTATATAAAAAAAAGATATATTCAAAATGGAGAATAGGTAATCAACAAGACAACGTATGCCACCATTTTTGCATATTTTAACTCCACTGATTGTGATTCAACAAATTAATTCTTTACATGATAAGAATAGGAGCAAAGATACCAAGTGATGTGAATGTGGATAAAGTAAACTTTCTTTTCAAACCTGTATTTTAATGCAGTTTGAGAAGTTTTACTGCCTTGAAATCTTTTTAAACCATAGCCTAGGTAAATCACCAGTATTCTTTAGTAGATGGGAATCATGTTTTTGATAAAATTTGGACAAGCTTGTCTTCAAATGATAGTAGTAATGTTTTAAAATAACATATGCTATAAACTGGTCTCAGTGAGCTGACTTGTGAATCTTAGAATAGAAAAGTTACTCATATTTCACTTTGGAGAGTCTTAAATTTCACTGGGCATCATGGGCATGAATGTAGCTACTAACCTGTGTATTTGTGCTTACAAAAGGTATTAGAATAGAAGAAATGACATTTCTTCATTATGTTTGTTCAATTTGCAATGAAGTCTTTATTTAGCCGAGAATCTTTTTTTTTTTTTAAAAAGATTTTATTTATTTATTTGACAGAGAGAAATCACAAGTAGGCAGAGAGGCAGGCAGAGAGAGAGAGAGAGGGAAGCAGGCTCCCCGCTGAGCAGAGAGCCCGATGCGGGACTCGATCCCAGGACTCTGAGATCATGACCTGAGCCGAAGGCAGCGGCTTAACCCACTGAGCCACCCAGGCGCCCCTCGAGAATCTTATTAGAGTTGGTCTCTTCCCATTTTTGTCACCGACAAGAAAACTGGTCCTAGAGACATGCTGTGGTTCCCCTCCTGGACTCCGTTCTCTGATGTCCTCTGCTGACCCTCACTCTCTGTTCTCAGAATCTCCATTTGGAAGCCTCGACGGACAGCGCAGGACCCAGCAATGACCTTCACTTTACTTTCTGCCCCCACGGGCTCTGGTCTTTGCCGCTCTTCTGTTTTGTCTGTAGATGCTTAGGGGGTTGGCACACTCACCTGCAGGGGGTGAACAGGACCAAGCGGGTCTTTTTAACACCGAAGTAATTGTTAGCAATGCGGTCAGTGTTTGCGACCTGACATTTGCGTTTCTAAGTGGTCCCCCTTCTACCTGGGATGAGACGGGCTGTAAACATGCATAAAACTTGTACGAGCCAGAGATGCCAGTGGGTCCACCTTAGCTCAGTAAACACAGTCTTCGTGAAATAGCGAACTCTATTTATATTAATGTTTAACAGCATATTCACTGATCTTGGAAGGTATTTGTAGCAGGTAATAACACCCTAACAAATTAACAGCTCTCCTTAGGGTAATAATGAGTAGACAACACACACACACACACACACACACACACACACACACACTCCCTCTCTCTCTCTCTCTCAAGAGTTTTTGGTTAACAATTATTTGTCAAAGTAACTATAAACTCTTATTATCCATAATATCTTTGCACATCAAATGAAGGTATATAATTATTACTACCCTGAGCCAAGAAATATTGTTGCCCTTAAAAAAAATCTATAATCTTCTTATGGTACCAGACCAGTTTCTTCCTTAAAATGGGTGGTTCAGCATGACTCCATAAACAAATGTATTAACCTCAGGACTAAAATATTTGATATTGATCTTTTTCTTTTGGCCTTTATTCTGACACAGCTTTGGTCTTCAGATCAGAGTCGTGTGTTGAGCCTTAACTAGACCCAAATCAATTTTTATTAAGAATCCACTGTCTGTCACATTTTCTTCTATCTAATTGATAGCATAGGCCCGTGTTATATGAAAAATGTATTCTTCAAGCATGTTCTCAGTAGCAAAGAATGAGTTAGTGGCAGGAATTGGGCCAAATCACTGTGTAGTCTTGAATAAGGATTCACAATTCTATGAAAAAAAGGTTCCAGATGTACCTGAAAGGCACATACATTCTTCAGCAGTGTTTGTGGGCCTGCCTGTGCTATCTTATTCTCAAAATCTGTCTTTTGCTTTTGGTCAAAGGTAATTCCAAAAGCAATACAGTGCTCAGTGGGTGTAAGTACATGAAATATTTAATTAATCTATGAAAAGTTATTTTTTTTTCTCTTCTAATAATAAAATTGAAGCAAATTGTAGGATGGCCGTTAGTACAATGACCAGATCCAGGTGAAAAAGAAGGGACTTCTTCATACTGCCACATATACATGCAAGCCAACGTTTTGCACAGCTCGGACTTTATCCAGCGCTACATTGCAACTACATCTCAATAGAAAAGTATGTTACCTGGTTATATACTGAGGCATCTAAGCTCAGTTTTATTTGCACTGGGAAATGAAACTTGAGCTCACCTTTCTGTGGTCGGGTCCATTCCAGAATGCCACGTAGCTGGCATCATCCATTCTTACTTCCTTCACTTAGCAAGACACATCTAAGATCCTTCCTTGTCTTTCTGTGCTGCGATCCCTCACTTCTTGTTGGAGCTGAATGGTATTCCCCTGTAGAGAAACACATTGGTTCTTGACCTGTTCACCTATTATTAAAGGACATCTTGGTTGCTTACAAGTTTGGACAATCATGAATAAGGCACCTATAAATACTTTGTTGAGATTTTATGTGAACATAAGTTTTTTAACTGACTTGGGTAAATACGTAGGAATGATTTGCTGGATTATATAGTCTGATTTTGTTTCACTTTGTAAGGAACTGCCAAAGGGTCTTCCAGGGTAACCGCGTGATTTGCGTTCCCAGCATCAGAGAGGTAGATGCCTATGGCCGCTCATCCTCACCAGCATTTGGTGTTCTGACTTTTCTGGAGTTTCACCATGCTACTAGATAGCTAGCAGCTTCTCACTCCCTAATGACACAGGAGGCGGAGCGTCTTCTCATCAGCTTATTTGCTGTCTGGGTACCTTCTTTGTGAGGGGTCATGAAGGTCTTCTGCCCACTTTTTGTTAAATACTGTTATGCCCTGACAAAACATTTTCTGGGAGATGAACCATGAACTTTTAGAACAGAGAGGTGAGGTTGCCAAGACAGTTCATGGGACATCATCTGTGGCTATCTGATGGACCCTTCACTGGCACTGTGGCTGGTCTTACCACAGAGAGGACACAAGAGGACTTCTACTGTGCATTTAAAACTGACAGTTGTAAAAAGTGCTGCTGAGAAAAGTGTATTAGGTGTATTAGAATTGTCCCCTTCCAGATAAAGCCACGCTCTTTGATGCATCAGGTGTGGCCTCTTACAATCCTCCCTTGACTGCCTCTCCAGGCTCCTCTCTAAGCACCTCCTCCCCCACAGCCTCTGTGTCCCTGTGCGGAGCTGCCGCAGGTCCCTGCAGGCTCCTAGCATCCACTCCCACCGTCGGTCCGCCCCAAGCCTGCGACCTGGCTGCTGCCAGTCCTCAGCCAGCTCTGGAGCTTCTTCCTTGGGAAATCTTCCTTAACCCATCTTGTGATATGTTATGGTCATGCCAGCCATTCATGTGTATTAAATTATTTGCTACAACACTATAAAAGAGGGGATAATGTGTTGTTGTTGTTGTTTCCAATTCCATCTTAGAGGAGACGGAAGCCCAGGGAATCGAATCCGTAGTCCCAGCATCCTTCAGCCGGTGAGTGACAGAGTCAGGGTTCCTCCCACAGGAGTCCTGCACCAGACGCTCTGTTCTCTGCAATGTCACGCCCCATCTGAAGTGGGGTTTCTCATGTTTGCTTCTTGGTTACATCCACACCAGTGAGTGCATGCGTCAAATAGGCATTGTTCCCACTTGATTTGAAGCATTATTTGTTTCCTGCCATTATCTGCGATCTCCTTTAAGAGAAGAATTATGAGCAGAGTTATGCGTGTCATATCCTCACCTCCTCACAACACAGAACATCTAGTTCGCAGAACAGAGAGCAGTGTTTAAAATGTGATTGATGACTATATAATCTAAAATTATTAAAAGGAATTATTAGTTTGCAATACAAAAAAATAAAATTAAAAGTTCCATCCAGTCAGAGTTTGGACTGGTTGGCAGCGCACATTTTATTCCTTAGAAACAAAGCTAGAGAACAGGAAGGCACGGCCCAGTGCTCGTGGAGATCCGGCACCCGGGGATGATTGTGGGAAGAAAGGTTTGGAAGTTTGAGGCAAAAGCAATCCGCATTAGTTTACTGTTGCTATGTAACAACTGATGACTAACAGAGCCTTTTAAATTACCCACAGTCTCCACGGGTCAGGCGTCTGGGCACAGCTTAGCTGGGTCTTCTGCTCAGAGCTTAGCTGGGTCTTCTGCTCAGAGCTTAGCTGGGTCTTCTGCTCAGAGCTTAGCTGGGTCTTCTGCTCAGAGCTTAGCTGGGTCTTCTGCTCAGAGCTTAGCTGGGTCTTCTCCTCAGAGCTTAGCTGGGTCTTCTGCTCAGAGTCTCCCAAGGCATCAGCCAAGGTGTTAGCTGGGCTGTGGTCTCATGTGCGGCTCAGCTAAAGATCAACTTTTATTGGCAGAATTAAATTCCTTTCAGTCATAGGGCTTCATGGTTTTTGTTGGCCATCTGCCCTCAAGTCTTGCCAACTGGGAGTCCCAGCAGAGGCGGCCCACTCCGCCGGGCTCCACCAAAGCTTAGCACGGGTGCCTGACGGCGGGAGGGCCGCAGTCTTAGTGTGCAGTTAAAGTACACACCCACATCCCCTGGGTTGTGATCTGTAGATTCAGTGCAAGTCACAAGTCGAGCTCATGCCCATAGTAAAAGGAAAGGTGCAGATCCTACGTGGTGGGGCCAAGAAGGGCCTGAATTGTCTGTTCACTATATAATTATTGAGAATAATTTTCAAGACAATTGCCTCAACATTTTCTCTCTTGTTGTCGGGGTAGATGATGCTTCTGCTTAATGTTTTTCTAGCAAATGAAAGTTTTGAGCATCATTTTGGAGAATGATAAAACATTTTTGTTGGAGATGACTGCCACATACACACAGATATGTATAAGCAAACACCAAATACACACACACACACACACAAGGAATTTTTCCTTATAAATTCAATTTTTTGGAGTATTTTTCTAGGATTCCTGCAGCTACATTCTTGTTCTTCTAAACATGAGGGCTCCCGGAGTAGAAAAGAATTTAGAGCGTTAGGTAATTATTTGAGGCATGTAAATTCTATGTGAAGTATTTGTATTATTTAATCATAGGGATAAATGATCTGGGATACCTTTGCAGAAAGGAAGTTGCAGAGAGAAAATATGTAAACATAATATATCCTTGCTTATATAGAAGAGACATGCTATTGATGATTTCTTAGGTCCAATTTTATTTATTTATTTATTTTCTCCAGCTTCATTGAGGTATACTTGACAAGTGAAAGCTATATTTACTTAAGGGGTGCGATGTGATATTTTGGTATATGCCTGCATTGCAAAATGTTTAGCACAATCAAGTTACTACCAAATCCGTCCCATTACATAGTCACTTATTTTTACTTATTTACTTTGTGGTGGGATCAAGTCTCTTAGCAAATCTCGAGTACACAACACGGCATCATCGACTACGGCATCATCCTTCCTGCCATGGACATTTCTACTGGTTGGCCAAGGCCTTCCCTTTTCCCCAACCTGGGTCCCAGGAGAGCACCTTCCACCCTCTACTTCTTTAGGCAGAGTATTTTGGTTTCCACTTGCCGGGGGATGAGGTTATGCAGTGAGAGTCTCTGTGTGTCTGCTGTGTTGCATTTACTCTAATGTTGTCCAGGGTCATCCAAGCTGTCACAAAAGGCAAAGTCCCATTTTGGTGCTGGGACACTGAGAGGGCCTTAGGGACCAACGCTTTCCATCCCAGTGTGATTATGTAGCTCTTTGGTTTCTATTTTTAGGGGATAAAAGGAGCCATTTTGCTGTGGTTTGCATGTGTTACAGAGTAGTAATCAAAAGTATCAAATCTGCAGATACATTGTGTTCAATTTCTGCCTTTGCCCTGGTTTTTTTTTTTTTTTTTTTTTTTTTTTTTTGCGTGAATTTGGACAAGTCACCTAACATCTGCTTTATGTAAAATTGGGACAGTAATATTCCCCACAGGATTATGGTGAAGACTGAATGAGTTTCCACTTATAAAGTGTTATAAAGTACAGTACTTAATGTATTTTAAGCACTATACAAATACTAATTTGTGGGTTGTATTAAGAAAACGCCTTCAACAAGGTACTGAAATCCTCAGGGCCTCCTAGTTTTCATTTTATTTTCTTTCTACTTAGATCATCCCAACATTAGACTCTGATTTTATAGATAAATGGAAAGAAAGGTATACTTAGCCTTGCTATCTCTACCTTGCATAAGTTAATTAATTTTTTGTAAGTACATTGAGGACAGGAAATCTTTTTCGGTAATTAAAGCAGTTAAATCAAGCATAGTTATTTTTATAGCCTCTGAACAGGAATTGATTTAATTACCAAAAAGTCCTTTTTAAAAGAAAATCAGGATTTTTACCTTATTTTTGCTTTAATTTGGAAAATACCCATCTTATTATGCATTGTTAAAATAGTTCCTTACGTGATCTTCCTCGAGGCTAAAATGACAAAAATAAAGGCATCTCCAACTTAATTAGAAAAGGAAATATATGAAAATTGCCTTCCATTGTGTTTCCCGTGGCCTCAGCACCTCGCAGAGACGGTGTTGAAAGCGAAGTCCGGGCACTGCTGGCTGTGACCCTCTGTGTGAGTAACTGTTAGGGCTCCGTCTCCCGGACAGGCTTTAATGGAATGATAATTTCCTCTTCTGCAGTTTGGTCTTAAATGCAGGGTCCTGAACTCGAAGTGTCATTAGTAACAACAGGCAGGTGAGACTTGCACTCACGCCGTTTCATTACCCGGTGGAGGTGTCAGGATCAATACCCCTGCGGTTCTCCGGATCAGGGGATCCCGCTTTTCTCCCACAAGTGACCTGTTCCCTGCATCTCTCACTTTGTGTCTCCTTTTTCTTCATCTCACAGAGTCTGAGCTGCCGGCGCCCGGGCTCTGTTTACTTCACGAGGTTTAGATCACTCCGTTGTATTTGTACTGATAGCGTCCTGGAAGGAATAACTGACTCTGTGTTGGTGAGCTTTCATCAGCCTTGCTTCGAGTTAGATTTTAATAGTGAACAAATGTAAAAACGTAAGATCATAATCATTTTTAAGAATCTAAATCATTATGAAAGAAGAAAACTCTGAAAATCTAAGATAGGATGTAATTATACCATGATGGTTGATATTTTTTTTTTATGATTTCTGGAAATAAAAGTGAAAGGGGGCTGTATGCACCTGTAACACACCCAGCATGATTATAACAGATGACTGTTCTTTTTTAATGACAAGAAAAGATCTCTGTGTGTCCGTTGTTTGTGTGCAAATGTGTGTATGAGAAAGAAATACAATTTTAATACTTATATGTCATTATTATTTCTCACCCAAATCTGGATTGCTACAAACAAATAATGGCTATTTCATATGAAGGAATTTATAAGCAGATCTTCTAATGTCTAATGGCAGCAAGACAAATTCTGTGACCATAAAAACAAATAAACAAACAAAAACCAAAGACAAACAAACAAAACAAAACTTGGGAAAAAAGTTCCTGCCAGGCAGAAACTCAATTTCTTACTGTCTGGTCAGGGAGGAATGTCACTGTGATGAGGATTTGGACATCTGTATCTGTATTTTGCCACATTCCAGACTTCATTTTTTCTTTTATGACCAGCAGAAGTGTGAATCTATGTACGTGTGTAAAGGCATCCACCCCTCCAGCAACTGCAGAAATTAAGCCATCGAACGTCTCGGGATTGGGACTGAGTCTTATGTTTTAAACTGTTAATTATCACATTGATTTTCATCCGCTTAATTAATCTGGGCTGCGCTGTAGCATAGAAGGTCAATCCTGGAAGTATAAAACAAGATAAATTTTCCAGTTTAACCATCCAAAGAGAAGAGAGGCAGGAGAAATCTTATAAGAATATTAAATTCTATTAACTGACTATTGATGTTAGGATTAGGAATTGAACCAGGGTTTCAGTCCAGCCAGGGAACACGTCTCCAGTATTGTGCTCATCTTCCCTAATGTCCTGAGTGCGACAGTCCATGCATCAGGCTCCATAGACAGGACAGCTCTTTCATTTGGGGCAAACTCACATGAGAAATTAAAATGAGGGCAGACTGAAAAGCTCGGTTGGAAAAAATATCGACTGGAATAAATCGAGTTCATTTCTAAATCGTGGTGGCTTCTCAGTTTATAGGAGAATGTCCACGCAGACTTCAGTGTGGCCGCGTCCTGTTCCTCCACGGGCAGTTCAGGGGGCTGCAGGGATCATCTTCTCAGAGCGGTGTGGTCGGATCCCAGTGGGCAAGAGCTTTCCAGGAAGCGGTGTCGTCTATGGACCAGAAGAAATCAAAAGGAAAATGGCTCAGTCTGTGTCTAAAACCTATTTAGAAAAAAACCCATATGGACCATCTCTTTGTATAGAAATGAGTAGAAAAAGGAGAAAAAAGAACTCATGCAATCTGGGGATGCCTCGACCATCTGCCTAGCCCAGAGCTGCCGAGGGAAGGTGTGATGTCATCTTTCCCTCTAGTGCCCGTCACAGCCGCCGGTGCGTCGCTCACTCTCCGTGAGTGACTGAGTAAGTGCCAGGGAGTCGTTTGTGTGGTCGTGCTCCGAAGGCAGGACGTTGTGAGAAGGATTTCACAACTGGCTGAGAAACCCTTTATTCTCTTCTGCGCCTCTGCCAAATCAGCCCACGTGCAAAGAGAAAGGAAGGAAGCCCCACTCTTCCTCTTCTCTGGATTAATACATTTAATCATAGACTCTTCTGGAAGGAACATGTTCATTTTATTGTAAGTAATCACCATCTCCCTGTTTTTCTTTTTGCTCACCCAATATTACTTTTTTATAATGTCACAGAATTTAGGCAGAAAACCTAACAGGATAGAGGAAGCAAAAACAAAACAAAACAAAACAAAACACCCCCCTGTTTTTCTAATAGAAAGGTTTTCCCCATGGAAGTACGGAAAATAATGATACAAAAGCAGCAGTTCTTTCAAGTGACCTTCGCCACCGTCTGCCTCTTGGGGTGTCAGTGAGGAGTGAGGGTGTCTGCAAATCCTCCCAGCCTGCTTGACTTCATTTTCCAGTTTAATGGAAACACTTCATTCCTGGACTGATGCTAAGGCAACACTTGACAAGCAAGGAAGATGTAAGATGTAACCCAGTGACTTGAACTTGAGTGTGTACTAGGGCGACAGCTAGAAAGACGCACCCCTCGTAAACTGTAGGATGTTTAATGAGACACAAAACAAGACTAAACCTCAGAACACAGCTAAGTAAGTCATGATTCTTTGTTTGAATACACAGATCACTTCAGTTCCCTTTCTATTTATTCACAGTATTATAACATGCCCAGACAATATTTCTGACATTTTTCTTAAGCTATTAGAAGTGCTCACAAGCCACACGATGATATTATTGAAAAATTAAATGACAGAGCAGTTATCCATTATTACTATTTTCCATGATTATCTCCTGGAACTTTTTGAACCTTTCTCTCTCTTTCTCCATGACAACGAAATCAGCTTGTTTTCATATAAAAATGTATTAAATGTGTCCCTCGGCTCATTAATCATTTTTCTTTTTTTCGAATTAGTCTTCACCCATGCTTCTCTTGAAAATGCATCAACAACCTGATTTCAATATTCGTGAAAGAAAACCATCAGTGTTCCTAATTTTGTGGCATATATTCTCATGATCATAGTTTCTTGCCTTGGCATTTGATTGACTAGAAGTGTGTTATATTAAATAATAAGCATTTTAAATTTAAAGCAATTAATTGGCTTTATCTTTTCACGTAATGAACTTTAGAAAATAAGGCAGTGTTAATAGGAATAATGTATTTACTGGGAAAATATTTTTCTAACTAACTCAATTATTAGTTTTGCTATTATTGGGTGCCTGGCTAGCTCAGTTGGATAGAGCATCAAACTCTTAAGTATTATTTTTGCTATCATTTATTATACTGTTATGTTATTATATTATTAGACTATCATAATAAATTATTTTTCTATTAAAACTTACTAAAATATTATTTGGAAAACATCTTGTGCACGCTTGATACTGTCACCCGTTTGATGAAAGTTAAAAAAAAAAAAAAAACAGGTAAGATGGAGGTAGACCGTGGCTAGCTTCACATCAGACTACTGCCATGCTCAGGTGCAAAGCTGCCCATGGGGTGATCCTTCAAGATAATTCATGAAACTCTGGAAAAAACCTATCCTGGTGAAGGTAGCATTGCGTATAGACTAAGAGTTTAGATTCTAGAGCCTATATCGTTTTGGCAATTCCAGACCATGGGCCACATTATGCAGATCATTTTGTGGCATAATTTCCTCACTTCTAAAATGGGGTAATGAGGCTTGTTCAAGGTTACCTTTGTGAATCCTGCCGGGTGTTTAGAGCAGTGCCGGGCAGAGTGTGGGCACAGGCGTTAGTGCACATGAAGTGAAGCCGGAAGAGAGAGTCTGGGACATGGACAGCCAGCTAGATCTGCTAATACTTGAATCGCAACATTTGCAAGCCCTGTGGACCTCGATACTTATCTGCCTTCCCGTCTTCACATAAAGCTTATTTGCAAGTATTAGATGAGATCGCACATGAAAAGTTTTAGTGTAGAGCTTTGCCAGATAAAGAAGCTAATTCCTCTATTTTTTTAGAAGAACTAATGGTTAAGATACTTGATCAAAACTACCATGTCATCTAACCCAAAATACATCATTATTTTACCACCCTCAGGAAAGGAAAAAAAAATGTCAATTAAATTGTGACCCCGTGTATTCTTATCATTGCGACTTTTCATTTCCATGTGTTGAGATTATCTTTTAGGTTCATGAAGCCATAGACTTTAATGTATTGGTCTTGGTGCCTGTAAAAATGAAGGAAGTAAGTGTTGCTCCCATAGGGCTGGCCCAGATCGGAAAATGCCCACAGACACGGACAAATCTGAATCGGACTTTGTTTTTCTAGCCCCTACCTCTACTGCTAAGAAGGTAGGAATAGACAAACCTACGTGACGGCAGGCTGAAATTGCTACCTTTCCTTGTCTCATGTGTGTGTCTCTGATGTTCCTGGAAGCTGATTATAACATTATAAATAAGGCTGAAGTGGAAATGACTTCTTATTTAGGAGATGCACATATATTCCTAGTCTGTTTGGGCTGCTTTCATAAAATGCCATAACCTGGGTGGCCCATAAACAACAGAAATTTATTTTTCACATTTACGGAGGCTGGGAAGTCAGGACCAAAGTGTTCATAGTTTCGGTGTCTGGTGAAGGCTTCCTGGTTCGTGGATGAGATGATGTCTTCTCACGGTGCCTTCATGTGGTCAAGGGGGAGGACGCGTGGTCTCCTTTATAACGGCACTAATCACGTCATGACCTGCTCACCTCCCAAAGACCCGTGTCCCGACCCCGTCACTTCGTGGGTGAGGTTTCAGCTCATGACTGTTGGGGGGACACACAGTTCACCCATAGCATGTATCTGTGTGTGCGTGTGTGTGTGTCGTCACTACTTGGGGTAAAGGAGAAATAGAAACAAAGTAATGTGTTTTAGTGGCTCCTGGTGGCTCACTACCTTAAGCATGTGCCTTGGGCTCAGGTCATGATCCTGATGTCCTGGGAATTCAGCCCCGCATCGGGCTCCCCGGTCAGAAGAGAAGCAGCTTCTCCCTCTCCCTCTACTTCTCTCCCTGCTTGTGCTCGCATGTGTGCGCGCTCTCTCTCTCTGTCAGATAAATAAGATCTTAAAATAATGTGTTTTATTCTAAAAGTTTTTACAAGTCCATGCAAGGAAAAAAAAAAAATCACCTGAAAATCCAGTTTAAATGCAGATTTCTGGGCCCAGTCCCTGAGAAGACCTTAACTCAGACACAGGGGTTGGTCCTCAAAGCCTACATAGACAACAAGCGATCTCAGTTGTAGTGGCGAGCGTGTGAGAGAGTGCGAGGACCCGCGAGTTTCAACCAACCTCAAGAAACCCGCTTACTGCTGCTTGGTTGGTGGGCCCTTTCCTGAACACCTAATGCATTTTATTTTTGAAATCTCAAAAAAAAAAATATAGATTCTATGTCAGGCTTTTCCCCCAAAATGGATACTTCCCTGTGCAGAGACCTCCCACGCAGGTAGCGACGGCAAGTGTGTTTGGGACAAGCGTGCATAGGTTTGTCTCTGCCACAGTCTGCAAGCTGGGCCGAGTGTCTAGATGTCGGGAAAACCTCCCGGAGGCCCCGGGTCCTTCCCAGAGTGAAGGTGATGCTCACAAGACACTTGAAACAAGGATGTCGCGGCGCCTTACCAACTTCAATTAAGACTCAAATATTCTAGTGAGGAAAGTAATTTTCTCAGCGAACAGGTGAACCAGCCTCTCCAAGGGGCAGAGACAAAGAGGTTAAGTGATCTGTGCAAATTCATTCTGGGGGTTAGTGGTGAGCCTGCCCTGCCCGAGACGGAGGAGTCCTGCTTCTCCTGTGGCATCATTTCATCCTGGCGTTCTTCACGAGAGCAGCGCACTCCCTCTCGCGGTGCTGGGCAAGTCGGAGATCCCCAGGGAACTGGCAGCTATCCGGGTGTCTGCTCCTCTCCCCTCTCGACCTGAAGAGAGGGAAACCTCAGGTAGAAGGCCTGGGGCGTCTGTAATGTCCGATTTCTCTACGTTTCGTGTTTTTATTTGTCTAGCTCTTTAACCAAGGAACTTGGGTAACTTACAGGTGTTTGTTATCACTTGTCACTGTTACTATTTGTGAGATGCTCTGTTACTATTACTTATGGATTTTGTTCATGTTTTCAAAATGGGAAGTGTTGTATTGTCATAGAGGGTCCTTCCTCTTCCTATAGTGAGATTAAGAGCCAACTGAGTCTTCTCATAAACTCAGACTTGAAGCCCGCTCTTACGCGATCCCTGTTACTGTTGCACACGACTCACATTTCCTGGAGAAATTATGTCTTCGTATGACCGAAGGTGAGAAGTCACTCATAAGAGAAGAGAGGGTCCGTCGTCTGAAGGTTTTTCCTCTGGGGTAGCCGCGTCCCTAACGGGGGCCTCCCTTTGCTCTGCAGGACGGCAGCCCAGAGCTGGCAGCCTCTCCTGGAGTATCTGCAGCCTGTCCTCCTTAAAGGGGCCTGACCCTGCCGAATTCACAGGACGATTTGGCTTAAGTACACCCCAGAATTTAAGTGAAAGTTCTGAATCAGTGTTTGATGCTTCATATCTATGTGGGTAAAGGAAAAAAAAAACACTTAAAAGAAAAATCTGACATTAGTTGCAATTTCTCCACAGAAGACCCTTAAAAGCATTTATATTAAAAAGAAAGAGACTTTTGCTAAATGGGCTACTGATAGTGGCCATATTTGACTTAGAAAATCAGTTTGGAAAGCAGCAGGCCAAATTTTTAGGGGAAAAAAAATACATTCTTTGTACAGGGGAAGTCAAATGTGTGATGAATAAGGAAGGAAGCCGTGTGGAAGATTTGGGGGACCCCGTCCCGTCTTTATTATTTCGATAATACGCAGCGTTTCATTAAATATACTAATTTAGGTGGGTTTTTTTGTTTTGTTTTGTTATAGTGGCTTTTGAATGGTTTCCCTGCTGAGCTGCTACCCAGAAGGTTTTACATGTCAGAGCAGGTTTCCTGACCGGACACAGGGAGCAAAGTGCCGTGGTGTGATCGCAGCAAACTCCTTTTTTGCGTTTACTAAAAACAAACACACACGAGCAAGCAGAACCTTGGTTTATTAATGAGACGATAACGTCGCTAATGCTGATCTGTAATTCCAAGGGCATCCACCCAGGGCCCCGAACCCGACGCAGGGTCATGGCTTCATTATCACTGGGTCAGTTCATCAGTCCCCAAAGCCTCGAGATGTCCCAGAAGCCGGCATTTTCACTGCGCCAGAAAAAGAATTTTACTCTCTCCTTCTTATTCCTTCGAAGATTTCAGGATCTGGATGACATCCCTGGAGCGTCTGCCACACCCCATGGGCTTCACGTACACTAGGCTCCCCAACCTCCCGAGGATGCCCTGGGGGGGGACTGTCCCCGTGCGTGTGGTGAACAGGCAGAGGCCGAGGGCCGGAAAGCCACAGTCCTAACTGCGGGGACTGAGGGAGCTTGCGTCTGCCCTTCCAAGTCTGGCCCTGTTTTCGAACGACTGCCTGTGGGGTCAAAGCCAGGAAGTGTACCCACGTTCTGCCTCAAAGGCTGTGTAGATACTTCCAGTGACATTAGCATCTGTGAGGTGGTCCGTCGGGGCGTGGCTGTGAGCGAAGGGAAAAGGCAGGGGGTTTGTGGCTGTCAGCAGAGGAAGACGGGGAGCTGCTCCTCAGCACGCCCGAGCGTGACAGAAAACGTGCTCCTTCCCGGGGTTACGGGGTCGCCCCGAGGCAGCACAGTGCGCTCTGCGGATCGCATTTTCTTGCCTTTGCTGATGATGCTGCTCGTGGTCGTCGACATTGGTAAATAAAGCAGAGGTCAGTCCGTCCAGTCTTATCTGTGCTTTATGCCTGGGACCGTTTTAGGGTGTCTGAGAGGGACGTTCTCGTGCAGAAAATAACGGGTTCGATTTTTCATGGAGAGGATTTTGTCACTCACGGATGTACGTTGTGTACGTTTGTCGTGCGGTGCAACGTTGTCAACTTGTGTTTCACATCTTACTCTTTCTCACAGCTTAGAAGATGTCAGTAGATTACACCACCTAGGGAGACACTTCGTGTTGGCTTGAGTTACTTTTTACTATTTTAACTTTAGGAGTAGATCAGGAAAGGAGCTTTTCTAAAGGAGCGTTTTGGTATTAAAGTGAAGGATCTGGCTTTTGGCCAGGGGAAGGACAGAAAAAGACAAGAAGGAAAGGGAGAGACTCTTTCTCTGGTGCTGCTGTATCTCCCGCCGCCGCTGCTGTATTGTAGGGACCAGGCTTGGGAGGAGGAACCCCCGTGGGAGTAGGTTTTTTGGCCCCACAGCATTTGTTAAAGTCAGTTTTGCTGTGGGGTGTGACATGGGGGCGATGGGCTGAACCGTGATAGAATTCAGTGCATACACGTCACAGGAACCCTGAGCCCAGGCGGAGACACCCCCACTTGGCCCTTGCACAGAGGATGGAGCAGGGGCTCCTACTCACGGGTCCCCACAGCGGCAGGACTTGGTCAGCAGCCGGCCTAGCTGCAGACCCCTGCCCTCCCCTGCTGGGTCTCCCCCCTTCCCTCTGCGGGGGTTAAGCTCCGGATCCTGCCTCCACTGCCCCCACCCACGGGCACACAAGCCCCTGCAAACTCTCAGCTGCTTGAAGACCAAATTGGGACGCAGGGCTGCTTTTGCACTGAAAAATATTTTGTCTCTTTTCCCACCTTGTAGCTTTGATGACATCTGTTGTGTTCATAAGAATTGCTATCCCGGGGCAGCCTGGGTGGCTCGGTCAGTTGTGCATCCGACTCTTGGTTTGGGGTCAGGTCATAATCTTGGGTTAGGGTTAGGGTTACCCTAACCCATGCTCAGCACCAAGTCTAGTTAGGAGTCTCTCTTTCCTCTCCCTCTGCCCCTCCCTCCTACGTGCTTACTCTCGCTCTCTCAAATACATACATATTAAAAAATAAATAAATAACATAGATTCTTTTTTTTTTTTTTTTTACCATTTCTTGGGCTTTTTATTCTTTCAACTAAATCTGTGTTCCATATTCTTTTTTTTTTAATTTTTTATTTTTTATAAACATATATTTTTATCCCCAGGGGTACAGGTCTGTGAATCACCAGGTTTACACACTTCACAGCACTCACCAAAGCACATACCCTCCCCAATGTCCATAACCCCACCCCCTTCTCCCAACCCCCCTCCCCCCAGCAACCCTCAGTTTGTTTTGTGAGATTAAGAGTCACTTATGGTTTGTCTCCCTCCCATCCCATCTTGTTTCATTGATTCTTCTCCTACCCACTTAAGCCCCCATGTTGCATCACTACTTCCTCATATCAGGGAGATCATATGATAGTTGTCTTTCTCCAATTGACTTATTTCGCTAAGCATGATACTCTCTAGTTCCATCCACGTCGTCGCAAATGGCAAGATTTCATTTCTTTTGATGGCTGCATAGTATTCCATTGTGTATATATAACACATCTTCTTTATCCATTCATCTGTGGATGGACATCTAGGTTCTTTCCATAGGTTGGCTATTGTGGACATTGCTGCTATAAACATTCGGGTGCATTGTTTTTGGATCCCGCAAATAAGTGAGAAAATATGTAAGATATTTGGTGTTTGTCTTAATCTTTCTGAATTATTTCACTTGGCAATATCCTCAAATTCCATCCACTTCACCAGTGGTAAAGTTTCATTCTTTTATGGCTGAATAGAATTCCACTGTGTGTGTATGTGTGTGTGTGTGTGTGTGTGCGCGTGTGTATATATTTTTTTCTCTTTATCCATTCACCCATCGATAGTCATTTAGATTATTTCCGTATCTTGGCTATTATAAATCACACTGTCATAAACACGAGGGAGCCTAGATATTTTTGAATTGGCGTTTTCCTTTTCTTCCAATAAATACCTAGAAGTAGAATTACTAGATTGTAAGGTATTTCTACTAATTTTTGGAAGAACCCCCATACTGTTCTCCATAATAAATTGGCGACACCAATTTACATTCCCACCAACAGTGCACGAGGGTCCCCTTTTTTCCACATCATTGACATCACGCCTTAGTTTTGTCTTTTAGATTCTAGCCATTCTGACAGGTGTGAGGTGGTCTCTCATTGTAGTTTTGATGTGCATTACCCTGATGTTGAGTGATGGTGAGAATTATTTAGGTATTTGTTGGACATCCGGATGTCTTCTTTGGAAAAAATGTCTTTTCAGGTCTTCTACCCAATTTTTTTTTTTTAAGATTTTATTTATTTGACAGAGAGAGATCACAAGTAGGCAGAGAGGCAGGCAGAGAGAGAGAGGAGGAAGCAGGCTCCCCGTTGAGCAGAGAGCCTGATGTGGGGCTTGATCCCAGGACCCTGAGATCATGACCCAAGCTGAAGGCAGAGGCTTAACCCACTGAGCCACCCAGGTTTTGTTTTTGAGTTGTAGAAGTTTCTTAAAAATTTTTTTATATTAACCCTTTACTGGCGATAGAATTTGCATGTATTTTGCTCCATAAGTTGCCTCTTCATTTTGCTAATATTTCCCATTGATGTGCAGAAATTTTCGAGTTTGATATGCCCCACATGTTTATTTTTCATTTTGTGGCCTTTGCTCTTGGTGTCAGATTACACCCCCCCCCCCCAATCATTGTCAAGACCAGTGTCAAGGAGCTTACTGCCTATGTTTTCTTCTAGGAGTTTTGTGGCTTCAGGTCTTAAATTCATGACTTTAGTGTTGAGTTAAATGTTACATGTGGTATAAGATTATGGGCCGTTTTCATTCTTTTGCATGAGGTTGTGCAGTTTTCCCAGCACTGTCCTCTGAAGATATCACCATCGTATATTCTGTCTCCCTTGTCTTCAATTAACTGACTGCGTATGCGGGGATTCTTTCTGGGTTCTCTGTAGTGTTGGTGGAGCTGTGTGTCTCTTCTTGAGCCAGCGCCATGCTGTTTTGATTACTGTGGCTTTGGAACATAATTTCACATCAGGGAGCGCGACGTCTCCAGCTTCCGTCTGTCTCAAGATGGCTTTGGCTCTTTGAGGTCTTTAGTGGTTTAACATAAAGTTTAAGGTGGTTCTAAATCTGTGAAAAATGGAGTTGGGATTTTGATAGGGATTGTACTGAATCCCTAAATTGATTTGGATGGTGTGGACATTTTCACCATGTTAACTTTTCTCATCCATGAGCATGGATGGTCTTTGCATTCCTTTCTGTCTTCTTCAGTAACTTTCAGTAATGTTCTATTGTTTTTAGACTTAAGATGATGAAGCATTTTTAAAATACATAGTTTTAACTGAAACAAATATGGCTAAATTCAAAATAAGCTTAATCAGTAATATAAACTACCAAATTTAAAACCAATGACATTAGATACTAATATTATGTTCTTATGATTTTAAATTTATATGACATTCTGTATTAGATCACATACATGCTGGATAGTATCCGGTCTCTATTATGATGGTGATTAAGAAATTATAAAAATGTCTGGAGCATATATCATTTTTTAAATGTTTTATTTTTCCATCTTCTGCAAAATAATATGAATTATGAATTATGTTGGTGAAGCATATTTCTCTTGAAGGGTTACCAAAGACACTTTGGTAGTCAATGTATTTAATTTATAAATTTAATGCACATGACCTAATAAATGTATATAAATGAAATTAAATATAATCACACTCTTGCAGCAACAGACTTGCCAAATAATAGATGTTTTTGTTTGCTTATTACCTACACAGTATGGAAAATTCAATTTATAAAAATCCTCAAATAAACAACATGAAGCCAATAGTAATAGCAACAACAACAACAACAAAAGCAGAATAATGTCACACCTGGATTGCAGTTTGTACTCTATAGCTTACAGGATCACTGAAGCCTTCTAAGTCCCCTGAGCCCATGTTTCTACTATAACAAAATACGAATCTGGGGGCTCCTGGGTGGCTCAGGCACTTAAGTGTCCCGTCTTGATTTCAGCTCAGGTCGTGATCTCAGGGTTGTGAGATGGAGCTCTGTGTCGGGCTCCTTGCTGGGCGTGGAGCCCGCTTTAGAGTCTCTCTCCCTCTTCCCCACCTCATCGGTCTCCCTCTCTTTAGGAAAAAAAAAAAAAAAAATATATATATATATATATATATATATATATATATATACACACACACACACACACGTGTATATATATATTTGTGTGTGTGTATAGATATATATGATTCTGGGTTCCCTATCTGAAGAATCAAATGCAGTTCACATCCATATTTATGCCATACATCAAGATGAAAGAGAACAAGCAACAAGCTACCAGGTTCATAATATAGTTAATATCATTATGTATTATATTTATAAATATATGCAAATATAAATACATATATATGTATATTTATGTGTATTCTAATTTTCATTGATGAAGCTAACACAATTGGAAGACTCCACACTTTTAATATTTAAATTTCATATTAGTATGAAATGAGAGAGGGAAAGAAAGATGAGAGAGACACTATTGTATCCCTTCAACAAATTCTGAGGTATCTATTAGAGTCCCTGTTTTATAGGTAACCATAATATCATCAGCGGTCTTGCTTTGGGCAGGCTTCAACTTGCTGTGGCTCAGATCTTCAGTAATGGGTTGGAAAAAATTGGCGAGAATGGACATTTTTGTCTTATTCCTGATCTAGAGGAAAACCTCTCAGCTTTTCATCATTGAGTATGATGCTGGCTGTGTTTCTGTATTTTTTAAATATATAGGGCCTTTATTATGTTGAATATGTTTCCTCTAAAACCACTTTGTTGACAGTTTTCATCACGAATGGATGCTGTAGTTTGTGAAAGCTTTTTCTGCATCTATTGAAATAATCATATCTTTTTATCGTCGTTGATGTGCTATACCATGTTAATTGATTTGCAAATTGATTTTCAAATATTGAACCCCCCTTACATCCCTGGAGTAAATCCCACTTGATCTTGACGAATGATTTTCTTTAATGTATTTTTGGATTTCATTTGCTAATGTTTTGTTGAGGATTTTACATCTATTTTCATCAGAGATAGTGGCCTATCGTTTTTTTGTTTGTTTTGTTTTGATTTTGTAGTGTGTGTGTCTAGTCTTGGTATCAGGGCAACGTTAGCCTTCTAGAATGAGTTTGGACGCTTTCCTTCCTCTCTCTCTGTTTTGCCGTAGTTTGAGACGACTAGGTAGTAACTCTCTTTAAGTGTTTGATCGAGCTGATCCGTGAAGCCATCCGGTCCTGACTTTTGTTTATGGGAAGTTGTTTCATTACTGATTCAGTTTCATTGCCAGTAATGGGTCTGTACAAATTTTCTATTTCTTCCTGATTCAGTTTTGGAAGGTTCTATGTTTCCTGAAATTCAGTCATTACTCCTAGGTTGTCCAATTTGTGGGAGTATAATTTTTCATAATGCTCTCTTGTAATCCTTCGGATTTCTGTGGTGTTAGTTGTTATTTTTCCTCTTTCACTTTTTTATTGTGTTTATTTGAATCTTCTCTCTCTCTCTTAATGAATCTGGCTAACTGTTCTATCAATTTTGTTGATCTCTTCAGAGAACCATTCCTGGCTTCATTGATCTGTTCTATTCTTTATTTGGTTTCTATTTAATTTATTCTGCTCTAATCTTTATTTTTTTTAATATTTTACTTATTTATTTGACACAGGGAGAGGGATCACAAGCAGGCAGAGAGGCCGGCAGAGAGAGAGGAAGGAAGCAGGCTTCCTGCTGAGCAGAGAGCCCGATGCGGGGCTCCATCCCAGGACCCTGGGATCATGACCTGAGCCCTGAGCCGAAGGCAGGGGCTTAACCCACTGAGCCACTCAGGTGCCTCTCTGTTCTAATCTTTATAATCACTTTCCTACCACTGGCTTTCGGTTTTATGTATTCTTCTTTTTCTTGCTCTTCAGGTGTAAGATTAAGTTGTTCCTCTGAATCTGTTCTTGCTTCTCAAGGTAGGCAGGCCTGTATTGCTTCCCTCTAGAACAGTTTTGGCAGCATCCCATAGATTTTGGACCATTGCATTTTAATTTTCATTTGTTTCCATATATGTTTTTGATTTATTCTCTTATTTCTTGGTTCACCCATTCATTGTTAATAGCACATTGTTTAACCTCCATATATATGTGCCCTTTCCAGATTTTTTCTTGTGGTTGACTTCTAGCATCATATTGTTGTGGTTGGGATAGATGCACAATATGATTTCATTTTTTTTTTAAACTTATTAAGATTTATTTTGTGGCCTAACATGTGATCTGTTCTGGAGAATATTCCTTGTGCACTTAAGATCAATGAATATTCTTCAGTTTTAGGGTGAAATTTTCTGAATGTTTGTTAGATCCATCTGGTCTGATGTGACACTCAAAGCTATTGGTTTTGTTTGTTTGTTTGTTTTTAAAGCCATTGTTTCCTTACTGATTTTCTGTTTAGAGGATCTATCTATTGATGTAAGTGGGCTATTAAAGTCCCTACTATTATTGTATTTACTGTTGATTTCATTTATGTCTGTTAATAGTTCCTTTATGCATTTGGGTATTCCTATGTTGGATGTATAAATATTTGCAATTATTATATCCTTATGTTGTGTTGTTCCCTTTATTATTATATTGTGTCCTTTGTCTCTTGTGACAGTCTGTTTTGAGATCTATTTTGTACAATATAACATTGCTTCTCGTGCTTTCTTTTCACTCCCATTTACATGATGTATGCTTTTTTTCCTCCTTTTCCTTATTTTCAGTCTGCAAGTATGTTTAGGTTTGAAGTGAGTCTCTTGTAGGCAGCATATTTTTTTTAAAGATTTTATTTATTTATTTGACAGAGAGATCACAAGTAGACATAGAGGCAGGCGGAGAGAGAGAGGGAAGCAGGCTCCCTGCTGAGCAGAGAGCCTGATGCGGGGCTCGATCCCAGGACCCCGGGATCATGACCTGTGCCGAAGGCAGCGGCCAACCCACTGAGCCACCCAGGCGTGCTGGAGGCAGCATATTGTTGGGCTTTTTAATCTCTTCAGTCATTCTGTATCTTTTGACTGGAACATTTATTCCATTTACAATCAATGCAATTATTGATAGGTATGTACTTACTGGCATTTTATTACTTGTTTTGTTCCTTGTGATGGTTTTTGTAGTGCTTCTCTGTTCCTTTCTTCTCTTGCTTTCTTCCCTTGTGGTATGATGGCTTTCTTTCATGATACACTACTTTGTTTGTTTGTTTTGCATACCCATTATAGTTACCATCAGTTGTCAATATGAAGAGTTTATATTAAGTTGATTGTCTCATTCTAAGAGCACAACATCTTTATCCCTTTCCATCAGGTTTTATGTACATGATATTATACTTTACATCCTTTTCTCTTGTGAATCCCTTCACTGATTTTTATAGATACAGTTGATTTTAATGATTTTTGCTTTAACTTCTTCTGTACTACTGTTATGAATGATTAATCTACTGCTTTTATTAGGTTTGTATTTGCTTGTGAATTTTTTTCTTTCCTGTGTTCTTACTCCTGATTATGGTCTTTGTTTCCACTTAAAGAATTCCCTTTGTTTCTTGTAAGGTTTCTTTAGGAGTGATGAGCCCCTTTCACTTTTGTTTGTTTAGGAAACTTTAATCTTTCCTTCTATTCTGAATTGTACCTTTTTTGGATAGAATATTCTTGGTTGCAGTTTTTGTTTGTTTGTTTGTTTGTTTTTTCCCCATCCAGAGCTTTGAATATGTCATACCACTTTCTTCTGGCTTATAGAGTTTCTGCTGACAAATCAGTTGGTAGCCTTATGAGGTTTCTCTTGTATGTAACTGGTTTGGTTTTGTTTTTCCTTTTATTCTCCCCACCCCCCACACCCCCCCACTCTTAAATTGCTCTTTTTAAAAAGTCTCTATCACTGTTTTTGTCATTTTAATTATTACATGTTTGAGTATAGACCTCCTTGTGTTGGTTTTGTTGGGGCTTCTCTGTCACTTCTAGATTTGGATTTCTGTTTCTTTCCCCACGTTAGTAGAATTTTCAACTTTCATTGCTTCTTTGCCTCCTTTTCTGTCTCTTCTCCCGCTAATATTCCTGTAATGTGAATGTTAGTATGCTTGATATGCACTGAGTTTCCTTAAGCTAGTCCCATTTTTATAATTCTTTTTTCTTTGTGCTCTTCAACTAGGCTGTTTTAAATTACTCTGTTTTCTAGCTCACTGATCCATTCTTCTGCTTCCTCTAATTTACTGTTGATTTCCACTAGTGTATTTTTAATTTCAGTGATTAGAATCTTCATCTCTGATTGGTTCTCTTTTATAAATTTTTGTCACTTTGTAGAAAGTCTTACTGAGGCCCTCTATTACTTGCTCAAGTCCAGTGAGTATCTTTATGACCATTGCTTTGAATTCCGTATCAACCACATAGCTTGTCTTTGTTTCACTGAGTTCTTTCCCTATAATTTTGACCTGTTCTCTTATTTGGGACATAACCTTCATCTCTTCATTTTTTAATAAATTTTCTGTATTTGTTTCTATATTATTAAGGAACTCAGCTATGTCTCCTGGTCTTGAAAGTAGTGTCCTTGTGAAGGAGGGTTCTTATAGTGCTCTTCAGGCCAGTGTCCCTGTCCACCAGAAGTAGGTGCTTCAAGGTGTCTCCTATATATGTTGTCTGCATGCTGCTACAGTGGTTGAGCTGCATCTGCCCCTGGTCCAGTCAGCTGCAACAGCTCACTTTGCCTGTGGTGGGCAGGGTTTGGTTCCTTTGTTGTTGACAGGCCAATCTCATCATAGGGGAGGTGGGTGAGGGAACGGGTCAAACAGGTGATGGAGACTGAGGAGTATACCTGTCATGAGGAACGCTGGGTTGTGATGAAAGTGTTGAATCACTATATTGTGTACCTGAAACTAATATTACACTGTATGCTGACTAATTGGAATTTAAATAAAAACTTAAAAAAAAAATCAGTTAGTAAAAAAAAAAAGTCTGGGGCTGTCTTGGGCTTATAGCTGGGTTAAGTCAGGTGCATGCCCAGCCTGCTGATGAGAGCTATGGTGACACTGAACGGCAGGGGCCTCTCGTCCCCTGGAGAGGCTTTCAGGTGGGCAGGGCCAGCAGTCAGCGAGGATGTGTGTCCCCTGTCCATCCATTGGGGTTGCAGTGACCCAGAGGAAATGGTGCCCCAACTCTT
This sequence comes from Mustela nivalis, assembly GCF_964662115.1. Lineage (NCBI taxonomy): Eukaryota > Metazoa > Chordata > Mammalia > Carnivora > Mustelidae > Mustela > Mustela nivalis. The sequence goes on from NC_139039.1 coordinate 37,795,555, forward strand.
TTGTTCTTGGAGAAGTCTCCAAAAATCCCTGCCCTTCCAGGGTACATTCTGAGATTAGCAAATAAATCTCCTTCCTATATAAGCTTTTCTAATTGCTGCTTTTATGCTGTATGTGGGCAGGGTTGTTAATTATGCTGTGTTTTTAGCGACAACGACTGTTTCCTATAGCCTTCTGGCTCTCCCAGAGCCTAGGTTACTGATTACTTAATATTATATTAACTTATTAACTTCCTACTGATTCTAAAAACTTGGGAAATGAAACCCTACTGATTTTCAAAATCGTATGTTATGGGGACTCATCTTCCCAGGGCAGGTCCCCCATGTCTTGGGGTCTGGTATGGAGTCCACTCCTCTCCTTTCTCCTTGCTGGTGGGGTCCCACCTTTTGGGGGGAGTCTGGCCTGGAGTTTGGTTCTCTACTGGGCTCCATCCTTCCTACTCTTTTTGATGTGACCTCTTTTCTATGATTAACTGAGACTGTTCTGCCTGTCTTTGGTTTGTTTTCTGTATTGGTGCACATTGTCGCTGTTTCTAAGGGTGTTCATGGAACCAGGTGACCTAAGGATCCTCCTACTCCATCTTCCTGGGCTCGCTCTCTATACTCCATGGCTTCCTTCTTTGTATGTAGGTGGCAAATAAAAAAATAGAACTCAATTTCTTTTAAATTAGAGAAGACAATATTTTAGGCTACACAGAAGAGTAACTAGAAACTAAATGCTTTATTCTATTTTTAAGTAATTTTTGAGATTTTCTATGTATAAGGAAAATAGCAGTATAAATGAATTTTGATGAAGGGTGACGAGTATCAAAATTCATCAACTTGGAGGGGAAAAAAAGCATGCTTCAAAAATCTGTCTTTTGACAAATCTGTATAGAACAGATTTTCCATCTAAATGTTAAATCAGGGTTTCCAATTAATTCTTTTGAAAAATTTGAAAGAAACATTGATTCTCAGGGTTCAAGAAAATGATATTATTTAGAAGACCTCTTATTTAGGGTTCTTACATCTTCTTTAAGACCCCCTGTCAAGTAGTCTGATAATTCTAATCGGTTGAAACATCTATTACCCTCTCAACTTCTGCACACTTGTCCTGTTCTCTTTCCTGGTCAGATGGGTTGCTGATAGGCTATGTACAATGCTCTGATGGTCAGCCTGTCTAGAAACCTTCCCAAAAGAATCAGTTAAAGTCTGCTATAAATGTTTTTCAGAAACATGATCCATTTTAGTGATTTCCTCTTCCAGCTTTTACCTCCTCTAGCTTTTACCAATATGTTTGACATTTTATAAAATGTTTTGTTCCTGCTGCTCCTAATAGGATGCTATTTAAGAGCTCAGGCAACAAAAGACTCTACATCTCTGTAGTCCCATAGTATTGTAGTGAGGATTAAGTCAGTTAGGGCCTGGCATGAGATAAGGTCTCAGTTGCGTTGAAGGTAATTTTAAAAATAATAGAATTAGGTGTTTCATACAGGTAGAAAATGAGTATGTTCATATGATTAAGAAGAAAGTTAACAAGATGTGACAAATCGTTCAAGAGAGAATCCAGGGAACCACCCAAATATGAGTCCTATGTAATGCCAAAATCAATTACAAGAAGGTGCAGAAGTGGCTTATTGTAACTTGGGGAGGGGTATCCCCCCAAAGTCCCTTTACATCATTGTGGAATAGAATTCTTTGCATTGCTATAAATTATCTATAATTTGTAGAGTTTAAAATTGCTCAAAACAAGGAAAGGGGGACACCTGGGTGGCTCAGCTGGTTAAGCAGCTGCCTTCGGCTCAGGTCATGATCCCAGAGTCCTGGGATCAAGTCCCACATCGGGCTCCTTGCTAGGCAGGGAGCCTGCTTCTCCCTCTGCCTCTGCCTGCCATTCTGTCTGCCTGTGCTTGCTTTCTCTCCCCCCCCCCTCTCTCTGATAAATAAATAAAATCTTAAAAAAAAAAAAAAAAACACAAGGAAAGGATTTAGGCCAAGGATAGCATAGATGGAGATCGCACAGCGGTGTGTGCAGAGTCCTGGAGCGCGCTCTCCGGATTTGGGTCCATTTTAGAGACCATGATATTTTCCTGTTTATTTTACTTGTGTTATTTTCTCCCTTATTCTTGTATTTCCCGTGGCTCTTCACAAGTCCTCAGAGATGACGAGTAGAGCTCAGTCATCTCTTTAGTGGGATGGTTAGCGTATGGCAAAGTAGTTTATGAACCATCATCTGTAGACCAGTGTCTGGTTTCCAAAAATGTCTGGTTCTGCATATCCTCTCACTGTCTGCGATGTAACGTCCACATAGTCTCGAGTTTATTAACATCAATTCAGTGATTCTATTTGCACTTTCTTCCATTCTGTCCTTATCCCAGTGAGGATGCATTTAGCACCCACTATGAGCTTTGAGTGTCCAAAGTGCAGCACTTCTAAACCTACAAGGGAATTATTTCCATGTAGTAATTCTACAGAGAAAAATAAAAGAAGGAAGAGAGAGGAAAGGCCATTGGAAGGTTGACTGAAAATATGACAGTCAGGGCATCAGCTGCATTGGAAAGGCTGACACAGAGTGTTGGGTCCCCAATATTGGGTTTCCTAATAATGGGTCCGTGATTAAAGGAGTGAGACTGATACAAAGTGGAAGTCAAGCAAAGCTTTATTTCGCGCCAAACATCAAGAATCAAACCGACTGTCAAACAGACTGGTCAGGGTGTCCCTTACAGAGGACGACCCCTCCCTGCTTTCCAGACTAACTTTTATAGAGCAAAGGCCATGTGGTTAGGACTGGCCACACATAGGTGGCCAATGAGATTGTAACACACAGAGAAAGCTGCACAGTGAAGCTAGGTGACCAACTGAATTACAATTTACCCTAGTAGACATTTGACCCAGCCTATCACCTTGGTCAGAATTGGCGCCCAAAAGGCTCCCAAAGCGCGGGGCCCATACTCCTTGGTAGCTGGGGAGACAGTATGCGCCCTCACTGATTGAATACCTCCACCTGGCCTGACCCACTCTTGTATTTGGGCTTTGTTACCTGGAGCTGGTTTCTGGGACTTGTTTTTAAGAAAGTGGTTGTTTTAAGTAAGTTGTGGGGGGCGGTGGGAAATCAATTTAAGTTTTACAACAAAATAGCAGTTCAACCGGGGTGGGGCTGCTCTGGCTGAATAGGCCCTTCCAAGAGGAACGGCTGAGAGGCAGTGGGGGTATGGGCTTCCCTGTGGCCGGAAGAGGAGGGCCATGGGGGGGAGGAAGCAGCCCTGAGCAGGAGGTTACGTGGTGGGGTCTACAGTGTCCAAGGCCAGAGGGAGGGGAAGGAAGAGCACGAAGGAGGAGCAGCGCGGCGGGGTCAGGAACCCCGGGGGCTGGAGCGCGTCGGCCCTGCGGGTCCCCAGCCAGGCTCTGGCTCCGAGCCGTGCCGAGGGGCAGCCGCGAGATTCAGGGATTCGGCGCGCGGTTCTGACCGCGGCTCCGTGCGTGGCCTGCGGAGGGTCGAAGGCAGAGGCCGGGAGAGCAGGACTGCGGGGGGCAGCCGGGGAGCGGAGGGTCGCGGCTCTGCAGCGCCGGGGTTGGAGGGAGCGCAACAGGGAGTCCGGGGAGTCGGAGGGTCGCTCAGGGCGCGGGGGCTCTGGTGCCAGGGGAGGCCGTTCCCTGTCCCATCGGACACGCGCGCTCGCGGCCATCGGTCCCACCCGTCCGGCCCCACGTCGTGATCTGGAAAGAGAGGACCCTGGGTCGGGTTCACTCTCTCGGGTCCTGGTTGTCCGCCGCGGCACAGCATTCACGTCCTGTTTCATCCCAGGGACGGGGTCCTCCCAGACCTTCGGCTCGTCCTCCCGGCCCAGCGCAGCCCGGACCGGGCTCTCCCTGTTTCCCACCGCGGGGAGGCCCGGGTGCGGGTCCCCGCGTCCCTCGGCCTGGCCCTTGCTCCGGTCCTCCGCAGGCCGTGGTCCGAGCTCGCGCGGAGCCTCCCAGGGGACACGCCGGCCTCCGCGAATTCTCCTCGCTCCTTCCCTGCGAGGAACCGTCGTGGTTTTCCTGTTAACGTCCCCGAGAGAGCCTCGTGCTGTCCCCGAGGCGGCGTCCGGCTCGGAGTCTGCTGCGGAGCGGCTCCGGCCGTCCCGGGTCCGGCCCGTCGTGCCCGCCCGGTGCGGACTGCGGCGCTCGCCCGACGGCTGCGCGTGTCCCTCCTGTCGGCCGCGCGGTCTCGTGGGTACGCGGCCCCATTGATCCTGCGATTCCCCTTTGGGCTGAATCGGTTCGATAATGACGGACTCTGCCGCGCGTGGGAAGCACAGGGCTGCTGCGGCGATGAGGACACCGCGGGAGGCGCGGGGACGGTTCCCGCAGGCCGGAGCATCGGGAGGCGCCGTGTGCGGCCGCGGGGGTGGGGGAGGCCGCGGGCTGGAGCTGGGGCGGGGGCGGTGCGCGCACCCGCGCGGGGCTGGTCTGTCCGGGGCCCGGGGCTCGTCAGGTGCGCCCCGCCGGCGGCGCCGAACAACTTGGTATGTTCTCTGAGTCTGCAGGGTTTTTTATTATTATTTTGCCCCCAACTGAGTTAATTCCTTTCAAAACGACTGTACCCCCGTGAGTGAAGAAGGAGGTATTTTCCCAGATTCTCCGCCCGAGAGGTGTCGGCTTCCAGTGCAAGCCCGTGGCTGTCCCTGTCCTTCCCCGGGGCGCGCCCTGAGGCCCCTCCGCACCTCCTGACTGCGGGGGCCTGGGCGCCTCAGCTCCCAAAGCGTTGGGCTCTGGGCGTCGGCTCAGGGCTGTGGGGTCGAGCCCTGCGTCGGGCTTCCCGCTTCCAGGGCTCTGCGCGAGGTGCCGTGGCTCCCGCGGTCGGCGCCCGCCTGCTCCCCGGCTGCCGCGCGCAAGGCCGCAGACACGGGTGTTCCCGCGCAGGGCGCAGGCAAGATGGGAGCGGCGGGGTTCCCAGCAGAAGAGCTGCCCCGAGTCCGCGCCGCCTCCTCTGCCTGCCCCTCTCCGCCTACTTGTGACCTCCGTCAAGTACATAAATAAAAAAGATTCTAAAAAAAAAAAGAAGAAGAAGAAGAAAAAACATTTCTAAACATATAGAAAATGCTTTGTCAGGGATACGTGTTTGTGATTTCTACCCCCGGGCTTGGGATGTACAAAATGACAGTTTCCCAGACCCACCAGGTTTCGCTTTGACTTGGTTTGGTCAAGACGGACAGACCCCAGATGGGTCGTAATCACCAGGATGTTGAAGGAGAGAAGGAGAGATGAAGATTTGTTTTTGTTTTTGTTTTCCCTAAAATGACAGTTTCTCAGCGGGTTTGATACGCTCAGTAGCGAGGGAAGTTGTTGTTCTGCGGGGAAGGGCCCTCCGCGCGGGCCAGGCCCCCGGGGACCCGCGTGCGCACAGCAGCGCGCACTGAGGGCCCGTGTGGGGGCGCGGCCGTGGGGTGGTCCCTGGGAAAACCCAGCGAGGGGGCGAGCAGGGTTTAGAAAAACCCGGAGGACGTCGGAGCCCATCCAGGTGCAAAAGCTACGCACTCGGTAACGGGTCAATTAAATAATCTGCACACGGACTCCTTCCTTCCTCGCCCTCAGTTGGTTTAATGGAATATGCGTTGAAGTAGATTATTAGCCCGAGCTCGTGCCCAGGAGCTTTGTGCGCACGGAGATGCTTGTTAAGGACTTTCAACATTGTTTACAGAGCGACTTGTTGATTTTTTTTTTTTCTTTACTCTGAAGAATCTGGGGCAAGAATAAGTAGAAATGTGAAAAGAAATCAAAGCTAATCACTTTTCTTTTTATTTTTCTGCCAAGAGACAGACTTTTTGTTGCCTTTCCGAGGCCCGCGGAGGGATGTCTAGGAAGCGCTCCCAGCCCAATGTTTCCTAACAGCTGAGGGAGTGAGGACATTTGCACATGAAATTCTAGTTTCCGTGGTGTAAAAACACATTGTAAAATTTCATTGTAATTTAAAAAATAACCATGGAAGATCTCATTGCTGAAGCCATCTTGAAATAGTATCAAGTAGGATCTCTACTCTTCAATCTGTGTTCTTTGGATCTAAAGTTTCAGGAGCTCGTTATTTTCCTACACATTCATTTAGATTTCCTCCAGTCCAGGATCTTTTCACTGCTCTAATTTGACATATGTTAGATTAACAGATACTTTAATATATGGTGTTAAGTGTGGTATAGCTATTGGGATATATTTATTTGTTATATCCTTTAAAAACATTTTAAATGTGTTGAATGCATTGAAAGCATCACATTGGAAAGGCCTCTTGTAATACCAATACAGTAGAAGGTATGGTTTTGTCATTCATATTTAAAAATTAACATTTATTATCAGATGAATGATCTGTAACATTGTAACATGGATCTGTAACATATGTTTCTTTGCCAGTTTCTTTCCTGTCTTATGGGCACTGGTAAAGATACCGCGCCTATCATTTTAGTGATGCACGCTTGCGTTACACTACTAATGGCACAAGACACAGCTTCCTTGAATGATTGACAAAACCTGCATATCTACCGAAATGAAACCAATTGTTTGAGATCCCTTTCAAGAGAAAGGATATTGAGATTTGGGAATAAAGTTTCAGCTTATTATCAATTTGGTGAATGTTTCTGTTTCACACATTTTAAAAACATTACATATTAATAAGACAAGTAATTGTATAGTAACAGGCTATTTGTTTAATCCTAATGTTTAGTTTTGTATGATAATCTGGAAATATTTATACTATTCATAATACGAGTATTTCCAGAAATGTGTTTTCTCGAGTTCCTATTGGAAAAGTTGACAGGAAAAAAAATAAATAATTTGCATGATCGCTCTCATTTGTTTTATGTGACCCAGTCTGGTGTCAGAGACATAATTGATGAAGTCCCAGAACCTAAGTCAGGTTCGGTGGGGTGAGGAGGTTCGGAGCCGACGACTAAAGAAAGAATTCTTAAGACGTCATTGGTGCAAAAGGTGATTTATTAGAGCACGGGGACAGGGCCCGTGGGCAGGCAGAGATGCGGCTGCCGCCCCGGGTTGTTAGGAGTGGTAGGTTATATACACAGGAGTTGGGTAGGTGAGGACAAAGGGGTGTTCAGAAGGGCTATGTGGGCAAAGAATACTATCAGGATATTGAAGGCTTAGTTGTTATCAAGTAAAGACAATTGGAAGTCTGGTGGAATGTTACATTCCTGCTATCAAGCATCCTTGTTAATGAGATTTAGGTTTAGAAGAAATTTAACTTTATTTACTTTTCCTTCTGAAAGACCCGCGGATCCCCTTACCCAAGAATCCAACACTGCCACTGGATGCAATCAGCAAGAGGTTCTTTATTGTTACGCAGGCGCCTGCGGGTGGTCAGCGCGCGCCTGCGGGTGGTCAGCAGCTCCTGCTAGCTGAGCACACCTGGCTGGGGTGGTGCAGGATTTTTATAGACAGGTGCAAACAAGTTTTGGGTGGGACGCAACTGATTGGTTGACAGTTAGAACTTTTGAAAAAGGCATATGTGGAGTTTGCTGATTGGCTTTGGGGACCCGCTCGCGCGGAAGAGAGAGGCGGGAAGGGGGAACAAGCTGATTGGTTCTGAGGGCCCATGCGCGGGAGGAGAGAGGCAGGGAGGGGGAACAAGTAGGGGGAAGGTAGGAATGCCATCATGGCGTCTTCTATTATTTCTATAAGCCAAACAGTTACAGAAGGGCAAAAGAGCAATTAATCACGCAATTAATAACCTAATCTACGCCTAAAAGCCAGCGGTTCACAGAAAAGCAAACAAGCGGTTAGTTATCCTATCTATCTTCCAGGGGAGGGGACTTTTCAGGGCAGGGGTCTTTCATTCCTCCCTTTTTCTTTATCATGGATAGAATCTTCTATCCATTCGCTTGTTCTTGCATGTCCTGCCCTTCCATTGAGCTAGTCTGGGGCTCTGTTTGTTTGAGGAGTTGGTATCGCTGTGTCAGTACCATAGTCTGAACAACAAACAGGCGATCTTTAATGAACTGTACTAACCTGTTTAAGACACAAGGACCAAAAGTTAGAATTAATAACAGAATGATGAGAGGGCCCGTTATAGATGACAACAAAGTAGTAAGCCAAGGCAATCTGTTGAACCAGTTTTCGCGGTGGAGAAGGGTGGAGAGGGGTGCAAGGCATTAGCCCCTTCTCCGTCCTCAGCCAGCCTCCTGCTCCTTCATTTCCCCCTGAACAATCTTGACCCTGAAATCTTTAAGGGAGTTGAAGGTGGAAGGTCTCATCTTCTGTAACTTCTTCATGCTGAATAGGGGCGTAGAGCTGTCCCTACCTGCTCGGGTCAATATTGATCAGGGAAGGAACGTATAAGGGAGTTACAAAGGTGGAGGCAGCTGAATCCAGTGCTGACAGTGAAGAGGCGTCCTTGCGCGCGACAAGGATCGTCTGTCGTGGCAAAGTCATTGTAGCAATGGAGTCTCGGCACCAAGTAGAGAAACATGGAACAAAGCAACATATTAAGATTAATAAGGCGATAAGAATGAAAAGCCCGAAAAAGAGATTCGGCCATAGTCCTCCTTCAAATTAGGAACTTAACCATTTACTGAGAGAGAAGGATCTTGTAGGGCCTTAATCTGGGTGTTCATATCCTTTATTATTCCTGTGACATTTTTGTGATAGTCTGGGATGTATACGCAACATTCTGTCTTGATAATTGCGCATGTGCCATCCTGGGCTGCTGTCAGGACATCCAAGGCCATCCTATTTTGTAGGACTGCCTTGCATATCTGTGACACTTCAGTATTAAGCTGGGAGATGCTATTTAGTGAATCATTGAGTGCCTTTGTAGTATATTTATTAAGGGCTTCTACATGCCACATGACATTCTCTAGTCCCGCAGATGGAACAAAGATGGATGCTAAGTGATCATACCATTTAAAAACAGATTGTGTCCATCTTTGTTTCAAGTTGGGGAGATTAGCTGGAGTTGTGATGGTTTTAGTAATGCGCCCATGGATCCAGGCAAATCCTAAAGTACAGCGACCTATCCACCCTGGAGGAAGCCAGGGCCACAGGTTGGTTCCATATATCCAGTGGGTTCCGTTTGGAGCTGGCCATCTGATGCCAGGTCACCTTGCCCAATCAGTAGCAAACCGGTCAGTAGCCTGGAGTACTATTACTTGGGAACACATTTCTAGTGAGCCATCCTAGACATCTTGTGTTATTTGCCCAAGTACCACTCGTATGATTCTTGTTCCCAGCATAAAACTGCCTTCTGACTGAGCTGTCCAATCATGGGTGTAAGACACAGATGTGTATCCCAGATTTGATATATGCCATCCTTAGTATAGCGATGAGGAGGGTTTTGGAACTTCGGCCCATATTGGATTGGGGAGTTATGGCTTGATAGTAATCCCCTTTCCTTCCAAATAGCTCCATGGGCATGTAGTACCAGGAAAGCATATTTGGAGTCAGTATAAATGTTAATTCTTAGACTTTGGCAATTGCAAAGTGCTAGTGAGCACTATGGCACACCTAGCTTTTCTTATTCTTTCTATGAAAACTATTGACATCAGAAAATCAACTGTCATTCGTATTTTTAACAGGGGCATCTTAAATCTGGACAAATAGAGTAAGCAAGATCAATAACTTTTGAACATTTTTGCTCTATAGAGAAAGAAGTACAGTGGTCAGGTTCAGGCATACAGGTAACTAGGTTTAAAGTATGACACGTTTTAAGTATTAATTCTGGCATATCTATAAGTATAGTCCAATATTTAATAAGTCGGCCTCCATCATCCATTGGTGGCCTTTGGCTTCTAAGACAAATCTGGACCTGATGTGAAGTCATTACAGTCAAGGACTGTCCCATAGTGAGCTTTGAGGCTCTTTTATAGGAGGGCTGTTCCATGCTTAGCTAAAGCATCTGTTTGCAATTGCACCTCAACAGAGGTGGCCTCTAGGATAAATATGACTAAGGGATGAAACCAATAAGAAGACCTTTGAGTGGTCCAGCCTTAACAATATCCTGATTACAGAGGATCAATGGCAAGTGAGAAAACTTGTCAAAAGATAAGGGGAGTCCCTCATGGAGCATTCAATCCATTCATAAAGAAAGTGGGGTCATCCATTATTTCCACAAGTCCATAGTTAATCCTATGGAGTGCGATATGGTGGTTTTTAGGCAATTTCATTATCCCAGCCATACACAAGGTGTTAGTCAAGTTATACAATTGTAGGGGAATCAATCCCATTTTTCCAGTTGTTTAATCATGTGCTGTGGGCTCTGCTAATATCCCCACAAAATAATAAGATCAACTAAAGAAGCTATTGTGCAACTTCTATGAAGTTTATCTCAAATTGTTTAGCTTAGGTAAACATTTAAAGATAATCAAATCTAGAATTTAACATTCATAAAGGTGTGTTACTAAAACAATTTTTCTCTCTAAAATAACCCTCATTTCCAGAGATAGCCAAATCAGGACTAATTCACTTGTGAAACAAGTCCAGTGTTAACAAACTTGGCCTAATTATTTACATAAGCTCAGCAAGAACAGTGAGTGTGATCAATAGATCTTTTAGAATCTGCTTTGCTGGAACTTTGTATAAGGAATCTCTAGGTTGAACTTTTAGTAGCCTCTCCAGGCCAGAAGCCAAGCCCTGTACTTGCCATGAGGCATGCCTGCAATGCCTTTGGGCGAATTCCTCTTCCCGAGACTGCACCTACCAAGGAGTGACATTCTTTACTCACCTGGTGGGGCTGCTGGGAACTCTGTAAGCAAGGTATCAGGCCAACAGTCCCAAGGGGCTTTATGGCTCCAGGTTTCATAAAGTCAACCTTAGTTCCTTAAAGCTGGTCATATCTGAGTCTTTTCAAATATGACATCCCAGTCAAAGCCTTGGTAAAATAACCAGTTTCCAATTCTTTCCTGTTACAAGGAGAACAGATTCTTATTGAACTTATGCAAATGACTGATTGTCATGAAGAAAGAATACTTACTAAGACCTTTTGGTTTCAGAGGGTTCAGATAGAGAGAAAATTTGAATGCCTTGAGCACTTTTACAAATGAGCACTTTTACATCTCTATAAGTTACAGATAACTAGGAGGGAGTATCCCTAGTCTGTAAGAGCAAACAGTAGAGAGAACCAGCAATGTTCAAAGTAAGATAAAACATTAAGAGACATAACATTATCATCTTTTAGTTCATTTAGTCCCATATTACTAATTCTGGTGAATGCGGCTTTAGTCCGTTTTGGAAATTCTTACCCATTTCAGTTTTAGGATTTTCAAGTATATCAAATATCTGTAAAAGTCCTTTATAGGAATCTCCTTGAAGATAAAACTCATTTTACAAGAGAATTAAAACAATTATAAATGACGAATACTCAGAATGGATATGGTTAGAGCTAAAGAGACACGGGAGTTTACAATTTAGCTGCAAGGAAATCAGATTATTTCTGTGATACATAACATTTCCATAATTACAGTATCAAGCGATGATCTCTCAAAACGTTAAACTTTAGGAAGTGCATAGAATCTCTAGAATAGTTATAGCATTTTCCCAAATGTAACCCAAGGTTTATCATTGGTTCAGTAGTACTTCATGAGCAACTTCGCATACCTTTAACCTGAGTTAAAGAGATTTACAACTTAAATCTTGTCAACATTTGCTAAAATCTTAGAAAGTTCTAAAGCACATGCCTAAATATAATTAGGGATGTTAAACACCTGATAAAACTGAACATAGAAACTCGTTTTTCTGGGCAGGCAAAGAAAAAACCATTTACATTTTCTTAACAGCAGATCAATTGATCTAAGAAAACATTGTCCTTTTGAACAGAGAATTTCAGTCTTGTACCAATGTACCTTTAAAAGCCATTCATTTCAATCTTAGTCCATTCTTGACCATAGCTAAAATTCCTTTTCTGAAGATTTCCCTTCACAAACCATCTACAACTTTCCTTTGCATTCAGGTTTTGTCCCAAGTCATTTCCTTCTAAACAACCATTTCATTTAGGACAAAATTATCTTTCCTACATATCTCCTATTTTCCTACATACAGAGTTTCCTTTTATTTCCATCAGTCTTAGTTACACTAAGCAGAACTTTGTATTCTTAGAAACACCTTTAGTTATTAACCAATTGTGAACTGTTACAACAGAATTCTTCAGGTGGCAAATTTATGAATCAGTTAAGTGGAAAACAAGCTTACCAGCAGATTTAAATACTCTTAGTTTCTTTGCAGTAAGAAGTCAAAAGCACAAACCTACATCCAGTAATTTATGACTTAGCATTTTATCCTGTTTGGTTAAGACCTAGATGTCCACAATTCAATTCCATTTGTCATCCAAGCAAAACTTTAAACTTTCAGGTTACCAAAGACTTTGAAAGCTACTTCAGCAATTACCCATTAGAACTTTGAGATAGACAATTAACCATCAGTTTAGTCATTTCTTTGCTAACAAATTTTAACAAGTAACACAAGCTTATCTGACCTTCAGTAAATTTTGAAGTTTCACATTTACTGCTGATAACTTAAAAGACACGTCTTTCTTAATTAAACCAACAAACTTAACTTAGTTCCAATACTGATTTGCGTTCCACCTGGGCCCACTCCGCTTTGAATGTTTACCTGAGACATGCGTGGGAAGATCTGGAGTGGGGGTGTTAGGCCCAGGGGGGGGCTCTTCTTGCTCCTTGACAGTGAAAAGAGAAGGAGCCGTGGTGCATGATCTAGAGGCCAGTCATGCAGGCTGCACACACGTTGGTACAGAAACATGTAAGGGGGAAACAGAAGAAACAAAGTGCTACCAGGAGGCAGAGAAAAGATTACCAGTTTTAGAGCTCATAAGCCCCAACAGAGGAGCAGAGGCCATGCTTTCCCACCAGCAAGGGGGGAGGGGTTAGGCAGTCCAAGTCAGGCCAGAGAACACAAGGAAACTTCCCCGAAACAAAAAGAGTTTCGGCAGCTGCTTGGGAATATTCCTTATAGTCTCTGTCTCGAGTTAGACCAACCCCAGTTGGCTCCAGTAATAGCCATTTACATGGGAAGTGAGTGAGGGAGAAGCCCCCCACATCTATTAGGAGAAACAGAGAGAAATAAAGCCAGAGTCCCCTTAAACAGAATGTAACCTTCATGACCAGTACAAGGAACATATATCCACATTTAAAGACATAACATGGAGACATGCATGAAGACATACATTGTTGGCCTCCATTCGGAGTCAAAGAAAACACCAAGGACAATAAGCAAAACACACAAAACAATTAACAAGAAGGCGCTGCGCGATTTCGGTACAAAACCGAAAATACAAATTCAACCGGCCTAGGGGAACCACGAGGTCTCCCTTTGGCGGACAGAACCAGCCCAGGGGAACCACGAGGTCTCCCTGTGGCGGACAGAACCAGCCCAGGGGAACCAAAAGGCTCCTCTGCGGCGGACAGAACCAGCCCAGGGGAACCAAAAGGCTCCTCTGCGGCGGACAGAACCAGCCCAGGGGAACCAAAAGGCTCCTCTGCGGCGGACAGAACCAGCCCAGGGGAACCAAAAGGCTCCTCTGCGGCGGACAGATCCCTGGGGCGTCCCCCAGGGTGGCAGGGGAGAAGTCCGAGTTCGTCAACTCCTTCTCAAGCTGCCTACAGAATACAGAGCAACAACGCACGCTGTTGTACAGTCCTATTCTGCTACCCGCAGAACAGGCAGAACAGAGGCCTCACAAGACGAGAGACAAACAAGAGCACGAGACAGGAGACAAAAACACATAGTTATTAAAATTTAAATGCTGGCCAGCTTACCTCCCAGTGGGAGTCGGTTGGATCCGTGGGCAGGAGTCCGATGGTCTCGGTGGGACCTCCAAATGAAAGACCCGCGGATCCCCTTACCCAAGAATCCAACACTGCCACTGGATGCAATCAGCAAGAGGTTCTTTATTGTTACGCAGGCGCCTGCGGGTGGTCAGCGCGCGCCTGCGGGTGGTCAGCAGCTCCTGCTAGCTGAGCACACCTGGCTGGGGTGGTGCAGGGTTTTTATAGACAGGTGCAAACAAGTTTTGGGTGGGACGCAACTGATTGGTTGACAGTTAGAACTTTTGAAAAAGGCATATGTGGAGTTTGCTGATTGGCTTTGGGGACCCGCTCGCGCGGAAGAGAGAGGCGGGAAGGGGGAACAAGCTGATTGGTTCTGAGGGCCCATGCGCGGGAGGAGAGAGGCAGGGAGGGGGAACAAGTAGGGGGAAGGTAGGAATGCCATCATGGCGTCTTCTATTATTTCTATAAGCCAAACAGTTACAGAAGGGCAAAAGAGCAATTAATCACGCAATTAATAACCTAATCTACGCCTAAAAGCCAGCGGTTCACAGAAAAGCAAACAAGCGGTTAGTTATCCTATCTATCTTCCAGGGGAGGGGACTTTTCAGGGCAGGGGTCTTTCACTTCTACCTCCACCTCCTTCGGTTTTTATGGAGCGGAGGGTGACATTAGGCTTGAGGAACTGAGTTCTGTGTCTTTGGAAATTGGGCTATTGATAAGGTAACTTCTTTGTTGTAATCTCAAGGACATTTGTAAACCAAGGGAGACTCCTGTTTTGCAGGATTGCGATCTCAGCAAGTTAACTATTTATCATTTTATGGCAGTCAGGGGTGCCTGAGGAATGCTACACCTATGGAGGGGAGTGGATGAAGGGGGGGGGGGGTGCAAGGCGCCAGCTCTTGCTTTGTCCTCAGCCAGCCACCTGCTCCCTCATCATAATTGTATGAGACAAAGTTAAACGGGCAAAGAAAACCAAGACAATTGCAAAAGCATGAGAGCTTGAGATCCCCTCTGCAGGAAGAAAAGGCAGCAGAGTTCTTAGCCGTGGAGAAGGCAGGGAAAGTAGTAGAGGTGCCAGGGGGAGGTTGGTGGGTGGGGGTGCTGGGCACAAGGCTTCATTCCTGCATTTGCCCAGGTTTGCTCAGCACAGAGGCCTTCTGTACCTGCTAAATAGTGCCCGTGGAGTTGAGGAGCTGGTCTTCCACAGAGGCCCTTTCATTCTTGATGACTGCATTTCAAAGGCATGGCTCACAGGTTTTTGAGAGAGACATTCCAGAACTCAAAGACTGAGAGGAGACCTTTAAAATGATTTACATGTCCAAGGGGCACAAGAATTTACAATTGCAAATCTTCTAAGATGAATACTCTGAGAAGAGGGCCATGAGGGCCTCCTGTCAGAGTGAGCCTGTGAAAAGCTGGGGGGGATTTGAAGCCTGGCTTGGCCACTGAAGTAAACAGAATTACCCCTTTTTCAGGTAGATATGTCATATAGGTGATATGTATTGAAGTACTTAAAATTATTTTTTTTTCATAATCAAATCTATGAATTTTACATAAATGCTGAAAACCAATTCATATGATCACATAACATTCACACTTTTTGGAATTTTTATATTTTCTTTTTAAATATTTCTTTATAGAAAATAAAATAGGTACATTTCAGAATATTTGGAATTTGTTGTTTAAAGAATGTGAATGGATAGGTTCTCTGCCCCCAAATCTTTTTTTAATTATTTTTTTTATTTTTAAAATTTTGAATGCGTTCAAAGTTATAGATCAGTGGAACGGATAGCGCAGTCAGCGTCCACATACCATCTGGACTCACCAACAGGCATCTACACAGTAAAACCAGCTCTGTGACATTGACAGTTGGGTGTACTTCTTTTTTTTTTTTTTTTTTTAAGCACATCATAGCTTTCTTTACTGGTAATCATAGTGCATACTCCAATTTACTATTTCCATAAAGGGGTATTATGTGAATATTACTGCAAATATATTATATACCTATCATTTAGTTTTTCTATGATACATCATTGAACGTTCAGTATTTTACTTGTGTTGGTCATTGAGCTACATTGAATTTTTTCTCTTTTTTTCCCCTTCTCTCCCTTTTTTTTCTTCCTTTCTCTGTCTCTCTCTCTCTCTCTCTTTTTTTTTTTTTTTAGAGAGCATGAGGGGGCAGGGGGGAGGGGGAGAGGGACAGAGACTTAAGCAGGCTCCATGCCCAGTGCAGAGCCCAGTGCAGGGCTCAGTCTCCCAATCCTGAGATCACGACCTGAGCAGAAATCAAGAGTCGGTTGCTTTACAGCCAGAGTCCTCTGGGCGCCCCTATATTGAATAGCTCATTAATAGTCAGACAAATACTTACATCATATTCCTTCACTGGTTCCCCACACACTTTGCACTAGTTTTTCTTTATTACTAGATTCAAAATGATTTTAATTTTTTTTCTTCCCCAAATATAAAGCGTTTGTTCTTACCGTTAGGATGGCAGACCTTCTCTTCAGGAACACAGCATTTGCTCCACGTAATGCACTGGAAGAGGTAACTGTCCTCTGCTTACCCACTTGTCAACATAGCATTTGTGGGAGTTGAATAAAAATATTCGCCACAAATCACTGGAGATAAAGAATCTATCATAAGTCAGACTTTTATGTACCCTGAAAAATTTTTTTTTGATAAAAATTAGGTCAGCTAGAAAAAAATTGCATGGGTCGGTGAACTCCTAAAATAACTCAGCTCCGTGACACCAGTCGGCGTTTATTTGCCCAAACTTTGTTCATGTTCCAAACGCAGCTTTTCAACACCTGCTAAATGAAAGCCATCGATATTGTTTTTTGTTTTTTGGTTTTTTTGCAATATTTTGGCCAGATTTCTTATTTGAAGACCATGTCAAGTGTGTGTCTGACGATTTTTTCTCCTAAACCCCTTGCATCTCCATGGCTGTACCTTGTCAGTGGCCTCGTCTAAATCCTCTCCTATGTCCTCCTCCTCCTCGCTTCTCTCTTTGCTCTCTTGCACCTGCTTCCTCCTTACGGCTTACTCCTTAAGTGGTCCGAGTTTACCTGGACAGAGTCAAAAGGAGAGATCCCGGTTTCACTCTTATGAAGCCGATTCTAAAACAGGGACAGATCTTAAAACAGTTTTTATGACCACAGAGAGTGGGACTGTTTCCCTCAAAGGACGAGTCTCTATTAAACTTTGCTTCCATTGAATCAAGAATGTGGGTCACTCCTCCACAACGGTCTGTTGGTATCATTGGATGGTAGTGAAAATAATATTGTGTCATCCCACAGCTGTGTATGGTCACCCCGATATCTTCTAACCCCTGGTCCTCCACCCCTTTCTTTCTATTTCAGTTCTGCCTCTTTTGCCTTTTGTCCTTTCCCCTGAGCATGGGTTTCTTTGTGCAATAATGTGAAAGGTTTTGGATGGCCTCAACAGTGAGCACCATAACATCTGGTTGGCCTGAGACTCGCTGGGTGTGTTGGGCCATCAGATACCCATGATGAGTAATAGTTGACCTCCTACGACCTCAGCTCCCCAAACACTAATGTTCTTTCATTCCATTTCTCCTCCTGTACATTTGAAAGGTAAAAATAATAAAACCAATTTCTTTTCTCCCAGTACTTGGGCCTCTAAGATCTTACTCTAATAGGGCTTTCAGTAAGCTTGTAATCCTAAATATCTGACCTCTGTCTTTGGCAGTGAGCTAGGAAAGCAGATACTGCTGCGCTTCCTTCCCATTCTGTGAGTAGGCTGTGCATCGACGTCCCCCACTGCTGGCAGCCTCTTGGGAAGAAGGAAAATCTACCTACATCAGTATCTCCCACGATGCTCCAACTTTACTATAATATCATAACACCCAAAGTGTAAGCAGGAACATACAGGGAATATGTTTAACACAGCAAAATGGACTTTTGCCCAAGAAGATTTGCTCATTTTGTTTTTTGCTCAATCTTTGTTGAGAATTCCTACTCAGAGTGCAAATTCAGAAGGCGTATAGACGCCCATGTTCACCAGTAGGACCCGGGGACTGGAGACAAAAGATGAAAAAGACACTTCCTAAACCTTGAAATAAACTATTTTCTATTCATGGCCTCACTGTCCTTTGACTCTTCGATTCCCTCTGATGACACGCACTGAGAGTGGGCTGGGGGATGCTATTAGGTCTAAACCCGAAAGTTAACTGTTAGTCTCTCCTAGTGAAAGCCATTGTGCTTCAGGCAAATTTAGTCTCCTGATTAAATTCTCCACCTTTGGGGGCATCTCTCTTTTACCCTTTGTTTCCTTTTGTAAGATGTGGACCCTGGGGGATCAAAAGGGAAGGGAAGGAAGGAGGAAGAAAGGAAAGAAAGAAAGAAAGAAAGGCAGACCCTGTGGTGAAGTCCTGTCAGAGGCGGGAGCCCTGTCTGGTTCCTGCGGATGGGCTCATCTCCAGCAGAGGTATGTGCTCCGTGTTCGGGAACCTTGAGTCTCGGAGAGATGTGATGGGTTCCATATCACTGCTAATGGCTACGCAGCCTCTCTAGGTTCTTGCTGATTGTGCTAGCCCGGCTACGGACTGCATCCCGTTGCTGGAATGGGGACATCCATACAGGAAGCTGCTTCTCCGTGGTCCTTGTTCCCTGGGATTCAGGAATCCGCTCTCTCCCATGGGCTTCCGTACTGCAGTGTGGGAACGTTTGCATCTCCTCCGCGCTGTGTACGGACCGTGGGGAACCAGGGATCGCTGGCTCGTCCCCTCTCAGTGCCTAAACACACAGCATGACTTCTGTCCTGCGCTTGCCAACCCGTGTTGGTGTGGGTCATCGTAGGGTTAAGGCGGCTCATGAACCCCCTAAATTAGAACATTTCTGAGAGTGGAGGGGATGTGAATTGGATTTATGAGATCGCTTCCTCCCTTCATGCCAAAAGGAAATCTCTCTCTCTCTCCCTCTCCTTGGTTTGTCTGAGGCGCTTCTATTGCCCGACACTTCCCGTCCCACGGGGACTCTACATCAGGCAGTGAATGCCAGTGAGCAAATGGGTGTGGTTACGGATTCAATGGAAAATACAGAGACCGACCGGATACCAGTACTGGCTATATTGTATCCGCATGGAGTCAGTATATGTAATTGTATATTCTGATGCAGTCAGTGGCCCGGGAAGCTCTGCAGCTGCGGACGTGTGAAGGCAGAGGTGATGATATCTGAATGGGATCTTGGGGGGCTCAGCGAGACTCTTCAAGGGCCGTAGGGGGAGAGGGAACTCCAAGTAGAGGGTCCGCATCACGTATCTGAACATTCCGAGTTCTTTCTCCTTCTTCCTTTGGAAAACCAAGAAACATGCTCAATCTTCTGGCCACTCTCCTTTATTCATTCTCAAACTGAATTAATGCAGATGTTTTGCATTATAAATAATGTGAAAGTGGAAACTACAGTCAATTTGAGTTTTTGTATCCTCTCTTAGACTCTGTTCCCCAGTTCTGAGCTGTATTTCTTTTTAATAATGGTTACTGAAATACAATTCATACCATAAAATTCACCTATTTGAAGTGTACAATTCAGTGGTTTTAATATAGTCCCAGAGTTATAGAACCATCGCCAAATTAGTTTTTACAACATTTTCATTAAGCCACAAGAAGCCTTGTACCCATCTTCTATCACTCCTCATGTTCCCGCAACCCCCCCAAGCCTAGACAGACACCGACCTCTTCTGTCACAAAGGACTGGCCTCGTCTGGGTATTTCATATCACTGCCATCACACAAAATGTGGTCTTTTTGAGAACCTTCTTTTATTAAACCTTGTTTTCAAGGTTCATTTGTGTTACAGAATGAATCAGTTCATTTCTGAATATTAACAGTATTTCTGAATACTGTTGAAATTTATGGGCACATACCACATTTACTCATCTGTGGATGGACATTTGGGTCGTTTCCACTCTTTGCAATTATGAATAATGGTATACATGCTTTTTTATAAGTTCTTGTGTTGACATGTTCTTATTTTTGAGTATATAACTAGGAGTGGATTTGCTGGATAATATGGCCATGTTTTCAGCAGCTTCTAGAGTGTTTTCCAAAATGGTGATACCATTTTACATTTCTACCAGCTGTGTATTAGTGTTCCAGTTTCTCTGCATTTTCACCAATACTTCTTATTAAGGATGTTTTTGAATATAGTTATTCTTGTGGATTTGAACAGATTTAATTGTGGGCTTTGATTTGCATTTCTTTGATAGCTAATGATGTTGAGCATCTTTTCATGGGATTTGTGGCCAGATGTATATCTTCTTTGGAGCAGTGTCTGTTTAGACTTTTGTCCCATTTTTTAATTGAGTGATTTTTCCTTTTATATTAAGTTGTGAGAGATCTTTATATATTGTAGATAGAAGTCTCTTATCACATCAAATGGTTGCCAAAATATTCCACAAATTTATGAGTTGTCATTTCACTTTTTTGATGATGTTCTTGGAAGCCCAAAGCATTTAATTTTGATGAGGTCCAATTTTTTTTCTTTGTTGACTAGGCTTTTGATGTCATATCTATGAAGACTTGTCTTAATCCAAGGTTGTAAGGATTTAGTTCTATATTTTTCTGAAAGAGTTGTATAGATTTATTTTTTATACTTAGAGCTATGGTTCATTATGAATTGATTTTTGCGTGTTATGTGGAAGGGGTCCACTTCATTTTTTTCATGGTGGATACCCAGTGGTCTCAGCACCATTTTTGGAAAACTCTATTCATTCTCCACTGTGTTGTTTTGACATTCTTATCAAAAACCAGTGGACTATAATGTGAACTTTATTTCTGGGCTCTGAATTCTATCTATTTATCAATATGTCTATTTTTTATATTCATATAACATAAAAATCTTGATTAGCATAACTTTTTAGAATCTACTGGAGTAGGGAGGTATGCGTCTCTCCTTTTTTCCCCTTTGCTTTTCAAGATTGTTTTGGTTATTTTAGATTCTTTGAATTACTTTTGTCAGTTTGTGTGCATAAACCTGATTTTCCAGATTAAATGTTTGTTTTCTTGATTTAGGTTTAAAGGCAATTTTAGGTTAGAGGCAATTTCCAGAGACTTTATTGATTTGTTTTTCTGATACTTCTCACCACTTATTGTTGTTTCTCTATGGAGCAGAAATTTTATATTTTTGTTGCCTCTATTCTGGACATAGATGTCTGGATTCAATGTTAAAGTTGTTAAAATAAATTAAATATATTCAACCATTGCATCTTCAAATACCTAGAGTATCTTTCTGTACAAGCAGAGCAGAACATTATTTCCATGGATAAGAAATAAAATTCATTATTTTGTTGTATTTACTTCTCAATTAAGACACAGAAATTTGAGGCTATAAAGCATGTGTTCCTGGATTTTGTTATTGTGGTGGGGTGGTATTCCTTTCCTTTCCTTTCTTTTCTTTTTTTTTTTTTTTTTTAAAGATTTTATTCATTTATTTGACAGACAGAGATCACAGGTAGGCAGAGAGGCAGGCAGAGAGAGAGGGAAAGCAGGCTCCCCGCTGAGCAGAAAGCCTGACTGGGGGCTTGATCCCAGGACCCTGAGATCATGACCTGAGCCGAAGACAGAGGCTTTAACCCACTGAGTCACCCAGGCGCCCCTCCTTTCTTTTCATTTTTCTCTTCTCTTCTTTTCTATTTTCCTTTCTTTTCTTTTCTCTTCTTTCTTTCTTTCTTTTTCTCTGTTATCCATTGCCCAAATTATCTTGTTTAAAAAAAAAAAAAGTGACTGCACTAGGAAAAGAATATGTATCTACATTATGCTGTATTCTCATCGTGTAGTTCTAATTCCATGCAGGCCTAGGAGCAGAAAGCGTGCTGGACTCTCATTTCACATTGTTTTTACAGACCACGGGGTAACAAACATTACCCAGGGATTCCCATAAATTTCTAATAACTATTCATAACTCTCTAAATTAATTTCATTATTATGTTTGCTGATACAACACCCAGCCAGCTCTCCCCTTGTATGTAGAAGGAACTCATCCCTGGGTCCCACTTTTTTTCTCAACCTTCACCATTTATCGACACCCTAGAGTTATTGTTTTGGCTGCCGATTCCTTTCTAATGTTAGCTGTTTCAGTTTTAATATCTACAGTATCCGAATCCACTCAGGAGACAGAAACCACGGAGTAATTTGAAATGAGAAAGTTTGATATACAATCATCTCCCTCCCTCCCCCGGGGAATGAAATTTTAATAAGTTACAAAACAAAGTAGTTAAAACTTTCTGGAAGTATATACACAATGAATCATTCCGTATGCGCCCCTAAAGTTTGTACATCTCCTTTAAGGCAGCAAACTGTGTACATTATTTTTATTTATTTTTAAATTTTTATTGTATTATGTCAGATAATCATCTTCAGTGTATGAGGAATTAGGAAAATAGGGCATCGCGTACTCAGGGATAAAGACTACAGGAACGGCGGAGGTAGGGAGGAGTTACTGAGTCCCTCTTGTGCTGAGTCACGCCCACCCAAAGAGGGACACACAGTGGGGTCGGGGGATGCTTTGCTCCCAGGACGACACCTATCTATAGGGAGTAGCCGTGGCTCATGGGAAATGGGGCACGTCCATGGGGATGCTGTGTGGTGCTGAAATCAGGGAGGAGCTCTTTCTTGTGGACCACAAAGCTGTCTGCGGGGGCATGGATGTGTGGATGGCGAGATGGCCAGCCCCTGCAGAGGCTTCGGGGAAGCTGCGGGGTGGGGAGGAGTCAGGGGTTTTGGGCTGGTGCAGGCTCCCCTGTCTGCAGAGACGATAAGAGGGGAAGCTCCTTCCTCCTCCAGGATCCTTCCAGGACCTTCTCTGACAAAGCTCAACATCACAGCACTCGGGCAAAGAGGAGCATTGACCATGATCGGCGCCGTCGTCCCAGAGCAGGAGATGCCAAGCCGATCTGAAACAGAAAGGGCAGAAGTTAACCGGCACATCTAGTGTGTGAGGCACGATTTCTGAACTCTGTGGGCTGCTAGTCCAGCTTTTATTTTCTTTACACTTATTCTGTCCAAATAGACAAGAACTTTTAAGTGCATGAGGTTGTTTTCCTTCCTTGCCTCCCGATTTCTTCCTTGAGACTCCCCGGATGGACTGAAACGTCTCAATCATTGGTTTGTTGTCAGTACCCGAACCTGTTTCTCAATGTCAAAGCCCTCCCCGGGTACTGAAGTGCCCCGAGTTAGGCCCAGTTCAGAGGAGATGTGGAGGTTCGATGAGCAGATAGATAAAGCCAGTTGGTTGAGGATGAGAAATGCACATTCCAAACCTCCTCGCCATCTCCTCAGATAACACGTTTTAAGCCTCAGACCATGAAAGACACATGACCATGCTAGAAGGTGTGGGGTCACTTTGTCACAGTCACGACTCAAAGTGAGGGCTGTCATTTTCATCGTGTTCCGGGGTACATACCTTTGGAACAGGGCTTCGTTCTCCCATGAGCCCGGAGAATCGAGTATATCATACTGAGTTTTACAGGTCACACGAATCTTCTGAAAATGAGAGTCATCGTCCTGCTCGGGGTGAAGAGTGGGAGTAGTGGAAACTGGCTTCCAGTGCAGGCCGGTCCTCAGTGGGACGTCCGTGCCCATCACCACCCTTTAGACCGAATTCATTCCCCCAGTGAGACAGCTATCACAGCTGCTGAGGTTCAGTGTCCTTTGCAGCAGATGGTAGACAGCCCCTCCCTGAGCACCGGGATGAGCTCTGCTGCCTACCCTGTCCGTCCAGTCTCCTCCCCAGCTGGAGCCTGTTGGAGTAAGGGCCGGCCGGCAGCGGGCTCCAGAGCCTTTCCGCCCGCCTCCCAGGGCCACTGCTGTCAGATCGGTGGCTCGGCTTCACGATCCTCCTGTCGTACTGACTTGTAAAGAAGTTATGTATCTCTCCAGCTCCCCGTGTAGTGTGTTTATGAGAAGATAGCTCTATTTTGAGTCCTTTCCGAAGTGATCTAGCTACTCAACCCCCTATGTTGTTTCTATGAAGAAACCAAGTGCCCGATAAGTGTTGCCTGTTATTATTGGTAGTATTACTATTATTTGCCATCGAAGAGAAAAAAAGGATTTTACCATGGGTCAGTTATTTCATCCTTGGTCCTTATCTCTTTGGTTAGGTTAAAGTATTTTCACCCATGTATTCCAACCCCATGATTCATATAACTTTCTTGATATTACCAGTCTTCATCACATATAGTGCTTCACTGTTAGTTTCCAAATAGCATCTTCCCTGCTGCATAGTGATTTTGCATTTTAAAGTGGATTTTGTGAGTGAATTTCTCCAAACTTTAGAAACCTTTTTTAGGAAGTGTCCTGGGGCACCTGGGTGGCTCAGTGGGTTAAGCCTCTGCCTTCAACTCAGGTCATGATCTCAGGGTCCTGGGATGGAGCCCCGCATCGGGCTCTCTGCTCAGCGGGGAGCCTGCTTCCCCTCTCTCTCTGCTTGCCTCTCTGCCTACTTGTGATCTGTCTGTCAAATAAATAAATAAAATCTTAAAAAAAGTGTCCTGCTGTGCTAGTCTTTCGCACTGGGTATAATGCCCTTTCCATAAGAAGGGGGACAATTAATACTTTGAAAGTTTGTTTTAACCAATAACAGCATTGTAGAAGCTAATGAGGAAAATGTGTTGCATTAAGAGCAAGAAGATAAGCAATTTATTGTTTGTCTTCTAATACCTGACACCATTTGATGTTGATGGTTTTCCTCGGCAAAGAGAAAATTAGATGATTTACAAATTATCACAATTCAGTCTGTCACTTACTTGGCTGACGGTGCAGTCTGACGAGCCAGAGGTAATAATCTATAAAATGAGTCACACTTTGTGCTGCCAGTTCAGCTGTAGAGACAAAGGGAGATAGGTTGCCTCGTTTCTTAGCCATGCTCTAAAGTGAGGGGGCTCCAGACCCTGTGTTGTTTCTCTTTTCTGGGCCCCCAACTATCTACCTGACCGTTAGCTATAAAGTCTACTCAGAGCTGCTGACCAGCATTTCCTGGCTTCTGAGATTCTGTTTGTTGGCTTGTCAAATGCATTTGGGATCCTCTTTGTTAATAATTGATGTAAAAGTCTACAGTGGAGTTGTCCTTTTCTTGATTTCCCTCTGGAAAGACAGCCAAGGAAGGTTTTAGAAGCGTCTCCCCGCATCTCAGTGCAGAATAAAGGTAGTCGGTTGCTGTGCTCACTGCCTCTTTGATTCTGAGATATCATCTTTCTTCTTGCTAACCTTCGGGCCCTCTTTGATGTCCGTCACCGTTTGCTTGGTGTCGGGCCGTGAGAAGACGCTCTTATGGGGCCTTGAGTTTCCTGTCTTAGGTGTGGCTGATGCGGGTCCCAGCGATGACCCGCTGCGTGGTGCCCGACGGTGGTGCTGCCAGGTGGAGGTGGCCGAACTGTGTTGGGCGGGGACCCCTTTAAAGCGGTCTACGTGGGAACAAAACTTACCTACTCTGTAAATCCAGGAGAGTTGGTTAGCGAAAGTTACATTTCTATACTCTTGCCAACATGAGCCCATTTAGATTCAGTTTCTTGAAGAATTAAGTATCAAAAAGTTCCCCGTTCTTCCCATCATTGAATCATGACTTCTTAGCTGTGGCTTAAATGCATTTAGAATGGCCATATATTTCCCTTTTTTTTTTTTCCCTCTGAAAAAGTACGTTGTTTTGTTTTGTTTTGTTTTGTTTTTTAAAAATATTTATGTCAGAGAGAGGAGGGGAGAAAGACAGTGGGAGTGCACTGGGGGTCGGGGCAGAGGGAGACTCCCTGCTGAGCACAAAGCCCCACTTGGGACTCAGTCCCAGGACCCATGAAATCATGACCTGAGCTGAAACCAAGAGTCTGATGCTTACTTGACTGAGCCTCCCAGTGGCCCTGGAAAAATGTTTTCTTAAACACTGACTACATGTTTGAGGAAGAATAGATGCTAAGTAGGAAAAATGGCCAGATGGTAGCATCTCAGAGGTTCTTTGTGGGCTGTTGGCTCAGCCCTTCCCCCGGGTTGACCCTACCATGTCCTCCTCCCCCGGCCAGCTCCAGGCCCACCGTTAGTGTGTCTGTTCTGGCTGTCTCTGCCCAGAAACACATCGCACATTGTCCCTGCATCCAAGGGACTCCCATTCTCCTAGGGCCGTGAGGGACCTGAGCTGTCATCTACCTGGGGTGAAGGTCTGGGCCAGAGGATCCCCCACAGGTCAGATCCGAGCCAGATTTTGAGAAGCAAGAGGAGTATGTTCAATAAATTAGAAGAAAAGGAAGATGAAGCCCACATCTGAAGACAAGGGTGGGGAGCAGTTCTCATTGGAGAGGGCGGAAGGCCGGACGGAGGGCGGCGGGTGGTGAGCGCTGCGGAGGACTTCTGGAGAGCGCAGTGGTGGGCGCAGATAAGGAAATTTGGAGTGTTAGTGCAGAATCACCTGGGACCTGGTGATCTGCTGGATCTGATAAGAGAACAAAAGAAATCAGAAGGGAAACCAAACTGGGTGAAAGGTGATGCTTTTCACGGAGACTTGTTGGTCCTGTTTCAGACTGGCTGAGCCTGAGCCGCCTGTGCGATAACCAGGTGGGCTGAGCCGAACGCAGACAGTTAGGTGTGGAGTGCATGAACGAGTTTTGGGCTGGAGATACACATTTGAAGGATTTTTTAAAGATTATTTTTCTTCTTTTTTTCAATTTTAATGGAGGCAGAGTCGACGTAATAAATTCATTTCTGGTGTACAGTGGAGTGACGCGACAGTTACAAACTTTGCCAAAGGTTCACCGTCACAAGTGTATTGCCATTTTAGTGGGGATATTCCTGTGCAGTACTTTTCATCTCCATGACTTATTTTTTTCCCCTGGATGTTTGTGCTGCTTGATCTTTTTCACCCCTTTGAGTTTCTTAAAATTTTATTTCTCAGTCTTGAACAACCAATTCATAGCCATTCACTAGTTCAGCCAATGTAAGGGAATGATAGTGTTGCCCTCTTACGCTCACGGTGTGTTCACTCTGCCGATCTACGATGCCAGGAGGTCGAAAGAAAGGAGGACTTTAATTTAATAAACTTTGAGTCAGGTGTTCTTTGCTTGCACACGCACGCACGGGACCAACTGTCCCACTTTGCCTGGGACTGTACTGGCTTACACACTGTGTCCTGCCCCCCTGGGCACCCTCAGCTGCTGGGACGCTTGGACAGCTGGTCCCCAGGGGTGCGTGAAGTCATGCCGCAGGTGTGCTTGCGTAGCGGGACGTGCAAGGGAAGGACCGAGAGCACCGTGTCATCCGTGTGTAACAGACCCAGGAGGAACAGTGGTGACAAACGTGCCAGAGGAATTCGGAGTCATCTCCTGGTTCTGCCCCTTGTGGCCCCGGTGCGCTCTCTTTGCAGATCAGGAATCTGCTGTCAGTTTATCCCTAAATCTTATTCCTCAGAGTTTTGTGAGAAACCATCCGTGAAACCCCAGAAATGAAATTTTAAACTGAAAATCCTCCACAACGTAACAAAAAGAAAAAGGCTGTTCCACAGCATCAGTGTTTTTTTCCTCCCCTTGATATGCTCCCCACCAGCTTGTCCTGGGCACCTTCCTCATCAGTTTGCCCCCCGTGGTCATCTGGTCCTCAGGATTCAGGGACTTCCTGTTTTTAATTCAAAACAACCATGACCTGGTCCACGTGGGTGTGTGTATATGTGTGCAATTAGATCATTCGTTATTTCACTAACTGCAACCTCAACAAGAATGCCGAAAATGCACAATATTTATATCATGTTTAACCTAGCTCTCAAGAAGTTTTCATTTCTGTGGGTCTCCTTAAGAACCTATCTCAAATATTTATTTTATTATCCATTTCCTGATATTTCGTATTCTTTAATGGGTGAGAACTGATGGAAAGGACTGGAGAGTCAGACGTTATGATCATAGAGATGTTGGTCTAACAGTGAAGCCATAGTTGGGGGCATAAGCATCCAATGGGGGGGCCTGCTGGAATTTAATGACTGACTTGCCCACACCTAAGGTGTAACACCGAAACCCTGCAGTGTCCCCAGAGCTCTCCAGGCTACACACACACACACACACGCACACACACACATACACACAGGCAGTCACCTCCCGCCTCTGAGTAGAATTTGTGTATCACCCTTGCTGTCAAAAGCTGCTGAAATAAGTCACTTAAATACACTTGTTAAGAGAAGTCATCCGTGAGAAGCAATTTGTTCCAAACTGAAAATAAGATGACATTAGATGGTATCAGTGATGTTCAGAGACCCTGAAATGAACCACCTCACTGATGCAGAGACGGGCGAGAAGCCAGGTGTGAAGGAGGAGCCCAGGCCACCCCGTCTGTCCCCTGCCTCAGGGACCCAAACTGAATCAAGCAGAGTCATGTGATGTGCCCAGAGGGGCCACGTGGGGAAAGCTCCTGATGTTGGGAGTCGTACGCGCTGTCCCAAGTCACTAAGGAAAGGGCAGGAGATTGTAACCCAACTAAGGGGAGTTCCCTCCCCAGGGAGTTACAGGCAGAGACTAAGCCCGGGGAGTGGTCACACAAAGGAATCTTTATTTGTAGCAAATGCGGAGATCCCAGGGAATGATTTCCCAAAGCCATTACTCCCTGAATAACAAAACAGGGAAATTTTAAGCTAAGGGAGCGGGCACTTGCATGAAAGGTGAGGAGGAGGACTTATGACTATTCGTGAGGAAAGACGGATCCTGCACACGGAGTAAACACATATGTAACATGCATCCCATGTTCACTTTGGGGCAGAGACTTAACATCAGAAGGAGGCAAAACTCAGCTCCTGCTCACAGGGCGTTCATTTAGGACAAGGGGAACGGCGTGGTATGCTCCCAGAGCAGGTGGATACGAGGTGGGGTCTTGGCTTGTTGTCTTGAATAAGGATGCTGGTTCCCAGGCAAGAACCCATCAGTTCACCTTGAGTCCAGGCTTCTGCAGAGACCTAGTGGGTTTGTTAGTGGGGTCTAAAGAGACACAACAGCTGACTATGGAGAAATAATTCTCTGAAAAATCAGCTTTAAATTTTCTGTTGGTTTCAACCTCATTCATCGTCTGGGGAATGAGTTTAAGATCACTGTGGCCCCTTATGTTCCACTTCCTGGTTCCCTCCGGGGAGGACAGGTTTCTGACAGACAACTTGTAATGACAGAAGACCAAATAGTACAGCGTTGACAGGTATCTACTTGGTGTGGAAAGGGGATTAAACCACATTAGATACGAAAGGGAAAGTATAAAAAATGGAATTACAGAATCAAAAATGCAATTAATTACAATAAAGTTTCCCCTTGTAAGATGCTTTGCAGGTCCTGTAATGTCCTCTACGGAAAGAGTTGGTCTTAAAGAGCTTACATTTCACGTTCTCCAGTGGATTCAGTTCATTCAGAAATGTGTCCAGGTATCACCTTGACCTTGTCCTGTTTGCTCTTCATAAGTCTCCTTCTATCTTGTTTTTAGTCTTCACTCTGTCACTGAATCCTGTTATTTTCAGAATCTTGACAGCGAACTGGAGGTTCTGTCGCACGTGTGTCTGTGTCGTCTCTCTCTCCTCTGCTGTCCTGGAAGCTCCGTGAGGGCGGCGCTGCTGAACCTTCTCACGACTGCTCTGTCTCCAGTGTGCGAAATAGTGGTCCCTGGTGCCTAGTCCATGCTTCATGAGTACGCTCTGCAAATATTTGTGATTGGCTCATTAAGTACCGAAGAACTCATTCTAGCCTCCTCCCCTTCTTTAAAAAAAGATTTTATTTATTACTTTGAGAGAGAGAGAGGGAGGGAACGTACAAGCAGGGGGAGAGGCAGCAGAGGGAGAAGCAGGCTCCCCGCTGAGCAGGGAGCCCGGTGCGGGGCTCGATCCCAGCACCTGGGTCATGACCTGAGCCAAAGGCAGATGCTTAACGGACTGAGCCACCCAGGGTCCCTGTGTTCCCCTTTTTACTTCCACTACCAAACAATTTAGCCCTAAATTTAGTGTCCAAACGAATGCATAATTTTACAATTCCTTTGTATACTTACATTTGTTTTTTTCCTCTCCATGACTTTTTTCAACTTGATTAGAAGAATGTTAAGCATATAGATATTTTTGAATCAAATACTAAGTTTCCACGTATCTTTTATATTAACCAGAATCCAGAACACAGGCGTTCTCAGATGCTGGTGAGGATGTGGAGGAACAGGGCCTCATTCATGCTGCTGAAAATGGAAAATGTATAACCACGAGAGAATAGTTTGACAGTTTCTTACAAGTCAAACATACTCTTGTCACAGTATTCATGCAAAAGAGTCAAAAACACGTGTCTGCAGAAAAACCTGCCCACTGACATTGGTAGCAGCTTTACTCTTCATCACCCAAACTGGGAAGTAACCAAGATGTCCTTTAGCAGGTGAATGGATAAAAAAGCAGCGCGATCCAGACCTGAATCAGATTCACTACCGAGAAGAAACGAGGAAAAAAGGAAAAAGGGAGGTGGGGTGCCTGGGTGGCTCAGTCGTTGAGCCTCTGCCTTTGGCTCAGGTCATGACCCTGGGATCCTGGAGCCTTGTCTGGGGCTCCCTGCTTGGTGGGACCCTGCTTCTCTCTGCCACTGCCCCGGCTGTGTTCCCTTTCTTTGTGTCTCTCTGTGTCAAATAAATAAGTTAAATCTTAAGGAAAAAAAAATAGAAAAAAGAAAAAGGAAAAGAAGTGGGCTGGCCAGCCATCCAACGATGTGGAGGAGTCTTAAATGGACACTACTAAACGAAGTCCGTCCGTCGGAAAGGACCGCACACTGTGATTCCGGTTCTGGGGCATCTGGAAAAGGCAAAACCATAGAGACTGTAAAAGGATCTTTACTCGTCGGAGGCTGGGTAGGGGAAGGATGAATAAGCTGAACACAGAATTTCTAAGGTGCCGATAATACTTTATATTATGATAATGATCGACCTGTCCTCATACATTTGTCAAAACCCAAAGAAGGTGCAGCATCCAGAACGAATACTGAGGGAAACAGCCACGTAGGTTCATCCGCTTAATGGACACCGTCCGAGGGGAGATGTTGATTCGGGGGGAGTTGTGCACGCGTGGGGGCCGGAGGTGGTCTGTGGAAGCGTTCTGCACCTTCCTCTCTAATTTGCCATGAACCTAAAAGTACTCTCAAGTGGTCTCCATGAATCTCACACACACACACACACACACACACACACACACACACACACACTGATTTGCATGGGCTGGTGTTTATTCTGGGCTTACACAGCAGAGAAGATCACTACCCCACGTTCTGTTGGCGAGGCGCTTGACCGTGTGACTCCCCCCAGCATCCTCTGGTCAAACTTGACCACCTTCCGTCCAGGCTTCTTAGGACCGTTCCCCCTGCCTGTGTGGATTCTTTGCCAACAGAAGCAAGTTTCCTCCTACAGCCCAGGCCCCTGCCCACCTGTAGAACAGGTTGAGGTCTCTCTGTAAGGACGCCAAATGAAAATAGAAGGCTTGCTTCGGTGCCGTGGACAGGGGCCCTGCTTTCTGCCACGTGTGCGCTCCAGATGGACAGACAGACGCTGTGTTTTTGCTGGAAGCTTGGCACGCACTTGGCCTTCTCACAAGCAGAAGTGTTTGGATTGCTGTCCATTTCCCTTCTGTGGTGCGTGTGGAGACTGTGCGGGGCGCAGGGTTTGGAAGCTCATGGGGTAAGCGGCCGGATGTTGGGAGGTGAAGCGTGCAGGGCGGGGAGCCTGCGGCCTCTGTCTGGACCCAGTGCAGATTGGGCGTGAGCCGGAGGCCGCAGCGGGAATGGGGGTCAGCCTCCGAGGGGAGCCGGGCGCGGGCGGAAGGCGAGGAAAGGAACAAAGTTGAGCATCTTCTCTCCGCTGGGCATGGTGCCCGCGTTTCTTACATATGTTGGGAGGTTGAGATTTCTAAGTAAAGACACTGGGTAAAGGATGAAATCATCGACGGAGACGGAATGTGGGAGGGAGAAGCTTGAAGGATACTTTATGTAACGGGGTACCAGCACCGTGGCGGACTTTCGAACCACTCTTGTTGCTCTCCCTCCCTGGGCTGTGTCTCTCCCTCCTTCCTCCCCTCCTGTTCTGCCATCCACCCCCCACCGCGGCCGCACAGGGGAGCACCTCCACGCCTAGCACACCACTCCAAGATGCTTCTGGAGGCTCCCCACTTAGTGCCGTCCGAACCACGATCCCAGGGGAACGGCGAGGTCGTTGAACGAAGCAGTTCTTGCCAGATTCCACGGGACTCACAGACAGGTCAAAGAGAGAGCATGGCAAATAGCTCAGATCATCTTGCCCTCCGTGGGGATGGTTTGAAGTACTGAATTATTTATAAATAAAACTGGAAAAAAAATTGGGAACTGGTATACACTTGTCTTGAGTGTATCCACTGGGTCCTTATTCTATAAAACATTACAGACATTCTCATAAGGTTGGGGGAGGAGGAGGGAGCTGCCACCCATGAGACCTGCCCGTTTGGGTCTTTTTTGCAACTCTTTCTGGTTAAAGATTTCTGAATCTTCTTCCAGTAATTACAGCCCCGATCTGACATAGCGTATTTTCTAACTAGACAGTTTAGTAACACCGAGAAAATGGAAATAAACTATTTGTGAACGAGCATACTTTTGTTGGTGTGATCTATCTTGCAAACTATTTGCAGTGCCTGAATAGGCTTCATCAGTGGGTAGCATTCTTTTCTTGTTTGTAAATCCCTTAGAAGGGATTCAACCTCTTTAGAAAGAGGTTTTCAGTATCCTCACTGCAATTCTTAAGTCAAGAACCAGAAATTAGGCAAAATGTACACAAATAGTAAATACTATTGACTAAAATCCATTTATAGCTTAGACTCCAAAGAAAAAAAAGAAAACCAGTAATTTATCAGGGTGATTTTAAATTATTTGGATGGGATGTGTCTGCATGTGTGTATTTACTGGATAAATAAGAAAATTGGACACCTATCAAAGAGAAGAGGGAGAAATTAGCCTTTACGTTGTTCTAATGTCTGGTTTATATATCCTTCTGTCATTTGTCAATGACAACATTTAAAACTCTTAAACAGGGCTTTCAGTGTGCCATTGATGAGAAAAATTCAAAGGTGAAATTAAGATGGAATGAGCTTTGTGAATGTCAAAAATGATACATATTATCTTTCACATTCAGAGGACGAGGTAGATGTCAGTATAGGTGGGAACTAGGGTGCATATACCAAAGGATGTTGGATAAATTATTCTTTTGCCAGTCACTTCATTTTTTTGATGAATGACCCTCAGACTTTAAATTACAAATTACTCGACAGGGAAAATGTCAGAGATCTCAAGGAAATGTTTGCATGGTCAGGATATGATAAGTAGAATTATATACAAGTCTGGAATACTTCTGAAAACGGGTGAGGTTCTTACCTGCTGTTGTCTGGAGCATTGATTAGGGAAAAATAATTCCAAAGTGAAAATTTTTTCCTAACTGAATTAGGATACAGAGAGTTACCGAGGAGAGCAGGAAACGGTTGGTCCCGATGGCAAATTCGAGCACAAGTTAGTTCAGGCTTTGCAGAATGCTTTTGGTCCAAAATCCTCCTAGGCTGGTAAATCGAATGTGCTCCCTTTTTGTAAGCTCTACTGGGAAATGTTATATTAAATGGACATTTTTGAGTCTTTCATCTTGGTAAGGGTGAGCAAAATGTTTAAAACAGGCATTATAGTTCCATGCTTATCTTAGGATGATGCAAATTGTACAGCCTGAAAATAAAGAGGGGGTATCCGGAAGGGGCCAAGAAGCGACAGAGAAGGAGGAACGTCCCGGGGAACCCTCAGCTCCGGGCTGATGCCTCAGGAAACCTCAAGCAGAAACACATCACTGTGCTTTTTAAAATTGTTATCACATGCCTATGCCAAAGCTTTCCACAGTACTTAGTTATGTCTGGCATCAGTTGTCTTTAAAATAATATTGTGAGTTTCATAATTGTCCGCATTCCCATGAACCAAGTGCCTGAGACACAAAACGGTGTATTATTCAAGCATTGTCTGTCAATTTTTGTTTTTTTTCCTTTTATCCCTCGAATCTTGGAAATGCTGTGGTTTCTCAGTTGTGTTTCCTTCTCCTTTCTCAACTCTTAAAATGTAGGCATAACTTCAAGAAAGATGCCCAGTTCTTAATTTGGAGACTTAATTTTGATTCCCTTAATTTGTGGGTGCTGTTTCTCCTACAAGAGGTCCCAGGAGAATTTTAAAACTTCTCTTCCTTTTGAGTGAGCCTGTCTTCTTGAAATGAGCTTAGTATAAAGTCTTATGAGAAAGCATTTTTTGTTGACAGATCACTGGTGTTGAGAGTTTTATTCTGTTTTCTTATCTGCAGCGTCAGGGATTTGGATCACAACCTCTCCAAGGAATGTTCAGATCTTAGATTTAAGGATTTTGCTTACCAGCTCTGAATAATATAATTCTACTCATCTCCTGAGGTCGAGATCAAATGCACCTAATTCATGATTCCCAATCATTCAAGAAGTTGAACAGGTTTTCTCTTTTCTCTGAACTTTTATGGCCTTTGGGACACACCACGGTTCTAATAAGCATCACACAGTGCCTCTGCCACTCGGTTGGCATGACCTCATTTAACCCGCCGCTGAGTGAGGGTGGGGAAGAGGACAAGAACTTGACCTTGCTTTTTATATGTTCTCCCTTGTTCACAGAAATTGGGAATTAATACAGAACTCATAACTTATTAAAATTTTGTTTGTCATGAATGCTTTTAATTGTGCACTTGATGCAAAGGTATCCTTTCCCAGAGAAACCCTGCTGTTACACGTGGGGGTCCCTTCCCCGACAGGAAGCTGACAGAAGTTTCCTGGTCCCTCCTGAGCTGCCTGACTCCATCCCCTCTGCTCCTTTCCACTTAGGGCTGTCCTCTGACCACCTTTTCTTCTTCTATCCTAAAAACAGGGGTTAGTTGACGATACAGAACTTCTTGTGTCTTATTATGTCTCTTTTGCAAAATACATTCTGCAATCCAAGATCAAGGGTGCAAGAAATAAATGTAGCAAAAAAATCAAAACTTGTTTTCTTCCATGAGCCCTGGACCCATCAGCCTGGTGGGACACCTTCCCCTCCTGTGCTGTGTGAGGTTCCTGAGAGC
Organism: Mustela nivalis; assembly: GCF_964662115.1. Classification (NCBI taxonomy): domain Eukaryota; kingdom Metazoa; phylum Chordata; class Mammalia; order Carnivora; family Mustelidae; genus Mustela; species Mustela nivalis. Next base: position 37,830,378 of record NC_139039.1, read on the forward strand.
TTCTGTCACGTTATGGCACTGCCAGGAAGAAGGAGTTGACATGTTCCCTTCCCCTCCTCTGCCTCGACACTCAAGCACGTCTCTCTCTGTGGTCTTGCCGGCGACCCGCTGGAAACAATGTGGTATCGTTTCTGTGCCCCGTCCTCTCTGCCGGCCCTCCCGAGCTGGAGAACGCTTCTGTGCTACAGATGTCAACAGCTAAGAGTAGGGAGTGAAATAAGCTCTCCTGATATCAGTGAACTGTTTTCCATACATGTATATGGTTTCTTGATGTGGATCCCTAGGACACTATTACAGGAGACAAGATGTGACATTCTGTCACCAAACAGAAACTCCCTAACAGTGGTAGGAACAAGGATTCTGGAATGTTCCGTATTAGCCTCAGTCACCTGAACTTCTGTGGATCTTTCCTGTATCAGCTTGACTGTGATCGTGCACTTCTCTAGTGGGGAACTTCTGTATGGACGTATTATTTGCATTCGTTGAGATCTACTTATATCAGGCAAGCTATCCATATGAAAACAAAGCCAATGAAGTATAAAATTGATTTTACGAAAGCGAAGACATTGGCTTTCCCAGGTGACTCACTGGAGAGTATAAATTTTGGAAGAGTAGTTAGTATGGGAAGAAACCGTATTAGGGAATTATTATCCGAAAGTATAGAATTGTTCAGCTTTTTTTTAGAAATGCAGCCTAGTGGAAAAGACTTTATGTGGTTCTAAAGAGAACAGAAAACGTTTAATTTAATGAGTCAAAGATGACTAAAAGGACGTCTTAGGTAATGACAGATGAAACTGTGACCTCCAGGCAAAGAAGTGGAAAATCCCCTGCACACGATGGAGATCATCGTAGCCAGGACTGTGGATGTAGGAAGGAGGTGTCAGCTTCCTCGTTTTCTTCCAGCACCTTGTCCAACCTCCAAATGCTACGATATCTGTTATGGAGTCCTCGTGTTCTCTGTCCTCGTTCACAGGAGTGACACGTTAAGCATGCATTCTTGCGTGAGTGCGTGAATAGGCAGTCACTTGGATGGGGACACAGATTGTCCTTTTAACTCTGAACACCTGCCACGGCAGGAGGGAAATCATGCCTCTTTGTCACTGTGGAAATAAGATGTGTATTTTTCAAGTTACCCAGCTAATTAATGATAAGTTAACCAAAAGAATCCCTTATGCATCCTTAGTCTTTGATGTCGTGTTCCATGAGTCATTGTTTGTGCGTAACACCCAGTGCTCCACGCAGTCCGTGCCCTCCTTAATGCCCACCACCTTAAGGGTAAAACATTTCTCCTTGTCGTCTTCAAAACACACACACAAAGTTTGGATTGTTTGGCTCTTAGACTCTGACAGCTAAAACGCCTTCTTTCAGAAGAACCTGTGCTTGGACCATTGCTAACGGATGTTGAACCCGATCTTTACCCTTAATGGGCAAAACTTTACTTATCGTGTCTGTTGTTGGCATTTTAGAATGAAATTATATGTAGCTCAGTAGAATTTGGTCATTTCCAAAGGGCTAGACCATCAGAATCAAAAGGATGATTTCTCCAGATTCTTACCTTGCCAAATTGCATATTAATGCCTCCTTTGTCCTCGATGGAGCCAAGGAATGGACAGAAAACAACAGACACACCTGACTTGGAGAACACCATAGTTCTGAGCCATGAATTACTCTGGCAGGACCTGGGGCATGGAGGCTTGTCATGTGTTTGCACCAGAAAGGACGGGGTGGTCATGACTCCCATCGGCATCTGGAATGGTGCTTTCTTAGCTCCACCTGCGGAAATTAGACACATTGTGTACATCCATCTTAACCCATTATTTCCTTTTATGCATGTGCTTTCAGGGAGCCCGAGTCCTTGTTACTCTCAACAGGACAAAACAATAACGGTAGCGCTATTACTAGAACCACAGCTGTATCTGCAGAGAGCATTCGCTGTGCAGTGTGCTGAGCACTTCCTGTTCATCGTCTGATGGAATTCGTACAAACCCGAGACAGGAGCCACTGTTGTTGTCTCTTACTACTGAGCAAGCTCGTCTGCCGAAGTACGGCCTGGTAGCGCTTTACTGTGTGTGTGTGTGTGTGTGTGTGTGTGTGTGTGTGTGTGTGTAAGATTTATTCACTTATATTTAGAGAGAGAGAGGGAGAAAGAGCATGAGCAGGTGGGGCGGAGGGAGAGGGAGAGAGAGACCCTCCAGCAGACTCCACACTGAGCAGAGAGCCTGATGGGGGGCTCAGTTTCTCAACCCTGAGATCATGACCTGCACCGAAACCAAGAGTTGGATGGTTAACGGACTGAACCACCAGGCAACCTGCACGTTACTGTTTTTATGCTTTGCTAGAGTCATTTTCTAAACATCACCCATGTTTTAAGGCATTGCCTAAAATTAGCATTACCTACGTCTTGAAGCTCTACCTGATTCTACAATATAGACCACCTGTCCTCTCCCAGTCTCCCGTCATGCTAAACTTCACTTCTTCCAATTAAAATTTCCACCCCACGATAGAGATATTAAAGTCATATATATCGAGCATTTATCTAATATATAATGTATATTATATATGGCATGTATTCTGTATATTTCACGTATAAGATACATATAGACACACATATACAAAGTAATATATATATATATATATATATGCACAATTCTGGTAGAGAAGGCACATCAGTTACATGCTATATGCCAGACATGAGAAAGTTAGATGGATTTTCATCTGTTAGCTCACCTATCCATCCACACATAGACATGATGATGTCATCATTTAAGTTATTGCCTCGACACCACAGAGAACACACTTGGGAAACATCAGATTTGGTTATAGTTTGAGAAAACTCTATTCAGAATTGCTTCACCTTTAGCTGACCACCAGGAGAGTGGAGAATTCCATTCACAAATTATATAATTGCTATTTCTTTGAACTATGAGGATCAAAGAGCTACTCCAATAAAACATTGTTTTGCCTAGCGCTGTATGGCATATCTTTGACTATGAAATCCTCCCCCCATTTAGCCACATACGACTGTGATTTCCATGGTGGTATCTTACATTCTCATGCTAATGTATGTAGCACATCAAGATCTAGGTCAGATAAAAAGGTAAACTATGATAACACTGCACACGGTCATGAAATGATGACTAATTACTGTTGCAATTTATTGGAAGCATGTTTTTATTGCCCTTATTATAAAATTTCACCATTTTGTCAAAATGTTACCATTTTGACTAGTGGGACAAAGGAAGCAAGAGTATAGAATGGGAAGATGGTCTCTTCAGTGAATGTGCTGGAAAAACTGAGAGCCTCATGCAATAGAATGAGACGGGACCACTGTCTTACACACCACACACACACACACACACACACATAAATGAAACCTGGATTAGAGACCTACATGGGAGACCTGAAATTGTACAATTTCTAAGAAACCATGAAGGGCTAGAATAAAAAAAGATGAATAACAGCAAGGGTTGGCAAGGTTGCAGAGAAAAGAGAACACCTGTGCATTGTGCGTGCGATGTAAGCCTGTGCAGCCGCTGTGGAAAACAGTATGGAGGTTCCTCAAAGAATTAAAATAGAAGGGTAGAATTCGGTCATTCCAATTCAGTGCTGGGTATTTCCCCAAAGAACATGAAAACACTAACTTGAAGTGAGATATGCACCCCATGTTGATTGCAGCACTGTGTACAATAGCCACATCTTGGGAGCAGCCCAAGAGCCCATCAGTGGATGAATGGACAAAGAAGACGTGGTTTATATATGCATTGGAATACCACTCAGCCATGAAAATAGTAAGATCTGGACATCGGTGACCACACAGGTGAGTCTCAGGGTGCCAAGTGAAGCAGCACAGAAAGACAAATACTTTGTAACGATTTCACTTGTATGTGGAAATCGAAAAAGCAAAAGAAGAAACAAATTGGAAAACCCAGAAAAACAGAAACAGGCTCATAAATACATAACGTGAGCTAGTGATTGTGGAGCAGCAACGTGGAAAAAATAGATGAAGGGGATTAAGAGTCATAAGCTCCCACTCATAAAATAAAGCAGTCACGGATATGAAAAGTACTGCATAGGGAATATAATACAGTCATTAATATTGGAATAATGTTTGATGACCTATGGAGGTGAGCATAGGGTAGTTATCGAATCACTATGTCGTACCTCTGAAATTTATAGAACATTGTATGTCAGCTATCCTCAATAATAAAAATAAAATTAAAACAATTCACCATTTTGATGAAAGCTGGTGTGCATGCACGCTATTTTCTAGTAAATGCAAAGCTTTTCAGTAAAAATTCTACACTGATGTTTCAATGCGAACCATTCCTAAGTTACACATCGATAACAAACACAATATGGACTGCCTACTAGATACTCAGTAATGTGTTTGGCAAAGCTCGTCTCCATAATAATTCTAAATGTAAATGGGGTTGGGCTCCTGGGTGGCTCAGTGGGTTAAGCCTCTGCTTTCAGCTCAGGTCATGATCTCAGGGTCCTGCGATCGAGCCCCGCATCCGGCTCTCTGCTCAGCGGGGAGCCTGCTTCCCCCTCTCTGCCTGCCTCTCTGTCTTCTCATGATCTCTCTTCCTGTCAAATAAATAAAATCTTAATAAAATAAAATGTAAATGGGGCAATAAATACTACAGCTGTATTGCTCATCCTTTCTTATTGTTCTTATATATCACTAAGTAAAAGCAAATACTATTGCTGATTCTTTATCCCAAATTAGACCTGAAACCTTAAAAATCAATGGTGGGGGCTGCCTGGATGGCTCAGTGCGTTAGGCCTCTGCCTTCGGCTCAGGTCATGATCTCAGGGTCCTGAGATCGAGCCCCACATCAGGCTCTCTGCTCAGCAGGGAGCCTGCTTCCTCCTCTCTCTGTACCTGCCTCTCTGCCTACTTGATCTCTGTCAAATAAATAAATAAAATCTTTAAAAAAAAAATCAGTGGTGGTCCCCGGGGATGGAAGGTTTTGAACTCTGACAGTACTTTGAAGATGTATATGTAGCTGTAGATGCATTACTTGGAGAGTCAACTCTCTACACTGGTATGTTGATTAAATGCTAATGTTAATTTATAGTCTGATCTCAAAGCACTGAAAGGAAAGCGATTGTTTTTCAGTTTCAAAAATCAAATTCGAGAAATGTAAGTTGTCATAGACCATTACTGTCTTCAAATTATGTACGAACAAAATATTCACGTATTCTATTATCAAAAAAACACTTTTAGGGTATAACCTTTCAGTGACATGGAGTAAGGGAAAAATCAACCAAGATGTGTAAATATTCTGGAGTTTATAGAAAGTCGGAGGGCTGGTATATATTTTTTCTAACTATTTTGGGGAAGATCTGAAAGTAAATCAAGACAAAAATCTCTTTAGCACATACGGTTTGAGCTGGTATTCTAGGAAAACAGAGGTAAAAAAATATGGCTTTTATCTAAATATATCTAATATGCCTATAGGCACATGTATTAAAATTTATAGATGTCTGTGTGTGAGGGAGGATCTGGACATCTGGGCACGGGTAATAGGAAGCCATAATGTGGGGGTGCGGTCGGTTTTTGAAGAACTTCCAACCTTTACTCTATATAGTGGAGATTTCTAAATTTTTAAAATGTTGCATTGTTGTTATAAAAATAAAACATGAAAAGCAAGACATTTTAAAGGAAGGGCATTTAGAAATGGTCCTGACTGCGTATGTGACGTCATGCGTTGTAGCGAAGGCTTACCGTGGAGTTGGCTTCTCCCGTGAGCTCATTCGGAGCTGCGTCTCCGAGGTTCTGCTGAGTGGTGACAGGAGATAAAAGCCTCAGAGAAGAGAAAACATTCGGCCGCATGGTTCAATAACCCAGCTCTGGCTAACGGATAAACAAAATGGTTTTCCCAGAGTCTCTCAGAGAAAAGGACCCATAGAAATGACTCAAATTTACTTTGGTTTTTATGTGTTGGTTGAAGAATTATTTTGCTCCTGTGTTTGCTGGGAAAATGGTAGATAATGTCAGAGGCTGAAAATAAGGTTTATAAAGAAAATTCTACAACTGTGACAAAATACAGAGACTCTGATGTCTTTCCTTGATTTTCTGTTCACTTTCTTAAAGAAATATTTTTAAATTCCAGTATAATTAACATATGGTGTTCGATTATTTTCAGGTATGTGATACAGTGACTCCATAATTCCGTAGTTACTCAGAGCTCATCAAGAGACGTGTCCTTTAATTCCCTTTGCCTGCTTCACCCCCCCCCCCCCCTCCTTCCCTTTGGGAACCATTGATTCTTTATAGTTAAGAGTCTGTTTCTTGGTTTGTCATTTTTTTCTTTGGTTGTTTATTTTGTTTCTGAAATTCCACATGTAAATGAAATCATAGGGTATTTGTCTTCCTATGACTGACTGACTTCACTTAGCACTAAAATGTGTACTTCCATCCATGTTGGCAATGGCGAGATTTCATTATTTTTTTATTTTTTTATGGCTGAGTAATAGACCCTTTGTGTGTGTGTGTGTGTGTTACACACACACCTCATCTTTCTCCATTCATCTATTGATGGACACTTGGGCTGCTTCTGTATTTTGGCTATTGTAAATAATGTTGCTAGGGGTGTGTGTATTTTTTCGAAGATACTGTTTTGTGTCTTTCTGTTTTCATATTCTCCGGGTAGAAAGCCAGTTGTAGAATTACTGAATCGAAGGGTAACTCTATTTTTAACATTTTGAGGAAACTCTATACTATTTTTCAGACTGGCTGTACCAGTTTGCATTCCTACCAGTAGCACAAGAGGGTCCCCTTCCTCCACATCCTAGCCAACACGTTTCTTGTGTTTTTGATTATAGCCATTCCTACAGGTGTACGCTGACATCTTTTCATGGTTTTGCATTTACCAGGTGATGAGTGACGTTGGGCCTCTGTTCAAGTGTCTGTTGGCCGTCGGGATGTCTTTGGAGAAAGGGATGCTCATGTCTTCTGTCTATTCTTTAACTGGATTATTGGATTATTTGGGCTTTTTTTTGGGGGGGGGTGTTGAATTGTGTAAGTTCTATATATATTTTAGATACTCATTTCTTACTATACATATCATTCGCAAATGTTTTCTCCCTGTCAGTAGGTTGTCTTTTGTTTTGTTGGTTGTTTTCTATGCTGTGCTGAAGCTTTTTATTTTGTTGTCCCAAGAGTTTATTTTTGCCTTTGTTTTCCTTATTTACTGTTCTATTATTTATTCACTCTTTAGTAGTTGCTTGAACCCTGCTATTGGCCTGAACTGTGATAAACCCAAAATTAGTAAAATAGATTGCAATGCAGTATCTGAATAAAATATTCCATTTCTTTCCTATGCTTCAAACATTTTAATTCATATTCTTATCATCCTTGAAAATAGTTTATTTTAGTCAAAGAAAATTGTGAGTTCTCTGTGAGATAAATCAAATACCTAAGTAATAAAGAACTTCAGCATTAACAAGAACATTGTATATAAATTGTTTACATGAATAACATATTGATTGAAATTGTTTTTATGTTCCAGTCAACTTTTAGACACTGAAAGTTTTTTATAATGCTATACTGTATTCTACTTCTTGCAAAGTTACTCATGTATAATTCATCACAACATCTGCTATCATTGATTTTACTCTAAGAGGATAATCTTAAATGTAGCATTTTTTTGTGAATAATCATGTGGTCAAGAAAAAAATTACAAAAATAATGTATTTCATACACTTTAAATCAGATACATTGATTTCAATTAATTTTTAAAAATGATTTAGTTTTAAAAATAATGCACTCACATGATAGAGATTTCAAAAGGCAGAAACAAAAAATTCAATGAAATTCCCTTTCCCTGTCCTGCCAAGTGACTGCCTTTGTCTTTTCAGAGAAGACAAGCGTGATTGTTAAAGTTTCTCCTGCACCTCCCCAAATTATGTATGGACATGTGTGTCAGCAGAGTGGATATATGTTTACATAGAGATTTATATAGAGATTTTTTTGTGTGTGTAAACAATAAGATGAAGAAACATCTTACCTGTGGGGGTAAGGTGATGTCAGATGCACGTGTGATTGTGTGTGTACGTGTGTGTATGTGTGTGCAGTCCTTCATGTCTTCGTATTTTTTGTCCTATCAATGTGAATCTGCATTATTAGTTATTTACGTTTTCCCCAGTTAATGGACTTTTAAAATGGTTCCACATTTTGATTATAGTAATAATGCTTTGACAGTATGAATATATAGTATGTGTGTGTGTGTATATATGTATATGTGTGTATGTATATGTACACATACACATGTATAGATTAACATTATATATATAATGTCTATATATATTTAACATATATATATATATATCCAATAATATATACACATTATGTCAGCCTATATGCATATATAGAGGTCACATTTTTCAAATTATACTTTTGAGTCAAACAATTTCTGCATTTTAGATCTGGAAAGATACATCTAAATTAGTAAAAAAAAAAAAAAAAGAAAGAAAGTTACACAAAGTTATATTTCTGAAAGAATGAGCATCTCCATTATCAAAACCATGTTTTGAACAGTTGACTCATACAGAGGATATTTTGTTTACATTAAGATTTTTAATTCCTAAGAAAATAAAAGTACATAGAAATGTTGATGCTGACAATGTGTCTAGGACATCATAGTAATTCATTTACAGAAACTTGCAAGACTGCTCTTGTATTGGCTAAATCTTTTGGAGTTCTTCTGTGATTATACTGTCCTATTATCTTTAAAGGATGGTATTTTTTATGAGTTCCTTTGATTTGTATAGCTTGGATTCACTTCTCTTGTCCAAGTCTGCATTTGTGGGTCCAGGCTTCCTCGGCAATAACATAAAGCTGATCTGTATTCTTTCTTTGCTTTACTATTAAGAAACATTGAATTCAGTTTGAGGCCTGCCTTTCATAGATATAAGCAGTTATGATATGCATTTCCACATAACTTTATTCTGGCTTGCCTTACAATACTGCCTTTTTTTTAACCTTTAAATAAGTAAATAATAAATACTCACAATTACAAATATAGTTAAAATATATTCTAAATACTTACATGTTTATATATGAACACTTCATATAAACACTTTCGAAATATGTATGTATGTACTATCTTAGCCCCATATTCAAATGTGAGAAGACAGAAAGATTAGAAAGGATGTTAGAAAGAAATTAAATGAAAAGAATCACTGAATTATTAAAGATTTTATTATGTAATGGATTATCTGAAACAGTTTAATAAGACACAGAATTGTATACTGATACATATTTTCCAGTCTCCTTTATTTGAAAAAAAAAAAAATATTGAACATGTTAATTGTTGTATTAATTTTGGCCTTAAGAAATTATCTCTAATTTTCCTGTTTTTAGTTTAAGAAATGTAATATACTTCAATGTAGTCTAAAATGATCATTTTATTAAGAAATTGGAGAAGAATTAGCAAAGCACTGAGGAGGCGATAAGTGATTGATTTTCTGTTTAGTTGATTAATTGGTATGACTCATATAAAGGTAATGAAATTAGGATGGTAAGAGTGAGACCCATGGTAGCTAAGATCAATGAACAGAACATCATATGTAATTTAGTATTAAATGAAGGTGTACCCCAAATGCCCAAGTCTGATGAAGCATCCAGAATTGCATATCGATTTATTTATGGACACTTTTCAGCATCTTATTTTCACTTATGCATATTTAAACTCTGGTAGAACAAGTCTTTACCATTTTAATGCTTTTAAGAGAACACAATTTATTTTCAGATAACACATCCCTCAATTTCAAGAATTAGATCTTGAATAATAAAGCCTTTTTGATCCTCAAAGTGACTTGTGAATGAAGGCAGCTTATTTCAATGGTTTCATTTGTAGCCAAATATTTGCAGGTAATTTTAGGGAAGCTCAAACGAGTATTAAGGCCATGAGAGTTTGCATAAGTGGTTCAGTCTCCAGGAGTTCCAAGTAAATCCCAAGTCCTCAACGGGATAATGTGGGTATAAAATGAGAGGAAGTTATTATGCACACAGTCTCTCTGCAGGGCTCCCCAAACTCCTGTTGGCTTAGAGATGGAAAAATAAAGTACATGAATCAAGCTGGTAACTTTCTCGTTGCCTCTTCCTAGGGCAGGTGATACAGAAGTGAGGCTTCGGGGTGTGCTGTGTTACGCCGTGTGCACTCAGCATCGTGTGAATGGTTGGGGCTTCGGTATCTTCCAGGTCCAGCTGTTCTCATTGTCACCTAGCCTGCCTCAGTCGGAAAGGGACGAGGTAGGAAGGTGTCCCGAGTCTGGTGACTTGGTGCTGTCTGAGGCATTCAATCCATGAGCACTTAGGTACACAACAGCTCCCCAAGATCTCAGGGAAATCCTCTCTAAAAAGTAAGACTGTATATCTGTTTATATATACATGTATGTGTATGTACACACACACACACACCACATCTTCTTGATCCATTCATCTGTTGATGGACATCTAGGTTCTCTCCATAGTTTGGCTATTGTGGACATTGCTGCTATAAACATTAGGGTGCACATGCCCCTTCGGATCACTACGTTTGTATCTTTAGGGTAAATACCCAGTAGTGCGATTGCTGGGTCATAGGGTAGCTCTATGTTCAATTTTTGAGGAACCTCCATGCTGTTTTCCAGAGTGGCCGCACCAGCTTGCATTCCCACCAACAGTGTAGCAGGGTTCCCCTTTCTCCGCATCCTCGCCAGCACCTGTCATTTCCTGACTTGTTAATTTTAGCCATTCTGACCGGAATACTATGCAGCCATCAAAAACTCTGAAAATCTTGCCATTTGCAATAATGTGGATGGAACTCGAGGGTCTCACGTTAAGCGAAATAAGTCAGAGGAAAACAATTATCATATGATCTCTCTGCTATGAGGAATTTGAGAGGCAGGACAGAGGGTCTTAGGAGTAAGGAAGGGTAAAAAATGAAACAGGATGGGACTGGGAGGGGAGACAAGCCATAAAAGACTTTTAATCTCATGAAACAAACTGAGGGTTGCTGGGGTTGGTGGGGAAGGAGAGGGTGGCTGGGTGATGGACATTGGGGAGGGCATGTGCTATGGTGAGTGCTGTGAAGTGTGTAAGCCTGATGAGATTCACGGACCTCTAGCCCTGGGGCTAATAATACATTATATGTTAATTTAAATAAATAAATAAATGAAAAGTAAGGCTGGTTAGACAAGATTATTTTAAGATGTTCTTGAAAATCTAAATGTGTTTATCTTTTTTTAATTAGCAGTATCTAAATGAATAAGTATACTCATTTTTAAAATACATCGAATGCAGCAGGGTGTGATAGAGACCAGTCTGGAGGCCCTGCAGGCTGGGTGTGATAGCAGCCTCTGCACTAATCCTTGCGCGCTTCAAGTGGGAGAGAGGTCATTTCAGTGTGTTTCTATGAGAACTTAGGAGAAAATACATGGAAAACTCTGGGAGAATTAGTTTAAGCAGATTTGATTTCCTGCCTCGCAGCTAGATTCTCAGAGGAGCCTCTTTGAGTTCCCTGCGCATCAGGGAGACTCCGGGTGCGCCACCGAATCCGCCATGGCTCGTGATCAATCCACCTGCTCGCCGGGGACAGGAGAGCAAAATACTCCTCTTCCTCTCTCTGTCCCACGAACACGGAGCTCAGAAGCAGCCTTAGCGCTCATAGGTTAAATAATATGGAATATTGTAATATTGTAATAAAATCTGCTCAGGCTCTTTCACACATTAGGTGCAGTCCACAGAGAGAGAGCTCCTTTGTGTAACATTGGGTCTCAGAGAGGCCGGGCAAACAGATAAAACAGAAAAATCACCCTTCAATTCTGTTCCAAGTGTCTACAGACTCCTGTAGTGCATAAATAAACACAATTACAGAAATACATACGGGGTTACGTAAAAGAAATCTTGACAGGAAACATTTCATCTTATTTCCTTTCTTATGACCATGTTTCCAATTTTCTGGATAATTTAGTGATTATCAGAAAATGTGGTTCAATTTCTGTATTGCTCACCTTTAGTTTTTCCAGACATGCCTTCAAACTTATTTCCTTTTCAAGATCAACTCCGATTTTTTTCTCCAACTAAACCCTCCCTAGCCAGCTACTTGAAACAAAGATTAGTTTTCCCTACGATTCTTATTTCAAAAATAGTTCTTCAGTTTGAGATCTTGATCCGTCATTTATTTTGTCAAGAGAGGAAAGTTTTGCTTTGTTTTGTTTGATTGTGTTTGTCATTTCCAATATAAAATGCCTACACTATAAAATGCCTAAAATTCTGTAGGAATTCTCTGGACAGAAATGAACATTACTGTTTTTTCCCGTAACTAGCCATGCCGTAGAGCACTGTGTTAGAGGATCTTGCGGGAAAATGACTGGAGGCGAGCTCTGGAGAGGGTAACCCGGGGTGGGGGGGTCGCGGAAGGCTGGAGGGCGTCCCGGGGGGCACGGGCCCAGCACACGCTGGAGGCACCCTGTGCACACCAGGCAGTTAACTTCCGTAATGAGGAGAGGTTGTCGCCGTCATTACGCACTGACAAAACAAATCCTGTTGCAAAATATTCCTATTCAAGTGAGAACTAACTTCTGCTCCAGGAAGATGCCGCTAGGCGTAGGCAACCCTAAAACTGCCAACAATCTTTCTGTAAAACAGGGACGTCTTGAAATCGCCACCTCTCGGTCTCTGTGATTCCTGTTCTGTAGGGTGAAACGAGGGATCTGTTCGACTCAGTGGGACATGGGAGTGTTAGTCTGCAAACTTGGAGGTAGAAGTCTGCGGATGATCGCAATTTGACCTTCTATTTTAACATGAAACGGGTTCATTTTGTTCTTTGTGGCAGAAGAATGTTTAGCGATGGGTAGTGATGCGTGGACTCGGGGGTGGAAGCAGAGATTTGGGTTAAAATCCCAAACATCCTCTGTCCAGTCAATCTGCAGGGTACCCTTTAGCTTGACCAAGGCTTCACAAGTTCCACCACCTGCGGGGTGCAGGGCCCCCGCCGTCGGACGCCGGCTCTGGGGCTGGTCCGGCCGTGGGCGCTGTTTCCTGGCTTCCTTTAGCCGATGCAGGAGTGACGCTTCATTTAGCCCCGGCCAAGACAGCTGTTCCTGCAGGCGCACGCCTCACGCAGACACGCACCTGCCCCCCGGCATCGGAGCCCCCAGCACAGAAATCAGCCCACCACATCTGCTACCGAACCCGAGCTGATGCTAGACCTCACGAGCCACTTGCATGGGACACAGAAGGATGTTGCGGTTGGTTTGCAGGGACTGGCGTGTGAGGCTGAAGGCTCAGTGTTCCAAGCAGAGGAGACAGAACTCTGCAGAGGCTGACGGAGCTGGACACTCAGGATTCAGCGATTTTCCCTGGAAGCTGGTGGTGAGGTTGGCAGAAGGTATAAGCTCCAGACTCACAAAATATATGAGCTGCAGACCACCCTGGAAGGACTGTCACGTCCTTGAAGCAGTACGTTCTGGTCTAATAATGTAAATAAGGCCTTGACACTTCATCACCCCGCATCTTCGGCGTCTCCTAGAACTACTCTCAAGATTAGGTGTGACACAATTATCTCCAGACATGGAGGAAAACAAGGACGTTACTGATAACAGATTTTTTCCCTCCAGGTTCATTTTTCCAAAAATCAGAATGGCCAATGTATTTGCACACCAGTTTACATTCTGTATTTGAGTCCTATTTTCTTTTTTTAAGGACTAAAGATATTCCACTAACACTTTAAAAGACTCAGTGTTCCTCCTTTTACGTAACCTCTCCTTTTCATCGCGTCCCTTTACCCAGAACTGAGGTATATTTCCTGGGATGCTAATTAGCATCCATCCGACAACACACCATTCTTAAATTTCTCCAGGAGTAGATGAACGTGTGAAAAAATAGAGATGATTAGAATACATACATTTTTCTATGGGGAATAACTGGTTTTCACAAGTTGCCTTGTCTGGGCTTTGCAGAGGCATGGGAAGGAAGACAGCAGTACTTTCTTGGAGGAATAGATCTGTGCTCTTCCCCAGCCTTATGATGGTTGGGCCCCGCACAGGGAGCAGCAGGCAGGAGAGGGGCAACGCTGCATGGGTGATGTCCGGCCTGAGACCTGAGGACCCCAGCAGCAGGCAGAGCGCTGTTCCGGCTGGACCTTTCCGACCACCGTGGGCACATCCGATGAGTCAGGATTCTGCCCTGCTCTCGGTTTCAGCAGCATTTGATTTGCTTTGATGACTGCCTCGCGGACGGCTTCCTCCTCTCTCCATGTTAGTGTAAGGAGGCCTCCTCTGCTTTTGGTCTGTGCATGGCTGGTGTGGGGACCCCGGCGTGCCGGCTCGTAGAGGAGGATAGCAGAGCTGAGCAGGTGGGCTCCTGCTGTCAGATCTTCACATCGGGGCTGCCTAGACCCAACACTGAAGCCCCTGTCCTTGTTGGTGAAAGACGGGAGGTGTGAACTCTGACGCAGGGGAAGTGACATCCCTTCCTTGAGCCCAGGGTCACAGGCAGACTCCCTGGGCCTGTGAGTCTTCTGTCACATCTCCCTGACCTCCCAACTTCTGCGATGTTGTCCAAGAAATGTCACTTTGCTCTTGGGCTCTCCGCTTCCGCCTGGTTTTCCTGTCCCCAGGTCCACGAAAGTTGTACCTTGTGAAAAAGATAGGTCATTGTATGCATATTCCAAACTTACATCCATCCCTACCTTCATAAGGGGCAGGAAATAGTCCTTTCCAATCGGAAGGTGGGAATTTTGCAGGCTCACATACCAGGGGAATGACTAGAAAGTTTTCGTGCTGGGGTAGATTTGGGTGTAAGAAAAATGAGACACATCCCTGTGCTTTTTAACCAAGTAGAGCCAAGGGAAGAGCATTGGCGTTATTAAGTTTGCCTTTTGTGGCTTAAGCCTGGGTGATGAGCCCGCCCTTCTGGGTGATGAGCCCGCCCTTCTGCAGCTGGGCTATGCACGGAGCCAGGTGCCACATGAGGGGCCGGGGCTCGGTTCCCTGGAGGTGCCGTCCCCTCCGGTGGGACTTCACAGCCAGCCGGTCACCTCCCTGGGATGGGTTCCCTTCAATATCTTCCCTACTCTTTGCAGCTCAGTTCCCCCCCATTGATGTCTGATGATACCCGTTCAATGATTTGATCATCTGTGTGCAGAGAATGTCGTTCTGATGAGGCCCCGATGATTCGTGGTCTTCTCGTCAGCAACCAGAGTTACTGCCTGGCTCAGGATTTCTCGGATCCCTGTGACCCCAGCCCGGAATTCCTCAAGTCTCCAGAGCTCACAACACAGGCTCTAGACAACGACTTCCAGTTCGAATCCTGGCTCTGGTCCTCACTCACTGTGTGTCTTAGACATCACGGAAGGTGCCGGGGCTTCATTTCGTCCCTCACCCCACAGGACGTTGTTCTGAGTACTGGCCGCGAAGGTGGCGAAGTCGGAACGCTGACGGTTAGTAACCATTCAGGAGGGTTAGCTGGCATGCGAGCTGGTGTGTGTGTGTTGTAACCTCATTCTAGAAAATCCGCTCAGTGTGAAATCCTTCCTGACATATAACGTTCGCTTGTTTGGCATCGGGGAAGGGAATTCTGCAACCAGTCCTTGGAATACGTGATTTAAGCTCTGCGGCTCTCTGAGCTCTGGCCGGAGCCACAGCTTCCAGCAAGGAACAGACAAGGTCCCTGTGACGTTATTGTTCTCTGCTAAGCCACTCGGTGACATTTTGTGTTAAAGTTTCATTTTCCAAGGTTTTCAAAATTAATTATAATCACTGTCACTCATATAATGAGTGATTTCCGAGGAGCCAGGACTCCTAGATCCTAGTCCTGTCTGTGTCAGCCCGAGTTTGTGAGCCTTACCGGGATACCTGTAGATGTTTTTACAGGGCTTTGGAGCACACATGGAGATGTGCAAAGAAGTGTAGACATGTAGATCATCTTGACGGCCTCTGAGGAAAGACACTGTTCATTTGAAATAATTCCCCTTTACAGAATGTTACGTAAGATTCAAATATTTAAAAAGGGGGTGTACATTTTATTATTTCCACGACAGGAATGACAAAGCTTATTTCCCTAGAACCTTCTCTTGTCTGTGCACTTCATGAACTCAAGAAGCATGTGCTGTGTTTCTAATACACACCAGCTCATCCCAAAAGCTAGATTTCTAAATGGTTAGAAGAGAGTCTGCATGTGTGTCTTAGGACGCACAGTTCCTTCTGTTCCTGTCTTCTTTTCCTCCTTTTGGGTAGCTTCTGGGTGCTGTCGGGGCTGTCACTCTAGAGAGTTAGATCAGAAGGTTAAGGGAATATGCTGGGATGGGCACTTGTGCATTGTTAGAGCCAACATTCTAATGTCTTCCGTTCTCTCTCTCTGCAATTTTAAATGCAATGGATCCCACCTAACGACTGGGTATGAATTTCATTGTTACAGAACTCAGGCTCACAATCAAGACTGAAATCTCGATTTCAAATTATTCTTTGTCAGAGATCACGGTAAAAGAAATAAATGTGTGCATCCTTTTTCAGGTTCTTGAATGATTTTCTTAATGGGATTGAGATGGGCGTAAACTCTAGGGGGCAACTGCCTGATCCTTTCAGTCCCCAACCAGGGACTCCTTTAGGGACTCACCCGTCTTTCAGGAGCCTGACCGTTACACGCACCCAGCCCTCAGAGGAGAAAATCAAACAGGAGCGCTGTGAGGTAGTCTAAAGTAGCACAGGGCTTCTCTGTAATCCTAACATGGAAAAGTGGCCGATCTGGGGGAAAACAGATTGAAAAGATCTTGATAGAAAAATCCTACTAATGGATTTTGTACTAGAAAGACAATTTATGGATCCTTATCACTCAGGTGGAAATGACATTAACAGCTTAGAAGGGTCTGGAGCGGAGGCGGAGAGCTTCGGAGTGGAGCACTTGCAGTCATATTCATGAGTGGGAAACGCTGTTACTATTTTAATGTTATTTATCAATGATGCTGTTTCTATTGTCATAATAGAGTCACATTGAGAGGATGTTCTTTCATGCTTGGGGGCAGAATCGGCTCAGAGTTTTGTTTCCAGTAGCGTGTTACAGACACTGTAATTATGAAATAACTCTCTCAAAATAACTTGATGCTTTGGTAGAAAAAGAGGATGAGTGGAATTAATTCTTGGCAAATTTGTTTAGAGTGCAATCTGGGGAAAGTTCATTCTTTCCAGAGGCACTTCTATTGGAGTAGCCCTTTGATGAGAGAGTGAGCTCCCTCCCGGGCACAGTTTCCTTCAGTGCGATGAGGGGTAGCAAGGGTGAAGCCTCCCTCCCCACACGGGAGGCTGCTCGGGCTTCTGGGATGGAGCGACCCACGGACGAACCGGGGTGTGCGCAGGGGAGCTTGTGAAAACAAGAAGCAGTTTTTAAAAAATGCTTTATTTATTTATTTGACGGACAGAGATCACAAGTAGGCAGAGAGGCAGGCAGAGAGAGAGAGGGGGACACAGGCTCCCTGCTGAGCAGAGAGCCCGATGCGGGGCTCGATCCCAGGACCCTGAGATCATGACCTGATCTTATATATATATAAAATAAACCTCTTTGAAGACAAGGTATAAGTTAAAGCAAATGCAATGGTTTAATTGCTCTCTCTATAAAATATTAGGCACCAAAACGAGAAATGTGATTTTAGAAAATTTTTTCTCCAAAGCATTTACCACCACGTGAGAAACCCCTGCCTAACTCCCTGGGGTGGTGAGGGGATTGGGGGTTGGGGGGAAGGTGGAGCCGGGCTGACCTAAGGAGCCTTTCCCTAGTGTTGGCAGACCAGCGGGCAGCAGGATAGATCCACACCGAACCTTGTTTTGTGGAGTCAGAACAGTCAGTACGATCAATGTTATTTCCATGATTTTTCTTTAATTCCTTTATTCTTGGACTCCGTCTCTGATGGGAGCGAGTCTTGGGAATATTCCAACAAGTGAGCTGCAGGCAATCCTGGGAGCTCCTGGCCGGGGGCAGAGGGCGGGCAGGGGCCACAGTGAGCAGCCCCCCCCCCCACCTTCCCGGAGTTTCTGTTCCTTTGGTTGCACGGGGTCCTAGTCGAGGAGGACCCAGCGCAGAGGCCACTGCTCTGCGCACTCATTCTGTTCTCAGGTCTAGCCCGACCTCGCCTGGGTCCTGAGTGCACACCCGGGCCTCCTGCAATGAAACGAGCCCTTGCCTTACCAGCTTTTGATCCAACGGGGACTCTTTAGTCTAAATTACAACAACCTCTTCATTTTTTGTAATTGCTTGAAGGACTTGGCAACAGGTCGGACTCAGCCAGGGTTTGTAGAACATTCTGAAGCCCGGAAGGCTGATGTGCTTGGTGCTCTCGAGCTGTATTTTGTACATATGCACGTATGCGTGTGTGCACACAGGGCTGTTGCTGAGCGATGGGACCAAAAGTATCAGGAGAAAACGGACAGAGTATTCTCATGATCAAGAAGGTACTAGAAATAGGGTGACATTTTCAAAATAGTGTCAAATACATTAATGTAAGAGAGAGAGATGATCCTTTAAGAGAGCAGTCTGTGTCTCACACAGAACTCCTGAGAAGAAAGTTGTGTGTGGCTTATAGCATCAACTCTGTGTGTGTGTGTGTGTTTGTGTGTCTGCACATGTGTGTGTTTTTAGGACTTCAATTCTCATTTCTAAGAGTTCTGTAAAATATATACATGTTAATTTTCATAGATACGAGAAAAAACCCTGAAATTTCTGGAGTATAAATATTGTTTAAAGTAGCTTGAGCATAAGCACATTATTAAATTATGGGGAAGATTTCTAGTTTATCATAGGAAAACACATTGCGTATGTATATGTCCCTTCGCCCTTAGACATGTAGATATTAACACAGGTACCACTTGGCGTAAGAATTTTTTATTCCTGAAATTAGCATGAAAAACGATTTGAGAAAGGCACCAGTGAAGCATTTAGGTGTCCTCCTGTGCTATCACTTCAAGGGCAGATAACAAGCTACCGAGAATGACTTAGCTCCTAGGAAGCACTAGACAGTAGGAAAAGATGTCTTGACTCTTGGACGAGAAGTAGCTGTCTTACAATAGGAAGCCCTACTTTTCCTTTGTTAAAGTTGATTTTCCCCTGGTTCGGTTGTGTGTATTCCTTGTCATTTAGCGAATGGACAGCAGGACTTTACAAAATGTTTTGCCTCCAGACTCTTTTGGTCTGCTAATAATCGCAA
The DNA here is from genome assembly GCF_964662115.1 of Mustela nivalis. Taxonomy (NCBI): domain Eukaryota; kingdom Metazoa; phylum Chordata; class Mammalia; order Carnivora; family Mustelidae; genus Mustela; species Mustela nivalis. The sequence goes on from NC_139039.1 coordinate 37,849,565, forward strand.
CTCAGTGTTGATAGGAACTCAGTGTCGGGCTAAGATAGAGCAACCAAACCGGATGACCAGATATCTTTCTTCTTCCTAAGTCAACTAGACTCAGAGACGTGAGGAGAGCTTGTCAACGGGAAGCAGGCAGGGCAGACGGCCATATCCGCGCTTGGAATGGTCTCATGGAAACACAGCACTTGCAGCTTTAATTTCTTAATGACATTAGCAATAAATTGTACAATCAATTACGGAGCAGTAATGACCAAGTGTAGCAGCTTCTTCCACCCTCTGCAGCTGGGCCAATCATATGACCTACCAAAGAGGCCAAAAAATTTTGAAAATCTTAACTTAAAGAAAGTAGAAGGTATTTAACTTAGTCTTTGACAAGAAAGCTGGAATAAACTGATGGTCCCTGAGCTTAAAATCCAGCATTTTTTTTTTAGCAATGGAATTACACAACAGCTTGAATGTGTATATTTATGGACAGCATGCTATGATAAAATGTATATTTGAAATTGATATTATGAGTGGATTTGTATATTTTATCTTAATTATTAGAAATAAGTGGTATGTTGAACAGAACAGAAAAAGAGGCATTATTTTGAAAGGCCACAAGTCAAGATATAACAATAATATGTTACTGTTTAAATTAGATTTTATAGAAATGTCTTTTCTTTTCTTTTTTTTAAGATTTTATTTGTCAGAGAGAGCACAGGCAGGGAGAGGGGGAGGCAGAGGGAGAAGCAGGCTCCCCACTGAGCAAGGAGCCTGATGCCGGTCCTGATGCAGGACCATGGGATCATGACCGGACCAGAAGGCAGACATTTAGCCAATGGGGTCCCCCAGGTGTCCCTAATTTCGTAGTGATTTCTACCTAGTCCCTTCCCAAATAATGACAGAAATTTTCCTTTATTAAAGTTGAGGTAGATTCCTCACTTAGTATGCATGAGTACGTGTGTGTGCATGTGTGTAGGAGTGGGTGGGTTTGTGTGTGTATGTGTGTGATAGGTGTGTGTGCATATGGGTGTGTGGTTGTGTGTGAATGTGTGTGGAGTGAGTAGGTGTAGGTGGGTGAGTGTGTGTGTGTGTGTGTACACAGATGGTGGGCGCATGTGTGTAGGTGTGTGTGTGCACAGATGGTGGGCGCGCGTGTGTACGTAGGTGTGTGTGTGCACAGATGGTGGGTGCGTGTGTGTGTAGGTGTGTGTGTGCACAGATGGTGGGCACGTGTGTGTGTGTAGGTGTGTGTGTGCACAGATGGTGGGCGCGTGTGTGTGTAGGTGTGTGTGTGCACGGGTGTGTGTAATTCCATCTTTTCCAAAATGTTACCTACGTGCTTCCAGGCTGTCTGGACGGTATCTAAGTCCAAGGGTCTGGCAGGACCCACAGCCCGAAGAGCACAAGGGCCTCCCCACGGCCCCAGACCTGCCTCCTGCGGACACAATCGGAGATGTAACTTGCGCTGGGCTTTGTCGGGAGCTCATGAGCTGCTCGCGTGCTCTCGGGGACTGGGGACCAGGACGCGCCTCTTATGTTTCTTGGGTGGCAGAGTCTTCAGCTCGCGCTTGCGCTGTGCAATGTCACCAGAGAGGGACCTGCCCTGCGGTGCTTGCACGCACGTCCCGGGGCTCCGGCATGAGGGGCTCTTCACGAGGGTGGGGTCTCGCAGGGCGCCCTGCAGCAGAAACCCATCTCCGTAGGTACCTGCATGCACCTCGGGTCTCTGGGGACATCCTGAGGTGGCAGGTCGCTCTTCGTGCCGGCACCGTCCTCATCCCTCCACCGGGAAACCCAGTCTCTAACGGGGGAGGGGTGGTGCCATAGTCTTGCAGGTTCACAGCTGGCGGCGTGACCCTGAGCCCGACACTTGAACTGACAGGCAGGTGCTCCGAGTGTCAAGAGTTCTTGGCGCGGTCCGTGCAGTGGTAACTACTTCCCGTAAAGAAGAGGGACTGGGGGGGAGAACGGGGGGAGGAGAAAGAAAGGGCCGTGTCCGTAAGTCCGCCCACTGGACAGGTCACCTCGAAATGACTAAGTGGCAAAACCGCTGGCTTGGGAGGAAGATGAGCTCAGTGCTCGGCGTGGGCTCTGGCGCTGTGTGCGCCGCGCGGGCCAAGTCGCTGAGTCTCTCTCGGCGTCTGATCTTCTCTCCGTAAAGTCAAAAGCTGAGATAACTGACAGCTCATGTTATTTAATGCTACTTCCTACTTTAAAATTCTGCTCCCGTAAAGAACATTTTTTCCTACACCTGCAACCAGTCTTGGACAAATTCTAATGCCTGACCTTGAATAACTTTCAGCAAACAATTAGTTAACTTCATCGTAGATGCCTGGTAGCTGGAAATATAAAACTTGAGGAATTCACTGACAATATTTTCTGTTTTCTTATGATTCAACATCAGGATACACCACCTGGAAATTAATCCCAGTTTTTCTGCCACATCTATAGGTGACTGTCAGATTCTTATTTCTGCTACAAAATGGTTCATTTCATTTATAGGCAGTTTTATCACCTATGATTACATAATCCTGTGATGATTTGGAAGACAGTTTTTCCCCCCAAATTTTAATGTATAATTTTTAATTTGGGGCTATGTCTACCGGTCTGAGATCCTGTATTATCTTTTTAAAATTTTATTTATTTGATAGACAGAGATCACAAGTAGGCAGAGAAGGGGGCAGAAGCCCGGTGAGCAGAGAGCTGGATGTGGGGTTCGATCCCAGGACCCTGAGATCATGACCTGAGCTGAAGGCAGAAGCTTTAACCCACTGAGTCACCCAGAGGCCCCAATTTATTTTAAGACATTGAAGAGGAATTTATGAGGTTTTGGAGAACATCATGGATTTTATATCTTGTTGAACATATAGTGGTTACCAAGAACTTTACATATAGCACCATATTCCCACCATCAAATTGGGCAGCTGTGAGATTTCATGTGTTCCACAATATTCCAGAATATGCCATGTATTTTCTTAGCTTTCACTCTAGAAGAGAAGCTTTTGAATGCCTAGAATGTGTTAATCCTGAATATGACTTTCAGGAGAAGTCCAGGAAAGATCTTGAATAGATAAAAAATTGATTCTCATTACGCAGTATCGTACTGCAAACTAAACACAGAGTAATGTTCAGGCTCCAGTAAGACACCTAGAGAGTCACCAGTCTTAAGATAGTAATAATAACCACACAACAGATGGTTTGTTGAAAAACGAAGCCTCATATTTTATTCCATGGTATGAAAACTATGAGAAGTACTAGTAATAGGACCAATACTTGAACATCATAGAGAGAGATAGATTCCTAAAAAAAAAACAAAAAAACAAAACTAAGTTATTAGTTAATAGTATAATTAACTTCTTTGTAGGGTCTTCTCAGCCTTGGAGGCATTCAGTCAGGACTTGGACCCTTTCTCAGGAAATTAATCTGATTGGTGAAACCCTTAATACATTAATCTCTTAGAGCATTGCTAAATCCTGGGGTATGGTTCTAATCTCACTCCCCGTGTTAAGACAAGCTTTTTTATAAGTTATATTATGAGGCTATCCATACTGGCATATGGTATGAAATGTGATGTTATCAATTATGGCGTATTAATGTGATTTCGGCAACAGTTGGCCTTGCAGAGATTTTCTTTAAAGCAATTACATTCACTGAGAAAAGATTTAAGTTAGGGACCTTTTTTTCTTTTTCCTAATTTACTTAAAGCATTCACTTGACATTTAACTAAACTGTAGTTTTAAAGATATTTGACATTTTAAAATCACAAAAACTATAGATTATGCAGTATGTACAGTGTGTAATTTGGGAGTAAGCGTCTGTTTGATGGAGTCATAACTTGCTCATTAATTTCTGGGAAATAAACTAGACTCATACCAGTCAACCAGTCATCTGTCTCTGTTTCGCTTTTCACGGAATCTGCTTCTTTTTTCCCCCTTTATTCCTTCAACAATGCCAGGTTCAATATTCAAGATTATTCCATGGATAACAGTGACTTGAGTATCTTGAATGATAACGGAGTGGAAATAGTCTGGATTTATTTCTACCTGCAGTTCATTGTAGGACTTTCTTGAGGGGTGGGAACAGAATGAGCTTGTTCGATTTTGAGACTCATGTTTGCGCCGAGTGAGCAGGTACCTGGCTTGTGTTGGTGCGTCCGCTCCCCCATTCTCTGCTTTCCCCCGCACCCCCTCTCCTTGCACATGCATGCTCTGTTGCTTCCCCGCATTGCTGTCTGTGAGATGGGATTCCTTTCTCCCGGTCCCAGAAAGTCGTGTAAAGGAGATTCTATCGGACATTGGAACGTCACCGGAAAGAGAGAGAAAGACAGAGAGAGAGAGTGGAAGACAGAGACAGAGACAGAGAGAGACATAGCTGGACCACTAGGAGCCACACTTTGTTTTCTACCGACAGTGAAATGGCTTTCTTGTTACTGTTCTCATACCCTATCCCCTTTACTAATTATTCTCTTTTTCTTCCTGCAAATGATTCAGTTAGGGTGTCAGAAACAAGCAAGCAAATGAACAAAATCCCCAATGCTTGGAATAAGGATAATAGGGTTGTTTTCTCCAGGGTTGACCTTGGCATGGACTTTGGAGTAGACCCATCTTCTGGGGAAAACAGACCCTCTTCTAGCCCAGACTGGGGCCACCTGCTGCCCAAGGTGGCCACACTGTGGAGTAAAGCCCACTTACTCTTAATAGGCAGAATTATAGCCAAAAAAAAAAAAAAAAAAAAAAATCCTTTGTACAGAGGGACCCTATGTATTTGTGGGTTGATTTTCATTCCATGTTAAAGTGGTTGAAATAATATGTTAGAGTCTCTGTCTTCTGAAATACCAGTATTCTGAGTCACGGTGCATGAGGAAGGCATCAGACGTTCTTACGGTCGTATGTAGGTAACTGGGCTTGATGGCAGGAGGGATGGGAAAGCTGGTCTTGTTTGCTTTCTTGTTTGCTTTCATTAACTTACAATTTTATTCACCTCTGATTCCTTATAGCCGGAATTAAGGTTGCTTACCAAGATACAGAGAGACCTGGTTGGCAGCGTGATAAGAATTAGAAAGGAGACAGATGTATAGAATCTGGAATGAGGTCTCTTCAGATTTACGTGCTGCTTTGGAAAGGCCAGAAATTTGGGTCTGAGTGCTCTGTTGTGTTTTGTGTTTTAGTCAACACTAAGGGACATACTTCAACAGCTCCATGATTTCCTAGGGGTTAAAAACAGACCAGTTGTTCGTAAGAACAGGTACCCCTCAGAGAAAGAGAACACTAACGTTAGTCTCCAGCGTCTACATGGAAGTGATGTCAGTGACGCAGTAAAGGCTGTTCTCAACAGCAAATGTTTAAAGAAATGGAAGATTGTGTGCTACGGGCCTTTCTCTCTCTCTCTCTCTCTTTTTTTTTTTTTTTTTTTTAAGATTTTTGTTTATTTATTTGACAGAGATCACAAGAAGGCAGAGAGGCAGGCAGAGAGAGGGGGGAAGCAGGCTCTCTGCAGCGCAGAGAGCCCGATGCGGGGCTCGATCCCAGGACCCTGAGATCATGACCCGAGCCCAAAGGCAGAGACTTAACCCACTGAGCCACCCAGGAGCCCTTTACGGGCCTTTTCTGTAACATTGTTTGATCACGGACATTCCTCAGTTGGTGTGAGATGGAACAGCTATAAACGTCGAAATCACATTTAGCTCCTGAATGTTCTTTCTGGTCAGCGGGACCAGCTCATTCTCTCTTCATGCTCAACCAGTGTTGGGTTCCATTCCCTTGTACTCAACGAGGACTGTGTATGTCCCATTTCAACTGTTTGAAGCAGTTCTGAGTGTATATATTTCATCTATGCTAAACTCCCCCAAACTTGCAAACCATAGTCACATAACATTGTTTTTAGAACTCTAAGCATTGTGTTGCTTTTTTTCCGAGCTAATACTCTTCGACTGGGTCCTTTCAAAATCACAATTCTTTATCAAACTTGTTAAAGAAAACACGTTTGTATTTATTTTAAAGTGCTACTACATTATGTGATGTCTAAACCTATACTAATAAACGTTTAAAATTGGCAAATGACCAAATGAAATAATCCACAACAATTTTTGTTCAGTTTAGTTTTGGAACCAGATGAGAGAATGTTTTGTTATTAAATACTGTTTTCTTGGTTTTTTTTTTTACAAACTTGGTTATTTTCATCTGTTAATATTTTCTTGACTGCTTCTCAGTCCCAAACCCTCCGACCTGTTGTTTTATTAAACTCTTGAAGGTAAGTACAGATCTCCACGCAGCTGAAGGAGTAACACAGGGGGATTCTGGGTTACTCTTTACGTGGTTTCCGCAAGGGTAACGTCTCGTAGAACCGCACGCAGTACAATAACACCACAGAATATTGCCATTGAATCGGTGGAAACACAGACCACTTTGCAGCCCCACGAGAATCCACATTTAATTCTACTTAGTCACTCACATGTCCCTCTGCCCCCACCGCCTCCCTCCTGGCCGGCCACAGAAGCTCTGTTCCTGTCTTCCATAGGATCGCCATTTCAAGAATGCTTTAGACTCTGCAACCTTGAAGGGCTGACTTTTTCCCACTGTGCTGAGTTCTGTGGAGGTTCATCCAGGTGGTGCACGTCGACAGTTCATTTCTCTTGATAAAATTATTATTATAGTAACATTTACTATTTTATTATTTTACTTGTTATAGAATAACACTATATTATTATTTATTACTGTGTGTGAACCATTTACCTTTGAGTTGCTTCCAATTTTTTATTTCTTTTTTTAAAGGTAGAAGTGCAGTTGGCGCATGATGTTGCCTTAGTTTCAGGCACCGCAGAGCGATTCGACAGGTCTGTGCGTTAGGCTGTGCCCCACCCAAGGGGAGCAACATGTGCCCCCATAGGGTGCTATGACAGCGCCGTTGACCAGGGGCCCTGTGCTGGGTCTCCCATCCACGTGACTTACTCAGCGCATTCCTGAAAGCCCGTGCCCCCCACTCCCTTCACCTGTGGCGCCCGTCTTCCCTCCCCCCTTCCCTGACAACCACTTTGTTGTTTGATTTCTGGGTTTGTTTCTATTTTTTGTTTCTTTGGGTTTTGTTCTTTAGATTCCACAAGTGAAATCATATGGTATTTATCTTATATTTCGTATCTTTATCTGATATCTTAACATTATATCCTCCAGGTCCAACTGAGTTGTCAAAAATGGCAAAACGTCATCCTTCTTTTATGACTAATAGTCCGTGTGCAGTTGTGTGTGTGTATCCATTCCATTCTGTGTATACACAGACACCACCTGCACACACACACACACACACACTCACATATGTACACATCACAGCTTTATCCTTATGGAATTCATCTGTTGATGGACACCTGACTCGCCTGCATAGCTTGGCCATTGTAAATAATTCTGCAATAAACACAGTGTTTATGATTGTTTTGGTTTTCTTTGGGTAAATACCCCGTGGTTGAATTACTGGACTATGTGGCATTTCTAGTTTAACCTTTTTGAGAACCTCAGCACTGCGTTCCATGCTGGCCACCCCTATTCATGTCCCTCCCGGTCGTGCGCGAGGGTTCCTTCTCTCCACGTCTCTGCCGCCACTCGTCATGTCTTATCTTTTTGACCCTCGCTGTTCTGCCTGCTGTGAGACACAGTCGCATCGTGGTTTTGATTTCCTTTTCCCTGACGATGAGTGATACTGGGCATCTTTTTGTGTCAAATGTCTGTATGGCATTTTTGGCAAAATATCTATTTAGGTCCTCTACTCGTTCTTTAATTGGATATTTTTGGATGTGAAGTTGTGCAAATTATTTTTATATTCTAAATATTAACTCCCTTTGGAATGTATGATGGACAAATATTTTCTCCCATTCAGTAGGTCACCTTTTCATCTTGCTGGTACTTTCTCTCACTGTGCAAAAGCTTTTTATTTTGGTGCCATCCTCAAAGCTTCATTTTCCTTTTGTTTCTCTTGCCTCAGGAGGCAGACGCAGCTAGAAAAATGTTGCTATGGCCCACGTCAGAGAGATTACTGCCTATGTTCGTTTCTCGGAGTTTTATGATTTCAAATCTCACATTTAGATCTGTTGTCCGTTTTAAGTTTACTTTAGTGTGTGGTTCAGGAAAACGGCCCAGTTTTATTGTTTTGTATGTGGCTGCCCAGTTTTCCCAGCACCGTTTGTTGAAGAGACGGTCTTTTCTCAGTGTGTATTCTTGCCTCCCTGGTTGGAGAGAGACTGGCCGTATCATCACGGGTTTGTTTCTAGGCCCTCTCCTCCATGACATCGGTCCGTGGGCGCATCCTTGTTCCAGCACCATCCATAACTTTGCCTTTACGTCTGATTCCTGTTGGAATTGCTGTGGCTGCCAAGTTTTGATATTAAGAATGAAGATACTGTAGGCATTTGTGTGTGGGTTTTGGGTGACCATAAATCATTTCTCTGGGGTGAATGTCTAGGAGAGCAACTGCTTGTTTGTTACGTATTTGACTTCTTAAGAAACTGTAAGACTCTTTTTCCCAGTGTGGTTGTTCCTACTAGTGACGGGTGAACAACCAGTTTTCTCCACGTTCTCGCCGGCTTTGGTACGGTCACTGCGTTTTACTTTAGCCACTTGGCACATGTAGGTAGTGGCATTTCCTTGTGGCTCTACTTTGTGTTTCCCTAGTGACTAATAATGTTGAGAATCTTTTCATGTGCTTACTTGCCATCTCCACAACCCTTTAATACCGTGACTCTTCATATCTTTTCTCTGTTTTCTGATTGGATTGTTTGTTCTTCACTGCTGGGTCTTCAATGTTCTTCCCGTATTCTAGACACCTAACCTTGTCACACGTGTGGTTTGCAAATATTTCCTACCAGGGCACAGCATGACTTTTCTTCTTCTCATAGGGTCTTCCACAAAAAAGGGTTTAATTTTTATGAAGTCTAATATTTCCGTTTCCTTTTATAAATTATACTTTTGGTGTCCAGTCTAGGAATTCTTCAGCTAGTCCTACACTTTCCTCTATGTTTTTTCTAAATTTTTCATAACTTTACCTTTACGTCTATGATCGATGAGTTAATTATTATACAGAGTTTTGGATTCTGTTAGAGGCTCAGCTTTGTTGTTGTTGTTGTACCTGTGGATGCCTCTTTGTTCGTGCATCATTGTCGAAAGGTTATTTTTACTCCACTCACCTGCCTTACACCTTGAACTCTGTTGGGAATGTCTGTGTGGTTCTGTTTTTGGGTTCTGTGTTCTCATCCACTGATGTATGGATCTGTTAATTTGCCATTACACATGATCTTGATTACTGAATTTATAAAATCAGTCTTGAAAATGAGTATCCTGATTTATTCTTTCTGAAATTATTTAAACTATTCTATTGGGGTTTGAAGACTTTCTTTTTTTTAAAAAAAATATTTTATTTATTTATTTGAGAGAGAGAGGGAGAGAGACAGAGAGCACAAGCAGTAGGAACAGCAGAGGGAGAGAGAAAAGCAGGCTCCTTGTTGAGCAGGGAGCCCGATGCGGGACGAGATCCCAGGACCCCGAGATTATGACTTGAGCTGAAGGCAGACTCTTAAAGTACTGAGCCACCCAGGCATCTTGGGTCTTGAAGGCTTTCTTCTAAAATATTTTTTAGAAAAATCTTGTCTGTATCTTCAAAAAAATCTTGTGGGGATTTTGACAGTAGTAATGATAAACCTGAATATGAATTTGCGGAGAATTGATATCTTTATAGTCTTGAGGTTACAATTTGTTACCATGGTGTATTGCTACAGTTATTAGCTTCTTACTGATTTCTTTCCTCAGCAGAGCACAGTTTCAAGGGTATAGTTTTGTGCCCGTCTTGTTACAGCTAACTCTTTTTTTAAATGATCGTAAGTGGCATTATAATATTTCATTTTGGTGCCCGTGTGTTCCATGCTGGTCTGCAGAAATACCACTGAATTTGGTATGTTCATTGTGTATCCTGTGCACTTGCTCATTTCAAGTATTATTTCCAGGCATTTTCTTATAGACCCCTTGGCCTTATCTATGTAGACAATTGTGTCACCTGCACAGAGGGGCAGTTTTATTTCTTGCATCCTAATTCATATGCATTTGTTTTCTATTCTTGGCTTACGGCTCTGGCTAGATCTTCCAGCACAGTGTTGAATAAAACTAATGAGACCAGACATTCTTGCCTTGTTCTCAGTCTTAGGGGGAAGCCTGCAGTCTTACACCATCCAATGTCATGTTGGCTTTAGGTTTTTTAAGATATCCACTGTCAAGTTGGGGAAGTTTTCCTCTATTCATATTTTACTGGAAAGTTTTCTCATGATTGGATGTTTAAATATGTTCAGTGCCTTCTTTCTACGTAGATTATCACGATCTAGTGATTTTGTTCTTCAGGCCTTCATGATAGATTATATTGACTGATTTTCAAATATTGAGCCATATTTATATCCCTGGAATAAATACCACTTGGTCATGAGGGATCATTCTTGTTATCTATTTCTTTTTGCTCTTACTTTGTTCAAAATTTTCCTGCCCATATTTTTGAGAGCTAATATTGGTTCATTGTTTTCTTGCAAAGTTTCTGTCTGGTTTTGGTGTCAGAGTATCTGATCTTGGGCAGCCACAATGAAATGTCATACACTGAGTGGCTTCAAGAGTGGAGATCTATGTTCTCACAGTTCTGGAGGCTGGATACCTGGTCGCAGAGGGCGGCATGATCAGCTTCTGGGGAGGACTCTTCCTGCCTCGCAGACGCCTGCCTTCTCAGCGTTGCTCATATGGCCTCTGCTTAGCGAATGCACGCTGGGGGCAGGAGGGAATCTCTTTCTCTTTCTATTGCTCTTATGAATTTGAGCAGAACACATGTTAAAACTGACAGAATGAAGGATTTTAAGACCAAAAACAAAAACAAAAACCTTGAATAATTCCTTTAGAAGAGCGTTTTATAAAATCAGATCAACACCTCACACTATGACCTTATTTCATCTTAATTATCTACTGAAAGCCCTGTCTCCAAATACATTTACACCGAGCAATAGGGGTTCAGTATGTGAATTTGGGGGCAGTGATTCAATCCGTAGCACAGGGCAACGTTAATGCCATAAAACACACAAGGAAGTTGCCCGTCCACTTCTGTTTTCTGGAAGAGACTGTAAAATAGATGTTAATTTTTCAAATGTTTGGTAGATGTCTTAGTGCGTTTGGGTAGCTGTCCAAGTGTATACAGCAGAATAGCACAGACCAAGCAGCTCAGTAACAGCACAGATTTATTTCCCACAGTTATTGAGACAGGGGAGTCTGGGATCATGGTGCCAGCCGATCTGGTGTCTGGTGTGAGTGTTTTTTGTTACACAGAAGCAACTTCTTGCTGTCTTGTTCCTCACATGATAGCAGGAAGCTGGAAGTGTTTTGGAATTTCTCTGATAAGGGTGCTAATCCCACTTATGGGGGCTCTGCCCTCCTGACCCGATGACCACCTGAAGGCTGTACTTCTAAACATCATCGCCTTGGGAGCTGGGTTTCAACATGTGATTTTTGGGGGGACACAGACATTCAGTCTATGCCAGTAGAATTTCCCATAAAACCACCTGGCCTGGGGATTTCTTCTGGTAGAGTTTTAATAGTTACAGCATTATTCAGATTTTCTGTTTTGTATTCAGGAAGTTGTGATACTATGTGCTTTTTTAAAAAAGCAGCCTGTTTCTTCTAAGTTATTAAATTTATGTGTGTATTTTTTGTAGTTTCCCCTTATTATTTTATGTCTGTGGGGTCTGTAGTAATATTTCCTGTTTTATTCCTGACATTAGGTATTTGTCTTCTACCTGCTGCCACTTTTTGTGTCAGTCTTGCTAGACATTTGTTGCTCTTTGCCAAGGATCAGCTTCTGTTTCATTGTTTTTTTTTTCTGTTTTTCTTCTATTTTAAGTTACTTTGATTTCTGCATTTATCTTATACCTCTTGCCTTCTCTTTGCTTTGCAATTATTTTCTTCATCCTTTCTTAAGTTCTTTAGATGGGGGTTTGGGTTGCTTATATGAGAATTCTCCTATTTTCTAATGTGTATTTGTAATACTATTGATTTCCCTCTCAGCATTGCTTAACTGAGTTCTCCAGCTTTTGATAGCTTGTCTTTTTCTTTTCATTCATTTGAATGTATTTTTTCTTCATTTTCCTCTTCAATCCCTGGATACTTAGAACTGTGCTGTTTAGGGGCTGGTGATTGTCCTGTCATTTTTCTCTTATGAATTTCTAGTTTGATTCTGAAACCTATAGCAGCTGGAATTAGATATTCAATACCCTAGACTTAATGGCAAAGCCAGAATTTCCCTACAAAGAAAGAACATTCAGACCTACTCCTTTTGGAATCAGTTGTTTTTGGACTGTACTAAATCACATATCTAGAGACAACCTACTTAATTAGCAAACTTTAGGTAAAATATAAATTGATGAAGCATTTCTTCGACCTTTTGGAAAGCTGTTACTTTATAAGGCATTATGCATAAAGTATATATGATTATCCTCGTTCACTCATTCAGACTGCTGACTTTATCATCACTAAAATGATAGTGATGGGGAAAAAACATAGGTAGGAATCCAAAAGACTTACCTTGAAAACCAAACATTAAAATCAATTCATTTGACTTCTGCTCAAGCCAGTAATTGATTTTTGTTTATTATGCTGTGATTAGTATATGTTTTCTTTTCAAGAAAGCTATAATTTATTTGGGGCAGGTAATAAGAATAAGCACATTAACTAGGAGATGTAGGGGCACCTAGGTGGCTCAGTGAGTTAAAGCCTCTGCCTTCGGCTCAGGTCATGATCCTTGAGTCCTGGGATCGAGTCCCGCATCGGGCTCTCTGCTCAGCAGAGAGCCTGTTTCCCTTCCTCTCTCTCTCTGCCTGCCTCTCTGCCTACTTGTGATCTCTGTCTGTCAAATAAATAAATAAAATCTTAAAAAACAAAAACAAAAACAAAACAAAGCTAGGAGATGTGACAACCTACCACTTAATAATTTAGGAGGACAGTGACAAGTCAAAGTGCACGATAAATCACATATTTTCACGGAGCAGGCATGAGGATGACTTTGTTTCCTGCCCCCGACTCCTGCAGTGATGTATTGCGCAATATCTTCAAGAAAGAATTTTCTCAAAACAGGGTTTAAATGGACCGTGGCTTGAACGTGCTTCCTCACAGTGACCTGGCCACACCTTGAGAGTGGATGATGTAATAGTCTAGCTCATATCTCAGATGAATATGCGGCAGTGGAGCGATTCGCATGATGATGTCATCAAATGTGCTGAATCACAAGTTCATGCTGTTTCATTCTGTTGCTCTGTTTTGTGTGGTTTAGGCTGTCGGGATTCCAGCTGCCGTCCTCCGTCGTCAGCACGGGCTCCATCCTCACGCTGTGGTTCACGACGGACTTCGCCGTGAGCGCCCAAGGCTTCAAGGCCCTGTATGAAGGTAGGACCTTCCTGGACGCGCTGTCCAGACCTGCTCCTGCTTGCGGCGGGGGTTCCGGATCTCAGTGCAGTGGTGCAGTATATTCCTGATGGCCCAGCACCGTCACGGCCGTCAAGGCCAGACTTTCCGGGGCGAAGTGTGTGTTTACCGTGTTCCTCTCTGGGCGTAGTCTTGTTCGTTGGAGAAGTGGTTTCCTTTTGATGGGTGGCGGAGAAGTTTTGATCATTTTGAGTACTGACTTGCAGCACTGTTCCCGTGAAAAATTCACCTTGAACTTGGAAGTGTTTTAAGAGTTTGATTCTTAACTTTTCGCTGGACAGTGATGCCGTGAGTGCTTAAGTGAAGAGAATTCCATGATGCGAGTTTCTCTTGTCAAAGCCGAGACTTGTACTTGAGAAGATTATTTGGGTTTTACTGTTTGGTCATGGCAAGGCATTTGCATTTTGTGTTTTCAGATTTTGTGCCTAGGTGCCCACTGGAGTCTTGGTATTGTTGAACTACTGTTGAACTTGGGGACAGATATTTTAAAAAGATGAGAGAATTCAGCCTCGGAGAGAGGAAGTGGTTAAGATGCTCCTTTCAGGAATTCAGGAAAGGAATTCCTTTCAGGAAGTTACTCTAGTAATTCTTTAAGCGTGAATGCTGAGGTGTGTCTGTTTTCACCTTGTGTTACCGAGACGTATAAGATTTTCCTTCCTGTGTAATACAGAGTCTATTAACTTTAATATAAATCCATTCCCGAGCGTGTGAATTGGAAATAGGTTGTGGGGAGGGGTACAAGCCCATGGGTAGTTTGGCCTCGCTTCCTTAGGGTGTGGTTCTGGATTGAGTCCCCTCTGCCTGTGCTTTTGTGCAGAGTCTCAGTGCACTTGGGGGAAAACCCTTCTTTGTGGAAAGATAAAATCTACTGTGCTTTGTGCCGCTCAGATTGGCTACTATGCGTTACCAGAAAATGTGCGTAAAATGTTGTCTTTGCACGAGTATCTAGACAGCCCAGTTTATCCTCTTATTTTGTGTTTTGGATGGAATGATGGTTAGCATCATTTTCTCTTCTGATTCCAGTGTCTTTCCGGCCCCTGGATTTGCATATATGCTGGCATCAGGATATGGAATACACTTGCAGGTGCTTAAGTCTGTTACCATCAGGGAGTAACTTAATCTTTGGAGAGTAACAAGCTAAGTGAAGGTTAATAGGTGCGATTAGCTTTCAAAGGTGCGCCTACCTACCACTTCCTACATACACTAACTTCACATAATTTCTTTTCTGCTCAACATTTCGAAAGTGTTTCTAAGGCACCTGGTCCTAGCTACCCATGGCTGTCCTATCCACGTATCTGGTATTTGCTCAGATTGTTGATAATGCTCCAATATTTTAGAAACTGGCAATTTTCCTCTCCTTCCTGACAGAGCCGGTACTGGAATATGATATTTTGCTCAATTTCCTAAGATACATGTTGTGGCAACGCGGTTGATGTTGGATAATTGCCAGATGAGTAATTTTGCTGACTCTGCACTATTGTTGTGGATGTTACTGGTTTTCCTGATGGTTTAAAACACACGATCGGGGAGACTGTCTCCACGGCAAAGAACACTGATGAGTTACTATTTTTTTTTTTTTAAATGAAGAGGAAACCTACTTAACCAGGAGTTCAGTTAAACATGCATTGTAAAGTTGATCTGTGGACATGCTTTTTTATGAAGTTTATATTTTAATTAATGACATTATAATAGAGTCTGATATTTACAAGCAGATACAAGCCTTTTTCTTGAATGGAGAACAAAAAAAGATACTGCATTAAAAAGTGCTCTTTCAACAAAACTAAAATTGTATATAATATTTAGTATCTCTGTTTTAAAAATATTTCCCCGTTAGCTTAAAGGTCTCCTGAGAAAATCAATATGTAGTACCTGGAGAAATAAAGTTAACTATGGTCTCGACAGAGGATGAGGGCCTGGAGTATTTATCCGGAAGAGAGCAAAACCTCCACTGTGAGCGCCAGCTGATTTGTCAATAGTCCACGTTCCCACAGGGAAGTTAGATATAGGTGTAGGCACAGCCACTGAAGAAAGGGAGACTTTCTTGAAAATTATGCATAAAATATACAGACAAACCAATCCAAATAAAATATAAAGCAGAACCAAGGATAAGGGGCAGGAAATTATGTACATTTTCGTTGGGAGCCAGAACGCTGAATCCTCTGGAGGATTCAGATTTCCTTGATTCTCACGAGTTCTCATTTTGGGCACGCTGTCCATCAAGTCAGTGTTCTAATCTGAATACTATAATAAGATTCTAATGTCGTTTCCAAGACCTCTAAAGGAAACTTAATTTATAGAACAGTCGATCAGCTTGTCCAAAAACATAATATTCTATAGTCTTAAACTACTACCACTTTCCAGATAAAATTAGAGTGTATTTAACATTACCAGACTGATGTTTGAAATTTGCTTAAACTGCAGAAAACGTTTCAAACTTTTAAAATATGTCTAAACATGATAACCTTGATAACAAGTTTGATCGGGGCACTGAACTCCGTAGTTTTCTGGCAGTGATTTGGAATGGCACTATTTACATAAATTATTATTCATGCATGGAAATATTATACTACATAATGAGTATGAAAACAATAATTTTAAAATTCTAATTAATGCATTCAGTCAATGAATTTAACCCTGGAAATTAAGTGGAAATACTTATAAATTTCACAGTAACATTGCTCATCAACAGTAATTGACTGTCTAAATATGGAGACCTTCGGAGTCTTAGTAAATTTATAGATTCTCAGTGAAATCAACATATTCCAATACATACATACTTCAGTAAAATTAAAGTTACCAACTTAATAGGGTTTTTTATAAGATTGCATTTGCTAGGTTCATCATGGAACATTATTCTTTATAGTCAACCTAGGAATTGACATTTTTTGATAAATTTACAATAGAATACATTGAGATTATACATAATGTACCATGACATGGATTACTATCAAACCTCCTGTATTTGCCCAATATTGAAATATCATATATGTAAATAGCACTTACTTATATATTTCTATTTGTCAACTTTATTTCATTAAGATTTCAGTTACCAAAAAAATTGCTTCATTTATTTCAAGTTTATGTATAACTTAAGAAAAATAGCATTAGGAGATTGGACAAGGCGTGACAAATACTATGTAACAAATACTAATACTAATACTAATACTAATACTATGTAACAATGAACACACATGACAAGGCATGGCCATCACTTGACTTGAGGTCAAGGAGAACAAATCAGTTCAATGATGTGAAAATCTAGACAATGTGCCCCAAAGAACACTTCTTATTTTTTTCCCCCACTTTTAAAAGATGTCTTCTTCTTTCTTCCTTTCTCTCTTTTTTTCTTTCCTTCTTTCTATCCACTCCTCCCCCTTCCTTCCATCCTCTCTTTCTTTTTTTTTTTCTGAGATGCCTCTATTTCTAATGTTTTTTCTAATTCATGACAAAGTAATTAAATGTTAAGAACATTCACAAATAGAGCATGAAAACTCTTCAACCTGACATTTGAGTTATTTTGGTTTAAAGTCTGATTTATTTTTAAGTGACTTTTCTTATGTTAATGCACATGTTGGTTTTTGTTCTGGGAATCATTCAAATATCTATTTCCTAATTTTTATTTGCTGATGTTTAATCATTTTACTCTTGATTAAATTTTTTAAAAATGCAATTTTCACAATTATGTACTATAATTTAGGTAGACTTTTTAGACATTTTGCAGGTGAAGTAAGTTTTCTTGGACATTGGTTGTATTTTTCATAATTCCACATTTTCTGTGAGATAGAATTTTTATTCCTAATACCATTTACACTTGGGTAGAAAACACCAACTCTGTGATTCAAAATAATGAGTCTCCTGTGTATTCACTAGAATCAATACTTTCCTTGCATAGAACATCTTTCAAACGTGTAGGACAATTCATTGGTTGGGAACCAAATTTTCTTTGAACAATTGGCAAAGGGCTTTTATCTATGGGACAGCAGATGTTTTAAAGGTATCAGAATGAAAATCATACTCACATTTTGACATGGATATTTGCATCTGGTGAGGTAGAAGGGAGGTTACGCTGGATTCTTAGGCAAAACTGATAAATTGTGGGAAACTACTCTTTTTAAGATTTCTTTAAAAATTGTTGCTGACATGGTAGCTGTAAAGGGAGCATTTTTAACGACACGTGTAGATAGTCATATATTTTGATCATAAGATGCTGATTTTACACACTCAGCTTTTCCCTCATCTTTCCAAGTTTCTGTCTTAGACTATACTGGACTTCAATTTTATGCACGTAGTATAAGACTCTGAGTGAAGGATGTATTTGAATGAAACAAATACTGGTGGCATAATGAGGAGAAATTTGACATGCTAAATAGTAAAAATTTGCTTGTGGCAAGAAATCGTGTTTCATACAAAACAGTTCATTAATTGGAATGAGAAAAACAATTGCCCATGAAGATAATTTAAGAGCCTCCCCTGGGTTATAAAATGTTCTTCTAAAGGAATTATTTAAGGTTTTAAAAAAAATTTTTGACTTAGAGTCCTTCATTCTTTTTTTTTTTTTTTTTTTAAAGATTCATTTATTTATTTGACAGACAGAGATCACAAGTAGGCAGAGAAGCAGGCAGAGAGAGAGGGGAAAGCAGGCTCCCTGCTAGCAGAACAGAGAGCCCGATGTGGGGCTCGGTCCCAGCACCCTGGGATCATGACCTGAGCCGAAGGCAGAAGCTTTAATCCACTGAGCCACCCAGGTGCCCCTAGAGTCCTTCATTCTACCAATTATAACGCATGTTCTGCTTACTAAGGCGTACGTTAGGTTTACTAAGGTGTGTGTGTAGGATGGTATGAGCTCCTGTATACATTTTCTTATTAAATTCCTATAGGATTCCTATAAGTGAAATTAAATTGCCTCGTATTTTCAGGTGGAGGAAGTGAGGTCATAACTGACAGGACTCCAGCTGGTCGAGACCTCATAGCTACAGACTTGTGAAAGCAGAGGACACGCAAGCCCCCTCCGTCTCGAAGTTCTAATTCTTACTCCCTCGCGGTTTAGCCTCTCATGTTCTTATTTGCGTGCGACATCGGCAGATGCAAACTCATGAACGTGTGCACTGACACGCGGGCACACAGTCAGAGAATCACGTTTTTGCCCATGTGATGCACAACTACATCCACGTGTGTACAGAGGCACCCCGGTGTACGCCGGGGAATGTGTGTGGTTACGCAAATGAACACACACATGTCCCCGTTCATTCTTTCTCTCATTTACTCACTTAGCTTCACTCAGCATCTCCCAGAGACCCAGCGCGGAGCTAAGTGATAGGAGCACAAAGATGGGAAGGCCACGGTGGTTCTGAAGCCACAATGAGGGAGAACATGGCCCCTTTCAGGGGAACATAGAGACTGTGTTTGACGAGTGTTGGTGTTTGACAGGGTTGGACAAAGAAGGGAGGCCAGTTGCCCTTGGGGGCCAGGTACAGGTCCTTACAGACTTAATCTCAGATGATGTGTTTAAAAAACTCCTGTGGCAAATGTCTTCATTCTGTCAGGGGAATAGAAGCTTTGCAGGAAGAGAGGAAGGGGGGGCTCTTTCTGAGGGGGGAAGAGTCACGTTCCAGGCTGTGGAGAAAACGGAGCACCATGTTGAGGAATGCCGAAGTGGGGGGAGGTTGATGGAGGACTGCCTGGAGGGGGAGATGCTGGGCCTCCCTTCTCCTCAGGGCTCACGGGGACGTGCAGCGGCCCCACTGCCCCGCCTCAGTCGAGGAGGTCACTTTTATGTGGTTTCATGTGTGGCTTCCAGCACCTCCTCTGTGTCATCCTGTAAGCAGAAGCGGAATGAATTCCACTGGACTATTACATAAACTGCAGTTTTTTAATCGGTGCTTTCATTTCACGATTTGTCATCTTTGGGCCCTTCAACATGGCTGTGGTGTCGGGAACCATGAAAGCAGAGGGCAGGTGTGCATCTGGTAAGTTCCGAATTCCCACAGCACGTTTGCCTCCAGACTGGCCTTGAGAACCGTCTGTCCTGCTCCCCGTCTCTGTGTCCTTGAGAGTAGTAGATGCTGAAGGAACATTTGAGTCCTTGACATTCGTCAGCATCTAAATATTCAAAACGAGATCTTGATAAGAAATCTACCTTTGACCACGACTTAATTTCATCTAGTGTTTTTCTTCTCCCCCCAACCCCTAAAGTGAAAACCACTTTAAGTGCCCCGATTAACTGATGTGAGTTTAATCTTCCTTCTGGTTAGCACATCCTCTCATCTACAAGATTCTAAAACAGCCCCGAACGGGTTTACACACAAAGAGATTCATGGTGCACAACGTGCTCAAACTGTTCATGTTTAAAAAATAATGGACTTAAGACAGGCCATTATTGTAAGCTTGCGAGGACTTAAAATGGATTAATATCATTTATTACGCATTGATGTCATGGATGCAAATGGCCAACATTTTCATGGACTCCTTAGGTTTTCAGCAGGGAACAGGGGGTCTTGGCTCCAGTGAAGCCCCTTTTGCTCTGGGGTTCGCCCGTCAGGAGCTCCGGGCTGGGGTGGGGCTCTGGACCGACCGTGCGTTTCTTGTTGCCTCAATGTGTTTGGCATTTCCCTCTGACACATCACTCAAGCCGCATTTTCTTTCCTCTAACACACGTGGATCTGGACTTAGAAAGAGCAGCTAGATTATTACCCTTCAAGCTCGAAGCTTTATTTAGAATGTCAGCACTGATTTATTTCTCTCCTGAAGTGATTATCCAAACTCAACCTGAATTAAAGTGTGGAACATGAATGACCCACCTGGCAGGAAGGAAAGCTTTCTGACTGAGAACGGGGTGGCCAAGCGGCAGCAGTTAGCGGTCCATTAGCTGACCCTCAGCCATGATCTTGGGTTAATAACAAGGACTGGGGTTGGAACACATGGGCACGTCTGGAATGCCTTTCCTCCTGACTGTTTCGGCTGGGTGAGTGGGTAAAGACAAGCACGGACACACCTTTACCTTAGAGTGAGCGAAGCTGTTGGTGCTCTTAGCAGACCCTGTCCGGGTGCACGCCCTAGAGCCTGGGTATCCTTTTAGGTCTTGATTTGTAGAGATTTTCAGAAAGCTGCATGAGAACCGCTAAGCAAAGATTTTGGAACGGCGCTGGAAAATCGTTGTTGCTATTAGTAATACCAATATGAACGCCTCCAAAAGGCATAGGCATAGGAGAGATAGGATTCCTTTCTTTTTTTAAAAGATTTTATTTATTTATTTGGCAGAGAGAGATCACAAGCAAGCAGAGAGGCAGGCAGAGAGAGAGAGAGGAGGAAGCAGTCTCCCCGCTGAGCAGAGAGCCTGACGCGGGGCTCCATCTCAGGACCCTGAGATCATGACCCGAGCCAAAGGCAGAGGTTTAACCCCCTGAGCCACCCAGGTGTCCCGAGATAGGATTCCTTCCTGAAGGGACAACATTAAGGCAATCAGATAACGGGGCTGTGAAAAAGAGATTCAGTCCTGCCGTAAAAAATGAGTTTCACCCATCTAGCAAGGCCTATCTGTAACCGATGCTACTGACACTCTTGATGACGGAAGAAAAGGTAAAATGAGTACCAGAGGCAGAACACGTTGCTAGAGGCAAAGCCACATCCAGTCCAGTTCCGCCAAGAGGAGTGGCACACTCTGGGACGAGACTGTTGAGTCAGAGTCACAGCCACGCCCGAGGGGCCGCAGGCTGGGCAGGGAGGCCGCTTGCTCCTGCCCCTGTCTTGTGCCTCTGCAGGGTGACCCGAGTCAGGAGCTGCAGGGCGGGGGTGGGGGAGCAGGGATCGTCTCCGTTCCTACGAGGCTGTGAAACGACATGTACAATTTGGTGGGTGGCTTTTGGTGCAGAAAACTTTTCCCAGGCTCCAGCAAGGTCTCGAGAGTTCCAGAAGTAAGGAAAAGGTCAGAAGGACTGTAGACGGGCGAGGAAGCCCCGCTCACCTGCGCCACCAAATGTTCTCGCATCTGATTTCTGTCACTTCTCCAATTTCGGAGAAAGGGGTGGCCAAGCGGCGTGCCACGTGTGCCCGTTCGGACTGCACGTGTGCGCGAGGAGCCTCCGGGTTGTGACGCGGCGACACACACCGGCCTGAGGGAGGGAAGGAAGGCTTTCGAGCCGCCTAGTCCTGCGCGGGGCCGTTCATTAATCTGGCGTCTTGATTCTATATATATTGGTTTTGTGAACGTCATTACTGTGTGTTTACCCCAGAGAGATGAAGTCTGTGCTCTGGGCGTTAGAAAGTCTCGTTTCTGATTCAGTAGGAGACGATTACTATAGATTCATTAAAATAGTACATTCTGCAGGGAGGCCTACTGAGAGACTCTGAGCCAGTCTTCTGCCCTGATCCCCCCCACACACTTGTGCACACACACGTGTGCACACACACGCACACACCCTCATTACATCACCTGTGCAATATTCCGTCAAGCATCACTATAAGGAAGTATTTTTTTCCAAAATGCTCATACAATTAAAAAGATTCAGTTCGTCTTAGTCCTGTATGCATTGATATAAACGGATGCCCAGAATATATGAAAGGGAAGAAAACGGTAGAATCCCATTTTGGTGAAATGAATGTGTTTTGAAGTTCTTGCACAAGGGTGTCTTCCCATGTCCATGTGTCTGAGCGTGCACGTATCACGTTCGTGCACTGCGTACACACATATGCTTGTGTGAATATTCAGGGAGTTGTAGAATATGCGGGGGATTGTTAAAGCGCATGACTTTGGGGAGGAATTAGGAAGAAAGATTGCTTGATTTTTCTCTGTATAGTTGCATCATTTAGTTCGTTGTAAGGAGCATTAAAAACTTAAATAACAGGGGTGCCTGGGTGGCTCAGTGGGTTAAAGCCTCTGCCTTCAACTCAGGTCATGATCCCAGGATCTTGGGATCGAGTCCCGCATTGGGCTCTCTGCTCAGCAAGGAACCTGCTTCCTCCTCTCTCTCTGCCTGCCTCTCTGCCTACTTGTGATCTCTGTCAAATAAATTATAAATAAATAAATAAATAAATAAATAAATAAATAACATCCTAAAGGAAGGTCTTTCTGAAGAGGATGTGGAAATCAATATATTTTTTTTAATTTTGTTTATTTATTTGACAGACAGAGATCACAAGTAGGCAGAGAGGCAGGCAGAGAGGGGGAAGCAGGCTCCCTGCTGAGCAGAGAGCCCGATGTGGGACTCGATCCCAGGACCCTGAGATCATGACCTGAGCTGAAGGCAGAGGCTTAACCCACTGAGCCACCCAGGAGCCCCAGAAATCAGTATTCGTAAGTGAATTTTTGACTCACATCTGGAAGTTGAATGAAAAGTTGACCCAGGTAATCAAAAGTTCTTCAAGATTATGTGGTTTGCACATGGCTGACTTCCTGCCTTCGAAGGCTGTCTCTGCAGCCGGAACGTTTCGGTCATTTGAAAATGAGAGAAAATAATGCATCCTAACTGCAAGTCCACATACAGAAACAGTAGCCTGTCTACAAGGGGCATGATAAAAGGCAAACTAATCCCATAGGAAAGACAGCTTCCAGATCATTTTCAATAACAAAATAGGGATTGGTTAATGTTTGTGCGTAAGGGGAATTCCCAAACCACAAGTAACAGACTTAGATTTCTCAAAATATTCTCTGTGGATTATAACATATTTTATTCTTTTTAGCCACTCGTCTCCCAAGATTTTTTTTTATATTGTTTGTTTTTTAACTGATTTCTTGTGTCTAATTGCTTCAAACCTGTAAGCATACACACACACACACACACACACACACACACAATATTTGGAAATAATTCATTTCAGGAAATATTTGAAGAATAAAAATCAATCGTTACATAAGATGAAGCTTTACAAACAAAAATTATGAGACGGAGTGATTTTTGATAGTCTTTTTTGTTGCTGCTGCCATGGATCTATAATGTGTGGCTCATTATGTTGGAAATCAGACGCCCTCTCTTGCCACTGAAAGACCGTCAGCCCTGGGCTAGCTATTATGTGGGTACTGGGGTTGGAAAATGTTAGGGGAATCTAACTGTGTCGATATCTGCACATAGACAAGGGCATGGATCCTGAGGTCTGGTGTGCTCTGGTTTCCCAGTCACCCCCTGTGTGCCCCTCATGCGTGTTACACAGGCATTGGTTGCATCAGATTCCTCCCTGTGAGATGAGGCATGGATGGCGCCAGCCTCAGAGCCTTGCTGGGAAACTTACAGAAAATTAGCTACTGCAATGATTTGGCTCCGTCTCTGGTTCGTAAGAATTTTAGTCCATGCTTCAAGTTCTGCAGACTGGCATCAAAGATGCCCTCCATAGGTATAATGTGTCATTATTTCTGCAAATTGTGAATTATATGATACCCTTCTTTAAGGCTTATGCCCCTCTCTCTCTTGCTGATACCGTCTTTGCCGCCCTAGTCTTGGACACTCTGTCTACCCCATCCCTCCTTCTCCCCACGTTGTGTCTCTTCGTCTTTTTTATGTAGTGAGAAAAATTGCCAGATGTTGATGATTTTTTTGTTTTTCTTTTTTTTAAATTATGTTATGTTAGTCATCATACAGGACGTCATTAGTTTTTGATATAAGTTCCGTGATTCATTGTTTGTGTATAACAGCGCCCCGTGCAATCCGTGCCCTCCTTAATGCCCACCACCAGGCTCACCCGTCCCCCCAGCCTCCCCTCGGAAGCCCTCCGTCTGTTGCCCAGAGTCCACTGGTGAGAATGCAGAGTGCCTTTTCATCCCAGCTAAGAGGTTGGGTGATACTTACTAGTTTTAGGACAAGCTTGGAAATTCTACAGTGTGGTTAAGGTGACTTCTTAATTTTTCCCAAATCTCAACTCACGTCTGTAGGTATTATTGCTGTTGTTTTGTTGTTGATTTGTTCATTATTTTGAAAATAACAGGAGTATAGGATAGAGATCTGGAGGAAAGGCAAAATTACTTTTTTTTTTTTTTTTACAGTTGTTGCTAGTTATAGGTGGTTAGTCTGAGGTAACACAAGGAAAAGATGGGAAAGAATGAGATTGATGTGGATTATGGAAAGAAAAAAATGAAACACAGGCATACATAGAAACGAGAAGGATCCAAGAATGTTGGAAAGGGATGTCAAATATTTAAATCAGAACAAAAATATTACAATGTGATACTTATATCAAAATCATTTTAGTTTTAAAGATAGAGAAACACTTCCCTTCGTTGGATCCCTTTGTGAAAGATATATATGTCACATTAAATATAATCAGTCTGTAGCTATATGGGAAACTTAAGCTTTAAACAATGCTTCACACTCTGATGTGTGGTGGAAAAAACACAAAATATGCATTCAGATGGTAAAAAAGGATAGAAACGCTTATCCGCAGAGTTCTTAAATCAGTCTAGAAGAGATTCAGGATTCATTCCACTCCTGACTTTGCATTTAGCGTGTAAATGTATTATCCTTCCTGATACCCCGGTTACCTAAGGTTGACGGGTCACTGCATGTCAGATGGGCATCTGTGTTGCTGAATCGAAGCGCATTTCTCAAAGGGTTTGTTAGTCTAAAAAGTTTCCAACCTCACTGGGCTGTTTCTTTGTTTTACTTGCTTCCTTTAAATGTAGTCAGAAAATGGCGATCTACAATCTCTTGGGAGTAACCTCTATGGAATTTATATTTCAAGAAATGGTCCATTATGATTTATTCTTAGTTTCAACCAAATGAGGCACTGATTCTATTGATTAGCTGGAAATGGCACCATATAGAGTTACACTATGAGTTGGTCCGTTTTCTATATTTTTAGAAGTTTTAGATTTATAGAAAATCACTCACTCTTCTTATTGTAGACGCTTAAGTCCCTTATCATTCCTTGGTGCTAATCAGAGAGGCAGAAACCAAAAACAGGAAATGTCTTTGTATACGAGCATCAGTCAAAAGCTTACAATTCAGAGGTGAAATTAAGCTTATAAATCAAGAAAACAAATAATTTGGTCTCGTATTTGTGTCCTCCCAAATCTGTTCTCTAAAAACCGAGTATGGAAAGTCTCGTTCTGCTCAACTACCCATTTCATGACGGGAGAGGTTGAAATGCCCTTTCCAGGCGGCCTCCGTGTTTGTTTTAACTAACTTCCTTGCAAACGTTCTTGACCTTGGTTCTTCCAAAATATAACCTTATATTTCTTTCATATCCTCAGGGAGAGAAAAAAAAATATCATTTAATGCCAAAAAAGAAATGACCTGGGGCCTTTCAAGTTGCAACATTAATTTATACACATCTCATTAAGCTTCTGTAGTCTTTTAATCAAATACATCTTCAAATGTTAATTTTGTGGGGTTTTTGGGGTTTTTTTTTGTTTTTTTTGTTTTTTTTTTGAATCAGGCATCTCTTTTTCCTAAAATATGTTTTTAGATATTAGAATAATGGAACGGAAAGCTCCATGTGGGAAGAGAGGAGAGTGGGTGTGCAGACAGCTGGTGTGTGGGGGACCCTGCGGTTTCCTCCTGCAGCTCTGCCCGCGTGTAGGAGGGCGACACATGGGCGATGGCGCAGGAATGAGATGCTGCACGGTGTCAGCCTCGGACGCCTTATCCTGCTTAACTCATAAAAATGGGATTTTAACATTCCACATTTTATTTTTCATTTTTGAAGACTTTCACACTTGCTCAAAACCTTCCCATATGGCACAATTCTGACATGTGTATCAAAAATTTACGTATTTACTTGACTCTTTTTTGGAAGAGAAGTTCGGATGCGTGAATCATAAGGACAGTGATAATGAATTACTCTTATATTAAGTTCACCCAGTCCCAGGAACTGGCTGGCAGGTGTTTATAATCAATCCTCCTGTGTTTATTACCAAGTTCCTGAAAAAGTGATTATTTTCATGTGTAGACTCCCCTATAAAATAAGGCAATTTGAGCTTTCAGCGTAAATGACGAACAGAACACAACACTACAAGGAAGTACAGCATTATGTACAACACTCACGTTGCACAACACACTTTAGGCGGGATTTTAACCAAGACAGTGCGATTATGTCCATTTTCAACAACTTCAGAACAAGAGGCCATCCAGCATGCCACACCACAGAGTCTCGTTAAGACTTGATAAATTGAAAAAAGCCTTTATTGTACATTAAGTTTCATTTAACCCTTACAACTTTGTACGTGATGACTTGACTCCTAGAGCGCTACTCCACGAGGTGCGATAACTCTCCAACATGACATCGCACGCAGGGACCGCAGAGCTGGGGGCCCGGTGTGCTCACCGTGAAGAGAACTGGCAAACTTCTTCCCTAAAGGGCCAGACCGTAGCTCCTTTGGCTTCCCAGTCTGCCCAGTCTCTGTCTCAGCGGAGCCACAGTATGAGCGCGTCCCTAATCAGGGGTTGTGTGACTGAGCATCCTTGAGTCCCAATAAAACTTTATCCACAAGGATAGGCGGCCATTGCATGGGACCCTGTCCTGAAAGCCAGAGCTCTTTCCTTCGCTCGGAAGCCTGATGGTTTTTCCTGCTGGGGGGTTTGGCTTCATTGTTTAACCCACTGTCTAATTGTGCCGTCGAAAAAAGTCAGTGACCTGACAAAGGGCTCCCCGTGAAGGTCGGCTAATTGTTTGGCTGTGACCGACAGGACAGCCCTGTGCATCCCCGAGTCACACCCCAGGAGACTCGGGGCTTTAAGAAATCAAACCCTTCGGAAGCTGGTGATGAACACATCGTCTGCTGATACTTTGCCCAGAGCTTGTGCACATTTTCACTTTTGTATTTTGTGTGGGAGACGGGGCCACTGCGAGTGTGTACGTTTGCTGTTGCGCGTGGTGTCGGCTCCCCGAGTTTCCTTTCTGTGTGTCCTGCCTCCTCACAAGCTCCCAGGACCACAGGCATCGCCCTCGGATTTCAACCCCAAAGGTACTCCTCAAACTTCTGCATCTGAAACGTTAGGTCAGTTCCTCGATCCAGACTTAAAACCCACCCTGCACCGGGGGACAGTTAACAGGAGACGTAGGAGAAAGAGGGGCTGTGAGGTCCGATCTTTATGTGGTTGGGGGTAAAGTTGTGTTTTGAAAATCACTTTCATGGCACATCTCTTTGTCCTTCATGTTTCCCGACATCTTGTCATTTTGGATGTGTTGAAGGGCAAGCGGAGGAGGCCCGGGGGTGAAGAGTTTCTGGTGCTTAGAATTGTCCTCTCTGAGGACACTGGCGTGACGAAAGTCACTTGCACCGTTTGGAAAGGGTTCGGAGCTCTTTACAGTACAAAACTGTGCCAGTGGAAAAGTCCTACTCAGCATAACTAAATTGTAATGTGTGTACGGTGACGCTCACCGCCATCTGACAGCTGTTTGGTTCCTCTGTGAAACGAATTAGTGCTGTCGTCTTACTAATAGACCAAAAATAAGATTGCTGGCTTTGTTTCCAGAAGCCAGTCTGAACGACTTGCCCTGTCCCTGGTCACAGTCATGCCTGTTACAGGACAGGCTATCAGAGCATCAGGAATTACTCAGAATACTAATGGAGGGAACCGAAGCCCTTCCCAGAGCGAGTATCACTCCGGACTGGCTAAGAAGAACCACACTGTTTGTAAACCACCCAGGGGCTCTCTTCTAAGTTGCCTGTCAAGGCGTGCGGGACTCTGACTCAGGATTTGTCTGTGATTGCTCACCAAACTCAAATACATCTGAAGCATGCTTCACGTGTGTGCTAGCTCCTGGTTCTGGGAAAATCCCGTCCTGTCTCTTGGAGCTTGTTGGGGAGAAGGGTTATGTGTCTTGCACAGGGATGAGGCAGTTCCATGCAAAGCCACAGTTTTCTTTTTGACCATAAGCAAACACAGCAAAACCCCTGATGTTTTCGCAGAACTCCAGACCTAGGTTGATGGTTTCATGACACTTTTAATTATTCACTGAACTGCTATGGTCTCATTTTATTTTGTAAGACACACTAATATAGATGAGAGTTAAAATCCCCGTTTTTCAGTGAGGAATCAAGCTAGGCAGTGTGTTTGTGCTCGCACAGCTGGAGGGGAGCTGCTGGCAGAATTTAGAGCCTACTTTTAGACAACCGAGAAGCAAGGTGCGGAGTCTAAAAAGAGATGGCAAGCCCTTCGATCGACTAAGGTAACTAGAATTTCCCTTTTCACATCTTTTTCTTTCTTCTTTTCCCCAAGCGAGGTACTCCCAGTTCATGCAAAACCATGGCTTTGAATAAATAACAGTCCATCACCCTCCTTTGAATAAAACACATTGCGTTGACAAGTTGACATGTCTTTTCTTATGAAGCGCGGGTCCTCCCGGATGTTTGCTGGCCGATTGGGGGGGACGGTGGTCTAGGATCCCCTGTTCTGAATAATGTGCCACCAGTGCTGCATGGATAGGACCCGTGCATGGGACAGCAGCCGTGCTGATTGGGTCCCGGAGGAGACCACTTGGGTCTGAACTTCGGTGTCATTGTTTTCTGCTGTGCCTTGGGAGGATCACTGAGCCCCTTCGTCCACATTTTAAAACTAGGATGTTGATAGAGTTAATGGCTTCATAGGCCATTTGGGGAATTGCATGGGGGAATTTTTTAAAAGTTTTCAAAAAAAAATTTTATGTATTTGAGAGCGAGAAAGAGAACATGAGCAAGTGGAGAAGCAGAGGGAGAGAAAAGCAGACTCCCCGCTGAGCAGGGGCGCCCCCAGCTCGGGACTCGACACTGGGACTCTGGGATCATGAACTGAGCTGAAGGCAGATGCTTAACCGTCTGAGCCCCCCAGGTTCCCCCGCATGGGAGAATGACGTGTAAGCTGCTTATCCGTGTGCCTGGTCCAGAGTGAGTGCCAACCCTTACTATCACTGGCTTAATGGGAAATAATAGAAGGCTCTTGGCTTAGGTGCTGCTTACAGCTCCTCCAATTCAGTTTCTATTTAACAATATGAACTATAATAATATTAAATATAATCCAAATGAATTTTCAACAAGAATAGAATAATATAAATATGAAATTATACTACGAGTACAATGTCAATGTAAGCAAAATAGTATAACAGAAATGTTAATCATGAATTTAATGTAAATTCCTATCTTACTACTAGTGAAAACTCAGCTGGGTTATAATTTTTTCATGTTTAATGATAGGAAATGCCATCTTTACAAACTTATTTTCCGTGCGCCCGTTTTCCCCATCTTCGTATTTATATCTCATCCTTGAATACAGGTCTGAACTCTGGAACGATTTTTGCATAAACGTGCTTCATGCAGAACACTTACATGGGATTTTGGTAAATGTGATTTTACAAATGGGATTTTGAAATATGTAGTATAAAATGAAGTTAAACAAGTTTCTTGACCAGACGGTCAAGCTAAAATTAAAGGTGGTAGTGGAGAAACATGCTTAATACTCCCATGATCATCTGGGGTTCCAAGAGGGAGGTTTTGTGAGCAGTGTTCCCCAACCGTGATTGGACATAGAAGGTAATTTTCATGGGGCATCTCCATGAAGAAAGTGCTCTAAACCCTCCCCATTCTCTTCCCTAGTTTTCTGGGCCAACCCCCGGACCCTCAACCCTATTCAAGCCCGTATCAGCCACATGCATGTCACTGTTTTGATGCTCTCTGATTAATGTCACCTGGGCACAGACAGGCATTGGTCCCAGGGGTGGGGCATCTGGTGGTGTTCTGCTCGTCTCCTCTGGTCTGCACACGGCGATGGTCACTGTGGAAGTCACTTCCCATGTCCGCGCTTCTTCCCTGGGTTCTGCTCCAGAGCTGTTCACATGTTCAAGAGACCCTTTCTAGAGAACGTCTTCATGCAGTGCACTCACGGGGGGCTCTTCCCGTGGGAGGGGAAACCAGCATTTTCAGAGCACAGCCTCTGCTTTCCCGGCCTTTCTGCATTCTGACTCCTGGCAAGACCGACCCTGCCCAGCTAATCGGGACTCCGAGCGTTCCGTTGGAGAGACAGTCAAAGGAGTAAAATCGCTCAAAGAGATGTGGTTTGGGTCTTGCCACACCAGATTGTAAAATTATCATTTCAGGAAGGATCCAGTATAAATAAAGACAGTATAAGTAGTCATTAAACTATGATATGAATAATGAGAAAAAAGATTATAATTGTTCAAGCAGTGTGACTAAAATGTGAAAGAGGTCATTTGCATATTTTAAGTGATAGAGGCTAATGAGTTAAAAATCTACTTTAATTACCATGTCTGTATCATCATTTTGAAAAGAAAACTTAAATTCCTTTTGCTCATGATATATAAAGCAGAAAGATTTTCACATTAACACCTGTTTTTATTAATCCATTTTAGAGAAATGTAAAAATATTATAAACAGGAATGAATGTATTAGGTGTATTCATTCAGAATGTGGAATATTACATTGCTTACAGGGTGTTTACAGCACCTAAAGTAGAAAATCATGTTAAATTTAAGTTAGCATCGAAGGTCACTTCTATAGCATCATGGATGGCTGTTATTAAAGTTGACAGAATAGAAACATGTATTTGTTATCTTGGGCCCTTCATAAAATTAATGTTCTACAAATATGTACTGACCACCTGCTGTACACTAGACATTTTCTGGGGCTTAGATACACAACATTTAACAAAGCAGAGCAAAGTCCCAGGGTCTTAACTCTAGTGCAGCGAGCCCTATCATAAACAATTGTGTAATTGAAATATATAGTATGTTACATGGTGCCCTGTGCTATGAAAAAGTACACGTCAGGGCAGGCGTGTAGTGTTTTCAGCCTGGGGGATTGAGCTGCAATGATAAATAGGGTGTTTAGCAAAGCCCTTCACCGGGAGACGGTTGAAGGATGCACTGCACGGAATTCTGGGGGAATCCCACTCTGGGCAGCAGTAAGAGCAGGTGAACCACCTTGGGACCGAGTGTTGATGGTGGATTCCGGATATATTTCAGCATCAGGATCAGTGGACTTTACTCATTGAATAAATGTAAGGTATGAGAAATGAGGAGCTAGTGATGACTCCGAGGTTTTGGAGGTGGAGAGCATGTCCAAAGGACCACATTGGGGTTAAGGACAGGTTGGGGTGGGAATCCAGAGTTCATTTATAGCCAAGGCAAATGCAAGCATCAGTCATACAGCTGAGGCTGCTGTCATGTGGGAAGTGGGTGTGGACGTGGGAGGAGGATGGAATTGGGAGTGTTGGAGGTGCCAGTCATAAGCTGAGGCCATCCGTGAGGAGGAAGACCAGGAAGGGAAGAGATCAAGGGACTACATCTTGGTTACTCCAGGGTTTGGACACCGGGGAGATAAGAAGGAACAGTCAGTCCAGATCGCAGAGGAGCAGATGAAAAACTAAGCGCAGGCAAGAACACAGGATGCTGGAGACCGTTTTGGAGAAGGATCTGTGATTGGTGTGACCATGGGAGTAACTGATGACAGAGGAGGGAGGACGTTGACCAGAGGACAGGAGGCCAGGGACCACGAACCTGGAGATTGGAAGGACTGTTTATGAGGACAATGCAGCCGCCAAGAATCACATCAGGAACAGTGTGCGGAAACGTGACGGTGACTGGGTGCCAGGAGTGTCCAGGAGCAAGCCTGCGTGAAATGAGCGGGCTGGGGAGGGAGGAGTCGACTTGTTATGCAGAGCCTCAGGGACAATAATCTGAAGGTGTATGGTGCAGAGCTGGGGGTTTAAGGAAAGCAGCTGGAAGTGATAGGAGCCACTCCCCAGGAACATGGTGGGTGTGCCTAAGACAGCAGGTGTCCCCTGGAGGGATGGGGGGAAGCAGTGCCACCAGGAAGGCAGCCCCAGCCTCAGTGAGAAGCTGCAGGGGGCATTCAAAGAGGAGGTGGATTGGTGGGGGCAGAGAGGTGGGGCAGCTCCTAGGGTCGGGATGAGAATCAACTGCGGCGAGGGTTGGGGAAGTACCAGGTTCCTTGGGGGACACAGTGAGGTAGTCTAGACTCAAGCCTGATGAATGTGCAGGACTCAACACCAGGATGGAAGGCAGGGTGAAGGCCGGAAGCTTCTAGAAATCTAGAGGCTCCTTTTTGGGATGAGTAAAGGGGCTGGTCAGGGCTCCATGACCTTGGACATATCTGTGTATGTTTAAAAAACATAATACACATAAATACTTTAAAACAATGTTAGGGTCCGATATACCAATATTCGAAACCGTGATGTTGTGAATAGATTATAATATTTGTGGGTTCCCTTGGATCACATTGAATTATATTCTTGTAAAGATATGTCACAAGTTTTTGAAATTAGCACAATGTTATATGAGTTTCAGGGTACAACATATTGAGTCAACAGTTCTATACGTCACTCAGTGCTCAGCATGGTAACTGTAGTCACCGTCTGTCCCCAGACAGCGTTATCACGGTATCACTCTGTTCCCTGGGGTGTGCTTTTCATCTCCATGACTTACTTATTGTATAACTGGAAGTTTGTACCTCTTAATCCCCTTTTACAGATTTGAAGGCATAGTTCCTGCAAGATTTTCAGTAAACACATAATGCCTAAATTCAGTAAGCTGTTTTGGAAACTATTTAGGGGCATCTGGGGGGCTCAGTCGGGTAAACATCTGGCTTTAGCTCAGGTCATGATCTCAGCGTCCTGGGGTGGAGCCCAGCCCAGTAAGGAGCCTGCTTCTCCCTCTCCCTCTGCCCCTCCCCCTGCTCCTGCTCACTACTCACTAGCTCTCTCTCTCTCTCTCAATAAATAAATAAAATCATCAAGAAAATTTGAAGATTTTTTTTAATAATTAGATTGAGAAATATCTTGACCAAAACAGTTAATTAACACTAATCCTTCTAGCTTCAAAACAATGTTAACACAGAGCTGATAAAGACATCTTATCTTTGGGGCGCCTGGGTGGCTCAGTGGGTTATGTCTGCCTTTGTCTCTGGTCATGATCCCAGGGTCCTGGGATCAAGCCCGGCATCGGGCTCTCTGCTCAGCGGGGAACCGGTTCCCCCCAACCCTCTGCCTCTCTGCCTACTTGTGATCTCTCTCTCTTTCTGTCAAATAAATAAATAAAATCTTAAAAACAAAATAATATGTCTTATCTTTAAGGTCTGTTTACTTTGTAAAAAGTCATTTCCTTAGCATCAAGTAGATCATATTGTAAACTCAGTGATGCATTAACTTTCAGATTTTGATGTAACAAGAGTATATTTCCATTTAAGAATCATTTGTTGTTAAAATACTTTTGGAAGACAAACCTTAAAATATTACTGGAAATAAATCCCTGAGGTTACTCTTCCATACCGTGCGTATATGCTACAAAAGCTGGACACCTGGTAAACCCATGTTTGGTCCAGTTTTCCTGCTGTTAAATCAACATTATCCTGAAAATGATCCGATGATCTTTTGAAAGCATTTACTCATCAAGGCATTTCTTAAAATTCAAAAAAAAAAAAAAAAAAAAAGAAGGAAAGAAAGAAAAGAGACACCACCCTCTACCAGAGCTCTTAGAAACCAAGTGTCCATTAAAAAATCTGAACTAAAAGGCAAATTGGTCTGAACCAGGCTAAATTATGGGTTATATTAAATTGAAAGACTTTGAGACTGCAGGTCAGTCTGGATTCCGGCCACGGTATTCAATTCCACCAGCTCCGATGGAAGTAGTTGCTGACGTGGCTGGCCCTCTGCCTTGCCCAAAAGGCACGGCGAGGGCAGTTTTTATTGACTTCGGTTGACCTGCGGTGCTGCTGAATCCAAGCATTTACTGGAACAAACGGGTAGATCTGGATCCCCGTGCCCAGGCACGTGAGCGAGCGCAGGCACCCTGAGCTGTAGGCACGGCCTGAGCACACAGACACACTGTGTGGGAAAGCGCCGGCCCGCGTAGGGCACAGGAAACAGTTTTCGGTGGGACCCGGAGCTGAGAAACCCATTTGGATTGAATCTTGCTTATTGGAATTCACAGGCCCCAAGAGCCAAAGCGTCTCCCAAGTTCCCGCGCCTGCAGCTTCTTTCCTTCCGAGTGGCTTTGTCTGTATGGCTTCTCTTCAGTCTGTAATTACTTCCGTGCCCGTGGCTATACTTTGCTCAAATATAAATGATCATAGAACAGAAACCATGTTCTACTTTAATTTACTCATCTTTAAATCTCTATTTTGGCACGGTGGAAGAATACATAAGTTATTTATGCATATGTCCACCCACCTCCACTAGATGGTGTGGAGAACCAGTTTGGAAGAAAGGCTTACCAGCTTGGTTTAATGTCATGGTATGGCGCATATAGGTGAGGGGTAGGGCCGGTCTATTTCCCATGAGACCTGGTCAGGGTGGTATCGATTATCTTGGTGAATTTTTAGCCCAGGGTCTTTCCCTCCTCTTGGTAACTTGGGAAATTTATTTTAACAGCCTACGCAAAGCAGAAGTATTTTTTTGGAGATAGACTCACCTTCCAGAAGATAAGAACCTGACATGAAGAACACACATGCCAATCTGTCACCTTACAATGAGACCTAGAATTGTCACACTCTTTTGTTCTACGTTACTGGGTGGTCACGTATGGGAAATCTGTATGATTTTTACAAGATGGCCAGGAAAGGATGCAGTTTATTCTTTTACGAATATTTCCTAAGTGTCTTTTCTAAAGAAAGAAAAAATGGTGTGAAATCAATGATGTTTTGGTAACCGAAATGAAATTGAAGATCATATATCCATGAAAAGCACATCATTGAATCGATTACCATCTAAAAATAATATTTCCAATGGAGTGGAGGATGAAAAGCAGCAAGAGAAATGCTGAAAAACAAACTAAACTAAAAATGTTTCCTCATGGGGGCAAATATCAGCAGTCTTCATATGCCCGACCGCATATGGTTCCGATGGAAGGTTCCAGACACTCTTCCAGATCTAAAGTAAAGATCTAGGCAGGGGTAATGCTATTGGCCCTTCAGTATTTCTAACTCATTGCCAAGATGGTTTCTATGTGCAGAGCGTTCCCATCACCCGCACTAGACAGAGCGCCGTTAGCACAAGGGGTCTGACGTAACCCTCACGCTTACCTAGACAGAGTCACTATTCAGCAGCCAGAGAGAAACACAGGCTAACTGGAGTGTGTCGTGATGAGGTGACCTCTGCATTGCCCTGGGACCAGAACATGGCAGGGCTGGGATTCAGGGTCCCAGGGTGTGTGCCTAAGTCCGAAGACGGTATGGAGCTGAAGCCTAGATTTTGTAGTCTGGAGTATATAGAATTTAGGGGGGAGTTCTTTTTAAGAATAAGAGTACAAAGGGATTATGAAATAGAATATTTGAGAAAAGCTGCAGCAAATTATAAAATTTAAAATGCGAGGGGCGTGTGGGAGGCTCAGTTGCTTAAGTGTCTGCCTTTAGCTGAGGTCATGGTCCCAGGGTCCTGGGATCGAGTCCCGCATCGGGCTGCCTCTCCCTCTGCCTGCTCCTGCTTGTATTCCCTCTCTCTCTGTCAGATAAAATAACACACGAGTAAGTAGCACATACATCACAAAGAAAAGCACATGCAGAAAAAACAGTATTTTAACTTCTTGATTCAAATGTACAGTGTTTATTCTTTTTCCTGAAATTTCTGGTGGCATTATTCTTTGACCACCTCTGTGTAAAAGCGTATTTTAATAGTTTCATTAGAGAATGAAAGAGAATTCAGAGTTGTTTTGTTGTGTTGTGTTTTCCCTCCACCCTGGGATGGAAGATCAGATATAATTATTATTGATAGCTATAACGCATACACTAATCTTTCCACTGGTCGATACTCTAGAAACACAGGAATTCTCATATATTCTTTATATATGGTTCTCATCAAAAAAGAACAAAAAATTGCATGGAGCTTTAGAATTGTTTACGCTGACTTATCAAGGATATTCATGACAAGAGAAACACTCCATTTTAACTAGACAGCAGTGGCTTGAGACCCAAAATACTCAGCTTATGTTTTCCACACTTGATGACTAGAAGAATTTTCTCTAAACTAACATCTTGTATTGTTTCAAAATTATTTCTCCTTGGCCACCCACTTACTTCCAATGTTAGGGTCTTTGCCCACATGCAGGACCTGACACCCCCAAACCTTCCACCCTTATGGTCAGAGGGCAAGGAAGTCGAACCCAGGAGGCAGGGTTAGTGATCCTGAAAGGCTTCTCTGAATGGGAAATTAGTCTGAAGCTAAATTTAGTCTCGCGCACTCACTGGGAAGGAGCTGTTGGGGCGCCGTTAATGTCTCACGGACATAGGACTGCAAACCATGTAAACAGATCCCGCCCGATCCTAACTCAGTGGGATAACATTCACAAGAACGTCTCAGTATCCGGGACTCCGAAATCGCCCTGCCTGGGCCACTGACAGGACACGAGGGTGGCGGGGAGAAGGGGTCAGGCTTCTGGCATCAGTGGCCATGCCAGTCCGTTGCCAGCCCCTCCCAAGGGCCACGAAGAGACCCAGCAAGGAGCATCCCTGGGCTTAAACCCTAGGGTCTCCTTCCAAGTGAATTTCTATGTGACTAAGTGTAGCTTCAGACCACACTATGCCGTGAGTAGAATTCAAATGGATAGAACAGAGCAAGTGGGCGTGACGACCTCTGTGGCGAGTTCTCAGGGCGGGCGAATGTGCGGAAGGCCGGCCCCCAGGGTTTGCAGTGTAGACAGTCTCGCTGGTCCTGCTGCAGGAAGCTGGTCTCGCGCCAGGAGCCAGGAAAGGGCCACCAATGTCGCTGCCCCTCCCTCTACTCCAGACAGCTCTTACGTCACAACCTCGACCTCTTTAGACGGCGCCCACTTTGGAAGTCATGCGTTTTTTACATGTTTTCCATAATTGAGCAGCGCGCGCTCTCAGGGCTGATGGGGTCTCTGTCTTCCCAGGGCAGGACGGAAACTCTCTGGTCAGCCATGGTGGCCCATTCATCATTGATTTCCAGGGAAGGGTTGCACACTGGAAAAGTCAGATGGTCCGTCTTGTGTTTTAAGCACCATACTGTGTCTCACGCTGCTTCCCTTCTCCATAATAATACTATATTTGGCTTTCTCTTTATTTGAGGCAGCACATTTCTGAAGCTCTGAGAATGTGCAAGGCTCCTGGGAAGTAAGGACCCAGCCAGGGTGGGAAATAAGCTTCTCCCCATAATGCCTCTCAGGCTGTGCACATAGTAGGTGCTCAGTAAATCATCTTCACTGACACCTGGAAGAAGCTATTCCAAAATGCCCACCCCTAGAAAGTGCTTCATAGCTTTGCTAATGAATTTGTGAATGGGGAACTTGTTTTTAATAAGAATGCCAGTTTCGATGACTTCACGGTCCCAAGTTTCATGTATGAAGACTTTCAAGAGAAAGAAACCCCCTACCAGGTAGATTGTAGGGGAAAGATCTGTGTTGACCCATTGGGTTGATAAATGAGAAATTCCATAATCTGTTAGGATTCGTTTTGAGAACAGTAGCTGAATGTCTCAGCAAGGAATTAAAAGAAGGGTGCTTACAGATGTTTGAAGCTCCTAGTCCTCAACAGCTCTTAGACGTCTGCACAGAGTGGAGGCGGCAGAGGTTACCTCAGACACGCTGCACCTCGTGTTTTGCTGGGGTGTGGTTCGTGGCAGTGCGGTCAGCCTCCTCCGGCAGACCCGCTTGGAGACTGGCGTCAGGACATCACCTGCTGGAGAAACATTGCCAGACACGTATTAGGAGCGTGAAGGATTGCAAATCCTGCCCTTGACTGATACTGACACCCTTACTAGCTATTTGATATTTCCAGAGAGATGCCAAGGAGGAAATTACTAACAGTCTGTGTATAACCTAGCCAAAGGCTGTGAAAGTATATAAAAACCATCAAAGACTTTTAAGTGGGTGTAGGACAACCCTTTCAAGTCACTACACAATGTTTTAGAGTGAGCTTGCATTTTGGCAATTTATAACATGGAAAGCTATTAGAATATTGGCTGGAAAGGTTTTTTTTTTTTTTTTTTTTTTAATCACAACAAGATCCCGACGTTATTATATTTTGTGGTTACAAACATTGTGTGATTAGTATGTAAGTTCTAGACAGAGGCAACTGTTAAAGATTTTTCTTTATCTCTGTGTTCTGTGTTCTAAAAATGTGTTTTTATATAACAAATAGAGTTATTACTTTGAAAATATATTCATATCTGCTCCCTTAACTTATATTGATGTAATTTCTAGCACAGTTTTAAGATGAGTGATATATATGGTCTCTGTTTTATTGCAAATATAATGAGTGTTAGACAAGCAGTGACTTCGCTCAAGGTTACACTGAAGGTCAGTGAATAATCTGTCACAGGACACATGTGCCTTAACTTCCAGAGGCGCGTGGTTTTCTTTATAAGTGTCCCTAATGTTTTCTTGTACTCAATGAAATAATTTCTCTTTTTCACTTAAGAAGCCATTTTTAGGTTTTCTGGGCAGATGATCTGCCATGGACTATGCTTACATATTCATGATTCAAAAACAATAATTTAGTGCTTAAGAAATTTTGTGATAATTTGAATTCTTATTACAGAGTAAACACCACACAAACATTATTCTTACAGCACTCATTTACCTTAAATTCAGAATATACTGTCAGTATAGAAGTAGAAATTAAAAATATTTAACACACACAGAGATAGTTTAAAAGAGAAACAGGTGACAGATGACAGCATCATAGCTCAGTACCCACTTCTGTGCCATTAGCAGAGACATGCATGACTCAACATTATTTACTTTTAAATTTCCAAAAGGTAACAAAAAATATTTATTTGTAGATTAATGACGTAACTGGGGTATATGTCACCATTTTCCAAGCGACAAGATTACAAAGGAATTCCTTTCAATTATACTTACTTTTGATCTATGTTCATTTTAAATGTTTTTTATTTTATTTTATTTATTTGACAGAGAGAGACATACAACGAGAAAGGGGGAACACAAGCAGGGCGAGAGGGAGAGGGAGAAGAGGCTCCTGGCTGAGCAGGGAGCCCGATGTGGGGCTCGATCCCAAGACCCTGGGATCATGACCTGAGCTGAAGGCAGAGGCTTAATGACTGAGCCACCAAGGGGTCCCTTAAACAGTTACTTTTAACACTCTTCTAGACATGCTACCTAATTAAAGACTGATTTTTGTCACGCTACTTGTTGCCGTGTTAATGTATGTGCCTCCTTTGAAGTTAAACACACACGCACACACTCGAATTGTGTTTTCTTCTTCCACTTAGCATTTTGTTTTTTACAGACGCTTCTACAGTGCCTGCATTTGCGAGAGCTAATTTTCTCTGTACCCAGAGCCTTTGAGACACGTTTCCGTGGTGTTTCTCTTCCCTGCACGTAGCACCTTCCTGTTCCCCAGAAGGGGCTCTTCACCAAACATTCACGTAGAAGTATTAGGAGAATGGGGACAGCATTTGTCCTTTTCTCCTGAAATCTTGGCTCCTCTTAGATTTTGTTCCAGGTGGCTGGAGCTCCTGGGCAGGAGGAAGTGTGGGCATGACGGGCAGGGGCCGAGGTGGGTGAGAGGTAGGAAGCCGGTGTGTAAGAGTCAGCAGGATAAACTTGACATCGTTGTTGAGCCGGAGGGAGCAAGTTTTACTTTGTTTCCCTTGTTGCTGAGCATTTCGGGAGCCTGGCTTGGTGGACTTTGTATGGAGTCTTTTCTCTTAATTCCTCATGTAGACAACCCTTCTAGACAGGAAGGATAACAAAGGGGCTGAGATCAAGCAGTTGGAGAAAGGTCCAACTTCTCCAACCACGTGGAAGTTTTGGGGAAGGAAAGTAGAGAGGAGATACAGCCAGTCTGGAGAAGACACTCAGCCAGGCGCGGGACTTCCTCTGGAGCCGGCAGAGACGGGAAGGGTTGCATTAAACAATCCTCGCAGAAAACTGTCTGGCACAGTTCAAGGCAACACGCCCATCGAGAGGAAAGAGTTGGGCTTGCTCCTCCACATCCTCCCTTTCTTAAATTCTTGTACCTTGAGTTAAGAATCTGTGATCTGCCCTAGGAATGCTGGGATGGGGACAGAATGGTCCCACAGCCAAGGTGGGATGGGCCGTGTGGTCCCCCAGAAACACAAAGGACTGGGTGGAAATTCACAGCGTTCTCAGGTCCATTCAGAAACCAAGGTGAAGCTGAGTCAGCAGGGAGATGCTGATGGATCTCAGCTGAGCAGGGAAAAATGTAGAACTGGGGATTGGCTGTTCTCCAAAGCTGATAGCAACGGTGGATGCCGGCCAAATGCCCGAGGGAATCAGTCAGGGAAAGGAGAACTCCTGCTGCTCTCACAGGATCCCCTGGCCTGGGGGTCACGTACAGCTTCCCCACAGCTGCACTACTGGAGTGTCCCGAAGCCCCACTGGACTGAAGTAGCAAGTTCGGGCTGAAGGAAGACCCAAAACCTCCCCAACCCTCCTCCGATCTAACCTCAGGAAAAAGGGAATCTGAGCAACTTTCCTCTAACTGAACATGCGAGATCCTGTATAAATGACCACTTGCAACAAATGTTTGCTTCCTAAGTGGGAGTCGGATTCCTGAAACAGACACTGGTATCTGACAAGATGCCTACATTCTCTGCATAATTCAAAATGCAGGGGGTAAACATTGTTGCCCTGCATTGTATAGGGCAGTTTTCACATATTAAGAAAGAAAGAAAAAAAAAAAACAGATTACCATTTCTCTTTAGAACCAAGGGTACCTTTTCTGATAAGTACATAATGCATATTTGTAGAGCTTATAGTACTTTAAGTAGTTCTCAGTGTAACACTTCTAACATCACTCGGGAACTTCATCTCCAATGTTTTCTGAGGAGGCTGAGAAATTTGTTTTGGGGTGTAAGCAACTGTAGAACATTTGTCCTTCATTGGCGAGTTCCTTGAGAACAGCTCCCCCATTTTGCTACCTAGCACACTGGCCTTCACATATTCCATGCTTAGCCCTCAGATAGAGTCAATATATTACAATTTTGCTAGGAGATTTAAAGTGGAAAGTTATGCTTCGTATGTTTTGTATTTGTTTTATATGGTGTATCTGGATGGAGATCTCTTGTAATTCTAAAAGGATCCTGAATATCTTAAGAAAATATGACATAGATAGATGGCCACTTAAGGTCTGAAGTTCATTGTCTTTCTAAGATGATTGACGTTATTGGGAAAAATGGATTGGTGATTGCGTCTGAGGTCAGACCTAGAGTCCCAACCTCTTGGTTACTTATATATGTGGAAGGCTGAGTTGGTGTCAACTTCTCGTCATCACTGATAGACTCAGAAGATGACGCTGTACCTACCTTGTCAATTGAAGACACTGACCAGAATGGTGTTTCTCTGTTTTATGCTTGCATATTCGTGTCCAAGTCAGACTGGCTTCCTGGATGGATGACTTTGGCTTACGTCTGTGTGGGTATCGCTAGGATTGCAACATAACCACATACCAGATAGTTATAAACCTGCATTGTAGGTTCTACATATTGTCTTCTAAAATGGGTGATTTCATAACTATAAGTGAATTTCTATTTCAATTCTTTGGACTTTCATTTTAGAGGGAGATAATTTTTGCTTTTTCTATCACCCTATGTTCTTCATCTTCCTGCCTTTTCTAAAGAAACTAATTAAAACCAACGTTCTTTTTTTTTTCTCATCACCTATTTTTTTCATAGCAAAATGCATTCCAATTTTCTTGGAAGCAAGTCTCACAAGTGTTCACCTGGTTCCTCAATTTTCCTTTGGCTCAGCAATGGTCGATATCATTGAACACACATTCTTTCAAAAAGTTTATAGTCTCTGGCTTTCTTTTATTGGGAGGAATTTGAATATCATTGTATCTCTATGATATTTTTTTTCATTTTGTTTTTGTTGGTTTCTGCTTATGTTACCTTTCCTGAAAAATAAACAGCCCCCATAGCAAAATGTCAATCGTCACCTGTATGCAAATAATTCCTAAATTCACATCCCCAAAACCAAACTGTCATGTGTTACAGCTACCTGTTGCTGTGTAACAAATGACTCCAAGACTTAATACTTTACGCCCCCCCCCCCAAAAAAGCCTCCTTTTGTTGCAATACCATGGGTCTGCATGTGAACTCCACTTGCCATCGGTTCGGTCTTCTTGGTCATGCAGGCAGCCGTAGTCGTGGGTTAAGTGGGGCAGGGTTGGCTCAGGTGACCTCAGTCATGTGTTCAGAAGTTGGTGTTGATGATTGACTCAGTCTCTCTTTCTGCATGATCTTGACACCAGCTCTATGTCTGGCTCTTTTTTAAGCCAGTCTCAGGGTTCTAAGAGCCCTGAGCAGAAGCTTGTGGGAAGAAACAGCACCACTCCAATGAGAGCAGATGGAGGCCGTTTATTCAGTTCCCTATAGCAGGAGAGCTGGCTACCATCATTGTGTTTGGCAGACCCTCGGGGGATGGAAGAGGGAGGGAAAGCTTTACAGAAGCTCAAGGGAAAGGCACTAGGTATGTTCTAACTGAATAGGTTGTTGGCTCAGGAACCCTAGAGGTAGAGTTGAACTAACTAGGAAAGAGGCGTCCTATGTGATTGGCTTGGGGAACATATTTGACTTTCTCTGCTTGATAATAGGATGAAAGCTAGAGCAAGAGGACAGCAGAACTAAGTCATTGCCCGAGTCCCAGTCTTTCTGGGCCGACTGATGCAGAGGTGGTGGTGGGTTTCCTGGACCAGTTGTGGGTTCTATTATCGTGCATATTCCGGTAATGGGTCATTTGTGTGTTCATTCTGTCACTCTTCAAGGCTCTTGAGTCAACGATCAGAAGCACTATAATGTCCCTTTTTTGGTATTCATTGGTAAACGCAAGTCTCTAGGTCAGCTTGGTTCAAGGGACAAAAAGGGAGTAGACTGCTTCCCAGTGGAAGGAAAGTTTCCATTAATCACAAAGGCAGCAGAGACTGGAGGACAAACCATGCCTCAGACTAACTTGCCATGACTTTTGGTTTTTAATTTTTTTCCTTACTGTGGCCATGGCAGTCTTCTGGGTCTTACCGGCTTGGAGATGCGGTGCCACCCTGGCCGCTGCTGGGCTTTTTCTTGTGTTTTCAGTGAACCTTAGTAAACGAGAACTTGATTCCCCCCCCCTCTTTTTTTTTAAAGATTTTATTTATTTATTTGACAGACAGAGATCACAAGTAGGCAGAGAGGCGGGCAGGGAGAGAGAGGGAGAGAAGCAGGCTCCCTGCTGAGCAGAGAGCCCATGCGGGACTCGATCCCAGGACCCTGAGATCACGACCCGAGCTGCAGGCAGAGGCTTTAACCCACTGAGCCACCCAGGCGCCCCTTCCCCTTTTTTTATATCTGATTTCTTTCTTTCTTTACAATTTTCTATCAGTGCTACATTAATCCAGCTCTGAAATTAGACTAAATTATTATAATAGCTGTCTTTTTACATTTAAGCAACACGTTATTTACTGGGTTCCATTCTATATTGATACAAGGTTGGCAAGATGAAAACCAAGCCCTCAGGGAATCCGTGATTTTAGCCACTCGAACTTTAAAGCCCCCCCTCCTTTTCCACCGTCAGTTCTTCACACGTGCTGATTTCGTCCAGATTCACTTAACAAAGCGCAGCTCATGTGCCACGACAGATCGGAGCGCCACCTTACTTTTCTGAAGACAAAATAAAAATTACATGGTTTAGGACCAGTGCTCTTAAAACCTATGCTCCACAGCAAACCTGTGTT
This sequence comes from Mustela nivalis, assembly GCF_964662115.1. Taxonomy (NCBI): domain Eukaryota; kingdom Metazoa; phylum Chordata; class Mammalia; order Carnivora; family Mustelidae; genus Mustela; species Mustela nivalis. Next base: position 37,893,602 of record NC_139039.1, read on the forward strand.
AACAACTTTAAATGTTCTGAAGATTTTTGGCCTTTGCAAATATATGACCTCTTTCTCATCTGTGTTTCATATTTGTGGAAATTTCTCCGTGTGATAATCTTCAACACACCATGCATTAGCTTCTAATCATGTTTGAGTATCTATTCAGTCCGTTGTATTCTCTGCATAACCAGTCTCCTTTTACCTTCCCTTTGCTTTGGTGTATACTGTATGCTGCAGGTAAATATTATATTGTGTATTATTTGTCACATGCATTTACATATAAGCATGCTAATAGCTATCTGTGTATATACTATGTTCTTTCTTTTATATATATTATTCTCTGTTTAATATCTGCACTCCAGGAAATATAGAGAATAATTTGAATAATAAACACTAAGCAGAGTTTGTAAATGTTCTAAAGCCTTATCAGGGCAGAGATACTAAACAACTATAAGCTTTGTTTAAAAAGTCATTAAGTCTGTCATAGAAAAGTCATAAGAACATAAACTGTGTGGTCCATGACTTTTACACAAGCTAACTATATACAAAGGAACAGAGAGAATATTGTTGTTTCCATAGGAAAAAAAAGAATTAAAATAAAAGGAAAAAGATAAACAGAAAACAAGATGTTGATTCACATGATCCATTTTTATTTTCAATCAGAATCAGTGTGAATGGACTAAACCCCACTGGGTAAAATGACAAAATGCAGCTGCTCCCTTCGCAGGGACCGTGAGAAGAGCACGGCCAGTCAAGAGTTACAGATAAAGTCGAGGAAAACATACCAGCAAGCAGGATTGGAAATGCCCTAACATGACAACACAGAATCATGGCAAAATGCGTTAATAAAAGTGTAGAGCTGTACGCCAGGATGAAAAGATCAGTCTACTAAATTATATAAACATCATGAACTTGTATTCCCCTAACGACATAGCTTTGAAGTAGACCGAATGTATACAGTGTTAGCTGCCGGAAAAATTAGGAGAAATTGACAGTTCTGATGTGGGGGGTTAAAACATCTATTATCAGAAATTTGTAAATAAAGCAGACAAAACTTATTCAAGTTAGACGTCCTGAGTAACAGTTCACTGTCTTGCTTTAATGAATTTTTTGCTCAAAATATACAGAATGTACATTGTTTTCAAAAACATGGATGGGACATTTTAAAAACTAAATGCTTTTACAAAGGAAATGTGTACATCACCCTTGATATCACACAACCTCTGATGTTTTCATTAAATTATAAATCATTAGAAATTTACTAAAAACAAAAGATTTTATATAGTTGAATATTAAGAACTTTGCACTTTACCCCCAAATTCTCATTGCGCATTATTCCCAAATGAATTCCAGGTGCATAAAAATCCCAAACATGAAGAATAAATTTGAAATAATGACTTATTATAATGTAATGATTACAATGTATTAATATTATATAATATATGTAACTTATTACATATAGCATAGTTTATAATTGTATATTACATATTTATACCTTGGGTGGAGAAAATTGGGGGGAATGGAAAATGGTGGACTGTTATTCAATGAAGTTATAAAAATGTGCACACATAATAGAAAGACTGGAAAATTTGAGTAGTACATCAAAATTTTACAAAAACAAGTCAGAAGATTATATGAAATAGAGAATATGAAGAAGATCATGCCTGGTTAGATTTTGTTTGCAACATGTTGTCGATTCTATATAACCCTCTGTGTAAGACTGAGTCGTGTATATGCACATATACATGGACACATAGGCACATATATATAATGTAAAGAGCTACAAATCAGTGAGAAAAAGAGATCACAATCTAATATAAAAATGAGTAAAGAACAAGGCACGAGACAGGAAGCCTGATGAGTAGAAAATATGGCTAGCCTTGACAGACTCAGAGAACTCAAATTAAAAAACAATGAGGTAACATTTAATTGACATTAAATTGGCAGGCTTTGACTAACTGTCGAAAAAAATGGAACCCCAAATGTTTAGGACAATGTGTGGAAGGGGTAAGTCCCAAATCGATGATGGGAATGTAAATTAGTAGAGCAATTTTGAAAAGCAAATTGGCCCTGTTACAATTACACATGTTTGTACCAGATGCACTGGTGTTGTTCACACACATCATAAGACATGGACAGGATCGTTTATTCCAGAACCCTTTGTTATAGTGGGAAATTGGAAACAGCCCACATGCCTGTCACTAGGGCATAGATCTGTAGGTTCTATAATATTCACATACACACCATACTTTCCAGCAGTTAAGACACAGAGTTGACTAGCTTTCGGTGTTCAGTAGATTTCAAACAACAAAAGAGGAAGGGGGAGAATGAGACACGTGTGGCTACTTTCACAAATTTAGAACATGAATTTAAGAGTCAAATTATACACACTTAGGATGTGTTCACACCAAATTAACAATAGAGATATAACTGCATCTTTATTGTTTTTAGGGAGGGAAGAAAATACGCTTTGAGTTGACTTGAAATAATTATTTCTTTAAAAATCATCTGATGCTCTTTCGATAAAATGTTAACATTTTGAATTTCTCCTTACGAGTACTTGAGTGACATGATGCCCTTCACATTTTGTACTAAATGTCTAAGAAGAAAAAAACTATGCAAATAATGCATTTATTTTTATCAGAACCATTTTCTGTGCCTCCTTTGTTTTAATTCCAGGGACCATATTGACTGTAATCTTCGCGTACTTCTTCCAGATAAGGGTGCGGGGAACATTGGGAGACGGAGAGGAGAAGGGAGTTGGGGGAAATCGGAGGGGGAGACAAAACATGAGAGACTGTGGACTCTGAGAAACAAACTGAGGGTTTTGGAGGGGAGGGGGTGAGGGGTTGGGTGAGCCTGGTGGTGGGTATTAAGGAGGGTGCAGATTGAATGGAGCACTGGGTGTGGTGCATAAACAACCTTGGAACACTGAAAAAATTAAATTAAATTTAAAAGGATTGTGGGAAACATAACCAGATGAGGATGATAAGGATGAAATAAAGGTATATGATAGTGTTTTTGAATTCTTGTAGTTTATATTCTTTGTTTATGTTCAGGACAGAATGTGTCGATAGAAATAGTCTGCTCCCTCCAAAAAAGAGGTTGACCAGGTGATGCTACTATTTGTGTATCTTAGATCAGTGAAAAATTTTATAATGAACACATGTGTTTTAGTATTTATCACCTGTCTAGCTTTCCCTGGACACATTCCAGTGATGTAGGATAAGGGAGGAAAGAGGGTACACACGGGGATACCTAAGGCAAGAGTGTGCTGTCTCCCCTCTGACCTATGGATTTGCAGGTTCCGTCATAAAGAAAGGGGGTGCATTAAAGTCGGTGAGAGGTGAGATTCGGGAGGACCGCGGGTTTTGGAAACTGTGATGACTTTGAACAAACCGTGATCAAGGAGAAAAGATGGAAAGAGTCATCCTCGCCACCTTCCAGGCTTTCAGTTGTTCTCATGGCCAAGAGAAGTTGGGCTTGAGCCGTGGTGGTTCCGGATGTAAAGGAAGGAAAAAGGCATAAACAAACAGAAAGGCAGGTTTTGGACCCATCAGCAGGAAGCTCTCTTTAATGACTCAGTTGTGCACAGACCCTGCAGTTTGGTGTGTGTGGATTTGGGTTTGGTATCTCTGAGAGGCCCTCCTATTCTCAGATCCTAAACTTCTGATTTACCAAGTGTGAAATCCACAGCTGTTCCCTGGGAATTGTGTTTTGTACTTTGGGTGATCCTGGCGGATACGCTTCTGAAAGGCAGTGAGGAGTGTCTGCCGACAGCTGTCGTTCATGACCATAAACCTGAACCCACAACTTGCTGAAGTATCGGAAGCCCCTCTTCTCTTTCATTGCTGTGAGCCTTCGGATCATCATTTGAAACAAGTTGAGTGAATATGTCTATTTTAACTGAAAGTACTAGTGCCTCAAGGCTGCCTCCTTGGGCACTCCCTTTATTGCTGTAGCTTTTCATCCTAATTTATTATAACGTTTTTATATTAAATCCTCAAAGAATATTACTAAACATCTGATATTTTTTAAACCGTCTTGGATTTCTGCATGTTGTAAAGGACAAGCTCACGTGGAAAAGATTTTCAGGGAACAATGGTGCGGATATCATGCTAAAAGAGGCACAATTTCCTACCCAGTTATGTAGATCAAACATACCTTCACATTAGGCTTTGAATCATGACTTGACTATTGTGAAATATTTTGAATTATTATTTAGGAAAGACCAGAGAAAAAATTTGCACCATTGGATATGACAAATATAGGATTTATTTTTTTTAAAGACTCAGTATCAAACATTATAGTTAGTCAATTTTAAAATAATCCCACTCCCACAATTTGAGTAAGTAAGAGTTGAAATTTACATTCCTTAAATTTGTTTAGACAATGTGATTAACACCCTGATACCTCCTATCCACCAGATGGCATTCTGTTAGCTCATATTCCAAATTAAGAACTTCCCCTTCAGTCTGTTTTATGAAAAGCTCTAGTTTATTCTAAACCCAGCAATTGCCTTTTTAATTTTTTTCAAACATTTTATTTTTTTATCCAGATACACCACCAGCATCTTAAATAGTCTATTTCAGATGAAGCCCATCACGGCTACTCCACTCATACAAATAATATAAATCATCACACATTACTCTTCATGATTTTCTATAACACATGCCTGGAAGATTATTTTTACCATTAATGATACCATCTGGGCTTGGAAATTTGGTGCTATATTTTTTTCTCCTCAAATCCCAAGAACAGAAGATTTGTTTTTTCCATCCCTTCGGTCAAGCCTACTGTTTTTACCCTGATGAAAGCCTCCATTCACACTTTCTTCTGAACTCTCCATCTGTACCCGTGGTCTGCAATATATTCTACAAGAAAACCGGCAGGGCAGTCTTCCCAAGACTGAACACCTTGTATGATTTGCCATGGTCTCCCTGATAAAAGTAAACTATGTGCCTGCTGTGGTAGGTCTTTCTCTACTCTGGGTCCTCTTGGCCCTTCCAGCCTCATCTGTGAACTTTCCCACAGAGGTCAACAAGCGATAGGAGGAAGATTCTCTGTTGGACATTTGGATGCAGGATGGGTTTGATGGCGACGTAAAGACTGCCTGGTGCTGGGCATTAGAGTGGAGGGAAAGCAATGGCGAGAAAAGGAAGCATTCCCAGTTCCGGGGCGAAAATCGAGATTCTCCTTGGGGCGGGAGAACATCACCATGCCAACGTGATAATAAGGTGCCATCGGGAGGGCAAGACAGAGCGGGTTCGTGGGGAGTCGGCGGCGAGCCCAGAACCGGAGGAAGCTTGATGATCAAAGGACACAAAGAAGAAACGGAGAAAATCATCCAACAGGGAAGAGGTGTGGTGGAGTAGGGACTCTGGGTCTCCGAAGGCACAGATCTGTTCAGGGTCATAGAAACCTGCTGGGAAACGGGCCGGTTGTGTTGCTGAGACCCTTCTGTCCTTTGCGAGGCGGGTGGGTTCAGGGGTAGCGGGATCCGGAGACCGTGTTGGTGATTTAGGGGTAATAGGAAGACAACACAATGCGCAGAGCAAACACGGGCGGAGCCTCTGAAGTGTCCCTGACAGATGTTTCACAAGCACTCACGGTGCACTGTTGAGAGTCATGTCCATAAAGAATGTTTTCCCCAGAGTATAATATTAATGAACATTTAGGTGAGGATCTACAATAGACTTAGGAACAGGTTTACTTTTTAAAGTTCTGTAATTGCGGGGGCGCCTGGGGGGCTCAGTGGGTTAACCCTTGGCCTTCGGCTCAGGTCATGATCTCAGGGTCCTGGGATCGAGCCCCGTATCGGGCTCTCTGCTCAGCGGGGAGCCTGCTTCCTCCTCTCTCTCTGCCTGCCTCTCTGCCTACTTGTGATCTCTGTCAAATAAATAAATAAAATCTTTAAAAAAAATTTTTTTTTAAAGTTCTATAATTTCAGTGTTAGGATTTCCAGGTTCCACTTTGGTAAATTTTGGGTGTGATGATATTTGACCTTGGGGGAGATTGGTGCTTTATCTTTGTAATGGAAATCATTTTATCCACACATGCTCTGTTCCTCATAGGGTATGGTTTTGACTAGGTTTTCCTCACTCAAACAATTTGGTTTCTCAATTTGGGATGTTTCGGTGAACATCAAAGTATCGTAACGGCTCACAAACAGCGCCCTCCAGCAAACATCTATTAGACACTCCATGTTTAGGGACCCTCTGTTGGGATCTGAGGTTTTTAAATGTTTCTGGCTCGAGCATTCTGCCAGAGTCCTGGCATTTAGGTCTCTTGGAATAACATAATAGAGGACAGATTACTCTATTTTTTAAAAATTATTTATTGATTTAAGAGACATAGGGGAAGTAAGAAGCTGAGGGAGAAAGACAAGCAGACTCCATGTTGAGCACAGAGCTAGACCTGGGGCTTGATCTCACGGCAACAAGATGATGACCTGAGCCAAAATCAAGAGTTGGATGCTTAAATGATGGAGCCCCCCTGGTATCCCTGCCCTACTCTGTATAATACCGGATGCCCCTCCTCTCCTTTATGTTAGGAATGACTGCTGAATTTAGGGTGTCAAGGTAGGCTTCATGAGTAGGAGGGCATGCGTGTCTTCAGTGCAGCCCCGACATTCTGGATCACACTTTCCTTAAGTGTGTAAAAAGAATGCTTTCAACACGAGCTATTTTTCACAGACTCAGAAATTCTGCACACATGTACCACGTTCTTCTCTTCCCCTGACCCCGGGGCCTTGGGCTCGGTGGACTGTGGTGCTTGGAACCTTGTTCCATGTCCTCTTTTAACATACCAGGTCAGACCAGCTCACCCTTGAACAATGTGGGTGTTAGCGGCACCGACTCTCGTGCAGTGTAAAGTTCACACAGGACTTTTGGCTCCCCCAAAACTCAACCAGTGTACTAATAGCGTCCTGTTGACCAGAAGCCTTACCGATAACATAAACAGTTACATATTTTGTAGACTGTGTTATGTATATTATAGATATGTTATATGCTGCGTTGTTACATAAAGTAAGCTGGAGAAAAGAAACTTATAAAGAATATCAAAATAAAGAGAAATACATTTACAATAATTATGTATCAAAAAAAAAATTCTGCATATAAATGGACCCATGCAGTTCAAACCTCTGTTGTTCAAGGGTCGGTTGTAATTTGAATTTTATAGCCCCACTCATCGTCTGGAGTTAAGCTGAAATATTATGAAACAAATCATCAGGTTGTGACCAGTAACACACATGGAAATACAGAATAGAAGAAGGGGGTACTGTTTAATGTGGCTTCCTATTGCTTAAATGGGTTCCGCAGTATTCCCTTAGTTCACACCGAAGCCACTGATGTGCACCAGATGCTGGGACCCCTCAGTTCTCTCTGCGAGCCTTTGCACACGCCATCTAGATGATACAGTGAGTGTGTACTTTCCCACTTAATCCAGTGTAATCTTGCAGAGTTGAGGAATTCTGAGCCCAGAGTTCCTCCTAGACCAGATGTGGGAGGTGGCTCTGAGGATTCCCTAAGATCATTTTAAAGCATCTGAAACTTAGGAGTAGGTGGTTTCTTCTTTCTCTGAGACACAGAAAGTTAATGGACCCAATAGTGTGAAAGCATAAAAAATAGTGAATTCAAATCAATTTCATTTGCATCATGTGTACTAAAAGCTGATGTGGAATTTTTTTTTTTTTCTACACTTAAAAACAACAGTATACGTCCTTCTTAAGATCTAATGGCGATCTGAGTCTCTCAAGGGATGTATACTCAAATAGGTTTTTATTATAACTCTTCAACAAAGCTTAAACGATGAGCTGGAAGCAGAGAGCATAGGTGTGAGTGGAGAGTTAAGGCTCTGGACTGTAGTCTAACGAGGTCAGCCCCAGGGTAGGCCAGTGTAACTGCGCCCTGCTTTCTTGAGAAAAATGCTCAATATCCCTTCTGCTGTTAGGTCAGTAACCTTTATGTCTTTGGTAATGTTTGTTTAATGGACTTGAGTTTCCATTTGAAGGGAATCTTTCATTGTGCCCAGTGATGTAATAGTACCATGCAAAAAAATCATATGTTGCTTTGTCCAATATGTCTTTAGTTGACTCAACTTTCTTCTGTGTTAGTTATGCTGCTCTCTGTCAGCAAGGACATAAGGAGTCTGAAATCCTAGTTTTGGTGTCAGAAAAAAGAAATTCAAATCTCACCTGTACCACCTTTTTGGGGGACCTCAAAAGACAAGTTCTTTTATTTCCTACAATCTCACCTAGTAGAATATTTCTATACATATTTACATCTCTTTTTTCCTTCCATGTGATGACCACAAGTCTTGTACACCCATAAGAACATTCCCAGGGTTGACCAGGGAGAGACAGGGTAAGACTGAGCCTTGGTGAGCAGGAGATGGAAAACACGAGATGACCAGCCCCCTGGAGAGAGACCAACCAGAAAAAAAATTCACCTTCAAGCCTGACGTCCATGTGTGATGGTGTCAGCTTTGGGAGCGTCAACGTGTTACCATCTTGCACATCTGCAGTGCAGTCATCAAAACTTTCATGTTGACACATTATTATTACCGAAATCCTGAGATTTCTCCCATTTTCCTCATCACCTTTCAGCTCCAGTTTGCATCATGGTCCCAAGCTGAGAGAAAACCATCCCTTCTCCTTGGTCCCCTCCATTTGGGACTGGTCCTCTGTTTTTTCTTGTCTGTTATGACCTTGAAAATGTCAAAGAAATTGTAGAATGTATCTCAGTTGGGGTCTGTCTGATGTTTTCTCATGGTCGAATTATGTATTTTTGGCCAGAGTACTACAGAAGTGATCAGTTCTTTCCATGGGCACGTGGCGTCAATATGGCTCTTCCCTGTGGACGCTGACATCGCCTGATTGAGCTGGGGTCTGGGGACGGCTCCACTGTCAAGTTACCATTGTTTCTCTTTAAAATTAATGAGTCTCTGGGTGCCTGCTTGGCTCACTTTTTAAGCGTCTGTCTTAGGCTCAGGGTCCTGGGATCGAGTCCCGCATCAGGCTCCCTACTCCATGGGAAGCCTGCCTCTCCCTCTCCCGCTTCCCCTGCTTGTGTTCCCTCTCTCACTGTCTCTCCCTCTCTCTCTGATGAATAAATAAAGAAAATCTTTAAAAAAATAAATAAATAAAAATTTAAAAAATCAAATTAATGAGTCTCTTGAGGGAGAGGCTTATTTGTCTACAGCCTTTTTTCTTAACATTTTTTGGACCAAAGAATATTTAAAACCTATTGAAGGAAAGTGTCAAGTTGAAAGAAGGACTAGTTACATTGTGGCGACTGATGTATGTTAGAAGAGAAAGGATGCGTGTGTGTGTATGTGTGTGAGAGAGGAAGAGGAAGGGGAATGATTCTCTCAGAAATTTCTCTAAATCACACCATGTTTATTCTTAGGTTTTAGAGCAACTTCTATGCAAATGATGAAGCTAATTTCTTGGGGATATATTGCACCTATGTTAATTAAATGTCTAATACTTAATTCAGCACCTAGTAATTCATAGCAACTAAATACCCTGCATGGCTTACGTAGCATAGAGGTTTTAGAACAATTTATTTTCAAATGTTAATAGAGATCAAAGAGGAATTTTTAAAAAAACCTCACTGGTCTGTACAGAGGCAGTTAATCTGTTGGAATCTGATTAGAATCACACAGAACTTTGAGCATACATGGTCAGTAAAAATGTGTGATACACGCAATATGCCATTGGTAAAATTGGGCTCCTGGCTTTGACAGGTCCTTCACCAGCAGAGCTCCAATCAGATGCATAGTAGGAGTTACAACTGCCTATAGTTTAGAGAGAACAAAAACAAGGGAGTTCCGAATGTATTTAAATATCGCCGAAAGCACTAGAAGTCTATCATTTGCCCTAACCCATATTGTGAGAGTCCTGCATAAGTACCGTTCTATCAAAGTATGATACAGAGAAGCTCATGATCATTTGCTGATTTCATCTAGGCCCTCACCACAGTTACAGAAGGGCACTAATTAGGGCAAATGTGTTCATTCACACAAAAGGATCATTTGGTAGAACTGAGATTTTAAAAGGAGCCAAACTCTATAGTGTCATGGTTGCTGTGAGCAGCCTGAGAAATATTATGAACCCAAATTATGTCATAGATGAAAATTTTAAGAGCTTAGCCAAAATATTTACATATTTAGCTAACCAGTACCTTTCTAAACAATTTCACCCAAGCTCCTCGTTTTACAGAAGGTAAAGTGGAGGCACTGAGAAGTTACCTGGCCTATCCCCAAGGTTGTGCCTCAGTTATGGAATCAGCTTTAGGTCAGTTTTCCTGGAGTCTGATCTTCCAGTACTTTTAAAATAAACCCAAGTCAATTTCTAAGAGATGGGGGCTAACACTCACATCACACGGCAAAACAAAATAGATCCCAAATCTTAAAATACAGTCATTGAAAGAGAAGTCAAAAAGGCTCCAGCACGGACACTGCCCTCCTCCTCACATCCAACCCCTGCCTTGGCCCCCGAGCCTCTCCGTCCGCCAGCTTCTGGACGCCTTCAATACCACCTCCTCCCTGCCCTCCTCCTCCTCACCCCGGAGGTGAGAGCAGCTTTCTGTGGGTCGTGATCGCGGATGAATTCTCTTCCCCCTTTGCTCTCTCAGCCCTTCCAAAGATATGTAAGCAATCCCATGCATTAAAACCCCATGTTTAAAACTCATAAAATTCAAAATGAAAGAGAAATGGCTCTCCATCAAAATTCACAGGGATGCAGAATTAAATGCTTAAAAGCCGTGGAACCGATGGTAGAGGAGAAAGCTTGGAAATGAATCACGTCCATCCTGTTCATCGCGCGACCCCTGTAACTACGTTACCTTCCTGCTTTGTGGGTACTTGGGAACCAGGGGGGTTCATTAAATTGGTCGTGTGAAGATCTACTACAGTAGCACGCGAGCAACCTTAGTGTCCAGCAGGTGTAGAAGTGTGTGACACCCAAACTCTTACAAATGAGAAATGATGCCGGCAGAGAAGGACATCAGCATTCCGATCGAAGGAGAAAACACTGCTGCTTATCAGACTTATTGAAACTATCCCAACATTATAAATCACAGCGCAAGTTACAATCAAGTCTGCAACGATTTCGGATTTCATATGCTAAGGACGGCGTGCGGGCATCTGCACTGTCGGACACTGTCAAGTGGGGCTATAAATGGCGACAGCATTTTCACCCAGAGGAGAACATTATCCATTGTGCCCCGGAAAAGTATCAGACGACCCAGCACAGTGGGACAGCAACAACAAACGGGCAGATGCTGACGTAGAATAATGTAACATAAAAACTGTTAGAAATGTATCAGAGCAGATGATAGCTCCCTCGCACACACAATGTTTTTAATGATGCTTTGACAGAGTTAGAAGAAAATGTGTTAAAGTAGGGGTTGTGAAGGGTTATTAACAGTAGGTATTTCAAGGAGTTGGGATTACAGCTAATTTTTATTTCTTTGTTGAAGTCCTCTGACTTCTAAATTTTCTGTAGTGGCCACAGGTCTTCTCCTTTTCTTTCTTTCTAACTTACTTTCTTTCTATCTTTCTTTCTTCTTTTTTTTCTTCCCCTTCAGAGAAAATGATATCAGGATATTCATTGTCACATGTGGAAAAATGACAGCATAGCTGGTTGACAAAAAGAGCCCACTGAAAATAAATTCTTTTGCTATGACTGTTAAGGGTACTTTATGTGACAGCATAAATTCAAAGGCGTATTTCCATTTCTTTTGATAAAGAAAAGTGCTACATAGTTAGGAGGCATTAAATTATGGAAATGTGCCTCTCCAGCTTCAGAACAGATCTCGGGACTGGAGGGCAGGCATTTTCTACCACTGAGGAGCCTTTGCTGCTCTGACACCTTGGAGCAGACCAGGGCAGCGAGGCCTCCGGGCCACGCCTTCCCCGCCCTCCCCGCCCTCCCCAAGTCCCTGCAGAGTCCGGAGCGAGCACGAGAGGCAGGACCCAGACGGCATGTTCCCTGAGTTCAGATTGGCAGCTGAGTTTCACCTATCTTTTCTTCAGATAACTGTAAATGCTGTTTTGATTTGTAAAAAAATAAAATAGTTAAAAATGCAAGAAGGTGGCAGAGAGAGGCCAAATGGGCAATGAAGTTGTCCTGCCAGGGCTCTCTAGGGAATTGGAGCCCACAGCACCAGTGTAGACAGGCATGGAAAGGGCTTTGTGACGAGGAATCATCTGACACAGTCCCGGAGTCCGAGAAGCCCCACCATCCGATCTGCCGGCTAGAAGCGGGGGGCTTGGGGTGCAGCTCCAGTCCAAACGGGACGGCGTGAGAACCGGGAGCTCCGACGTCGGGGCAGCAGCTGGCCGTCTCAGCTCCCGCAGAAGGAGCGAACCCCCCTCCCTTCCCCTTTCTGTTCCATCCGGCCCCCAGTCGGTGGGACGATGCCCACCTGCCCGGGGAGGGTCTTCACTCAGTGGCGGACCCTCCAGAAACAGCCTCACAGACATGCCCGGCAGCAGTGGCTTATCAGCTCTCTGGGCCTCCCGGAGCCAGTGAGGCTGATGCATGAAGGTCGCTGTCCCTGACGCCCGCAGTGATCGAGACCATGCTGCAGACGGCGCAGGGACAGGGGCAGGGCCCCCGAGTGGTGAACGCGGGCGCAGCGTGTCTTCTGCTCCGCCCTTCACTTCTGCCTCCATCCCTGGGCTTCTGGTGTCTTCCTTCCCGGCCGGCCCCTGCCCTGCCCCACGGCCGCGGTTCTGGCTGGTGCCGCCGGCGACCCTCAGGCCTCCTGCGAAGCTGCCCGTTGAAGGCCAGTCCCTCGAAGACGCTGGCTACCGTGTTCTAGGATGAAAACTTGTATTCCGACGGTCCTGGGGACTTGGCAGTCAAGGAGACGGGCTGAGGTGGTTTCTAGAAGCACAACAACAGTACCAGTTCATGCCTGTTAGAATGAAAAATAGCTAAAAATGCTGCCCCCTTTTCCTGTTGGAAGTGCCTCTGTTGGATCATGAATAGCGTCATCCCCCCCGCCCTAGGCCAGGGAGACCCGCAGTTTTGGAGATGACCCCGTGTTTTCCTCCGGTCCCCGGGGAGTAGCTGCACATTCTCTGTCTTCGGCGACCAGCCGGGCGGCCCCCGGTCCTTGCTCCTGGAGACTCTGCATGGTCCTTCATTATCTGACTCTAACGCCGTCCAGGGCTATGTGAGCTGCGGTTACGGTTTTAGGGCAACTCCTCTTACTTTAGTATGTTGTTACCTGTCTGTGGCCATTGTTTTTGAACAAGCTCATCACGCCTACCAAGAAATGGGCTCAAAAACGTTCCCTGCTCCAGTCTGTCCTCAGTGGCCTGTGGATTCTCATAAATCTCTTTCTTTTCAAGCTTCTCACACTGACAACCCAGGGCACATCGTTGCTTCTTCTGGCTTCGTTCCCTTCATCCCGCTTTTGTCTCCGGACCACGCTGGAAAGGGCCCCACCTCTCACTCCTACTGTGGCCTTGTCACCCGTCCCAGTACGTAAGGAAGAACCACTCTGGAGTCCCCCCTCACTCGTGTTCCATCCCGGACACCGAGGAGTGATCCTTCCCCTCGTAACCCCCTCCTCAAAACACGTCCGAGCAGAAACCATTTTCCCTCACCTTGCTTTCAAGACTCTCTCTATGTGTTTCTGTTAATGTCTTTGGTGTTTCTTCTCATTTCCTAACAGCACGAGTCAATCGGGCTGACGAGCCCACTTTTTTCTAGACATTCTGTGGTCATTACTACCTTGGCCGTGCCTGCTGGCAAACGGGGTTCTTCATGCTCTCCAAGAGAGATTCATTCCCATTTCCTCCACAAAGGTTTTCAGGTTACTTGAGCCCGGAGGTGACTTTTCTTTTTTTGTTTTTCTGGATATCCTTCTGTACCTGTATTCTAACTGGGCTTTACAGTAAAGTAGTTATTTCTGACTCGAATCTTTTGATGTCTCTTATTTTGGTTTGCTTTTTTCTTTCTCAGCTAGAAAGCAGTGTGAATGTATATTGTGTAACAGTGGTGATGTTGGGGTACTCCCATCAATCCTCCGTCATGTCCAGCCCCATATGAGGCTTATGGGGTGACCTCAAAGGACAGGGGTAGGAGGACACTTGTCTAGCAAGTGGGTCAAGAAAATGACAGATGCTAATGCTGTGTTTCTATCATATGTGTGCTTCATGACCAATTGTATTATTGATGTTTCAAATCAACGTGGTTGTGTCATTTCACTGAGAATATTTTTTGGGTTTTCATCATAGTGTATTAACTGGGTTTCCCTTAGTATTATCAAGTCTATTCAAAAAGACCAATTCTTCTAAATGAACACAAAAAGTGAGAGCTTCCTTCTTAATTTCTCATTAATAGCTTCTGATATAAAGGAAAAGAAAAAGATAAGTATTTGCATATATATATTTTATATGTATATTTTCATATTTCATATTTTTTTGTGAAATATCCCTTGGCTAGCCCTATCTTCCAGGATTCCTTGCCTACAAGAAATCCATCAAAGAGGGAGATGGCCCTATGGGAAATCCTGCTAGTAAAATGACACAGCGTTCCTTCCCTGGAGGGAAAAAAGAGGATAGAAGAGTTTCCTTCTAATTTAATTAAAGTGAAATCTTTTATTAAAATATCATAGCTCCATAATATTTTTAGAAACCTTTGCTATGTTCATGAATCACTCTTGCACATAGGAAAATTAAGTAAGATGAAATTAAATGATAACAGTTGAGGACTTAATAGAAATGAGCTGGTGATGCAGTAGTTCTGTAAGTTTTTTTGAAATAAACTTATTTTTTGGAACAGTTTTTACTTTACAGAGAAATTTAGTATGGAGGTCTCATACACTCCCTGTTCATTTTCTTCTATTATTAAGATCTTACATTAGGAATTAATAAACCAGCATCAGTAGGCCATTATTGATTAAATAGCACACATTCCTTACTTTTTCTGCGGTGTCCTCCTTCTCACCCAGGATCCCGTCCAAGGTGCCGCATTCCAGTTAGTCCTCATGTCTCCTTAGGCTCCTTGTGGCTGTCATAGTTTCTTCGACTATGTTTTCGATGACCTTGACAGTTCTGAGGACAGTTGGGTATTTTGCAGAACCACCCTCCGTTGAGACTTGTCTGTTGTTCTTGTGATTGCTCCGGGGTAGGGTTTGGGGGAAGAAAGTCTCAGAGGTGAGGTGCCATTTTCATGACACTGTGTGATCTCGCTGGCCCTCTGACGGATTGCTGTCCACGTTGACCTTGTGCGCACAACGGAGGTGGAGTCGGTCAGCTTCCTCCCTGTACCTTCCCTGCATGGTCTCCCTTCTGTTCTGCACTCTGAGAGCAAGTCCAAGGCTGGGGATGGGGTGTGGTGCCCCACCTCCTCGAGGGTGAAGTGCCAGTTTGTACGTCTCTACAACAGAGACTTCTCTTTCTCCTCATGTTTTTATTGAACTCAAGAACATGTTGCACTTCAGATTAAAGTATAGTTACTCTTTATTTTCTGCTGTAACTTCAGATTAAAGTATAATTATTCTTTATTTTCTGCTGAAACTCTTCTAATTTAGATCATCGGAAGCTCCTCCAGTTGGCTCTGTGTTGGTTGATAAACCCCATTCACAGCCGTGCTGTTTGGTTTGGTTTGGGACACTTCCGTACTTTCCGGCACTAGGATCTGCGGACTCATCTTCTGTACACCTTCCCCAATCCTAGAAACAACCATGTCTCCAAGGGGCCCTGGTTCCTTCTTTGGGAGAACTAAACCCACATCTGGCCTCTAGGGGCGCTATTGGAGCTTTTATTTATTATTATTTTTTTAAACTGGCATTTATCCATGGCTAATAAATTGAGTTTACTAATTCAATGTGTGAAGATATAACTGTTAAAGGCAGATGCAGTGATTACTTTTTGAGACCAACAGTGGAAAACAGTTTATTGAATGCGCGGCATTAAGCGTTCTTACTTTGCTTTTATTGCCATCAGAGACCATTCCCGTGACATTCTTTATTCCGTGGAATCCGTTAAATGAAATGCAAAGCAGATGTTATGTATTTTTTACTTTAAACACGGTTTAACTTTTTTTGCTTGAGATTATACCTTAATGGCTAATACCGAAACATAATCATCTCTTTGTAGATTTATAGAAGATTAGAGAAGTTCAGTTAGAGAAATGCTAATTTCCAGCAAATGAACTTTGAATTAAGACAGAACTGGCTTCTTCTGCACCTTGGCTACTCCCTCTGCATTCACCACCAGAACCTAGTCATGATCCACAGCTGAGTCATGTCCATACAGAGGTTAAAATGCCCTGTATTTGAATCTGTAAGAACTCCTACTGCTCAGAGAGTCTCTGCCACTACAATTTATTTATATCTCATTGGGTTCACTGTTCGGAAGGCCTCACCTCCCTTCTTAACTGCGCAGTCCCCTTGGCTGTAATTGCCCGGCAGTGTGCCAGCACGCATTAGGAGCCGATATTTGTGGTACTCTGCTGCCCTGAAGATCTCAGGCCTTTGAAAAATACAGCACAGCCACGTACATGCCCATGCAACTTTGAAGATCACCCAGTTGTAATTCTATTAACTTTAAGATATAAGAAAGAAAATAAACTCATTTGAGCAACAAGATTTTTTTATGAAGACAAGAAATCCATATTTCCAGTCCTCAAATGAAAAAAGCACATTGCTTTAAACTCTTTGCGATGATGCTGTTTCTTGCCAAAGGACTTATCTCCTGTCTAAACATTTGAGCCTTGTATTTATTAAGATTTCCCCCCCGGCATGTCTTTTCCAGTTTCTTCCATAAAAATCCAATGCCTAATTTCATTCAACAGATTTAAAAAAAATTTTTAAAACAAAAATATAACAAAAAGATTATCTTGAAACTTCATGTCTAAAACCTCAAAGAAAAAAGATCTGCGCATCAAGTACACACTAGGATGTGGATAGGTTTGTAGCGCTCTGTCCATAATGGAATCTGAGAGAAAAATAATTTGGATGGTGAGTCTAAGCACGAACTGGACTAAAGGGTATTATCATCTTCATCATCATCGTTATTATTATTTTTATTTTTTTTTTTTAAGTATCAGTTTTGACATTTGTAGTCAATGATTCAAATCTGGACCATCAGGCAAACGCACTGTGGTAGAAGGGAGGGGCCAGACCAGACTGGTGTTTAACCAGGACTGGGGTGCCTGAGTGGCTCAGATGGTTAAGTGTGTGCCTTTGACTGGGGTCATGATCCTGAGGTCATGGGGCCATGATCCTGAGGTCATGGGGCCTCGAGAGGCCTTCCCAGCCCGGCGCTGCCTGCCCGCCCGCCCGCCCGCCTGCTGAGGGGCCTGCTTCTCCCTTTGCTGCTGCTCCCCCTGCTGGGCTTTTCACTCTCTCCGTCAAATAAATAAATAAAATTAAAAAAAAAAAAAGGCTTTAACTGTGATTGGGGGAAGCAAATGTCCATACTCTTCATTAGTATCCAGAGTAAACAAATCAAGGAGAGGACGAGATACTTATGTATCCACTTGATGTCTTGCATGTAAGAGGCAAGACGATTCATGGGGAATTTGTTACACACAGTGCCAAGCCGGGAAGACCTCTCTCCCGCCTGCAGCTTTGGCTGGAAAGAGAAAATCAGGTCCCCTAGCAGTGAGATTTCCTCTTTTCTTCCCCTGCCCTAGACCCTTGACAGGCAGACTTAAAAATTCTAAGAGAAAACCAAACTTAGGGAAATGTGAAAAAAAATCTGGTGTACAGTTTGATTACCTCGGCTGTGCTATTTCCAGGGGGTGTGCGATATGGAATGTATTTGCATTTATGGCTTTTATGAAGTCAAGTTAAAGTCATAGTAGGAGCATTAACAATACCGTGTTTTTCCATCTACATACAAGGGGCAAGGTGTTTATGTTGAGCAAAGTTACAAAATTAAAAATAAATGGATGAATGTTCTATGTAGAAGTTCATTTCCTACTTCTAAAGCCATTAGAAATATCTTTTTGTTAACTTCCATAGCCACTGATTAAAGGGAAAATGTCGTCACATTTGAAAGAGAATATATTTAGTAAAACTTCATGGGAGTTCTATTATAGCAAAGGTGTTTTCAAGTAAAATTCAAACATTTTATTTTATTTTTAAAATTACATTTAATTTTGTTTATTTGACAGACAGAGATCACAAGTAGGCAGGGAGGCAGGCTCCCCGCTGAGCAGAGAGCCTGATGTGGGGCCCATCCCAGGACCCTGGGATCACAACCTGAGCTGACGCAGAGGTCTTAACCCACTGAGCCGCCCAGGCGCCCCAGATTTAAACATTTTAAATCCCCTGCCATGTTTTTGTTGGGTGCCTCGATTCGGTTTCCATGTCTAATCATTTTAGCCAGAGACATTCTGTTATGCTGTATTATTATCATGATTCTTTTTTTTTTTTTAAGCTGAGAAAATGCCGCTTCTTCTAGAAGGCAAGATAGGAGATTGCATTACTAACATGAGTTCTTTAGGAAAACACTTTGAAAAATAAAGTGTATCTTATTACATCGACTAGAGCGATGGTGACGATAGTACTAGGATGTAGGGTAGAGCACAGTGAGGACCATAGTAGGAAGGAACCACAGAGCACATTATTTTCTCGGTGCGAATTCTGGTTATTTTAAGGGAATGATTATGGCCAAGGAGCCTTTGATGCTCCCCACATCTTGAATAAACTTGTAATTGTGAGTCCTTACTCTGCCCCTTTGAGATGTAAATCTTCTTAGAAGCCTCTAGCTGGTTTTAAGGTTGGGAATATTTTCCTGAAGAACCTTGAGACCCTCACTTTGAGATGAGACCATCAGGGGAGAAGAGGCCTTTGGACCAGTGTCTGTGGGTGGAGGAGTCGGGAGTAGCGCAGGCGGAGGGTGGGTTATCTTTCTACTTTATTAGCTTTGCCAACCTTAGACTGGTCCTTCCCATCCCTTAGAGAGGAGGAGGGAGGAGGAAGGTAGGGTGATAAGATCTTCACATTGGGACAATGGAATCTTAGAGGGCAGACGAAAATGCCTTTTTTATATACAAAGCGCCGTTGTCCAGGGGTTCCTAAATCTTGTGCTGTGTTGGTGAGAATGTAAGTTGGTTTGACCACTATGGAAAATATAAAGGCTCCTCCAAATATTAGAGGTGAAACTACCATAGGGTCCGTCTTTCCTCTTTCCGGTGTGTCTCCAAAGGAAGAGAGGACAGGGACGGGAGAGCTGCCTGCATTCCCACTCCTGCTTCATTCCTGACAGCCGACAAACAGAAACACCCTGTGTCCCACAGGGATCGGGGGCAACGGCGTGCTACACACAGGCGTGCCCGCACACACAGGTTTCGAACTCAGCCACGAGAAAATGAAAAAGCACGTCATTGCCACAACACGGACGCACCTTGAGGGTGTCCTGCAAGGTGAGATAAGTCAGAGAAGGACACGGAGTTGGGATCTCACCGACCCGTGCCGTTGTAGAAAGCTGAACTCAGCAACAGCAAGTAGAATGGTCATTACCAGGGGTGGGGGAGGGGAGAGCTGGGGATTCACTGGCCAGAGGCTCTAACTTCCAGGTCCAAGACAGTGTAAGTTCTAGTATTCTAGCATCCAGCGCGGTGACTGTAGTCAACAACAGTATTTTGTATGCTCGCAAGTTGTGAACAGAATAGACCTTCTATGTTCTCGCCACAGAAATGGATACATGGATACATGGATACATTTACATGTATCCAATCAACAGGTTGTAGAGCTTGAACTCACACAGCGGAATGTCAAGGATATCTTAGTGAAGCCATGAAAAGACTCTTTAAAGAGACACAGACACACACAGACACACACACACACACACACAGACACACAGACAGACACACACACACACACACACAGAGTCTGTGCATTAACTGTTGTGCTGTGAACCTGTGTTATTAAAATCTGTGGCCGGGGAGAGGGTGATTAGGGGGAAAACATCTAAAATGGCTCCTTCAGGGGGTGATGATGAGTAGGAAAGATGGAGAAAGGTTGAGTCGGGCCATCCCAGAAGACCTGTTGGATGGCAATAAATGGGGACAGCTTTTTTGAGTATGTCCGGGTTCTGTTTGAAACACTCGCCTGGTATTTGTTCTAGGAAGAGGACACTGCAGAGTGACACTGAGATCCACTGTAGGGTGCCGCAGGGAGGGAACACTGAATTTTGCCCTTCCTGTAAGAGGGGAAACAAACATTTACAATTACAATTCTCTTCGAATGTTTGCTGCTCACATGTTAGGTTTAATTTTGAATGTTTGGGTTAAGATATATGGTCTCATCCCTTCTAACAGTTTCAGAAAGAATTCTTTGTATTCGAGCACTTAAAACTATTCTTGTAACCATCGTGAACCGTGGATTTAATTGGCGTCTGTGCCAATATTTTGGCAGCAGGAGAAATAGCCAATATTGGGGAATCAATTTGCAGAGCAATTCCCTTTCATTTTTTAAATTTAACCAATTGCCTATATGTATTTATTTTATCTATTTTCAACTGAAAATACATGCTTGGTGGCTTTCTTTCAGATGACAAGACTACACTTCTCAAAAAAGAAAAACTGGTTACAAAATTATGTAACAAAGTGGCTTTGCTTTTGAAAATCTTATCAGCCTATCAGCCATTCTGTTAGATTTCCCTGCCCTGCCCTCCCCTCCCCCTCTCTTTACCCGAGCCAGAGGGTCCCGAGCCAGTGACAGAAGGAAGGGAAATGCATTGAGCCCCTTCTCTGTGCTACTCTGTACACAGGTGTCTCATCACCTTCCGCACTAAATTCACGATCACATTCTCAAATACAAAGAGTACTTTGAAACAAACAGTAATACTCTTGGCTAGATTCCCTTAAAACTAGTTTTCCTTTCTGAAGCCCAGGCTAACCCTTGGGTGTCGGGGGCTGCAGATTTGGGCTCGCTGAGCAGAGCGCCCTGAGCTGCCGGACGGCAGATGGGTGATGCCAGCTGCGGGCCTGAATGTGCAGTTAAACGACCATGGCCAACAGGTCCACTCTGAAAACCTTTTCCTGATTAAAATCCCTCGTCTCACTTAAAAGACAAGTCCTCATAAATACGGTGGCTCATTTCTTTAAGGAATTTCTGCTTAATTCCCCTTTGAAATCCAGCCTTCCCCTGCCTAGCCCTCTCTGTTTATTAGAACCCCTAACATCTTTTAAAATATAGGCTACACAGGACTGCTCTTCACTATACTCATTTAAGTGGAATTTTCTTCTGTCATAATTTCATTTTTATAAAGTACTGCTTGGAATTTTAATCTTCTCATTATTGATATCAATTAAATTACCTCAGATTTTCTTTATGGGCTCCTTAAGCTGTGTATTTCATTTCTTGGCTTGTTCTTTCTTAGTCTGCTACTGGAAAACTTTTTGAAAGGGGGAAAGAAACCCCCAAAAGAGACAACGGAGCAAAAAGTTAGGAGCACAGAAAAAAGAATTGATGTTTTTGAGTTGAATTCCATCCCTTTTTTAGTTCACTGGACCATAGCACGTGTACCCAACATTCCGAACCTCAGCTTTCTCATCATCTGTGAGACGGACATTTGTGCGGTATCTGTCTCATCAGGGTGCCCTAAGAATAAAATGAGTTAACATGTTCAAGTGTTTAGAAGTAGGTCAAGGGCAGAGGACCACAGCCACCAGACCTGTCATTACCAAAGGTGTTTTTTTTTTTCTTTTTGAAATATGTTTATCTTGTATTATTTCTGAATCATTATTCTTTCTGAATTATTATTATTTCTGAATTATTTCTAGTGGTTATTTTCTAATTCATCTTTTCATCTCCTGGTTTTTCTGGGTAACATTTATGACACTGAAAACATGTTTTCTGACGTAATCCTCACAGTGCCAAAGCGTCAGATGGGGTTTCCCACTCTACAAGTGATCACGGTAGGGCTCAGAGTTATTAACTATTTCATCGTCCGGACCCTTGGTGTCAGGAGAGCTGGGATGTGAGGACCTCTGTCAGATGCCAAAGATCTAAGTTTTCTCTTTATGGCATTAATTAAAAAATATATTTTTAAAAGAAATGTTGTCAATAAAAATTAAACACCCACTGTCAGCTAAGCACTCTTCAAACCCCAGCAGAGATACAGAATGATAAAAAAAAAATCATAATAAAAATAAAAAAATAAGAAAGAATCACCTGCTCTCAGAAACCTAATTCTAGTTTGAAGAGACCTGTCAATACTTCAGCAGTATTAAAAATAAAAGAGACCATAAACTTGGTAATCCATTTTGCAAGTAAGTGTATGATTAAGGACCAGGAGATTGGAGCAGGAAGTAAGAGCAATAAAAAAGAGCTTGTGACAGCAAGATCTTACAGAATTTAATAAAGTGTAATTATTTAATTTTAAGGATAGTGTTGTACTAGAAGAGCTTCGCAGTAATTTACGTAGGGTTGAGAAGTGGTGTTAATAACACGAGAAGCCAAATGAGCAAAGGCTACTTTGTGCTCTCTAGTATGGACATTCTTTGGGAAATACCTATAAAAAGAGCAGATTTGGGGAGGCAACTGTCTATTTCACCAGGGAATCAGTATCACATGGGAAAGGCCATGTGCCAAAACATGACCGACATTTGTTTACTGGACGGCGTTCGCTGCGACCCATGGTTTTTTCTCTTACATCATCCACACACACAAAGCTTCAAAGTGTATGCAGTTTGTGAATGGGAAACCAGGCTTACAGAGGACTTCGGTCATCTTCCCCGATCCCACTTCGGAGCTAGAAGAGCTGACCTGAGAATGCTGACAGGTAGTGATGCGGGACTCCCAAACAGAGACGGTGTGGGATGTGTCGAAGAAAACACCCTAACCGTGTGGGGGATCTCAAGGAGAGGAGAGCTCTTAGTCAGATGGGGATGTTTTAGCCCCTGTGAGAATTCCAGAACCGTCGGGATTTGTAGCTGTTGTGCTTGAATTCTGTAGTCGGAGAAAGTGTTGCTGCTTACCCTAGCAGAGCTAATGCGCTGATGGCAGTGAGTGTGTGCTTCCTAGGCATCTTGGATCATCTTTGACCCTCTTTGACCTATGCTCCGTGGCATAGGCCAGTGGAACAGACACGAGCGAGGAGGAGGGCCAGGCCACACCACCCACGCGTGCAAATGACTGCACTAAAACCTGGCGCTCTAGTGGTTCACGACAGAATCCGTCAAATGTTGGCCATGGGGCTACCACGAAAACGCTTGTGCGTGATGCTGGAATTAATTCAGTCTTTCACAACACCGTGTATTGTCTGAAGACCAAAGTTCTCCTCTGTGTAGGAAGATTCCAGGTCTGTTCATGGGGTGGGGGAGCCACTGCTGCCTGCCCATGTGATTAGGGACCGACCTCCTCATGGAAGATGAGGGGTCCCATCTTCTCTCTAAAGGGTGGCTTAGCTTTCAATTTCCAGAGGAAACAAGGGCAAGCAGAACAGCTTCTTTAATTAGTATGCGGGTGTAACTTTGTTTCTTTTTTTATTAAGCTTTTAATTTTAATCCCAGTGTAGTTAACATATAGTGTATTATTAGTTTCAGATGTCAAGTGTAGTGACTCAGCACTTCCATGCAGCGGCCCGTACTCATCATGACAAGTGTCATCCTTCATCCCCAGCACCGATTTCCCCCACCCCCACTCCCAGACCCATATGTGAGTGCGATCATATGGTATTTGTCTTTCTCTGATGATTTATTTCACTTAGCATTGTACTCTCTAGTTCCATACATGTCATTGCAAATGGTAAGATTTCATTCTTTTTTATGGCTGAGTAATATTTCATTGTGGTGTGTGTGTGTGTATCTCACATTTTCTTTATCTAATTATAGATGGACACTTAGGTTGTTTCCATAATTTGATTATTTTTTAAAGATTTCATTTATTTATTTGACAGAGAGAGATCACAAGTAGGCAGAAAGGCAGACAGAGGAAGGGGGAAGCAGGCTCCCCTCTGAGCAGAGAGCCTGATGCAGGGCTTGACCCCAGGACCCTGAGATCATGACCTGAGCCAAAAGCAGAGGCTTAAGCCACTGAGCCACCCAGGCGCCCCTGGTTATTGATAGCAATGCTGCAGTAAACACAACACTGTGTCTCTCTTTGTTTTTTTGTTTTGTTTTGTTTTTTGCTTTTTTGTTTGTTTGTTTGTTTGTTTGTTTTATAAATATGCAATAGTGTGATTGCTGGGTCACAGGGTAGCTCTATTTTTAACTTTCTGAGGAACCTCCATACCATTTCCCACAGTGGCGGCACCAGTTTGCATTGCAGCCAACGTGCGAGAGGGTTCTTCTTTCTCTGCGTCCTCATCAGCACCTGTTGTTTGTTGTGTTCTTGATGTTAACCACTGTGACAGGTGTGAAGTCCTACCTCATTGTAGTTTTGGTTTGCGTCTCCCTGATGCCGAGTGATGTGGAGCACCTTTTCATGGGTCTGTTGGCCCTCTGGGTGTCTTCATTGGAGAAATGTCTGTTCATGTCTTCTGCCCATTTTTAATTGGTTTATTTGTTTTTTGGGCTTTGAGTTTTATAAGTTCTTTTTGTATTTTGGATACTAATCTCTGAATGGATGTGTCATTTGCAGATATCTTCTCCCAATTGGTAGGAGCTGATATAACTTGAATCCCACTGAGAAAATTCCACAGAGAATTCCACTGTTTTCACACAGTGCACCTTACTGACCTTATAAAATAACAACAATGTATCCTGCATAGGAAAAAGCATTAGAACCACATATGCCTAGTGCCTGTCTATTGGATTCAATTCCCTTGAAGAGTAGGAGCTTTGGAAGGCGGGACTTAATTCACATGGGAGGTTGTTTGTACTGAACTAGACCTGGAAATAAAAGAGTTTTTGATTTTTAACCCAGTGTCCCTGCACATATTAGTCAGTGTTCCATGTTTCCTGATGAATGTTTGTTTTGCATTCAATTTGTATTAAGGTTGCAGTGCATGTATATGTATATATGTTCTAGATAAATAGATTAATGTGTGTGTATGCACATGCGTCTATTAAAAACTGTGGAATGGTTGTGCAAAATACATTAATATATTTTTTAAAAATTCAGTAGTTTGTATTTTCAGGTTTATTGTGATCGCTGGTAAGAGAAAAAACTATGCCTAAAAGTCCTTACAGCCTTGAAATAAAGGCACTCTTATTTGATTTATAACTTGTTTATCCTCACCTTGGCTAACAGAGCCGTGTTGCGACTTAATTGCTTCTTGAAGTCACATACACTTACCTTGAGAATTATTTTAATGATTATACTACAAATATCTGGTTCCTCATAACTAGAAAGAATATGTAAAAGAAAACAAGTCAGCAATAAAAGGAGTTCATAAATTATTGCTTACTGTATGTATATGCCCTATTAGTCTAGTCTTTCCACCAAACTTTTTCTTTAAAGGGCCAGACGGGAAATACTGTAGATTTCATGGGCTGCCCAGTGTCTGTTGTGTCTTCTCACCACACGCAGCCGCAGACAGCGCGCACATGCCTGAGGACAGCAGCGCCCCAGCCAGACTCCAAGTGTACACACTCACCGGTGAACGTCATGTATTTTCATGCGTCCTGTAATCCTCTTCTTCTTCTTCTTATTTTTTTTCCAAACATTTAAAAGCCGATGGCTGCTCCTGGCAGCAGTGCTTAAGGCAAAAGTTCGAAAGATCCACGGCGACGCTCATTTGGTTCTTAAGCTTACGTGCTCATCCTCCAGAGGACAACCATCCTTGAATGCAGCCAAGGACTCATGGGGAAATGAGAGAACACACTTGACCCTTGAGCAGCTCAGCACTTAGGGATCCTGACCCTTGCGGAGTTGAAAGTCCCCATGTCACTTTGGACTCCCCCAGCATTTAACTGCTAGTGGCCTCCTGTTGACTAGAAGGCTCATCGATAACGAGCAGTTGATGAAGATGCTTTCTGCGGGTTACATATGTTCTGCATTGCATTCTTACAATAAGGAACATATTATTAAGAAAATCACAAGAGAAAGTACCTCTATAGTACTTGTTGATATTGACTGTATTTAATAGTAAGACCCACATGTAATTGGATGCCTGCCGTCCAAATCCACGTTGTTCAAGAGACAACTATGTATTTAACATATGCATATTCAGAAGAACTAAATGTGGGTTTGGAGCAAATTATTGTGCCAGATCTATCTGATGTCCTCCACTAAGAGGATAACATGTGGGATAAATGTCCTACTACGTGTTCCTCATTGCCCTGGCCTCCAGTCAGAACTGGGCCACCGGGTAGCCTGATCCGAGTGAAGTTAGGCAAACTCTGTGTGCTTTCAGCTTGGGATCTGTCGCAGGAATTCAAACACCTGCCCCACTTCTATCATGGGGCTCTTATAAGGATCAGATCCAGAAGTGTTTTGAAACGTGAAAATTATAAATAAACACGGATGTCTTTCTGAGTCGACACGGCTCTTCCATGTGCAAGAGGTGTGAGAGCGAGTCGTGGTGAAGCCGTCTATGTTTAGTGCCCACGCGGCCACAGGCTTTTTCTACAACATCCAGTGATTAAACGCGCATGACTCGGATTTCCTCTCTGACATTCCAAGTCATGTATCATAATTTTAGCTAAAGCAGATGTTGGTTTCTCGTGTCGCATGCCATTTCACTCGTCCTCTTGGGAGACTATTTTCATGGTTAGGAAGTGAGAGGCTCAGTGAATATTGGAATGGATTTTCCCACCCCAAAAAGAGATTAAACCCTCGAAATATTCCTTGGCCTTCATACCCGATACGCATGTAAAAACTCGCTCAGGAAGATTGTTGGTAACATAGAAACTTCAAGATGGGAAGCTTTGTAGGTATGATTGGAACCGTGCTGCCTGGAACTTTGCTATTATATTTACATTTAAATTAAAAATATTCACCTTCAGGCGAGCTTATAGGTGAGCCAGCAGCAATAGGGGAGCAGTGTTACCATGTATTAATGTACAGTTGGGTAAATAAGGCTGTCAGGAGAAAAAAGCCTAAGGAATGTGCTGAATAGCGACCCAGGTGTTGGGGAAAAGTGAAACGATGTATCATCGTAGAGGACTGACGAAGATCCCTAATATCCTCAAATGAATATTGTGTAAAAACAGCTTGCTGAACCTGCTCTTTTCCCTGGCACTGTGGCCGTAGCCAGATGCGCCATAATTAAGTGTGGGTCACTGAGGAGAGAAACAGTGGTTTTAATGATCCAACCATTTATCTGCCAGCAAATAAGTAAATCAAATGTGCCGTGTGAAGGACAGACAAGAAATCTGGGGGAGCCCCAGCAAAAATCATGGCTCACGAAGAAAGTCCTTCTGTATTCCTGATTTTGAATGTGGGGAGAAAACAAATGAAAGTGATTTAAAGTCCGTTTTAGCTGTTGATCCGTCATCCAGCTCAGCGGAGCTCTTCAAGTCTTTGAAGAGGACTTTTTTCCCAGGACTCACACTTCAGAGAACTTTCTCATTTTGTTATTTTTTCCCCTTTGGCTTCTTCAGCTCAAGTTTTCCCGTCTTTCTATCACTTACTTATAGAATTCAGATCAGATTTCAGCATATAGTCTATGTATCTCATAACACGATGTTTCCTACTAAAGGAAGAGAACATCTTAAATTGCTAAAATCACATCCACGATAGTGGACTTCTTACTGAGCAGGTCTTTGCTTCCTCGTGGACCAGTTCATGCATCTCAAAACATTCTTCCACAGGTTTTATTCATGACTGGTCAGGTTTCTTAGGAACAGTGAGATTTTATAGGAAGAGTTCATTATCAGTGGGTAGATTCTATCTTTGTCAATTAGAGAATCTAAATTATTCCTTATAAAACTTAACTGAAGTCACTGTCTGTTCTTTTATGGTTAATACTACCTAATAGGACTTGGGAAGTAATGTTCTCAAGAAATGAATTCCTGTCGCCTTAATT
This sequence comes from Mustela nivalis, assembly GCF_964662115.1. NCBI lineage: Eukaryota > Metazoa > Chordata > Mammalia > Carnivora > Mustelidae > Mustela > Mustela nivalis. The sequence continues at coordinate 37,921,481 of NC_139039.1, forward strand.
CAGACACTTACTCCATCACCATAATTTACTATAGAACTCGTCATCACATAGTTATTAAATATTTTGCTAAATTCTTTCTAATTCTTTCTTGAACCGTCTTCTAAGGAAGTTGTGAGTGACAGGTCACCCAAAACAAAGAGAAACATGCCCTCTCCTGTGTAAGTTAAACTCCTTTTCCCCATTTTGAAATTGACCACATCAGCTGCATCTACATTTCATAGCGCGGCTCTCTGTGGTTCCCGCCAAATGCTATGAAATAAATCTCAGAACCAAAGTGCCATATTTTTATTCTGTAAATATGACTGTAAAACTTAGAATTTAGAAGCTGTTATTAATAACTTTTGTAGAAAAATTGTAATGTTAATTTGATACCATTCTCTCGTGTCACTCAAGGCAAACAACATTTCCCATCTTTTGTTAAGTATATGCAGACAAAAGGGGATTACACACATGACTTCTGTACTCCTTTCCAGGTGGCAAATTTAATATTTCTTGAAACTCAGAGGGACCAAAAAATATGTTTTTGGAAATATTTCCCTTTTTAAAATACTTTCTGAATTGGAAAATAAAAGGATTTCTGGTGGTGTTACTTCACGTTCTGTGGATCTAGAAATGTATTGGTGTTTTGTGAATTATCTGAGGTATTTATTTAATATCAAATTTTAATTTTGATAACAGTCTAAGGAGTAATTTTACAATTCCCTAAATCATGTGGAACCTGTTCCTATGCACATGCAGACGTTTGATCTCACATCGCCTATCGGTGCTCAGAAACCCATTCGCTCCCAGTGGGGCTGGTTTACTGATTTTCCCCTGTATGGACCAGAGTCGGTGCTGTAGGAAAACAATGCCTTGATTCTCTATGATGGGCCAATGCTACCCCATTCCATGGACCCCTTTTGGTGGGTCCGGTAGTAGATGAGAGGGTCAACGGAGTCACAGTCACAGTGACAGATTAAACTCACGTTCTTCATGAGTATTAGCTCAGTGTTCATATTTCAAGTCGTTGACTTATGACTTCCTTGAAATCATCTTTCATCACACAAAACCGAAGTTACTTTGAACGTCAGTGTTTTGATAAGTCGGTTTGTGGTTTGTAGGGTTGCTGACTGACGTGACAGCTCCTGTCCTCCTCCCTGGTCTGGCACCTGTCCTCCTCCCTGGTCTGGCATCTGCTCTGCCCCTCGTCAGGCCCTGGGTTCCCCGTGCACAAGGGAGAGGCCACCAGGACATCAGGTGGCACCTATTTGACTAGATGACTTTCTCTCCCCCTTGTCTGGCTACTTCCTCCTAAAGACTCAAGACTCCTCTCAGAAGACAGCCACCCTCAGGAAATCCTTCCTGGAAACCTTCCCTTTCCCCTTAACAGCCCCAGAAATTAGGCTTCCTTCAGGTTTCTCACAAAGCATGCATGCAAAGCCTCCTGATCCACCACCTTTAATTTCACATGGTTTCTTTGAATGTATGTCCTAATCTATGCATCGGGCACCGCTGTGGCTGTGGAGATGTCTTCTTGATGTTCTTGAAAGCTTTATCTGACCAACTCTTCTTAACACATTTCACACATTTTATAAAATACCTGGTTTACGTTACCAGTTCGACAGGAGGGCTGAGGGCAGAAGGAGAGGAGGAGGCGAGGCGAGCGAGGACACGCGCTGATTTTCCACGTAGCATTTACTCTGGGGAAAAATCATCTCTTATTAAGGGAAACATTTCATAACGTTCCCTTCATCGGAACAGGCAGGGTGAGCCAGGAGGACCGGGAGTGAGGATGCACCTTGGTAAATTTCATTCCCTTCTTCTAGAAATTGTCTTTTCCTTAGCAGTAGCCCAAACAGGGCTGTGATGCCTGTCGGCCGGAGAGGGAAGCAGTGCGTCCTGCAGGAAAGACGCGGGACGCAGGTGCCTCGGAGAAAGCCAGCCAGCTGCGGGGTGGCCACGGCCTGGGGCGCACGCCTGCTCCCCTACACGCATAGGAACTGACAGACAGAGGGCCTCTCCCAGTCTGAGGAAAGCACAGTCCTTTAGCTAAAATGATTAGATGCAGAGAAATAAGGGAGATAAGAAATCAGTGACCAATCACTAGGGTTTTGAGAAAACAAATCAGACTGTGGCAGAGGGAGAAGTTTGAGGAGACCCGGATGACGGGCGCCCTGGCTGGTAAATAGGGACACGCCTTTGCAATGACACTTAGCAGTCAATTACCAGCTTAACTGTTTTATAAAATCCATTACACTCTGCCTCCCTTGGTGTTTAATTGCTTAATTCACCTCTTAATTTCCTTGGCCAATGCCTAGGAAATGGTAAGTGTGAAGTAGTAGTTGAATAAACGCCCAGTGAAGACCTACACTGGCTTCCCCCACCCTGTCCCAGCCAGGCTGTGGGCTCGGTGGCTCAGACCATGTCTGCTAGGAGGGCAGTGCGAGCCGCGGATCGGGGTTGGGTAGAGGAAGGCGTAGATGAAGTGAATCTGAGTGTATTTGACGCTTCACAATGTTATTTTGATCCTTCTCGGTCTCTTGGTTTCAAAGTCCTGGTACTCATTAGGTGTATCAGTCCCTTGGACTTAAAGTAGGGCTCTGTCTTCTGGGGCTGTCAGGGCGTCCCTTTGCATGAGACCTCCCAGCTGTGACACGCAGGTCCAGGACTCCCAGGAACAGAGCTCTGAGCAGTGCGGGGGCGGTGAGGGGCGCTCGCGGGGAGATGGAGGGAGCGTCAGGAGCGCACGATACCGACTGGACTGCGGCTGGCGTCGCGACGAGCCCCAGATAGCCACTCATGGGTCCTTGCTCACCTTTCAGAAGTTCTTATTTGAAATAAGCTAAAAGTAAGCCTCCCGCGTCAAGAAAAAGGCAGGGACCCGGAGATGAGGGACCAAAGCTATTACTTTGAATCCCTTAAGTCTACAGCACACATTTGTTTTGTTAAATTTTGGTGTTCTAAAGGTCATCTTTCGACCTTTTCTCCAACATGAGAACGTTGGTGCCCTGCCTTCTCTTAAAGGTAACCCCCGCATAGTTAAAAAGTAACCTAAATACAAAAATAAAGTATGGTGTTAAAAAAATATTCTAACTTTGGAGAGATGAGCATCGCAATGCATGAAAGGTCCTGTAGGTTATTTTAGAAATGTGAAATAAATTATCTTGCAACTAAACATGCTCTGCAGAAGTAGCACATAAATTGGCGGCATTTCAGCTTTCATCATTCTTCTCAATCAGTGCAACCCGCGAAACTGTGCGATTTTGGGGAGAACATGTAGCTTGCTCAGGCTGTTGGGCTGCTCAGTGTTGAGGCTTCCCTTGTCATTTATTAGAAGAAAACACTGAAATAACAGAAAGGCGTTTGAAAAGGAAAAATGAGGTAGGTGTGTTTCAGCCCCCCCACTTCCCACTTTCTAACCATGTGCCCTTGGACAAACCACCATGTCTGATCTGACTTCCCCTTACTGAGTGAGGGGGGGGATATTTTCTCTGTTCAGCACAAGAGGATACTGTAAGGAAAGTGTAAACACCATGACCCTCGAATCTTATCAGGCTCGATGCTATTGTGTTGTGAGGCTCCTGCCTAAGGCATAGAAAACAGCTTTCCGTGGCTTCAAAATTTGTTTTAGAACATCCCAGATATACACCGAACATCATAAAGATGATTAGTCAGTAAACAGGCCCTTTATGTAGGCATCCCGAAGCAAGTCCCCAGTTAGTTTTCTAGGGAAAGTCTGGTCATCTGCAGAAATGACACCGGAATGGCCCAGGTGCCGTCTCTTCCTTGGGATCCAAGCAGAATTCCACTTACCTTCACAGCTCCGCTCATTCCTCCATTTATGCAAAATGTGAGCATTTCAGGAGAACTGCATTAGCAACAGTGTAAGGTCTGGGCTGTAGGAGCGGCTGGATTCTGGCTGTTTCGGGTGGTCTCTGCCTGTGGTCCGGTCCCAGGCCTCCCCTAGCGTGCACCCTGGTTAAAGAACGGTGACTGTCCTGCCACAGGCAGGAAGGTCTGTGATTTAGAAACACACTGAGAAGGGATAAGTGGGGGAACGTGTTCGTTCATCGAGTGTGTGTTGATGGAACACGGTGTCGGAGGAGTTAGAGGGTCCTGGCTTGTCTTCGAAAGTTCGATCAGTAGCAGACCTACTGTCCATGCAAGTCCCCATGTTCTTTAAAATAAAGGTCAGATCAACTCTCCAGACATAATTAGGCACCCTTTTGTGGAAGGACACACCAAGATATTTAATGTGGCGCACAATCAAAAAGGAATGACTTTAGGATCTTGATTGGTTTGTTGGTTGTACTGTAGACTCCGTTCGATTTCTGTCATCTCAGGTTTGCTCGTCAGAGGTGTTTGGTCTCAGGTCCTCACTGGAAACCAGGATGGGAACGGTTACAGTATGTGTGACCTGTAACCCGCTGTGAAGTCTAATGTGTCTCGGGTCCAATGAAAAGAGGGATGATATTAACATGGTTGATCCGGATATAAGGCTCCTTGAAGTGCAGAGTCGCTGACGGTGTCACGCTTCACGTGAGTCTTGGGTTTTGGTGACCTCTGACTCACCTTGCGGGGTCAGCTCTGGTGCTGTTCTGGGCCTGCGGCCCTCAACCTCTCTACACAGGTCTGCTTGTCTTCCCTCCCGGTCCTGACCTCATCCCACTCCTGCCGGATCCGCAATGTCTGCATGTGAGCCTGTGCCTGTCCCTGGGCCCCTCAGACACTGCAAGCGAGATAACCGAGGGCATTTGTGATGCTCTGTCATTTTTTGGGGGGTGTCTGTTTTACCAAATGGACAGTGCCTCCTACAGAGGTCACCTTTAGTCATGATTTGTTAAATAAAGAGAAAGATTCTCTCCACCAATACTTTCTCTAGGCAATAAAGCCATGATTGTCTGAGCCACCGCACTTGTAGGTTCTAGAACGACCTGTAGCTGCTCATCTCCACCCCGTCTATCAGCGTGTGGTGGAGGCAGTGTCCACCAGCATCAGGGAGGGTGTGCCTGCGTACAAGCTCATCGGGTCCTGCACCTTATGTGTCTGCTCTGTTTGGATTTACCTTTCTTTTCTTGTTTTAATTTGTTATCTTCTTGTCTTATGTGTGTACTTTGGAAGCTCCTTAAATCTGTGGGTTTTTTTTTTTTTAACAATAAAAGCATAGCACTTTTTGATGTGATTTGATTTCATTTGAAGTTACTAAAATTCACTCCAATAAGACTTGGCAGTAGACACCTACTAGGCACTCGGAATTGAGTTACGTGCCCGAGGAGGTACAGGAGGAGTTAATATGAGCAGAAGAGACATCACAGTTGCATACTAACAGGAAATTACTTCCAAGCGAGCACTGCCTTCCCAGCAAAGAGTGGAGAGCAGATTTCCAACACCACCTTCACTCTGGTCGGCTCTCACCATGGGCAAAGAGGACAGGTTTCTCTTTGTTCTATTTCAGAACAGCCTTTGCTGTAATTTCTCAATAGATTATAATTTTGTTGTTCTTAGAATTGTGGTTTTATTCTCTTATGCAGATGCTGTGTATGACCTCCTGCCTATGTTTGGCTAGAGATATTTAAACAATGTTACATATTTACAAGAATGAAGCCTTGGAGAGCTATAGGGAAAAGCCAAAGAACAAAGAGTGGTGGTAACATTGTTAGCTGTGCCCTTGACTCTGCACTGAGGAACTTTACATGTTCTTTGTCTTGTGCTGGGAGAAGTTCAAGGGGGCTCTTGCTACTTAAAACCATATTTGAACACAGATCTACACCGGAAGTCCAAATGCTAAAATTGTTCATCTTTCTTGCCTTGGAGATACAGGAACATTTTAGAAATCAGAGAGTAAAAGAACAAAAAAATTGCCTATGGGATTGTCCAGTTAGACTAATCTTTGGGGTCTTCCAAGATTGTGAGCTTTCCCGTGATATTACTTGGAAGGTGGCATTGGGGGGAAAAAAAAAAGAAAGAAAACAAAAAAACAAAAAACAGTAAGGTCCAGTAAATCTCTTAATTCACTGAGGACAGCAGCGCTTTCAGAGCTGTGGAGAGAAGTCCAGTCCCAATGTCCATCTCTCTGATTTCCACAGTAGGACTCGCCGTTCAGCCTCTTTCTGGTGACGTGGGTCATGTGACTGTGGCAGGACTTGGGTGGCTCCTGGTACTTCCACACCTACAACCTCATTACAAGGAATGGGATCTAACCCATTGGAACACTGCTGGGAAGTAAATTAGACAAATATCCCAACTGCAGTGGAGGCTTGTGTCTCATTTGTATTCTCCTAAACTTCATTCTCAGTGAAGATCTAGGTAAAATCAATCAACCAGAAATGCACACGGGCCCAAAGAGCAGCAAGTTACCTATAACCGGATTTTAATTAGGTTCAGGTAATGATTTCCTGCGCCTTTTGTAGTGCGACAGATAATATCTGGAGTCAGCACATTTTTTTTAAGACCGGCTGTGTCCTGGGCTGTTCTGCCTCTGTTGTGCTCACTCAACCGGGTTCTCAGGGCAGGGACAAAGTCACGGAGGCTGCATGACAAAGGAGCTTGGGTGGGTGCAGCGAACCTTATCCATGGCCACTCAGATTCAAGCTTGGCATATTTTTTCATGTGTCACAAAATATCTTCGTTCTTTTGATTTGTTGAGGTAAGAAAACCATTATTAGCTCATGAGCTATGCGAAAGAGGTGGGCCAGCCCTGACCTGTGGGCTGTAGTTTGCTGACTCTGGGGTCCAGTCACAGGGCAAGAGGCTGAGCCGGAAGCCTTCGTGGTCCTCCTGACACGGCAGGTTTCCAGTTTCAGTGCTGGGAACAGCTTCACATTGTGGAGCCCCGGGGAATTACGTGGGTTCCCGCCGCCGAGCATCCGCTGGGTGTAATGACGCGGCATCCCTCCTAAAAACCCTTGAGAGCTCCGAGAAAAGCATCGGTTCAAGCCTAGATTCAAAGTCTCGTTTCCCATTTCACCTCCAGATAGCAGGGGTCGTAAGCATGTTTCAAAACGAGTCCTTAGTGTGGTTTCTTGTGGTGAGCGGCGGGGCAGTGCTGCCCCTTCCCTTTCCTCAGCCCCGGGAATGGTCCGGGTTGGCTCCCCTAGGTGCTCGCCGTTTCCCCCTCTCCCTAAGCCTCTGTGCCCAGCTCTGCTGAATCACAAGGTGCTCGGTGGGATGTCAGGGACCGATGCTGCCTTAAGAAGTGGTAGAAGTTCATGGAACACTTTTTTTTTTACAGTCCACACAGACTTTCTCTGTGGACATTCATGCAGGTTCCAATGGAGCACATCTGTCCCAATGCTATCATACCTCTTCTTCCCCATGAAGTTCACAGATTGTCCTTATCCCTAGGGAAACACTTTTAAAAATTTAGTTATTTATTTGAGAGAGAGAGAGAGAACCTGTGTGCACATAAACATGGGGAGAGGGCAGAGGAAGAGGCAGACTCCCCGCCGAGCAGGGAGCCCAACCCCAGGACCCTGAGATCATGACCTGAGCTGAAGTCAGATGCTTAACTGACTGAGCACCCAGGTGCCCCCAGGGAAAACACCTTTAACATTCTCAAAAATGGTTTCAAGTACAGATACCCTGTAGCACACACTACTGCACTTTTCTAATAATGGTACCGGTTCTATATGTGTTACCTGTAAATGGTCATTTTTATCCAGTTATTTTTGTATCAGGAAGAAAACCCGTTTTTATTTTTCAGATTTTTAATCTTTTTGTGTTCATTACTTCGATTCTTGAGTGTTTTTATTAATACATCTGTCTGCGGGATTAGCTCTTGGGTGACCTGGGCCTCAGCAGGTTATTTTTATATATGCAAACTTGCAACAATCATTTGGATGAACACCATGAAAAAGATACACAGAAGTAGATCAAAAGTTGGAATAAAAAACATTGTTGAGAAAAATGTACATGATTTTAACGAAGTTTTTTCCTCGGTTCAAGACAAGATAGCAGTCTTGCAGTTGGATCTTATGGGAATGTCGAGAAACAAGGCACCAGATCTGGGTGATGCGAGACGGACTTGAACGAAGCTGCATCTTAAACACTTGCTTCAAGTGGGCACAAGACGGTGAGCAGGGGAGCCAGCCGGGCACCGTGTGATTGTGCGCGACATGTGTTTGGGAGAATGAAAAGACAAGGAGAGGGAATCTCTATGGAGAGAGTTAAAGATTAATCTCAACACATAGATGTGAAACACACACACAAAAAACCCAGATCAGGACACTCTCTCCAATGACCTGTGAGTGTGTTTAATAGACTCAACACTGCCCCAGTGCTTGTGCTGCTGGCAGCAGCCATAGCAGCACCAATTTTGCATATGAAAAGCACTTTATTGCTATTTTTTATGGTAGTTTTCTTGGCAGTGTTAAAAACCAAATCATTAGTCATTGTACTTAACTGGGGAGCTCATGCTAAGATGGGAGAGAGACCACAGAATTGAAATGGAGAACGTGGTCCCCAGCACGAGCGACATATGCCAAGGGGGACGTGGCTGTGTTACGGCAGGAAGCTCCGGCCGCTGCCTGCAGAACCCAGGAAGAGCGGGACCTCCAGGCCGTGGACGCTGAAGGCCACACCTGCTCCCTCCCGGAGGGCGGTGACTTGCCTTCCAGGGCCCGGGTCACTGCGTGCGTGTCCTCTAACTGCACTCGGCCCTGTCCCCGGAATAGAGGGCTTCGCTCTCACTTCCTCCAGGCAGGAACCTGTGACCTCATCCCCCCTCCGGGGAGGTGAACTGACCCCCTTTCCTTGGACGGTGACCAGCGAGTGGAGTGAGGCAGACACTTCTCCCAAGAATCCTCGAGAAGGGAGAGGCGCTCGGAGAACGCTTCCCTTCTCCCTGCTGCCTTCTCTCGGGCAGGCCTGGGGGAGGCCTTGGTTTATCGTCCGTCGCTATGTGGAGGCCGACGCTATGCAGCGGCTCAGGGAAGGTCGGTGGGACCCTGTCCAGAGCAGCGAGGAAGGCCCTGGACAGGAGCCCTGACCCACCAGGACACACGCACCTTCCGACGCCGCGTCCCTTGGCGCTCAGCGTGAACTTCAAGTTCTGCACTTAATGCATTTGAAGGCACATCCCGGTGAAAAAACTCTGCCGCGGTGACAGCGGTTGACAGGGCGGGCTGGACCCCGGCCTCCATCGGACCCCTGGTTCTGTCTGTGTTCTGCCTTCTGTCTGTAATGAGGCTAAAACAAAGAATTTAATAAAGGCTTAATGAAAACATATTAGGAAGGCAAATTTTTTTTTTTTTGAGAGCAGTGAGACTATGATTTATGAAACTTTGTGCTGGCCTGAAGATAATTATAATTTCTTCTGATGCCAGAAGCACTTTTTAGTTTAAGAAAAAAATATATAGATATATATTGTTAATACTGCTTCATCATGTCTCCTCAGGCAGGCTAATATTCATGAGACATGCCCTCTTGAACCTTTTTCTTTTTCTGGTCTCACCCTTGTTTTTCGATGTTTTTGACAAAGTTTTTGAACAGCGACCACCATTCCCCAGCTTCTTTCATAGCTAGCTGATGCTTCGTTGTGACACTTCCTCAGGTGACACTGTGCTGTGTCTTCCTTGTGTAAAGGTGGGTCACCCACCTTCCTGTATTTTTTGGAGAAGGATAATGTGTTGTTTTCTTTATGTATGAGATTTTACACTCACAGAAATGATGGAGCATCATTTCACTACTAATAGTAATGGATGGACATTTCAAAGCACACCTAGTGTGAGTGAAAACCACACACGCGTCATTGAAGAGAGATCAGTAATATGTCTCATAACTGTCTTTCCAATACTCTGCTGAGACAACTCTTCTGTCTGCATTATTTTTTTAAAAAGATTTTTTTAATTTATTTGACGTACAGAGATCACAAGTAGGTAGAGAGGCAGGCAGAGAGAGAGGGGGAAGCAGGCTCCCCACTGATCAGAGAGCCCGATGCGGGGCTCCATCCCAGGACCCTGAGATCATGACCTGAGCTGAAGGCAGAGGCTTAACCCCCTGAGCCACCCAGGCACGCCTTCTCTCTGCTTTATTGCAAATGTACACACACACACTTAGATACTGGCCACAGTGTTGGCCGGTATCACTGGGAGCCTCGAGGTACAGACCCACTTTCTCAGCCCTCCTGTGTAAGCTACGTGGTACTCAGAGCCCGGCGAGTGCTCTGTTTTGGCTGCCTGCTATCATTCCCATTGGGAAGTAAACATTAATAGAACCTTATTTATTTTGCATAGAAGGGGAAAATTATTCAACATCATTTTTCTGCAAGGGTGAGGAAACATAGAAAAGTAGTTACATTTTACTTAATTTTAAAATGTTACTATCAAACAGACACGAGATACCATCTTGCTGTCCCACAGACATGGAAAAGGAAACCTTCACTGTCAAAGTCATTCAGTGTTTCTTTTGCTACTACATTTTGTATCCCTTTCAGATAACTTTTTTGTTAAAATATCATCACAGAAATGTTCTCAAAGGCATGCAGATAGTTCCTCCTTCGGGGAGGGGAGATTCCTCTCAGCATTGTTTTTTACATTTTCTCAGTTACTCTTGGAGATGTTGGTAAGACATTTCTGTCTGGGACGTGAACCATGAGTTGCCAACGTTTGGCTACCTTTTAAACCCAGAGGACCCGTGCAATCCTGGTGGAACTCCCAAGTTCAAACGTGGGTCCTTCTGCAGGTTCTGAGAAGAGAAAGAGAGAAATACCCAAGTTGTCTTAGGAAAGCGCACACCTTACTTCTGCGTTCCCATCTGAGAGCAGGGAACGAGAAGCGAAGCGGAGGGAAAAGAACCAGAAGGAAGGCTTGCGGAGTTTTCATTTATTTCACAACCTTTTTTTCACAAGCTCCCTTTTCTGCCATTTTCTCTACCAACACTGGATTTTTGGGGGTAGAACATAATTGCACACCAAAATGGTATCGGCAATAATAGAAAATAATTACATGGATTTCCGTTTTCATTAACATTTTTCCATTTAAAATGCAGGTTTATATAAATTGCCTGGTTTGATCCGCCCAGCATAGATGATAGAGGGTTTTAAAAATGGCAGCGTCCCCCTACAAGCTGGGGGGACTGATGTTCATTCATTAAAAAGTATTGTGAGTTCCATCATTGTCCCTCTGACAGGCTGGGGGCTCCAGTGTGACAGAAAGGAAGACAAACGGAAAGTGGAATCTCTCATCCATGTGTTTTGAAAGTCCTGCTGGAACTTAATCGTGTCAACCGAGGTGACTACGTCATGTGTAACAAACGTGGGGTTACCAGCAGGTGTCACACGAGCCACGCCCTTCTCTTCGTGCAAGAGGACCCTAGGCCCCTGGGACTTCCCCTTGGTTCCCATGACAACCAGGATGGAGCTGCCTTGGGCAGGACCTATCCTCTGGGCTGTGTATCTGATGAGACTTTGTTCTCCCTTGCCAAGCGCTGTGGGGGTCGCTTGGGACCCCACCCTCAGGCCCCCTGGCATCCATAGAAGGGGGTTCTGGTGAAATGCCGAGTGCGGTGGAGACCTGTGGGGAAGGGAAGAGCTGTGGTGCTCTCGCAGCGGGTCGTTCGATAACGTGGTTCAGTTACATTATTTCCTGTTCTAGTTTCTCTTTGATAAAACAATGCTTTTAGGCCCTGACAAGCAAACTGAAAGCACCATCCTTTGTGTTTCACAGTACATATCCGTTATTTCCTGTGACGTTGGGTTTCACGTTCTGGTACGTGCTGGAGAATTATAAAATACCACCCCCGCGTGGACCCTGTTGTGGCAACGTAAGATGTTAAATACTCTTACATGGTCGGGGGAAAGCTGGGGACCCCAGTGTGCCCTCTCCCTTGACATTTCCCCCTGACATCTGTCTTTCAGGGTGTGAAACTTACAGATCACAAGCAGGGTCCCCTGAACTGAACGTAGGGGAAAAAAGATAAAAGGAAGAAGAAGGCAAATCTTTTGTTTTTCTGTGTCAGTGCACTGGGTACCTAGAGGATCTTCGGTATGTAGGGTCGCTCTTTTCCTGCTCTTCTGCCATGCCTTGGTAGGAAAGATTGCCTTTAACTTCTTCCTTTGTCTTTCTAGCCGTCCGCCAGTCTCACCACATGCCACACTTTCTCAAGGAGCTACATCTACCCCCATGGAAAGCTCTTTCTTGATTCCTGGCTAGCCAATTTGTTTATGGATTTTCATATGCTATTCAAAGGGAGGGTGTCTGCAGGTGCATTATTTCCTTCCTTCCTTCCTTTCTTTCTTTTTTTTTTTTTTTTCTTAGTAGCTTTATGGGAAAGTGGTCATTTGAGAGAAGAAAAATAAAGACACTGATTTGCCAAATATCAAAGATCAGGATAACCTTTAGGCTCATTCTTGAATGTACATCTTCTGATTCAATCCTCAGCTTTTCCCACCAGTTTATTATCTGCTCGGGAGGTGACCGGAATAGCTTTCAGTATTTTGGAAAGTCATTACCTCTCTTTCTTTTTATGTGTATCGTACAACACAGGTGTGATAGCGACAGAAGGCATGCACGCCGTTTTCTCTATAGATGATTCGCGTATTGTGTCTGTGGAGCACATCTTTCTCTGAAGCTTGGCTTGTAGTTAGAGGTACCCCTACACACACACACACACACGCACGCACACACATGTGCACACACACAGCATCCACACACGCCCCATTACCCCCAAGTTTCTTGTAGGGGGACGGAACAATGTAGACATACCAGACTGGTTGACTTTGGATCCCTCCGCCTGTTAAATGTGTTGGAGTCACCATAGAAACGTGGGGAGGTGGGCTCCTCCTACTCAGATCCTCAGGATTTCTAGGATGCTCAAAATATTTATACATTTGAGACCCATTCACAAAATGTCCACAGTGGCAATGGGGCCCAAGCTGCCCATTAAGCCGTGGTGCTATGTCCATCAGAGAATATTCTGTTTGAACACCAAGTTTCAAAAAAGAACAGTGAAAGATCACAGTATGGAGCATTAGAATATCATAAGGTGAGTGACTGTGGCTGCTGGTTAAAACAACCTTTTTATATTCTGCATATGCGTTTATTAAGTCAACCAACGAGATGCGTGGGTGCATCCCCAAACAGTCTCCAATATCTTCCTGACCGTTCCTAGTCCACCCCAATGTCTAATTATCCACCGTGTTGACTCCTGTGTGTTTCCAGTTATCTCGACCACATTGCCTTGCGTCATCGAAAGATTCTTCTAGAGCACATTATGAATTCCCAAATATTTTTCTGCAAGTGAAATATTTGTTGGGTAAATAAGGCCCCATGGAGTATCAGCATTTCTTCTGAAAAGCACACTCTATAAAAAAAGAAAAAAACATCCTTCCTGACTTTGCTTCTTACAGAAAGTCCTTCCCAGCTTTGCTCCTTCTCGAGGGCTGTACTCCTGATAGACTAGTTAGCCTGTGCTTTGATTATAGAGGATACCACTTCTCAACCTTCACGATCTAACCTTTTGTCCATTTATTTCCTGTTACGTTTTCAGTTCAGGGCCTTCAGCACCAAATGTTTTTCTACAATAAGCGAACATTCATCTCTGAATTGCATGTGAAAGAATTTTGCCTAGTGATATGATTGATTAGCTAATTTATTTGCACCTGAAATTTGCCTGTATGACATACAACTTTGTTCTAAAAAATACTGGGAAAACAGTTATGCAATTGCTAGTACCATGGAAACTTGCCTTCAGTGCAGATTTGAATCCCCAAATATAGATGATCAACGCCTACCAATTCAAAATGCTTAGATAGGCCTTGTCACCTAGGCAACAGTGTATTGGAAATGAGATATCTGTATTCTCTCAAATTTATTTCCCAAATTTTACCTTTTATGTAGTTTTAGAGCACAGATTTTAGTATCGAATATATAATTTTCTGAAAAATAGGATGCTTATGAGAATCTTGAAATCCACCGGCTTGAAATAAGCCCTAGAAATAAAACCTAGACAGCCCCCCATTTGAGTTTCCCTTTGGATGGTAGGTAGTATTTCCTAACAGTTGATCATAAACATAGTAGTCTAGTAGTCTTCAGCAGAAACCACATCACTGAGACTCTGGAAGTGGGTAAGTAGGATAATGAAGCTTCTTTCCATACATAATTGCTCTTAGATTGTGTAGAAAATACAAGTCTTAAGTCCAACATAGGCAATGTAAACAAGCGTTGGAATAGGTAGAACTTGACTCAGAGACTTTGTTAAAACTTCCTCCTTCACACTATTGGAACTACATCAAAATGGAAAGATTCTGGACAACAAAGGAAATAAGCAACAAAAGTGAAAGACGGCCTTCTGGATGGGAGACTATATTTGCAAATGACATACCCAATAAGAGATTAGTATTCAAAACATATAAATGACTTCTAAACTTCAGTGAAAACCCCACAAATAATCTAACTACAAATGAACAGAAGACACGATTGACCTTTCTTCAGAGAAGACATCTAGATGGCCAACAGACACAGGAGAAAGTGTCCAACAATACTCGTCACCAGGGAAATGCACATGCAAACTACAATGAGATCTCACCGTACACCTGTCAGAATGGCTGAAGTCAAGAACACAGGAAACCAGTAGTGTTGGCGAGGATGTGGAGAGAAGGCAGTCCTCTTGCACTATTGGTGGGAACGCAGACTGGTTGCATCCACTGTGGAAACAGTATGAAGGTCCCTGAAAAAATTAGAAATAGAACTACCCTATGATCCAGTCATTCCTATGCTGGGTATTTACCCCCAAAATACAAAAACACTCATTTAAAAAAAGATGTATGTACCTGGATATTTATAGCAGCATCATTTACAAATGCCAAATTATGGAAGCAGCCCAAGTGTCCCTTGGCTGATGAAGACGTGCTGTAGATACACAATGGAAAATTATTCAGCCAGAGAAAAGAGTGAGATCTTGCCATTTGCAGTAACATGGTTGGATCTCGAGGGTACGACTGAGTGAAACGTCAGTCAGTGGAAGACAAAGACCATATGATTTCAATTATACTAGAATTTAAAAAACAAACAAAAAATGAGGAAAAAAGAGTGAAACCAAGAAATAGACCCTTAACTGTAGAGGGTACACTGATGGTCACCAGACGGGAGGTGGGTAGGGGGTTGGGGGCTAAGAGAACACTTATCATGAAGGGCGCTAAGTAAGCTGAAACTAATGTAAGTTGAATGATAATGGAATGAAGGAAATAGAAAAAATAAATTTAGACACACACAAAACTTCCTCTTTCAGGCTTCTGACCTCCATTTCATTTCCTTCATACCACCTTTCTGTTCCAAAAAAGCAGGAATAAAACAAACCAACAAAAAACATTGATGCTCTTGCCAAAAAAAAAGTTTGTTCTACTCTTGCCCCGTTACTTCTAAATGAAACATGGAGGTTGTGTCACATTTCTTTGAGGCTCACTCTGCATTTTCAAGGTGTCCTCTACCCTTTAAATTTTCTGGGATGTGGTTTTGGAGCCACCGTGCCTGATGTGAAAGATGTGGAAAAAAGATTCTTGATGTGAATTTGCTTTTGACCATTGGTTTGACAACAGAGGCCTCAGGGAAGGTGTGCATTCCTTGAGGGGAATGACTGAGGAGTTTCGGGAGAGATTATGAACTGTCCACAGTTGGATCCCCATTGTCACGATCGAACCTGGTTTAATGTATGTTGAATGAATCAGGGGGAAATTGTCCAAGAACAATCCTGATGGAAAACTCGTCATCCTGAGTTCATACTGTCCTTGGAAGTTCCTACTCTGCTCTTGAGCCAGGTAGATGCTGATAATAAATTATATGAATTTAAAAAGCACACTGGATGAATACTAAGAGGTGCATTGTAAACAAAAGTATTAGCATATTGTAACAAAATGAGGATTTAGTTCCAAATCTGACCATCACAAAGAAACCATAAGGGTATTAGTAAGAAGATAAAAAAATGGCACTATGACAACTTCTTGGTATATCTTTTATTTTTTCCTAAGATTTTTATTTATTTATTTTAGAGAAGCAGGAGGGGCAGAGGGAGAGGGAAAGACACGAGCAGACTCGAGCCGGGCATGCAGCCTGTCTCTGGGCTCAACCTCAGGACCCCGAACTCATGAACTTGACTTGCTGACCAAAATCAAGAGTCAGCTGCTCAACTGACTGAGCCACCCAGGGGGTCTACTTTTTGGTATCTCTCATTGAAATGTCTCCCAAGAAATTTCTGTCCTTGCTATGAATTCACAAAGTCTTTGTTGTGTGTGTGTAACTGGTACGACTCTCTCTTCTGAGGTTGTATAAAACACACGAGTAAGGGCTCATATTTCTCATTTTATTTTGTCCGTCTTGTGGCTCGTCCCATTGGTCTTGAAAGAATCTAGAAATCTCGAAAGAGATCCTCCTGTTCAAAGAACTTGAGCGTCTCTTGCACACCCGTGTTAATTCTCACCCTGTTCCTCCTACCCTCTTCTTCTGACACCTTCCCCTCTCGTTCTGTTCTCCCTCCTCCCCAAACCTGGGGCACATTCTGCCCTCCGTGCACCGCACACCGAGGCATCCGCACGACCCGGTAAAGACATCCACCACGTACTGAGGAATCTGGTGACTGTCGCCCTACCGGAGCAGGTAATCGCTGGCCAAGGTTCCCCACCTGTTCTCAGCCCTGTAAAGCGAACAGCCCAACGCCAGTTGGGAAATAGTCTTCATTTTTAGACCACATCTGAAGTTTTATAAATTGAAAGTTTTTGTCACTCAGCTCCAGTTGCTCATGCTTCTGGGCCTCGTACAGCTGAGTCAGGCACCAGGCTCTCATTTACATGAGACAGAGCCCGGGCTCAGATTAGCACAGGGCATGACAAGATAAAAAATAGATTCATTATTTGACCAGCTGATGGGCCTGCCAGGATAGCTTTGAATTTAAATCACAGAATGGTAAGAATTGAAAGGGTTTGAAGTAGTTATCAACCCGCCACTCTTGTCTCTAGGCAAGACAAGAACTCGCTGTTTTTCCTGTGGATTGTTGCCTGTGGTATTCCTGCAGATCTTTCCTGAAGGAGATAAAGCCTGGTGCAGGAATTCGTTCGTGGCTGATAACATTTGCAGTTCAAGTGCTTCTCTGCCTGGGAGATGAGCTCTTGGCCGGGTTGGCACCTGGGCCACAAACACCCAAGGAGTGACTCTTGGTAGCTCCGATGCCCCGAGACTGGACATTCATTGACTTCATTTTCTCTTTCATACCATTTCAAAGCATTTTCAAGCACGTACTGTGGAGTCAGACCTCTTGACAGGTACATGTTTACTGTCACACCTCAGGCTTCAATGCAAGAAGCCCTTCTAAACCTTCCACAAGTTTTCATGTAAAAAAAAAAAGGCAGAAGAAGAGGAAAGCCTGAACATGGAGAACGATGTTAGGAGCTACTGTGGCATATAAAATAATACAAATACAATTTAACTTCCTTTTGGGAGATTTAATATTTGGCTACGGATTAGGAGGAAAGGACCTCGGGGGTAGGAATCCTCAGTCCGTCTCCGGCTCTACTAATTAATTAATTAATTAATTGAAGTCAATTAATTGATGGCAAGTCAAATGCACGGACCTGATTTAAACTTCTCTTTAGTTGCTGTTGTTCCCACTGTAAGTTTATCAGAGGCTTTATCGAACTCAGAAGTTATTGTTGTGAGAATGGAATAAACTGGAAGACACGAGAGAGCTTGCAAGACCTAAAAACCTCATTTGCATGGCCCTGGGAGAAACCTCAACATACCCAGAGATTTGCGTGCCCTCGTATAATTCACAAACGGAAGATGTTTTTTGTATTCTTGATCTTGAAGAGGGTGGCTGAATGTGCCAAGAGTAAAGCAAATGTCTAAATAAATTTATTCAATTGTCCCTTGCAAATGGTGCATTTATTCAACTGTGGAGTAATGCCGATGTTCCCATGCAGGATCAGAGACCTGCAAGGGTTGTAATTACATGTCTGCGTGGTTTCTGTTATAATCTCTATCACCAGGACCTACGTTCTGTAATACTTCACACCATGTTTTGGAATAAAATCATAGTAACTCTCAAATTAATCATAGACCAAAATTACACATTAAACTGTATATCGAAGGAAATCATATGATCGTTCCTTATGGAAGCCAAAGATTGACTTACATTTCCTCATTTGAAACTCGAAAGTGTTCTGTTTGGTGAGAACTATGACACGTTACAGTTGAGGAAACAGAAATTGGAAGGGTAAGAAATGGACAGATGACCAGTCAGTCAAGTATTTGAGGACCTGTGGGGTCACTTTGCTTTAAGAGTAGAGAATGGGGGCGCCTGGGTTAACTTTGGAGGAATTTACCGAGGGTCACCAAGTGTGGTGCTGATCTCTTTTCCATTATCGATTGGAAATGCATCACGTTGCGTGTGTCTACAGGAACCACAACCCAGTGTGAAAGCTGTGTCCCTTGTCTGCCCTGTGTTAGCAGGAAATCTTGAGTATCCCATTAAAACAAAACAAAACAAAGCAAAACAAAAAAACCAGGCCAGCCTACGGAGAAAAGGCAGGAGTGACTTGCTGTAAGTCAACGGGGCAACTCAGAATGGCATGCATCTAAAATCCTTCATTTACTTCTTATAAAGATTCTGAGCTTAAAGAATCGACAGAGCTCATGTGTACCTCATCACTGAGTTATTGTTTAAAGACGATGCTACGGTCTGGCGGGAGTTATCATGGGAACATGCGCACGTGTGTGAGCAAGGGGGCACACAGGCCCCTCACCGTTCTGTCAGCAGCAGACTCGGGATGGGAAACGGGAGGCTCCAACAGGACAGCGTTTTGAAACGAAAGGGTCTATTGATCTGAGGAGAGGGCAAAACATGATTTGGCTGGAAGCATGCAACAGTTGTCAGTTGCTGTGGTAACGGAGATAAACTTTGATCTTGATGGCAGAGAAAAATGTCAAGGAGAAAATAAGCATTTAGTTGCAGCGATTGTTACGTTTTATCAGGCACCGGAGTTTTCCGGCTTCTGGGCAAACAGAGTAAGTCGCCTCTTTTGAGGGAAACAGCTCAAGATGGAGGGACAGATAGGCTCGTAAGGGAAGTGCTTTGCGCATGGCCCGGCCCCTTGCGGGGGGTGGGGGAGCCTTATGCGTCCTGGGACAGGACTCAGGCTTGGAGCACAGTTTGCTCACAAAATTAGTTCGATCATTGAAGATTTAGTAAACGGGACAGACCATGCATCGTTCTTGCAAGGTACACGCACATACCAGATTCCAGGGGTTTTGTTCAGTTTAAACATTACAGCTTAGCATTTTTCAATATCCATGTTATTTCTGATGGAAATTAACTAGTAATATTTCCCATAACTTTTTTTCCAGTTTTGATATCTTTAGTATTTTGCCAATTTTTTATTATGGTAAAAATGCACATAAAACTTGCTAACTCAACCATTTTTAAGTGTCAAGTTCGTGGTATTATTTATTTGTATAACGTGCAACCGGCCCCACTGTCCACCTCTAGAACATTTTTTATCTTTCTTAGATAACTACATCTCCATATCCATTAGACACAAATTCCCCAGTTACTCCCTCCCAGCCCCTGGCAACTGCCATTTCTGTCTCTACGATTCCGACTATTCTGAGCCCCTCGTAGAAGTGGAAGCATACGGCGGGCATCTGGGGGCCCCCGCTGGTTGAGAGGCTCATTTCGGTGCCGCTCACGATCTCAGGCTGGAGAGATGGAGCCCGCGTTGCACTGTGTGCTCCGTACAGAGCCTGCTTGAGAGCCTTCTCTCCCCCTGCCTCTCGCGCTTTCCCTCTTTAAAAAAAAAAGAAAAGAAAAGAAAAGGAGAAAAAAAGTGGAATCGTACAGCATGTGTCTTTCTGTGACTGGCTTGTTTCACTTAGCATAGGGTCCTCCAGAATCACCCTGTTCTAGAATCTGTAGGTGAGAATTTCCTTCCTCTTTAAGACTAATTCATTCCGTTGTATGCGCTTACCACATTTTGTTTTCCGTGCTTCTGTTGATGAACACTTGGGTTGCTCTCAGGATTTAGCTACTGTGAATAATGCTGTTGTAAACACGAGTGCGCAAATATCTCTTTGACACCCTGCTTCCAATTCCTTTGATGACATCCCGGAAGTGGAATTGCTGGATCCCGTGGTCATCATATTTTTAATTTTTTGAGGAGCCACCGTATTGTTTTCGGTACAATTGCCGCACTGGTCTATATTCCCTCCGATGGTCCACAACGACGCCAGCTTTACCACACTCTCACCAACACTTTGCACTTTCTGGGTTTTTTGGTCATCCTGACTACCATGAGGTGGTGTCTCATTATAGTTTTTCATTTTGTTTTAAGTATTTTTTTTTTCATTTATTTGGGAGAACGAGTGCACGGGTCAGTGGCAGAGCAGGGGAAGAGGATCTCAAGCAGACTCAGTGCTGAGGGTGGTGCCCTGCTTGGGGCTCGATCTCATGACCCTGACATCATGACCGGAACTGAAATCAAGAGACCAACGCTTGACTAACTGAGCCACCCAAGCACCCCTATGGTTTTGATTTGCATTTTCCTGATAATGAGCAGTGTTGACCATCCTTTCATGCACTTACTGGACATTTCTGTCTCTTATTTGGAAGATGTATATGCAAATCCTTCACTCATGTTCACCTATTTTTATTGTCACTGAATTTTCCATATATTCTGGGTATTAATCCTTTTCAGATATATCATTTACATTATCATGTAAATATATCATTTACAATTCTTTTTCTCATTCTGTGGATGACCTTTTTACTTTGTTGATATTTTCTTTGTTGTGTATCTTTTTTTTTTAATTTCTCTGAAGTTCGCAGTTTGTGTTTTTCCTTTTCTTACCTGTGCTTCTACTGTCGTATCCAAGAAAGCTTCATCAAATGCAATGTGTTGGAGCTTCTGTCCTTGACTCATAAGAGTCATATACTTTCATTTTTCACATTTAGGGCTTTGATCCATTTTTAGTTAATTTTTGTATATGGCATTAAGTAAGAGCTGAGCTTTTCTTCTTCCTCCTCCTCTTCCTCCTCCTCCTCCTTTATTCTCCTTCTCCTGCCCCTCCCCCGCTCCTCTCCCCTCCCCCTCCTTGTGCTCCTCCCAGTCCTAACCATTATATCAGTCACATCTCAATCAGTTTTAGCACTCACTCACGCTAAGACATAGTTGTTAGCCCCTTGTTGTAAGCGTTATGTCATTTGATGGTGTGAAGGGGATTCTACTAGAATTTCCATTCTGCAGGTGAGGAATCTTAGGACCAGAGAGGGCCAAGGTGAGACGTACACTGGGTAGTGTGATTCCCGAGACTTCTCTCAGAGGAGGATTCAAGGTTCCCTACGCACATCGACCCGTGGACGAGATGTTTGATTCTCTGGATTTTAGGCAGCGGACTCTACAATTCTTTCCAGTTCGATGGCATTGGAGGAAAGGGCTTTCTGTTGCGGGTGTGTTCTCAGGCACTCAGATGAGTATTTTTTGCCTGTTTCTAGGAAGGGGAGAACTGCAGCAAGGCGAGTTCTCACCAATGTGCGTTGAGCTCTCACTACGTGTTAAGGCCTCTTGTCCTCGGTTTCCCTGTCTGAAGGACTTCACGCAATTAGAATAGTCTCCAGCACTGGGCGGTGCTGTCCCGACTTCCCAGAGGGAGAAACTGAGACCCAGAGGCTCTGAGTAAAGTTATTCAAGTTCTTTGTGATAGGACAGGAGGGAAGCAGAATTTCAACCCCAGGGAATGTGTCCCAGGAGCTGGTGCTGGTGATTGTACTCTAAATTCTTGTGTAACATCTCCCCTAGAACTATATATTCAACAAAATCTGAGATGCTCCTTTCAGACGGGGCTTAGCTTTCGGCTTGGCTTTGACAGAAATGTGGCCAGGGTCACCAGCACAGGCATCACTTCTATTCAGACCTTGCCTTGCAAAGGGTTTTCTGGGGGTGTTTTTATTTCCACTCATGTGTTATTAGATTTCACCTACTACTTTCAAATCTTCTAAACATAGCACTAGCCTGAAAAAAAAAAGATTGTTCATGAAATGATCTTGACATTGAAAGTGGTTGTTGTGCGCAGTGTCGGTGTGAGAAACGCACTGACGTTGCTGGGGTCTTTGACATCTTCGTGTTCACCTTGAAATCAGGCACTACACTTAGAGCATTTTTTAATATCCTTATAAAGAAAAATGTGGTAGTACCAGCTTTTCCCAGCTCATTCCATTGTCTTTATTAAAAGTAGTGTGTGCAGAATAGTGGATGACTGGAGAAAAATCATTAGATCATATGAATACGGTTTTCAGGAAGTCTTCGTATTTCTACACCGTAACCTAATTTTAAGCTTGAGAGATCACCACAGAGTATCCGATGTATGTCTAAGCATAACACCTCACACTGAAGCAGTACGTCCCACTTCGGCACGTGCACAGGAATCTCGAGTACCCCGGGGTCAACAAACAGCAGCCACCCTGAGAAACACGACATGTGTGTGTGTGTATCTCCATGTCTTTGTATGTCACGGGGTGTCTGTGCGTATTGTGCGGTGGGAAAGGGGAATGCTGGGAGAAAAAACCAGAAAACTGGAGAGGAGCACACATTGCCCCCAGCGCGGGTCTGACGACGATTAACGCTGTTTTTAGCTCTTCAGCCCTTACTCACTGGAGCCTGAAAAGAATCCCTAATACCCACCTGCACCGTGGAGGGGAGAGTTAATTTGGGTGCAGCGCTATTATCTTTTTTTAGCCGTTTAGCGAGGCGAATATTGAAAAGGACCGCGATCGTGCCCCGGAGAACCTTGGAGAGCGGCCCTCTGGCTCGCTGGCCCTGGGCTCTGGCGATGGTGGCCAATAGCAGCGCTCGGAGGCCTTCACACCTGTTCGCTCAAACCTCCTGATTATTTCCGTCCACGGACGCGTCGTTACCAGAGCAACCTGCCATCCTCGTGACAACTTTGGGGCAGGATTATTCACACATTTTGGCAAAACCGAAAATGGGTGATTCGCTTGAGCCAGACCGATAAGATGAAAAGCCTTAAGTATCAGTAATTGTTTGTGGGTTTGAGGAAATCACTCAGAATGTTTCTTCCAGCTGTGCTGTGCATAAAATGGGGGACAGTGCATTCCTGTGCTGTGGCCGTGAAGAATTTCAGAGATGGTCACTTTGTGGGTCTGTAAGTAGTTAAGTTCTTAAGGTATGTGGTTAGTAGTTTTTTAAACAAGTTTTCTTCATGATGGGGAATGAGGATTAATTCTTTGCTTGGAAGAAAAATACTGAGTCAAATGTACAAGGCTCTCCTGGGAAGGTTTGACACACGGCTGGAGCTACTTCACATGCAGAAAGGTCATTCTCAAGCCTTCAGGAAAACAGGGAGCATTGAAATGACTTAAGCAGGGGGACTTGGGACAACTACCTTTCAGCCTTATTGATTATTGCTGAGACTTCGCTAACAAGAAAAAGCCACAGGGCACCCTCCATGTTTGGCCTTGCTCTCTGCCCACTCCAAAATGTGCATTTAATCCAACACCCCCTTCTGCCCAACTTCCACTGAGATGTAAACACTAGGACTTGTTTGAAAAACAAAACACAAAACCCACAAGAGGCTTAGCAAGCAAGGCTCTTGTGACCAGAAACTGCAGTGCCTTTTCAAGAACCCAAAATCCAACAACTACTAGACAGGGTTTGAGGTACCCTGCAATTAATACAGATTAAAGCCTCAAGAGAAAAATCTTATTCTTAAAGGTGGTGCGTTTGCATAACTTTTTTTTTGGCATAACATTTATAATTATTGATTTCAAAGACAGACTCCTCCCTTGAAATGCCATGAAGATGTGTGGGGAAGGGAGATGGTGAATAGCCACATACAGAGAGCCGTGAGCCACCTGTGGCCTCTGCGGGCTCCTTCCTGTAGCTCGTGGCTCTCAGGGACTCACTGATGCTACAGCAATCCTGTCAGCTCTTTTTAGGAAAGTTTTCTGATGAACTGTTCTCAGACATCATATTTGTGTGTGGGGGGTGTTGTTTGGCATCACAGTGGCTTAGGTTGGGAAAAATATTATATTTTTTCACTTTTTCCCTTTCTAGTAGAGCTACTTACTGGAGAGTAAGAAATGTAAATTATTAAAGAATGAATAACCATCTACTCAGCATGCTGTAAGTCTAAGGAAATATGCTAAGAGCTGTAACAGATTAACAAGAGCATTCAGGGCACGTGTCTGTGCATCTTGCGTCCTGTTACATAAAGGCTAACCCTTGGGTGAGTGAGTCCGGCATGAAGCATTGAGCACCCATAAAGAGACTTAGGAGAGAAGCTGAAGTTCCTGCCTCCCTGAGTTAAGATAGGGACTGTGTTGGGGCGCCTGGGTGGTTCAGAGGGTTAAGCCTCTGCCCTCAGCTCAGGTCATGATCCCAGGGTCCTGGGATCGAGCCCTGCATCGGGTTCTCTGTTCAGCGGGGAGCCTGCCTCCCCCTCTCTCTCTGCCTGCCTCTCTACCTACTTGTGATCTCTGTCTGTCAAATAAATAAATAAAATCTTTTAAAAAATATATAAGGACTGTGTCTGGAAGAATGAACAGAGCTTCCCAGAACAGATATGGAAGATTTCAGGCATATAGAAACTGCCTATGGAGACACCTGGAAATAGATCAGTCACAAATTCACTTGGAGGTGTCTTCAGTCTCCAGAAAGTTGAGTAAGGGGCTAGGAGTGTAGAACACACAGAGACGTGTGAAGATGTAAAGACAGGTAAAATATAGTTTGATTGATGACCTAGAAAGTAATACCTTCAAAATTCACGGTGATTACAAAAATGCTAAATCCGGGGCGCCTGGGTGGCTCAGTGGGATAAGGCCTCTGCCTTCGGCTCAGGTTGTGATTCCGGGTTCCTGGGATCGAGCCCCGCATCGGGCTCTCTGCTCAGCGGGGAGCCTGCTTCCTCCTCTCTCTCTGCCTGCCTCTCTGCTTACTTGTGATCTCTGTCTGTCAAATAAGTAAATAAGTAAATAAATCTTAAAAAAATATGCTAAATCCAAGTTTTGGTGGCCCTTGAAATGAGAGATCTAAGTATGTGACGATTTGAATAATCAAAATTTAAATATTCATGCATTTGCATAATTCAACTATTTAATTATATTTTAATGCAGATAATAAATATTATTGTAATGCTGTGTAGTTTGTAATAATGCCGCAAGGTATGCTGGGTCCCACTGGGCCAGATGTTGGTTAACATGAAACCACCACAGATGGCTTCCACATCTAAACTAAATATTTGCTTGGATATTCTTCCTTGTAATGTCTTTCCCCCAGCTTTGCCGAGACAGAACTCAGACACAACATTGTATCAGTTTAAAGTGTCAGGTGGGATGATTTGGTCCAGGTAGTTACTGTGAGGTGATGCCCCGAGCAAGGTGAATTTGTGCAGTTGCCCCAGTGAGGACCCAGGAGGAGTCAGCTAAAAGTGTTCTACGGATAAACAGGACATGAAGAATACACACATTTTCTTTCAAAGGCTGAGTGATGTGAATTTTTGTTTATATTGTGTGTATTTTTCGATGAGCAGGGCCAAAATAATTTGTACTTCAGAATCTACACCTGTCCCCTCTTAAGGGCATGATGGAAACAATGTGTTCAGTGTAAGGCAGCAGGAGAAGTTGTGCAGTCTGCAGACTTGACCTCTGTCCTGGTTCTGCCTGCTCTGTAATTTTTGTATATTGCACTGTCATTCTCCAGGAGTTGGGTCAGCAGTCTTCACTTATAAAGGAAGTCACATATCTGAAGCCAAGAGGAGTAACGACCATAGACATAAATGTCATAGTGACATTCCGCCAAATTTCAGAATTCATTACAAAACAACAACAACAATACAATACAAAACAAAACAAAAAAAAACACCCAAAAAGCACAAACTAAACCCTCTGGAATATACACAAAATCCAAGTGATAGGGGTATTTTGCGAGATTTAGTTACAATTATTCTAGCAAATATTGCTTAAACTTCCAAAACCATGGGGGCATTATTTAAAGTTTCTTTAAAACAGAGAGAATGCTTTGTCAGAATTCCAACTAAAAAAAACAAAAACAACTCGGTAACTGTAATGAAACCACAACAGTGGATTCCCGGCCTCAGTGTAGCTGCAAAAGCACTTTCAAGGAGGAAAGGTCATTTTATCATTAACAAATTAGAGATATTTTTAAACAAAGTGGCTTCACTTAGAATAAAAGTACACGGGCAACACTTTACATTTCTCATAGGTCTGCCAACTTTTCCGTTCTGTAAGACAACAGAAATTATAAAAATTAAGTCCAAACTGTTCAGAAAGTAGAAAAATCAAGAAATCATGGTTCAAAAGGCTATTAATGCTGAGAAAGAGGGAAGTCTGAGACCTCAAATTTGGCTTAACTGAGATATGGGAAGCTAGATTTCATAGATAGGGAGAGAATTGTTCTACATGACAAGGAATTTTTGAAGTAAGTGGGTGCACCGTAACAGAAAATGCATAGAATTTGTAAACCAGTATAGTTACTGTCTTGTAATGTGACCTTGAGTAGGACTGTAGGACTGTAACATCACCGAGCATGTATTCCTTCGTACATAGATGGACATGGGGCCATCTACTTGCAGAGTTACTGTCACACAGAGCAAATAGAACCCACAATTCACTAGCAGAGTGCTTGGGGAATAGTGGGTACACAGTGAATGCTGCTCAGTGGCTGGTTTTCTTTCCCAGGAGGATAGAATTTACCAGTAAATGTTACAAGAGTTCTATGAAACAACCAGATCACAGTGGGGAAAAAAAAAATAACAATCAGGTCATGAGGAGGTGAAAAAAAAAAAGAGGCACAAAATAATGAAAAGTTCTCTACAAAATGTTTTAATTGGCAAACCAAATTTTGCCTTATTTAATATATTTTTTAAAGATTTTATTTATTTATTTGACAGACAGAGATCACAAGCAGGCAGAGAGGCAGGCAGAGAGAGAGAGAGAGGGAGAAGCAGGCTCCCCGCTGAGCAGAGCCCGATGCGGGGCTCGATCCCAGGGCCCTGAGATCATGACCCGAGCCGAAGGCAGAAGCTTAACCCACTGAGCCACCCAGGCGCCCTTAATATATTTTTTTAAGATTTATTTATTCACCTGAGAGAGGGAAAGTATACGTGGGGAAGGGGCAGAAGGAGAGAGAGAGTCTCAAGCAGACACTGCTGAGCACTGAGCCTGACATGGGGTCCTATCCCAGGACCTCAGGGGCCATAACCTGAGCCACAATCAAGAGTCCAACACCCAAACCACTGAGCTACCAGGCGTCCCCAACATTTGCCTTATTTTAGACCCACAGAGATATTTTAGCAAGAGAATTGAATTTCATCTTTGGATTAAAAAGCTCATGTATTTAACTAATTTTCTCCAGCTCTAGGTTTCTCGCCATCATTTATTTTATACTTTTATTATCTGTGTCTAGACGAAAACCACATTCTGTGAACAGATGTTGGGTCATTTTTCTCCCTTCTGATTTCCCAACGCCTTTGCGCTGCGGACGAGGGTGATGAGCGCCCCGCCGGGGAGCGAGCATCCAAGCTGGGGAAAGCAGACCGTGGCTCGGCGATAACCGCAGGCGGCGCCGGGAGGGCTGGCGGATAGGTACCCACGGACAGCAAGCTGGAAGTCGCAAACAATTTCACTGATTGGGGGACGGCTCTGTGATTTGCACAATGGACTACGTCAGCAGAGTTTCTTTCTTTCTTTCTTTCTTTTTTTCATTAACTTTCCTTTTAGCTTCCTGCCTATTTTTATTCTCTTTTCAAATTGTTCTCTCAAAGGAAGGAGACCAAAATGTAAGAAAAATACACAGGGAGAAAAATGACTATAAAATGGGAATTTGTACTGAAGACCAAAGAAGATGAAGTTTTATGTCGTTTTTAAAGACAAGGGATGTATCACGTCTAGGTTACATACGTAACAATGTAGGGCATTTCTGTGTTCTGTCAGGGCTGGTTTCAATGACAGCAGATGTGGCTGTGGAGTCCCTACTCTTTCCTCATAGGACTGTGCTGCGTTCTGTCTCTTTGGGATTTTCTCCTCTGGTGGGGTCCGTGGCGTTGCCCTTCTCTGGCTCCTCTCGCTTCTCCTCTCAGTGTCCTTTATCGACTCTTTTCTCTCTGCCTGCACTTCAAAAGTAGACACTCTTTAAGGTTATGGCTCATAAGTCTCTTTCTTCTCCTTATATACGGCCCTTTGTAGACGAAATCCTTTCCGAAGCTTCAACTATGACCTTTTGGTCGAGGACTCTCAAAGCCGAACTTCTATTTGTGATTTATTTTCTGAATTCCACTCCTGTATGTTCAACTTTTCCCTAAATTCTGTTAGACTTTCTGGTGTCACCCCCCCCCCCCTTTCACGTTACCCAAAGTAAATGCTCCATCTTTTTGGGTCCAGACCTAGTCACGTCTTCTGTCTTTGAGCCATATTTAGCACATCCTTTAATCCTGAATTTTCTGTGGTTTCCCGTTGTTTTTGTTGGTCAGGGAGACAGAAAACGTTAACTTTCACTTTTGCTTATGTTACGGCTCATTTCTCATAAATGCCGTCTCTCATCGTGCGTGGTCCTTTCTCTCTCCACTTGCTGCTTCCCTGTGTCAGACATACGTGTGTTCTTTTTCTCTTGCAGCAAATTCTTCACGGGTTTCTCATCTCTCTGTGTCCCGAGGAATCTGAGCACCTCCTCACACCTTCACACACAACTCTGATCATGCCCCACGTCTCAAATAAAAATTACCAGTATTTTCAAGGGCTTTTCCCCTATTCCTTGCAAAGTCCAAACTCTTGAGATGCACAAAAACTACGTGCAATTTTCTGTACTCCAACCCCAGTGCCTCCCAAAGTCATGCCATGACAGCAGTGGCATCTGCATCAACAGAGAATTTGCTAGAAATCAGAGTTTCCCGGGCTCACCCCTAACTTCCTATTTTGAATCTCTAAGGTTGGACTCAACACTCTGTTTTCACACGGCCTTCCGGCCCCACATGAGGGTGAGTGCTGGAGGCAGAGCCCACCGGCAGCTACAGCGCTGGTCCTGTCAGGTGAAGGACCGCTCTCTGGTGGGTTCAGGTCATCAGAAGCAGAAAAAGTAGCTCTAGCTAATGAAAGCCTGTGTGTAACTCTGTTCCATCGTATCCTGAAATCGGACCAGAATAGCACTTTCAGTTAGGCCCACTGCTTGGAGGATGTCTCTGCTTCTCTGAGGTCCTTCTCAATTTCCTCAATATCTTTAAAATGCCAGGCGTGAAGTTAAGAGTATTCCAGGCACGTCTTCCTGGTGTCGGAGTCTGTCATCCTGGAGGGCTACCCTACACCCTTCTCTCTGAGCCTGCAGATAGATGGTTATTGTTTTTGTCATTTTGGTGCTTTGAGAAAATACTCAGACGCTCTCATGTCTTCCTCTCTCCTGTAGTAATTCCTTTCTCACAGTTAGAAGTAACAACATACGCGTTCATTCAGTGGCCGAAGATACTGATCCCACGTGAACAGGTGAGGATCCACAGAGCAATGATGAGCACGGCAGGGGCGGGGGGTTGGAGGACCCGCTGTTGTCACATGAGGAAAGCTCCGTGCATTACCTGGCCCCCACAGACTTGCTTCTGGGACAGATCACAGCGGCACTTGGAGCCGTGTGCCCTGGGCTTACCGCAGGTTCAGCCTCTGATTACTCACCCCTGCCCCTGAGTGCAGAGCCAGAGCCCTTAAGCATGAGGGGGTGGCCGTCTGTGGGTCAGGCAGTGGAATGTTGTCCAGATGGGACTGCCCCCCTTCCACGGAAGAGGCTCTAGATCTAAAATGAACCCAGGACTACACGTTTCTGAGGAGCCACAGTTCTGTAATGTGCGGGTCTGAGATGTCCGCAGGCCTTTCTTTTCCAAGCTCGTGCTCTCTCCAAAATAGAGCAGTAGACTCTTAGCCAACAATGCTTTGCCTTTCATTTCAGGTGATAGAAACCAAAATTAACCCCCAAACCTTGACTCCTCCATTGCCTCAGCTTGTGGATGGACAGGATAGCTAGCATCGTCCTTACGTTCTCTGGGTTGGGTCTGAGGGGCAGCACTGCTCTGTTTTCCTCTGTGCGGTTCCTAAGGCTGGAAGAGGGGACTGGCCCACTTTGCTCTTTCTTTATCTGTCCCTTGCAGTTGCTCCCCAACAGTGGCCACTAGGATCCAGTTCTTGGGAGAGAGGAGTGGACGTGGAGAAGCGCCCTTCTTTTAAGACCATGTCATCTGTTTCCAAAGAGACTTTGGAAGAGGGACTTGATAAGCTGTTTTACACTTATTAACACTGGCTCTTAGCTTCCCTGCTGGGAGGAAGGGTCTCTCTGCTCTGCTCTCTGCCTCCCTGGCCGCCCATTGATGTAATGGCTGCTTTTCACAGCCCTCCCCAGCATGGACCCCTGCGATGGAGCTAATTCATTGGTGGGGTGCACGACTAGTGGGGAAGTTCTCTGAGGCCACACATCCCTGGTTCAGGGAAATACCTGAAGATGTATCTCCTCACACATCCCACAGATTCCGCTGCTGTGATGTCCCTTCTCCTTGGGCCGCATGCCAGTGTGTCGATCAGCATTCCCAGGTGCACTGAGCAGTTTAAGTGGAAGATTTCGGAGGAGGTCTAGTTGGGAAGGCAAAGGCTGTCCAGCGCACACTGAGCCTCTTGGAAGACTGTAGAACTACACAGTGGCCCTGGGCTGTTCAGGGGGCCACCTGTGTCTGGAACCATGGGAGACCTGGCAGCAAGAAGTAGTGCCCCCGGCTGTCCAATCCCAGTGCCTGGGGCCAGAGACATGCTCTCTCCAAGGACATGGCTCATTTCCTTCCTTCGAGACTCCAGTGGTGCTCTTTCTTGGTAAAAGCTGCCCAGCACACTGTCCCTCAGCACAGGGGGCTCTGGCTTTCCACCTGTCATAGCCCCGGGAGGGAAGCTAGGAGGCCGTGTGGCAGTGGGGAAGAGGAACCCGAGGGAGCTGATTCCAAACACCTGCATCCTACTCTCTCTCCCTCTCCCTCACTTTATTCTACTTTATATATATATTTTTCTTTCTCATAGATTCTGTTTCCTCTTGGGTTCTGTTCACTGTCCTTTCTCTTCTCTCTTCAGTTTCTAGACCAACCACATAGGCTCTCTGGAACCAGATGTGTAGCCTCAACCAGGTCATCGCCCCTGGTGGAATTCTTACATCCATGTTTGTCTGGGGAAGTCCCTGGGGCTGCCAGGATGCTCACTGGGGGCAAAATGGTCTGACCTCTGTGTAGGGATCTTTCCTCTCAATGAAACTAGACTACAGCTGTGACATTGAATGTCTTGCTACCCAGAAAGAATTTATATGTATATTATATTTGTATTACTCACTTTTCATAATTTTAAGGGGGCTTAATTATTATATAGACTATGACTGTAATACAATAATTTTCTCCTTGCTACAGAATCTTTTAATCAGAATTGATTTGAAATGACATCCAAATTCTCTTACCAGTGGCTGAAAATCTTTAGACGTAGAAGAGATAGTCAGTGTGAACATAACCATTTTCATTGCAAAAAGAAAGAAACAGCTTCAGAATAATCACCTAGACTTCTCTAGCTTCTCATTCCTTAGCCACTTAAGTCTGCACATATATATTTTCAGACTGGGCAATATCTTTCTCTTTCCAGATTCTTACTGTACTTCCAACCTTTGTTTCCAACTCTTTGAAAGTAAGTACTATTCTGTGGACAGTGAGTATTAGTTGAGATTCCTTGACTATGTCCAACCTAACTCACATGCTGTATTTTTATATAACCTGCCTTGAAGCCACAGTTTCATATATTTTCCTTTATCTAATTCCAAAGAGTAACGTGTTCTACAACTATTAGGACACTGACGATATTCTGCCACGTGCAGTCGTCTTCCTGATGGTTGGTTAGCTTATTGGTCGCTGGGGGATTCTCATTCCTCTTCAACCTTCCTGTGGTGCTTGTTGCCAAACAGGCTCTGGTTCACATATATGACACGCAGCTAACATTCGGCCTTAAACTTGTGTTTAAAATGTTTTAAATATAGTTTGCCTTAAAATAAAATAATATAGGAATATACTATTTATAGGGAACTATCTAGAAATTCAGTCAGAAAAGAAGAAACTTCAGCTACGTTTTTAAGAATGCAAATAATATAAAATAGATGGATGAGGAAATAACCGATATAATATGTTACATTTTTTTAAAAAGATTTATTTTATTCATTTATAAGAGAGAGCGCGCACACATGAGGTTGGGGAGGGGCAGAGGTAGAGGTAGAGAAGCAGACTCCCCGCTGAGCACAGACCCTAAAGCGGGACTCGATCTCACAATCCTGAGATCGTGACCTGAGCTGAAATCAAGAGTGGGATGCTTAACTGACTGAGCCTCCCAGGCACCCTGAGACTACAGCTTTATTTAACGTATTCATTTCAGTGTATGGTGAAAACTGTCTGTGACCTAAGCATCTTAAAAAAAAATGAACTAAATTAATAACATTAATTTCACCTTCTGAGGATGATAAGGAATGTCTCTTTCAGTATATTTTTGTAGTTATGATGTGGGAAAATGTGCGGACCACATATTGATAATGTGGAAAATGCCAATAACCTTGGCAATAAGTTTGAAAGTCCAAAAAAATTGTAAGGACCGAGTATCATTTATTCACTATGTCTTAATGAATGTTTGAGAAAGAATAGAATTGCGCTATGGAAATGTTTATCAACAAAGCCACTGATTTCTATCACTATTTTAACAAGAAATTTAGAGCAATCCTTTCATGTTCATCACCTCAACACTATGCCAGGGAAGAGTGTCAGGGGGAGTGTATTCAGTGCTTTTTATGTACCAGACACACACATCCTCTCCTTCCGCCTTTAAAACATCCCTTGCCTTTGGATTATTTGTCTAGATCGTGTACATGGGGACATAAGAGGAAGTAAAGTTTTCAATGCCACATAGTCCCAAAATGCTAGAAACAGGTTTCAGATAAAAATAATTTTCGAATAGTTAAGTCCATGTCTTTTGATTAATGAGGTGAGAGGGGAGAAGTTGTGCAGCCATTTCTGGAGGAAATATTAGAAAAGAGACTTGGTAAACTCTGAACCTATCAACACCGAGAGTATGAATAATAAGCAAGGGTACTTGAAGCATCCTTTATTGATTTATTTATGCATTTGGCAAACATTTTGGACACTGTGTTCCAGTTAATGTGCTAGGTGTTAGGACACAACCGTGTATGACACTGTTCTTGCCTTTGACTGGCGCAGAGGAAAGACAGGCAAGAATGTGGTGTGACATAAAGGAATACGGTGAGTGTTAATGGAGGTGTACGTAAGACATAATGTGAACACCCATGAGAAAATAATTTATAGAGGGACCTGTATATGGAGGTAATGTTTAAACGTGACCTTCAGAAGTGGGAAGTGTCTTACATTGGGAGAAAGCAGATGAGAAGGGGAAGACATATTAAGTAGAAAAATAGATTTGTTGGTGTGATTCATTGAAGGAAAACAAAGAGTGTGACTTTATCAGAGGACAATGGTTAATTTATTGGTTTTATTTTTCTCCTCATTGTGAGTCATATTTTCTTTCTTCTTTGCATGCCTGGTAATTTTTGCCTAGATGCCAGACATTGTGAATTTTACCTTTTCAGGTGCTGCGTATTTTTGGATTTCTTTAAATAGTTAAAGCTTCACGCTTTGTTCTGGTACACAGTGAAGTTACTTGCAAACAGTTGGATCCTTTTGAAATTGCTTTCAAACCCTAAGTGGGACAAGAGAAGTCTCTAGTTTAGACCTAATTTTTTCCTTGTTATTGAGCCAATAACCTGAGCACTTTGCCCAGTGCTCCTGTATTATGGGATTTTCCCACTCTGGCTTTAAGAACACATCCCCTGGCTCAGTGTGAACTCTTCTGCTCCTTCTCTGTTGCTCTTTCTCCAGCTTCAGCTCAGGGTCTGTCTTGCCTGGGGCTGTTTTGTCCCATCATTATGTGGGTGGTTCTCCAGGGGAAACTCTAGGAAATCCTCTGTGCCTCCCTCAATGTGGGTCTCTCCTCTCTGTACTTTGCCCTGTAGTTCTAGCCCCTCACCTTGCTCCACCCCATGTTAACCCTGTCTCCCCAAATCAGGGAAACTGCCAGACCCTGTGTGGGTGCCCCCCCCCCCACTGCTCTCTTCAAGCTCTTGCTGTGCAATGCGTAGGGCAATGATAGACTCAATTGTTCTTCTTCCCTCATGAATCAGTGCCCTGAATTCCCAGTTATTCAGCATCTAAAAAGGATTGTTTCCTATACTTTTCTTTTCTTTTTTTAGTTTTTTTTTTAAAGATTTTATTTATTTATTTGACAGACAAAGATCAGAAGCAGGCAGAAAGACAGGCACAGAGAGGAGGAAGCAGGCTCCCTGCTGAGCAGAGAGCCCGATGCGGGGCTCGATCCCAGGACCCTGAGATCTTGACCTGAGCTGAAAGCAGAGGCTTTAACCCACTGAGCCATCCAGGCGCCCCCGTTTATTTTTTTAAATGTCTTTATTTGTTTTAGGTTAGAGGGTACGTCGGGTCCCTGCTATGCTAGCAAAGCCATAACTAGAAATATCGGTTATTTCCATTTTTGAAAAAAAAAAAAAGATTATGTTAGCGGAGGCTCATGTACAGATGACGGAAGACAGAGGCAACATAATTCCGTGAACAGGTTTATTAAAAAGAAAAAGTGAGCATCAGAATATATTAAGACTTTCTGGAGGCATTTCTAGAGGCACCAGAAGAAACTAGTGTTTAAAAGCAAGGTGGGAATTTTATTGATTGCAACTGAAGAAAAGTAAAACAGAATTATTATTGCCATGGTTTAAGTAAGTATTCAGCCAAGTTTGTAATTGGAATCACATAGGGTACTTTGCAAAAAATGTCAGTGTCCAGACAGGTTCTGAATTCCTTGATCTGGAGTGTGACCTGTGCTTCTGTAGCTATTATTATGTTCCTCATTTTATTATAATGTGCATCCATATATGAGGACCACTGATCAAACTAGAAGAGATTTATTCAGTTAACCAGTGATCACTTTGCATATCAAGGTGCTCTGATAAATTTAAGCCCTCCAGATGTTCACTGAATGGGTAACAGAGGAATTGCTATCATGCTTGCGGTCTGGCTTTGTTTTATTCACAGAGAACAAAATTAAAAACCTGCCTCTGACTTTGCAGTCTTGTTGTTGCGAAAAGTTTCAGAATTTACCTTCCTTTAGAACAGAACTCTGACAACATCTTCTCTGTCAGTTGCACTATGACTAATGGGTAGAAATTAGCTTTTCAAATAGTTTACGATTAATTTGATTGTAAGGACTGTATCAATATGTGTTAACTATTGACAGAATCACAACCAATACTGTGAAGTGCACTGTTTGAGATTTCAGAAAAATAATATTGAACCTTGAATTGGAAATCAGTGACATCAAAAACAGAGTTGGAAAAAGTCTGGGGTTTAAAAGGTGTTTCATTTTTAATTACTTACTAATTCAAGAAGGATAAGCATCTCAATCAAGTTGTTTTTACTCTTATCCTTTAACCTAAAAGCTCTTTAAATGACTTTGTTAATTAATGAGTACTTATCTGCATTTTCTCTAGACTTCAGATCCCAATTGCAAGATTTATTCCATGACTTGCAAATGACCTATTTCCCTCAATGCAGTTTTGTACCTATTATGTACACACACACACACACACACACACACACACACACCCCCAGGATAGAGGTACAGACGGGAAGACAGATGTGTGAGAGAGAAACTGGAAATCTAACAGCAAAGATCTTGACTTTTGTTTGTGGAAATAAGAGGGTGGAATTTTTATTTATTTATGGAAAAATCATAAACAATTGTCAAATATCATTTCCTTCTAAATTGAAAAAAAGTTTTTCCAATAGTTATAATAATTATCATTGACATTCAAACTTGTGGAAGCATAATAACATAACTAAATATCATTATTACATAACTAATTGCATAAGTAATTATTATTATTACACTTCCACAAGTTGGAGTGTTAGTTATTCGGATATTCATGTTATTTAGTTATTAATAGGTATAGATGTTACATAATGTCACTAGCGAGCAGTTGGATAAAAGTTTGGAATTGGTATTCCTTTACAGGTAGGGACAACTAAGTAGTAAATTCATAGGAGAAAAACTAACCTACCATTTTATATGTTGATGAAGGAGTTAATTCTGACTTCCAGTTTTGTATCCACATATTTAATCAGTAACTGCTTACATGCCAAAAATACTGAATCCTGACCCGTGTGTTGTGCCTGCACCAACCCCTGTTTCCTCCGCAACACACTTGAAGGATGGAATGTCCTGTCATCTTCCCCAGAATGCTCTGATTTGGTGAAAAATGCATTAAACAAATACTTGGTGAATGCCCAAAATATATCAGCTACTTTGCTATATAAAAGTGCACTTCTGAAGGAAGCAGGCAGGAAAAAAAAGGGGAAAATGGAAAGTGTGAAAGCTTCCTAAACGATGCAGATGTGTCACAGCTGGGCTCGCATCTCTCACCTGCCCACTACTGCACTGCTTCTCAGCCTCCCTCAAGAATCACTGGTCCAGATTTGCAGCTCTTTGGTACCTAAAATGGTCCCTGCTGTTTCTCTAACTCTTCCCCGTCCCCTCCATGTCTCTGTCTCTTTCTGTTTTTCTGTCTGTCTCCTTTTAAGTGACTTTTACTTAACCTGGATGCTTTAATTCTCTCTCTGGAAAGTGTAGGCGCCAAAACAGCTAAGGAAAGTCACTTAGCTCGGTGAGTGTGGAGGTTTTGCATATAGGATTTAGGCAGCTGATAGGAATGCTCTTCTGGTAGAGGGCAGCTCATCTTCGGAGTTTCCGTGCATGACTGAACGGGACAAACAGCGGGTTGGAAAGGAAAGGTGGGGGTCCCAACCGCACCCAACGGGCCAAGCCACATGGGTCATACAGCTTCACTTTTAAACTATGTAGAGTAGAAAAATACTGTTCTGTCCCTGATAGTAGTTTGGTATGAAAATAAAACCTCGTGTGCTGGGAGTGCCTTATGAACTACTAGGTTAAATAATACCAAAGGACTTAGGGATTAGTCCTCAGCATTACGCTGCTACGGTGTGTTCGGCATGTCGGAAATCCCGTGCAAGTGATCGCTTCTGGCGGACCAATGCCGATGGCTTGCACACCCTCGAGCTACTCACACGCAGCTTCCTGCCACACACGTGTGTCAGCTCCACAAGCCTCAGCGTTGCTGACCTCAACGTTGATGCTTTTCTCTTGAACTGATCTAAGAAAACGTGTGCTGATTGCAATTTAAAAAATCGTTTGGTGCACATGATACTTTCATTCTGTAACCAGGACTTCACATCTGGATTTTGTTTTCCTCTTCCTGAGGAGGAAGATTCCCCCCCTCCCTGAGATTCGGGGGGCAGAGTGTGGCAAGAGCAGCAGCGGCCAGTAGTGGGTCGTCACGGAGCGTTGACATTTTGGAAAGTATTCTATACATTTAGCTTGTGGTTTGAAAAATGCCTTATGTATATGGGACATCTACTTAAAAAAATAATAATCCTCCTCCCTAAAATCCTCTTTTTTTTGAACACATAAAAGGGGGTCTCCTTTGCAGGGTCATTCTGTGGCAGGGCGCTGCATCCAAACACGGGCCCCCGCCCCACATCTCTGGAGCATCCTCTCTGCTGTATCTCTGGGAAACTGTAGGGCTCCGTGACCATTATCGGAGACCCACTGCATCTATCACTTATGACTCAACCAAAAACCTATCCTGCAGGTAATCTCTGTATAAACGAGGAAATAGCTGGTAAAGTTGAGAATTAATGCAGATCTGTATAATCCCAGAATATAGAGTCTTTACATAAGAAAACACTTCTGCAATTTATTTACTTTAAATAATCCTTGAGATATCTACAGATCACAACAAAAGCACATTCGTAGGGGAAAATACAGTGCACATGGAAGAGCATACAAAAAAGTTAAAATTTCAGAATCTGTGATCCTGCTCTCTTGGAGTCTAAAAAACCCGTTTAATTTAGAGGGAATATCTAGATTGCTTAAGGGTTTTGAGTAGTCGTTCGAAAGGTTGACCATAGCAAGTGTTTGCCTTTTATTTTATTTATTTATTTATTTGAGAGAGAGAGAGAGAGAGGGAGTGCACTAGTGGGAGGAGCAGCAGACTTCCCGCCAGGCAGGGGGCCTGACCTGGGCCCAGTGCTGGTGCAGGGCTCTGATTCCAGGACCCTGAGATCAGGACCGGAGCTGAAGGCCGACACTTAACTAACTGCAACCTCGCAGTGTCGTGCAAGCCACGCAGGCACCCCGTAACAGTTTGTCTTTTAAATAACACTTTATTCTACTCTAAAATAAATACATTTCTCAGATTGAATTTTCCAAATTTCAGCAACACTTGGAATTTCATAGAAGAGAAAATAAGAACAAAAGAGGCAATCATGCAATTTCCTGTTCTGAATTATTTATGAGTTAAGAGGTCATATTTTATTTTGTATATTCTAGTGCATCTTTAATATTATAGTCTTTGGTTTAATTTTTTTTTTTTTTTGGTACAGCTCAATCCAATTATACATACAGACATGGGTTCAATGGCCATTTTATGAATATCACCATGTTGCTGTTAACTTTAACTATTCAATAAAGTGGTTTTATATTTGGGGACCAAGATCATCTTTTATCCTTTCTCAGTGTCTGGCAGAGTTCTGGGTGAATACAGTATGTTTGTTAGCTGATTTCTGGAAACCCAACTTTCTAATTTATTGGCTCACTGTTTCATTCATTTTTCATTCTTGTGAATATATTCTTCACTGAATATTTTCTGGGGTTAACACATTGGAGGATGTGGGTTAGAGGCATAAATGTGGAAAAAAAATCTTTTCGTCATATGTGTGTACATAACATTCTTCTTTAAGGCATTTTGACATAATATAGAATTCACAAATAGTACAGCTAAATTGCATGTTTTAATAAAATGCACATGTGAAACTGATAGAGGCCCTGGGAGTGAAAATCAGTTCTAGTTTCTTGAGAGGGTGCCCAAGGCATGAATATCCCCTGCTTCTTAGGTATGCTGGGAACTGATGATTAGTGTGTGTTTTAAGATTGTCTCCTTCTACATCCCAACACAAAACCTTTTTTTCTCTTGGTTTGCCTTTGAGCACTGGCCCCGCCAGGAGCACCTTGCAAGATCTCGTAGGGCAGACGAGGAAGTTGGGCATTTGCCATTGGTCATGTTTCTTTGGCCAGTTGCTCTGGATCGTTAGTGAACGGTCACTGTGGGAGTTGGGATATGTTCTCGCCTGTTATGTCATGACTTCACTCCAACATGAGTTAAATCATGAGAAGTATGAACAAGGGAACCACAAGATAAGAGGTGCTTTAGTTTTAGAGCTTATACGTGTTGGGGTTCCTTGCAGGGTTGGAGCTGTGCTGAATCCCCCTCTCAGGGCCCTGGTAAGAAACACAATATTTGACTGGATATCTTTAGCGCCATCGTCATCTCTTCTTTCTTCATGAATAAGGCAGGATCATATTGTGTCCATGAGCTCGTTAGAGGTCAAAGCTGTTACTTCCCCTGCAGAGACAGGCAAGGGTCTGAATTCACTGTATAGTTGTTAAGTGGTCAGGGAGAAAGCCCACAGAGTGCTGACAACTTAGTATGAAAAAACCTAATTATTCCTTAGTTTTGCCTTAAATAGAAACTTCAATTCATTGTGGGTCCCTTCGGCAAGAAATGTTGCTTTCCTGAAGTTCCAAATCTTTCATTTACTAACTGATAAATGAGAGATGTTCATTAGTTTGGGGTATAAAGAGGAAAAGGGAGCCTCTCCTGATCTCTGAATAGGATGTCTCAGAAGAGCTGGGCGAATCCAGCCTCACCGCTGCCACAGAGCATGTGATGGGGCGACCTGTCCCAGGTGGCAGGGCAGTGAGGACAGGAGAGGAAGTTCTCATCTTTTTCACTAGAGGTTCAATTAGTACTCAGAGGTTCACTCAAGAACTCTCCTGTGGAGGCTCATTACCGTAGCCTTTGCGAGCTATCAAACTGTTTAGTACTTGAACATATACCCTATTACATTTTTTTTTTCCTACATGGAGTTCATCTACCCAAGGAAAGCTAAATTTCTCAGTGAAAGGGTCTGTTCGTTTTTCTGTTCTTCCACAAAGACACAGCTTGCAAGATAGAACACACTGACTTTGGCACAGACAAAACCACTGGAAATTTCACCTCTCCCTCTTCAGTTACATAACCTTGAGCTGGGTTTCTGGAATTTTCTGAACTCCTAGTTCTCTTCTCTAAAATGAACTTTATCTCATCTCTTCTGGGCCTGGGAGGATTAAGTGTGGTGATATTTTAAAAAAGTGTCTGCTGGTCCATAGCCAGTGTCCACAAGATAATTCCAAACGTCTTCTCTTCCTCCTGGAATAGATATTTCGTGGTGTAACCTATGCCTTATTGTGGTTTCGTTGTTGTTGTTGCTGTTGTTTTGTTTTGTTTTTTCCTTGAAGAACTCTTTGGGGTCCTGCTTTGCTAACATTTTTGAAGAGTAGATTTAAATAGTATCTGAGTCCTATGGGTTGCAGTCACACCAGATTTTCTTCTCAGATGCGGAATCTAGGTTGTGTTCCATGATGGTGGGTTTGGTGCTGACAGACTGAGCTCCTACCTCTCTGAGATCCCTCGAACATAGTCACTGGCTCTCTCTTTGTCCTTTGGGCACCCGAGGAAAGTGGTTGAACATTTGGAAAAGTAGTTTTTCAAGGTTGTTAACCTTCTCCTGTTATTATCCCCTAGGTGAGGAAAAAAAAAAAACCTGTCTAACCATTAGGTTAGAAATTAATAGTCAGTTCCAGTTTTCTCACTATCTAAGGGACCGTGTGGATGTTGCTTTTATCCATTAGCTCCATTGCTATCTTGGGATACTAATACTTTAAATAATACTTTAAATAAAATCTGATTCTTGTGTAGTTTCTGCACCAGAAATTTCCATGAACGCATTCTTATTCTCTGATTTCCGCCGCCCACCACTCACTCCTGGCACGCCTCACCTCCAGCTCGGGTTATGGGCGCCTCCTCTCTGTGCGGCCATAATGATCCATGCAAATTTTTATCACTGCGTTCACCACCTCTTGCCAGCTATTTTATCCTATCTGTTGCCTTGGGGCATAGCTGTGAGCTCCTGAGTTTCATCAGCTTTTGTCCTAATACTTTAAATAAAATCTGATTCATAGAAAAAGCTCTAAATATGTTCAGTTAAATGTAATCAGTATTGGGGCACCTGGGTGGCTTAGTTAGTTAACTGTCTGCCTTTAGTTCAGGTCATAATCCTGGTTTGAGCCCCGTGTCAGGCTCCTTGCTAGGGGGGAGTCCGTTTCTCCCTCTCCTCTGCCCTTCCCCTTGCTCGCTCTCTCTCTCTCTCAAATGAATAAGAAAATCTTCAAAAATAATAAATGTAATTGAACTCTAAAGCGTAAACCACTAAAAAAGGTAGGTGTGAGGTGTGTGCTTGTGTGTAAAAAGTGGCTATGTGGATATAAATCAGTGGTTTTTCTTTGAACTCATCCAGGAAAAGCTTGTGTTTATTGAAGTTTTAGAATTAATTAGGTGTGCATCATGCTTTTATGCTGCATGCAGCCTTTCTTGTATTGATTTTGTTTTGGCTTTTATTTTCTTGCAGAGGAAGGTCTCTCCCCACACTTCATAAGATGCAGCATGTAACAACCAGACATCACCTGTAGCATCAGTGACCCATTACATTTTGCTCACAATGTGCCAACTTCATCTATAGCTATAAATTAGGATCTTAGAGTGTATCTATATATTCCCTACATATATACAGATATGTGAATGTATCGATACACTCCCTATAATCTAAACATCTTAGAATGTATCTTTATTTATATATCTACATATAGATAGATAGATATGAGAGTATATATCTCTGTATTCTCTATATATCTACAGATACTATAGATATTTCTTCACTATGTACACATGTAAAATATTTATAAAAATAATAAACATTTAAAAATATGGTGCTTACAACTAGACAATTAGTAACTCTCCCAACTCCTGGAAATCATCAGAACATTTTCTGTGAAGCTGATATTTTAGTAGCTAGAAATGACAGAAATTTTAATATTCTCTAAATCTTTTACAGAAATGCCTTTCTTTCAAAATA
The DNA here is from genome assembly GCF_964662115.1 of Mustela nivalis. Taxonomy (NCBI): domain Eukaryota; kingdom Metazoa; phylum Chordata; class Mammalia; order Carnivora; family Mustelidae; genus Mustela; species Mustela nivalis. The sequence goes on from NC_139039.1 coordinate 37,963,669, forward strand.
ATCTTGTGGTCAAGATAAGCAAAAGTAAGGTTGGATTGGATCCTGTTTTATTCCTCGTGCAAGGCTGTGTATAGACATGATGCAGCGCTTTCTTACGGATCCGTTCATGTCTGTGTCATATTCTACGTTTGTCATGCCTCTTTTCACCTTAATTTTGTGGATTTATTCAAGAGCCTCAGAGAGTTCTATTTTTTTTTTTTTCCCAAACACATCATGCTGATTTGGTATCATTGAGAACTATGAAAAGTATCAAGAACTTGGGGAAGATACAATTGTTGAGATTTTCATTCTGTCTTAACAAAGCAACTTAATTTAATGTAGAAGAAAGAAGTCTCAAGTTGATGACTATCCGGTAAGATGAATGTATATCATTCATCCCTCAAACACCTGCACGCAATTTTTATAGTTTTCCCAAATACCACAATGATTAGTTATTGAGTTATTGAGCATGAAACAGTTTATTTGTGATGACTACCATGTGAGATTCCTATTATGGGGACAGTCCCTATTAGCATGGCATTTCCTCTTCCACGTCCACCTTTAAATGTCTTAGCTCTAGTAACAGTGATCAGAATTCTAACTTAATACTTTACCAGATGACAGTGTGATAATGGAAGAATCGCCCACTAGACAGAAGACTGTTCATTACCATGGCTTTTCTGTGACCTACTACAGTGTCTGGACTGTAGCGGACACCCAATAAGTGTGAACAGCAGGGAGGCACAGTACACGGATGCAGGAACGCTTGAATGAATGGACAGATGGATGAATGAATGGGTGGATGAAGGGATCGATCTTATGTCTGATAGATAATCACTGCAGGTCTCACCAGTCATGATTACCTTGTCCTTCCATTCCAATTGACTTCAGAAGCTCCTTACCCCATTTATAGGATCTTGCAAACTTCTTACTTTAGCATAATAAGACACTTTGGAATCTGGAATCTGATATAATGTGTACTTTCACATAGGCATAATTCTGCAACTTTTGTCACTCTTTTCCTGGAATGCCCCCCCCCCTTTCTGCCACTAACTGGGACATTGTGTCTTGGGGAGCATCCTGATCTGCACCCAGACCCTCCCATGCTCCCAGGTCATTGCATACATTCCCTCAGTAGAATGTATTTTACATGTTCTGTGCGCATATATTTTTTTCCCTTTCAATCTCTAAATTTTAAAGAGTTAATATTTTTGTTAATTTGTTTGCCTGCATTTTGTTTTATTTTCCCTTAATATGTAAAACATGTCCTGGAAAATAGATAATGCCTTATATATATATTTATAAAAAGAAAGGAAGGGATGAAAAATGAAAAAAAAAAGTCTTTTTTCCTCAGTATTCATGAGTCTATGAAAAGAGTATCAGTTAAAAAAATCTTTGTGGCAAGATTTCATTTCTTTTTATGGCTGCATGGTATTCCATTGTGGACAACATGGATGGAACTAGAGCGTATCATGCTTAGCGAAATAAGTCAAGCAGAGAAAGACAACTATCATATGATCTCCCTGATATGAGGAAGTGGTGATGCAACATGGGGGCTTAAGTGGGTAGGAGAAGAATAAATGAAACAAGATGGGATTGGGAGGGAGACAAACCATAAGTGACTCTTGATCTCACAAAACAAACTGAGGGTTGCTGGGGCGAGGGGGTTTGGGAGAAGAGGGTGGGATTATGGACATTGGGGAGGGTATGTGCTTTGGTGAGTGCTGTGAAGTGTGTAAACCTGGTGATTCACAGACCTGTACCCCTGGGGATAAAAATATATGTTTATAAAAAATAAAAAATTATAATAAAAAAATAAATAAAAATTTAAAAAAAAATCTTTGTGACCCCCAAAGTCTTAGCATGATGTCTTCAAACAGCAAGCCACTAATTAATTTTTTAAAGATTTTGAATGTAATTTAGAAAGCATTATTAGTAGATACTGGCTAATTTTGAGTCTTGTACTCAAACTCAACTTTGTACTCAATACTAAAGTGTGAGGTTTATACAAATGTGGTTTTGGGAAATTTCTCAAGTGTAATAGTTGTCTTCTTGCTCTCTAGTTCTTTCATAGATCATTGAAAGAGTGCAGAAATGATGTACAGGTATAAATTTAAAGAGACTTATAAACATAGAACCACAAAAGAGCAATGAAAAAGAACACGGTCAGTATGTAGAAATAAATGAAGACCAAGCAAATGAGAAAAGCACAGGCTCTTTATTCAGAGCTTGCTATCGAAAGGAAGTTGGCCACCATCACTTGTGTTTGGCACAGACTCAAAGACCGCAGAGGAGTGGGGGAAACTTTATGAGGAAACAGGGGCAAATTCAGAGATGCCCTGATTGAGGGCTGTTGGCCTGAGGAAGCTGTAGGTAGGGCAGCTACAATGAGAATTTCCTATGTATACTTGATGTGGGGTGTATATTTGGCTTTCTCTGGTTGGTTTTAAGTTGGAAGCAAGAACAAAATTAAGAAAGCTGTCAATCATTATTCAGGTCTCTGCCAGTTTGGGACACTTGTTACAGAAGTTATTATTTGGCTTACCAGATTGTTGTGAGAGTAGTAGTCTGACTTCCTACAAGTCTGATTTCCAGCAGGCTCTCTCTCTTGGCTGGTTAGTGCAGATAAAACATTGACTGGTTACCTGGATAGGTTGGTGCAGGCTCTGGATCAGAGCTCTGCTTTCATATTTGACCTGGCCATTTTCCATTTTGAAACTCAGTTTCTCAAGTGCTTGCTTGTCCAGTGCAGAATACTAAGAAATGTGTCCTGTATGTTATAGTCCCTAAGCTATAGGCCAAGAAAAACGACCACAACATAGTTTGTACTAAGTTTGTCATTGTTCTCTAGGTGGGGCATTACTAGGGCAAAATTCAAGAAAGAAAGAGAATAAGAGGGTTTGAAAAAGCTAGTAAGATATTAAATGAATACATGACACATTTATATTTCCTAGGCTTTAAATAATCTTTATCTTATACTTTTTTTCTAAAGAAAATTAAAAACCTTTCACTTTTTTGCTGTACTCCAGCCAAACACCCGTTGAAAATCTTCCCACCCCCAGCCATTTCAGGGGGACCTAGGGGAAGTGAACTTCCATCCCCTATTCCATGGAATCAGGTGGTCACTCAATCCACTTTTCCAATAAAAGCAGTGACTCTGGGGTCCAGGAGAGGCTAAGTCTCTACCCAAACCAGGCAGGCAGAATGAGCTGAGGTGAGTCAGGGCCAGTGAGTGAGGTATGCAGGAGAGGCCATGATGGGTGGTGGGTCAGAGAAGGCCTTACCTTGAGGTCAGCCTGCTTTTGCAGGTGTACTTTGCCTCCTGGCTTGACCGAGGAGGCCAAGCTACGTGGATCTGGTGGAAAGACAGGTCAGTGTTGATTAACATGCATTTTGTTTTGATTCATCAGTGGGAATAAGCAGTTCAACTAACCATTTCTGAGACAAAGGATGAGAATTTGAAGCATTTATGTCTGGCCTTGTCCCAGGCAAACCAAAATACATGGTGGCTCTTATCTAGATCATGTGGGTAAGGGTGATTCTTTGCTATAGTCTGTTTCCAGACACAAAAGGGGTTAAAGAAGGTTTTAACTTACGCCTTGTTTTTCCAGATCTCAGGGTTCTGTTAAAGTTTAACAGAGTCTCAGGGACCTGAGTCATCAGAGTAGTGACAGACAGAGACAAAGACAGAGAAAGAGGAACACAAAGAGATTGAGGAAGTGTTCAAAGAAATCACGACAAAATTCTCAAATTTGACAAAAAGCACAAGCCTGCAGATTCCAGAAATTGAATGAATCCCCAAAAGGATAAACTACCACCAACAAAAAGATCACACCAAAACATACCACATAATTAGCCATATGAAAATGAAAGACAAAGAAACCGTCTTCAAAGCAGCCATGGAGAAATGATGTATTCTCCAATGGGAAACCAAATGCTGACAGCAGATTTCTCCTTTGAACACTTGGAGCCCAAGAGGAAATGGTACCACGTTTGTCCTGTGTAGTGATAGGGGGCGGCGGGGGCCAGAAAGCACTAGCAGTAGGAGTCCCTACCAGACCAAAGCATGTTCAGGAATGATGGGGAGGTCAGTAAATTCTCAGGCAGAGGTAAGAAAGAGGATTCATTGTAAGCAAATCTCCTTTTAGAGATGACTGAAGCAAGTTCTCTAAATGGAAAATTATAACAGAAAAAGGTTTGAAATTTCAGCAAGAAAAAAGAACATCAGCATAGATAAACACAGGGATAAATATAAGAGCCTATCATACTTTTTATAAGTTTCTTAAATCACATTTTATTGTTGAAGCACATTTTAGATCATCTGAAGTAATGCTCTGTATGCAGAAGAAATACTAAAGACAATTATATTTAAAATATGGAAATAGGGTTTCTACAGTGTACTTAAAGTGGTAAAACCCTGATTTCAATAGGCTGTGATGAATTGTATTGTACATATCATATATGTGGTAATCCCAGAGAAATGACTCAAAAAACTAGACAGATGTTATACTCAAAAATAGTCTTATTCCAGCAGAGGTAGGTGCCAGGATCCCTGTGCCAACAGGCATACAGCACCAGGGAATCTCATACCAACTGACAGCTTGACTTGTTGGTGTGAGCACGTAATTTATACTTCGTGTGTGTGACCATGTGGTTTATATTGTAGCTTAAGAATTTGCTAAATATATAGTCAGTATTTTTCATTTTTATCTGTAAATTTACATTGAGATATTATACACAATGTTAAAATTATTGTTTCCACTATTATTTATAAGGGTCCCTATTTCAATATCATCATACAAGTCCTGGATTTACTTCCTGTTTATATTTCTAAGCAATTTGTGAGCCTTTTCTAAACAACCAAAAACCACAAAAATAACATTAAGCTTTTTCTAAGAGATTTCACATCTCACTTGATAAAATAATTTGCTACACATTGCCATTATTGTTTCTCAAGGAGCTGAATAATTAGTATTCTGGTGAATTAATTAAACTTATGAGCCTTGCACTTAACCAGAATGTTAAACTGACCCTAAACATTGAACTTAACTCTTCATACTCCTGTAGATACTCAGAAAGACTTTCAATCCACCTGTGCCTATGAAGGCCTCCCCAGCATAGGTGAGAATAAGTAAGATAGGACTAGTCATTACTAAAATGATGCTGACAAAAGATAATACAGGCGTGACAAACAGCAACCAATGTGTCATCATCGGCTGTTAAGCATGTTTTATTTTAGCTCTAGGATTTCCTTCAACAGTATGTGAGAGAGTTTCGGGACATATGGTTTCATACGACCGTACATGACAGGGAAGTAATAACCTTTGCCATTTTCTGATTGCTTTTGCCATGTTGCTTTTTATAGCAGAGTGTAATTACAATATACATTTGCTATGTAATATCATTGCCTTACCAGTGAAGGGAACCTAACTGTTTACTCATTTCTCAACTGCAGTTTGTGAATATTCTGCCATCATCATATTCAAACAACCAATCTCAGATGCCACCTTGTTTTGTTTGGGGCCATGTCCGAATAAGTTATCCTAACAAATGCAAACACACAAGGGCCACAAAAGCTTCGGGTGTTTCTGTGAAACCTACTATAGATTGTTTTTTGGAAAGAGACATTCTTAACTTTCCAAACCCTGTCCAGCAAATTGTCTTTATTGCTCCAAGGAACATTCCTTCAAAGAACATAGGAAGATATTTCAAAGAGAGGGTCATCTCTGCTAAGTACAGGAAGGTCTCAGATGAGCTGACCCCATGTTTCTCCATTTTTCACATTGACCTTTGCTGAGGATGGAATGTTTTTCAAGCCTTCTTCACTGTCATCAGACATTCTACACCACATGCATATAGCGGTATGCATACCTGCACACCCCACAAACTACCCATGTCACAAACCATACACCAGACACACACCATACCACCCCCCCACACACACTACAAACTACACATGCACACCGTGCACCATACACATACGACCTGAAATGACCCTGTCTCCTATCTCACGAGAATGGACATTGCTCTAAAAATCACATTTTTTTTATAAATCACATTCATCAACCTGGTTTTGCCAGATTCTTTCTGTTCTGTCACTGTTCTCAGCATAGAGGTCACAATATGGGATGTGGTCTGGAAGCTGGGGCCATTTCTTGGGGGTCATTGTGCTGCATGACCAGCCTCATCATCTAGGCTCCAGAACTAATGACCTTGTATAGATCCTTCAGACGCATCCCTGCTCTTCCCCACCCAGGGGCCTGACATCTTGACAGGCACTCTTCCTAAAATATTCTCTCTTTTTTGATTAACTCCTGCTTTTCCTCAATGAGTCCTTCTCTTCAACTTCAAAGTAGCTAAATCATCTTACAATGGTTTCCCAGAGTGTGGTGTAGCTAGAGAAATCAACCAGCTGTTAAGCTACCCCCAATCCATTTTCTGTCATATCTCATGTAGTTCACAGGACTTGAAATTATATAAATGTACTTTTGCACAAACCAGTTGCATACATAGGCTTCAAACTCAAATGAGGAGAGATGTTGTTTTAAAAACAGCTGACTCAGCAGAGCAGTGGTTCTTCCTGATATGTGTCCTAATGCATGTGGGATCAGCACTGCCTCTCTACTTGGTGCGAAACAGGAAGTATGATGGGGAAAGGTTGCAGGAATCAGATGATCTGATCCTTGTCCCAAGGAAGCTGGGCTCCATCCAAACTCCCACAGATGTCACTGACTGCTTTTGTACCCCAAGGTAGACATGCATGATTCCCATGCCAAGATATCGGTATGCTGTAGGGTGAAATTTCTGGCACACTGTGTGCTGATTGTATGTCTTAGATATTAGATTGATGGATGAGCTGAGCTGTTAAGCATGACACGTATTTGGGAGGGACAGGGCTTGTGAGGAAAACAGTACGCACTGAAGGCCGGCACTAGAAGTGAGAGCTCGTGGAGGAGTCACGAGGACACTGAGCTTGCGGTGATGAATGATTTTTGTTGACCACAACAGGAGCAAGGTGAGACAGTGCTACGACAGCCCTTATGGCCGTTGTGGTGTGGGTAGGAATAATGGCAGCTGGGACCAAGGCTACAACGTGGGGAAGGAGTAGCTCTGAGGGACGTGCAGGGTGGAATCGACAGATGGATCACGGCTGCCGAGGTTGAAGTCTATTTTGCAAGGACTGGGGGGGAATCACTGCAGATTTTGCCAATGGTGAGTGAAAAATGATTTGATGATTCTTTTTAATATGGAGATTTTAGGGATTGGCTGGCGTATCGCGAGCAGAAGAAGGAAGGGCTGACTGGGCAGCCTTCCAGCAGCACCACCACAGGCGGTCAGGGGCTCACTTAGGCTGAGCCCATCACCCGAAAGGATTTGGGGAAGACGGGGCCATTTTAAGTGTGCTATCAGTGGCGCGCCGTCGATACCGGCATACCGCCAGGTACGTGAATGAGACCACAGGCATCCAAGAAATGTCCAGCAAAGAAAGAGATAGGACGATTAATATACAATGGGGCAGGCAGGGCGGGCTTTATTTTACATAAAGATGACAAGTTTAATTTTCAAGGCGAGCGCTAATACTGATGTTTGGAGACACAGGATCCCCAGTGCTGAGACATTCAACATATGAAGGTCTAAAACATTCTTCATTGACTGAGCTTTCATTCTATTTGATATTTATTTTAATTTGGCTGTTTAGAAGTTCTCAGCTAAGAGACTGACAATACAGAAAAGTGAATACTATCTGCTTGGTGACAGAGAAAGAGGAGAGTTGGTTTTTCCCCTTCAGGCATGTCATCAAAGTGCTAAAATTAGGGAGGTCAGGGACGAAACAGCACTGCTATCCACTACTCATGGTCGGAACTTCACAGGAACGGTTCTGGAGAGCATGTTAGCATTTTATTCCCGACCACTTAGGACGTTTTGAAATGTAATCCAGTAATCTTTCCCCTAGGAATTTACCCTAACTAAATGATCTTTTTAAATTAAACAAAAAAAAAGAAAATATTTACATATATTTTAAATATTTTAATAAAAAGCAATGTGCATTATAACACTATTCACAATCCTGAAGAAGTGTAAGCGATCTAAATGTCCAGTAATGTTAAATGGCTAAGATAATTACAGCAAATCTACTGAATGTAATATCCATTAAGGGAATATCTGCAAATATTATGTAATATTATGAACATTATTCTGCAGTACTATTTAGTACTATAAAAAGACTACAAAATGGTCAGCATTCTGATAACATTTGAAGATATATACAAATATCAGCACGAGAAAACAGTCGAAGGGGATACTCATGGTATGATGGTCTCGTTAGAGAATTGGGCGCTATTTTTCAGGTTTTAGAATTCCATATCTTATTTTCATAATGCAAAACTTCAAATACAAGTTGTCGTCATTATCTGTTTTTAAGGCTTGCTTGACATCTGCGTATGAACGGGATTGCCCCGTACGGAAACACGTTTTGCTTAATACGTGCTCTGAGGTGTTAGAATGTCATTTCATGTCTTCATGGGTCCTTCAAATATTAGCGTCTTAAGCGGATTCTGTATTGAAAGGTTAATGTTTGCTCCTGCCTGCTTATTCCTTCCTTTCCTTACAGAACGCCAGTACTATTAAGTGTTCTTCAGAACCATGTGATTCGCAGGGAACGCACTGCCCATAAAAGCACATTAATTTTACAGTGATTGTGGCTGCCCAGTGGCTTACCTTACTTCATGTTTAATCAATTATGCCTTGCACTTAAGCTGATGAAGGAGTATGCTAATCTCATGCTGTGATCACCCTGGAGGGCTTTAGAATCACAATCCACTCACACCTTTGTCCCTGCCTGGCTTTGTGTCTGCTCAACTTGCCAGCTGCGGGAAATTGTTTCAGCTCTGTTCCCAGGTATTGGAAATGGCCAATTTTCCTAAGCCCAAAAGTTCACATGAGCTTTGTCCTTCCATTTCTGGAAGTGCATTTATAAAAGGACTAGCTCTATGTAGGTTTAAGGAAAAAAAAAAAAAAACCTCTCAATTAAAATATATAAATAATTCCAGTGCACATTTGTAGGGTATCAGTTTTTACTGTTCTTATTTTATCCAGGAGCCACAAACCTACTGTGTGTGTCCCTTCCATTCTTTAAAAGGATTATGTCGGGGCACCTGTGTGGCTCAGTGGGTTAAAGCCTCTGCCTTCAGCTCGGGTCATGATCTCAGGGTCCTGGGATCGAGCCCTGCGTTGGGCTCTCTGCTCAGCAGGAAGCCTGCTTCCCCTCTCTCTCTCTGCCTGCCTCTCCGCCTACTTGTGATCTCTGTCTCTGTCAAGTGAATAAATGAAATCTTTAAAAATAAAAAAAAAATAAATTAAAAAATAAAAGGAATATGTCTCTTTGTTGAGAAGTGAGGCCTACACAGGGGGTTGATTCTAAAAGGACAGTTGGCATTATCATTCAAGAATTCTATTAATGGTTTGGTTTTTTTTTAAAACATTTTATTTATTTGTGAGAGTGAACCCAGCAGGGGGAGCAGCAGGTGAAGGGAGAGGGACAATTAAGCTCCTGAAGGAGCCCCATGTGGGGTTTAGTTTCAGGACCTGGGGATCATGATCTGAGCCTAAAGCAGACACTTAACCAACATAGCGACCCAGACGCTCCCAGGAATTGGTTTAAAACAAAAACACCACCGCAGCCTGCGATGGGGATGACCCCATCATCTCATTATTAGACATTATTATAGTAGGACTTTCAGTGGATTGGGGACTTTTGTTGTTACTGTTGAATGATTGATGGAATGAGGTGACATACAGAGTCTAACAACAGAATTTTGAATGATTTCCGAATGATGATCAGAACATAGATGTGGGCCAATGTTCTAATTAAATGTGTATTTTTTCATTGGTGGTTATTTGTTAAACAGTCTAATGGATTCCCCGTTAGAGAGGTTCACTGGCTCTGGGTAGAAGACATTCCCGAGCTGACAGAGGCATCATTTGGGTATGAATGACAATTAGAGAAATCGAATTGTGCAAGTAGTCAGGACATGTTATAGAAAGAGAAAGGGGCTTTCCTGCAAAACCAGTTGGAATGAGGCATTGACACCCCCCCCCCCCCCGCCCACCGCCCCAGCTGGGTAACCTAGAGCAGCTCCGTGCTTTGCTCAGGAGCTCTTGCTCATCCGCTCTGCGACCGGGAGAATGACACGGTCTCCACATCCTTCCCGAGCCTGCTGGGAGAGTCACACAGGACGGGCCCAAGAAATCAGTGCAACAGGGAAGGGCAGTGCCCTGGGTAATACTGTGTTGTGATCTACAGCAAGTATGATCCCCAGTGATAAGGGAAAATCCTTAGCTCGGCGTGCAGGACCCTGCATAAAGCAGAACAGTTTTGGGTCTGATTTTGACCTCAATGACATTATTCTTCCCAGCTTGAATTGTTTTGTAGGGGCTCACGCCCTCCAGAACATTCACATCCGAGTTGAAGCGACAGTCACTTGCTTTTCTGACGCTAGAAGGTGGAGATACACTTACTTCGGGGATGGCTTGACAGTTCGCTGGCTTCTTCTGTGCCCCGCCCCTCGGCGTTCCTTCAGAGAAGGCTGCTGTAGGCACTGAGGTCAGGGGAAGGAAGAACAGGAGAAAGAGAGGGGGCAGTTTCCACTGGGCTCCTCTTTCATGAGAAAGCCGTTCTCCCTGTCTAGTCTACTAGGATTCTCTGTGTATCACACTGTCTAGAAGGTAGCACAGGGTCACCCTCACTGTGACAAAGGCTCAGAAAGGATTTTCCTTTTATGGTTTCTTTTCTGAAATACAGAGGTGGTACAGATGCTGGAAGCCAATACTGGGTCAGCAGCAGGAATACAAGTGGCTTCGTGCTTAATGTGTAACTGAGAGAATTAAATATATTAAAAATATTACATTATTAATTATATATTTATTAAATGCATATATCAATTAGATCTATCATATTTATTAAATATCTATCAATAAACTATTAAATATTTGTATATCAATTAATTATTTAAAGATTTTTGGTGTCCGTGATAAGGTGGTAAGATACAAATTCTTGGGGTGCCTGGGTGGCTCAGTGTCTTCTGTCAGTATCTGAATCAGAGTGCTCTCTGTCTTCGGCTCACGTCATGATCTCGACTCAGGTCATGATCCCAGGGTCCTGGGATTGAGCCCCATATCGGGCTCTCTGCTTCCTTCTCTCTCTGCCTGCCTCTCTGCCTGCTTGTGATCTCTGTCTGTCAAATAAATAAATAAAATCTTAAAAAAAAATACTAATTCTTGCTGCATTTTTCAAAAATGTTTGCTTACTACCTCACCATGACTAAGTAAATGTTACAAATATTGTCATGTTTCTTGCATTATGTTTACTAAGAGTGGAAAACAGAAGTCTGCAGATCATTCCTCTGTTGATAAAAGTCACATTCATTAGTAACACCTATGATATTTATGTCCTATGTAACCTTGAGAGAAACTTCTAGAGACAATCATAAGGTGCTTTAGTTCTCTTGAAGTCACTCGGAAATTTTCAACATTATATAATCTTTCATAACTACTTCCTTTTATTTTATTTTCCTTCATTCTGTGATAAAAATCGTTTTTTTAATGTGTTTTTTTGTTTTGTTTTGAGTTTGGAATTAATATGACACACGCTGTAGTGTGGTTCTGGCCACATTCACATACACAAGGACAAGCGGCATTTTCCTAGAAAAAAATCTGTCTGTTGGTTTGAAAGGCGAATCATCCCGGAGACCATCAATTTCATGGCTGTGGTGGTCCACGACCCAGTGGTCCATAGTCTAGCTTCTAGGTAAACTGATGGTTTCAAGTCTGTGGAATCAGTGGGATTACGGTTGGTGTGCAGTGACAAATTAAGTGATTTCAGACAAGGATGAGGATTTTAAACACCTGACGCACACAGGAACCAGCCCAGCAGAGATGAGTAGCTTTTTAGCATCAGTTAGCTGGGAGAATTGATTGACCTTCGTGTTAGACGATCCCATGACTGACCCGGGGAAGAAATTCACTGGGTCTTCAATCACATGACTTCTGACTTTTGCTAATAAAATCTTTCTAATTAGGTGTATTTTTGATATTTGCTGAACTTTCTTCACTCATAAAAGGTGTCAGACTATGAGCAGTATATGCAGTGACCTATTCAGAGGTCAGCTTTAACTTAATCATGAAATTAATTCAAAATCCTTCTGAAACATAACTCTTATAGTATGTTCTTAATGAATACCTCTGTAATTGAATGATGATCCCACAGAGAGGGGATAAGCAGTGTCTTAAGTTTAATGCTAAAACAATGACAGAAAACGGTCAAATCCAAAACCCTCATGTGAACTTGTGATAGGAAAAGTTCATTCTCAGCATCTCTAGAAATGGAATGTTCTGGAATTCAAAGACCTCCTCCCTTTATGTTTGGCATTATGAATGGATTATCTATGAGAGGCTTATAACTAAAAAGCCAGAAGGGTCTGACTGTGACTTTCATTCGCTAGGAATGAAAATACCAGTTTGTGAATCTCTAGCAACGGTTTCCACTCAGTTCCACAGTCTTCACGTAGGAGTCAGGGGCGATGAGGCGCACGCAATAGAGGTACACCCAGAAGTAGCTCGTTTCTTCTTCTGAGATTGAGTTAACAGAAGCTTTGTGATCAAGACCCTCTCGGTATCACATGAGGGTTACGGGGTTTCTCCTTCGTGTAGCCTGGGTAAGTTGAGTCACGCATTTGGTGATTCCTACATTTTAAGAATACTTGCATGGCTATTTTATGTATTTTTCATGTATTTGTTACACTTACAGTAAAACCCCAAGTCTTTCGTGTGGCCTGTGACACCCTAGAACCTCCCCAGGCTGCGCCGTCTCTCCCACGGGCCTCTGCTCCCTGGGCCTCTCTTCCTCCCTCTCTCCTACTCACTGCTGCTCTCTGGCTGGCATGACGGTGTCCTTCCATTGTTTCTTTGTTGATCGCGGTCCATGTTCATAGCTTAGACTCCGAGCCAGAACAGATCTGGTACACAGTAGGCCCTCCTCAAATATTTTTGAATGACTTCATCAGCAGTATTTTGTCTGGATTTTCCACCAGCATGAAGCTATGATTTGGAAATTCTTATAGCAGTAAAAGATGCCCATTAGGGTAAGCCTTTCAAGAGGAACCAACCCTTATCTCTCCTTGTTCTGTGGTGTCCAGCATGTGGTCTTGCGCATACTAATTAATTACAGAATATTTGCTTAATCAGTGACACATGATAAAATAGAAATTAAATCTGCTTGCCTTTTCTATAGAGTAATTCATTCATCCTTTGTATTATGAATAATGAATAATGCTTAGCAGAAAATCCAAACAGATCTCTAAAAAAGAAAGATGAATTATTTAAAATATTTAAATATCTCAACTTTGGCCATGAATCCAAATGCCGTGCTATTTCATACTGCTGTGATGATCCTTCATTTTTTAGTCATTATTGTGTTTAGAAAGAAAGTATGTGGTGCTTGAACATACACATATAAGTTCATGGCATGAAATGCCTCAGCGGGGTGATCTTTAAAGCACTTGGACTGTAGACTTCTCCATGCTACGTTACTCCAAGCCTGTGGTGACAGAAATCCTCCCCCCTGACCACTGATTGGGCTTCTAAATGGGATCCACCAGTGTCTAAGATTCCAGAAGGGAGGAAAGAATGGTGGGTCCTGAAGCCTGACCTGCCACAGCCTTCTCCGTCACTGATTCAGTTGGGAGGTTTGATGAAGAGAAGCAGAGGGTCCCTTCAGTGTTGTTGGTAATAAACAAGTTTCCTGTCCCGGTGACTCGGGGAGTCTGGAGCGTTTCTGAGGAGGAATGAAATGGTGAAGCAGGGACTGGAGACAAGATGAGGGACATACTTTGCCAGACCCCAGTAACCAATGTGCGGGTAGGGGATGGGGCTGTTACCTCTTGATTTTCTCCCAAGATAGAGACCACATAAAGAAGAACTTTGGCCCAGGTTCAGATGGGCTAACTTAGTGAATTAAGATCATAGAAATATCCCCGGCTCTTGATGTGGGAGAAGAAGGACTCTCTGGGACCCCATGTTGATATGAGTTTTCATCCGTACATACTCAACAGCAAATCAAAGAAAAAAGTAAGAAGTACTGGTAAATCTTCCAGAATTAGGTCAAAATGTAGATCACTTACTGTTGGGAGTTAAGCACAGTTTTTTCAGGTCTTTGTTTTACCAGTGATTATTAAACATAAAAGATTTTGGAAAGTCATGTGATTACAGTCAGAAAAATCATCGGCTTCTTACTTTTATGAGACTGATGCGCTACCTACTGTACTCATGAGGCACCTAACTTCTTACTTTTAGAATAAACCTGCTTTTATGGTCATATTGAAAGTTATACCAAGAAGTATGAGTAGACATTCCCTTGGTGTCATCCTGAAGAGTCCATTAAGCCTGGTTTCCAGTGTCAAGTTTTTCCCCTGAATAGGTGAACTGGACAAGTTATTTTTGTGTCCTCATTAGCAAAATGGAGGAAATAACAGTAAGCATATGTCAAATGCCTCTCTGAGATGATCCGTGAGGAATTAATTAGATCACCGTTCCACAGAGCCTTCCCATCAGCAGCATATTCAGGAGGAGATACAAGTGTCTGCGCTCTTCAGGCCTCCCTTTGTATCGTTCCGTTTGTTTTGCAAAGTGGCAACAAGGTGATCATTCACCAAAAGGGTATGAGACACTAAAACCTCTATTTGTAGATAGATAACTTGTAACAATCTGTTTCACCAATTTTAAGACCTAGAGTTTCTCTCCCCTTTAAACACCTCTGGGGTTGGGGTGGGGATGCTGACCCCCAGGGGTAACTTCTAGTTGCATTTGGCCAGATGGCAGTGAAAAGGTGGCTACTTAGTAAGTTCCAAAGGCACTGGCATTGAAACTTGCAAAAAGTCTTCATTGCTGTGAAAACTGTTCGGGAGATGCTAACGGATCAGTTCTTTATCAAACGTTCAATCGCCAAAGCTTTCCCGGTCTTCAAGACTACTTCTGAGTCAAAAGTGGTAGAAAAGCTTAGGATACTGCGTGGAAAGATGCTTTAACCCAGCCCATACTCTTGCAGAATTAATATATTATCTTTCAGAAAAATCCCCAACCGAGTTGCTTTCGTTTAGGTGAAAGCATAAAGGAACTGAGCCATCCTTCCGTGGGAGGATCATTCAGTACTAGAGAGAAAGGAGCTCTCGAGCCATGAAGAGACGTGGAGGAGACCTAAGTGCCCGTCACTTCAGTGCAAGGAGCCGGGCTCAAAATACCGCATGCTCTGGTTCCAGCTCTGTGGCTTTCTGGAAACGTTGAAGCTCCAGAGGTGGTAAAAAGATCAGAAATGGTCAGGGAGGGAAGGATGAAGAAGGTGGAACACAGAGCGTTTTCGGGACCGTAAAGCCACTCTGTATGATCCTGTAGTTAGACATTTGCCCAAACTCAAGGAGTGGAGACCGTTGAGAATGAACCGCAGATGACGGTATCGCCTTTGGGGGATAAAGATGTTACTGTGGGCTCAGTTCCCATGAGTGTGCCCTCCGGCGGCGGCGTGGATCCTGGGGGAAGCTGGGCCTTTGTCGGGGCACGGAGTAGAGGGGCAATGTCTGCACCTTCCTCTTCATTTTGCTGTGACCTAAAACAACTATAAAGAAATAACATCTTAATTTTTTAAAAAATCTCCTTCCATTAATCCATATGAGTCTGTGTTCTTGGGACCCTGACTCAAAATAATTCTGCACTTTACCAATATCCTACTCATGGCATTTAGTGTGTCTCAATGTCATCACTTTTGTAAATATTATAAAGAATTTTTATACTAAAATGACCTGATGTATCTTAGCATTTGGGTTTACTTGGGCCAGTTTTGGTCTTTCTATAAGAACATGTCATTTTTGGAGGTAGTGGATACAACATCTAAAACTGTATCTGAATGATAATAAGCATGCTTGGAGGCGTGGCATTAAGATTATAAAACAGGAAAAAAAAGTAAACTAAGACATTTTTTCCCCTGACATTTCCCTCTCTAGGTTCTTGTCCCAGGATAGGTTATTACCAATTCTACTCAATTGAAAAATTCTCTAAGAAGCAAGGAGAAAGGAGCGCGTATAAATAAAGAAGCCTATCTGTTCTGAAAGAATAGATAAACCTGGCTTAAGTTTTCAATTAAAATAAAATAAAAAATAAGGCAGGATGACCAGGAAAACAGATGTTCTTTTTCTCTCCTAGAGCCCTCTGGTGTTTCATTATCTGAGCACATTTCCACACTTGCGCACTTACCGGGTAACAGTGGGATTATACCACAGCACAAAAGAAATGGTGGGTTTCATACTGTGTCTGGTGAGGAAGTTCTTTCCGGAAACTGGCTTGCTGTCCTGCTTTGACATAAAACACAGCAAGTTCTGTTTCAGTTCGGTATGAAATAATTGTCCATCCAAAAGACAAAGTTAATTTTATGTGATCCTTTTAATTTCATACTTGTTTCAAATTCATTTCAAAATCTGGAAAAATTTCAACATAATTTTACAAAGGACATATGCCTTCTATGGAAAGTAAGAACTCCACATTACTTTGTTCTGATACATAACTTAAAAATAGCTTTTTGAATAGTCTTTATCTTCCTGTATCATTCATTTGCCCATGTTAATGGGTTTTACCACCAAATAAAGTGAAAAATTATTTTTTAAAATAGATTCTCCGCACTGAGGTTCAATTTCAGGAAAAGAAAATACATCCTATGGAAAATGACCATATAAAAAATATGTTGTATTGCATCTTTAATTAAATGAAACATGTACACGGTCAAAATAAAACCTGTGGAAAGTAGTGGAATAAAGATATGTTTTAGATCGCAAACCAAAATCTGACATGGGTTTGAGGATCTAATTTTATCATGGCATTTTTTAAACATATAAGAATAAATTGTAGCATGCTTCTGTATTTAATGTTATACTGAATTAAGGGAAAGTATTATGCTCATTATCCTGCTTTACATTTTCTTGACTTAATCCATATTTATCCCCATAATTATTCATTTCTTCACTGCTTAGCATAAACATATATGCAGGTATATTATCATTTTAGAGTTTTTAAAATTTAAATCATAATGACATATTTCAGAACAACATTGAAGAGAATTTGGATCATGCCCCAAACTTATTAAAAAAGACATAGATTGTCATTGCAGAAACATTTAGAAATTATATTTCTATTGTTTAAAATGAAATGTGAAATTCAGTCCCGATTGTACTATTTTAGACCAGGATACAAATAAATTCTTACGTTGACATGACAGAAACATTTAATAAATGTCAAAAGATGAAATTTGTCCCTGCCGGTTTCAGAAAGAATGAATTAATAGGAGTTTGGTTGAAGCTGTGAGCTGCTAGAATTCTGGAGGACAGAAAAATGGAGACTGTGACTCACCAGGGACAGATGGGTCTTTTTACTTTGCTGTAAAATCTTCTTTTTTTTTTTATTTTTTAATTACAAACTACGATTTTCTGCTACAAGGAAAATTGAGTGTACAGAAAAAGAATCCCTATATGATACTGTAGCTGTGTGGAGAAAGTCAATGAGCATTATGTACATCATATGCCCATTATTTGGTAATTGAAGCTGCTACTTGAACCTGAATTATGATTGTGAATGTAACTCGGCCAAAGGAAACCTTCCCAAATGTGGCTTCTACCGGCTCTTGGCAGGCTGGGGGAAATGTGGGAGGCGGACCAGGAGCGAACGACCTTCTTTGATCTTTGTTTCTATTTTTTCCGTATCTAGAGAAACGTATTTTGTCCCTCTTTCTTGTGTGCTACAAAGGGGGCCATTGCCGGTCCTCCTCCAGTATAACAGCCAAGCTCAGATTTCAACGCAGAGCCCTTTCTCATCTGGCCCCGTGGCACACCTTCAGACCCGCCTCCCCACGCACAGACGTCCTAAACCGTCACTGTGCCCTGGTGCTTGTCTCTGACCCTTGGCCGTTGTGCTCCGGACCGCTGAAATCAGACTTTTCTCCTGGCAGATAGCTCGGCCAGACACGCACACACGGCCAGTTTTACACACATGCGCCCGTGCGTGTGTTTGACTCATTGCAAGGTTAGTGATCTGTCATGAGTCGTTACAAGATTAGTAAATTCATCTAATTCTCAAGGTTCGGCTCGACCCTGCTTGCACTCCCGAGGAGCCTTCCACGCTCGTGCTTGCGTCTCCGAGAAGGCCGGGCTCCACTCGTCCGCGCGTTTAGGGCCGAGCCGTCCGCCTGGGAGCAGGCCTGCTTCACGCTTCACCTGGGTGCAAAACTCGTGGGTCGGGTCTGGAAGCTCACCTCTCACTTCTACTGACATCGGAATGGCCAGAGTTTCCTTGTGTGGCCAATGTCCACCGGCTAGGGACCTGGGGGGCCTGGCTTCGGGCATTTGTGGGAAGAGAACGTGAGCCATTGCTTATCTTCTTTAACTGATTGGTGATGTAAACATACTTCATATTTGTGAGAGATAAATGTATGTAAAATTTGCAAGAGTTACCTGATAACATTAGCATGTGGGATGGTGCCGTGAGGTAGGCACGTTCATCTGAGAAGACTTTTGGAGGAATGTGGCAGTTTTATTACCACTGGAGGAGTCGGACTTATCTGCAAGCTGGGAGAGGGGGACATTTGCCCCACAAACTAGCGTATAACAGTGTCCGTTTCCTAGAGTGGTAGTTGGAATTGGAACTAATTTATTTAATTTGTTTCGAAGAGCTTTCTTTTACTGTTGTACCAAATATATTAGCTTTTATTTTCATCCATTTGTGCATTGTTTTATTCTCAGTGTGGCTGTTTCCTTCTTGAACAGAGAGCTTGGAAGACGGTCTGTATTCTGTGCTTGTGCACATATCACTGTTTTCCCAGTGCACAGCAGTTCGGGTGATTCTGTCGTGAATGGAATGAATCCAGACGGGTGGCAGAGGGGTGTGCTTCCAATGTCCCCCTCCCCTTACTAGCGCAGCCCTTCCCAGTGTAAGGGAGCTTGACCCTGCCCTATGCTGGCTGACCCGTGGCCCGAGCAGTGTCAGATCTGGCAGCGGGCCTGAGACAGACCATCAGAGAGACCTTGCAACAGTAGATCTGGCTGAGAACCAGCTATGAAGCGCTCCACGAGGAGATAGGCTGCGTCCGTTCCAACCTCACACACACACTGCTCCCTGCAGTCAGGTGCCCGGCGTCTGCTCCAGCCTGGAAAACCTCCAGGCTTGCTCGGGTTAGCTCAGGACCAGCATCTGCGCCCCAGAGAAGCGGTTTGTGTGATTTCATCTAGACTTGACTGGCTCGGTGTGGGCAGAGCCGGAATCTTGTAGGTCAGCCTTTAAGACTGTCCACCTGGAATCGTTAGGTTTGCTCAAGAGAACTGCAGCAGTGCAGGCTGACCATGAACAGTTTCTCAGGACGGGGACTGGGATTTGCCATAGAAGAAAACACATGATCCAGGGGTGCCTGGGTGGCTCTGGTGGTGAAGTGTCTTCCTTCGGCTCAGGTCATGATGTCAGGGTCCCGGAATCAAGTCCTGCATCAGGCTCTCTGCTCAGTGGGGAGCCACTTCCCCTCCCCCTCTCTGCCTGCCTCTCTGCCTGCTTGTGATCTCTCTCTCTGCCAAATAAATAAATAAAATCTTAAAAAAAAAGAAAAAAAAAGAAAAAGAAAACACACCATCTATATTCTGGAAAAGAGGCTGGAATATTCCCCCAGGGGCTCTCAGAAAGCTGCTTCTCTCTAATGACCCCCAGCAAAAAAGAAGAAAAACAAAAAAGGAGATGTTCTAACTTTCCATCAAGTCCTACAATGTATTATTATATGGTCTGCACATTCGCGATGCAGGGAAAGACCGTGTTTATGATGGAAAGTGACCATGTGCATTTTACTGCTTCAGAAGAAGCCGGACGGCCTGAGGCTGCCTCTTTTCACCTCGGGGTGGGGGAAGACCGGGCCCCAGGACTGCATTCAGTGCCCAGAGCAGGTCAGAGGACAGATGCTGTGAGTCGAGGCTGGTCCACGGGCTGACTAGCCTTCCACTGACCGTGTGAGTCACTTAACCTGGCTCCCCTTTAGACAGCTCGCTGGCACAAAGGCCCAGGATCCTACTGATCACAGGCTACCGTTGGGCATTTACATTCATGTAAAGCATTGAGCCTGATTGTGGGAATGTCCCAGGAGGTGAAAAGTACCGTCCTCTCCTGCTGACCAGCTATACCATCAATGTCTGCGCGCAAATGTAGGGTCAGACAGTGACCCTGAAACCCTAAAGATAAGTAAGTGTCCTAGGCTTGTCATTTCTAGCATGATTTCCAATATGGAAAGTGCTGAATTACAGTTAGAAATACCTTGTTCGTTACTGACTGTCTGGTTCGTTTCCGCTGTACTGTTGCCCTACATTGTTTGTGGTTCCTTGACCAGCGTTCGTCAAGTACCTTCTCCAAATGT
Organism: Mustela nivalis; assembly: GCF_964662115.1. Lineage (NCBI taxonomy): Eukaryota > Metazoa > Chordata > Mammalia > Carnivora > Mustelidae > Mustela > Mustela nivalis. The sequence continues at coordinate 37,984,124 of NC_139039.1, forward strand.
TCCTGATTTATCTGACAAGAAAGACGTACAGAAACATTAGTTATGTTCAGGGACTAGAACTTTCCAGGAAATAGAGTCAAGACATCTAATTAGCTAATTGTGTCATGTAACTGAAATTAATCCGTTTAGTTCTAAATCACACAGAATCGGTCCATACAATTCCACACTAACCAAGCAGGTGTTGAATAATTCTGGTTCTCTTCATTTACATGTTGAAGCAGATTGGAACTCTGCTTTGTTTTTTGTTTTTTGTTTTTTTCCTCAAGTTCCTAAGCCTTAATGTACTCTTAATCAGATTTCCCATTTCTCAAGCAAAATTTAGTCATTGACTCAGAATGACATGGGTGTCAATCAGCCGATTTGGGGAGGGGGCCCTTATCAGATCCTGCAGCCGCGACCTCCGGCTCCAGAATGAAGTGGGTTCACGTGTGGCAGGTGCAGGCCTTCTAACGAGAAATGGCACCAGGAATGGGAAGATAAACCTCTAGTTTTCTAGGAAACATTTCCATTTAAATCGACTGTGGGAAGGACAACTAGTGTTTATCACGTATCAGATGGCAGTGACTATGCTGAATGCGTTGCATGAAATCTCTCACGGGGTTCTCTCTGCCTGCCGGCCAGCCGCAAGCGAGGCGGGGCTCCCCCTCCATTTCACGGCCCGAGAGAGGCCGATGTTCTCCGGTGACAAAGCTCATAACCGACGGCATCAAGCCCCCATCTCCATGATGAGGAAGCCCATGCTTTTCATGGTTGTACCACAGCATCTTGGAAGAGTGACCTTTTTCCTGGGTCACAGCTGTCCTGTTCAAACAAAGATGACATCAGCGGCTACTAGCACCACTGAATACAAGTGGAATTCACTCTGCGTCTAAAATCCCACGTTAACCGAAGCCATTCATCGAGCACTGCCGTGTTGAATGATCTAAAAGGTGGAAGCCTCCTTCCGTAGGTTACTAGGTTACGCCAGAGTCACGAGGACTGCGGTTCACTACCGGGCAGAGACCCAGGAATGACGCATGACAGGTGGAGGCAGGGTTTTGGCAGGAGGGAGTGTCTGTTGTGGGAAGGCCGTGGGCTAGGTGGGTGGCTTCTGAAGAACAGACATTCATTTCTCACGGACATGGGGTTGGAATTCTAGGACCGGGGCGCAGGCAGGGTCGGGTGAGGCCGCTGTTCCTCAGGCAGACTGAGACCCTCTCCTTGAGTCCTCTGAGAGCGGGGAGGGGAGAGGGGAGGCCACTCTTGCATGGACACGCGTCCCACTCAGGACGGTTCCACCTCCGACCTCCTCTGGTCCTCCCTTCCTCTCGCGTGTCTTCCCACGCGGGCTGGGGATTCACGGATGAATTTTGATGAGATGCACACATTCGGTTGGTCCATAATAGAGAATTACAAAATATGAAAGCAGGAGAGAAAATCAGGAACCTGCTGACTTTTGTTTATGGCGTCTGGAAGGGCTGAAGGAATCAAATGCCTACTTTATTCATGTCAATAGTCGTAGGAAGAGTATTATTTGCCGACAGGATTTTGAGTTAAGGCACGTGACTGTACCCACCAAGCCAAGAAAGGTCACCTGGTAAAAGGACCTGCTTCGGGTCCAGAGTAAAGATGCCTCATTGTGCACATGGGGTCTCAGTGGGGTGGTTGTGGCACAGTCAGGGAAAACAGAAAACCTGTAGAGAATTATTTGTGTAAATGGTATGCAGAGGCGTTCGGCTGGGTTACCTCGTGAGCAGGAAGAGACCACGGGTGATGACGTCCCCGATGAACGTGGCCGGACCTGCTTGCCGCCTCCAGGGGACCTGATGGACACGCCACGAAGAAGCAGCGGTGGCCGGACTCAGCAAGGCTCTTGTTTCCAGAATCCCTAACAGGCAAGCAGAAGCCAGTGGCCCTGACTGGCAAGTTCAGGGGAGCACAATCGTCCTACCATTCAGGAAAAGAGTGCACACGCCGGCTGTGCTGTTTGGTTTAAGGAGACGCTGGTGAATTCAGTTTCTCCAGTTCTGATCCAGAATCAGCACCAGCGAGACCACCTCCTCCACCATGGACACAAAACCTGGCCTGTGCCTGGGTGGCTCTGAACACTAATTCTGCCTTCATTTTCCATTTATTTGGAAATCTCATTTTTCCTAGATGACCCCGTAACTTTGAGTTAATACCCTTATCTGGGTTGTTCCCGTGATAAATTCGGTTCAAGAACTGCGGCCACAAATCCATTTCCCCCCAGAATGGTATGAAGCTGCGGGTCTTGATAGGTATTACAGGAGAGGGATCAAGTACAAGAGCCCACCTTGCTTCAAAGAGCAATTTGATTATTTAAATAAGAATGAAATGTCATTTAAAGCCACAGTTGATCTGCTGTGTAATGGAACTAGGTCGGAGGCTGGTGTCCTGAATTTTAACATAGTCACTCCTTGACAAGAAGGGACTCCAATCCACAAGGTACAAAATTCCGCACAGCCCAAATATTTATAAATAAAATAATTATCTCATTAACAATAATTGTGATGTAATAGTCACTATTCCCCAGGCATTGCTCAACTACTGTGCGACTCTTACGACAAAACTGGGAAACGGGTCCCACTCTTGGTCCTATTTCGCAGGTGAAGGAAGAGTTTTCAGTGAGCCTGGCTATCTTGCCCAAGATAATGCCGCCCACAGATATGGAAACTGAACTCGGGAAAACTGGGCATTTAAGAGTGATTTTCATCTAGGTTATATCCTCTTCTGCTCACGCACTGCAGTGGGTAAACCTGGATGGTTTGTGGAAAGCGCGAGACCTCAGCGAGGGGACGGGTTCTCTCCACCATCCAGAGACATTCTCTTAGAAAAGCAGTTTTCTGAATTTTAGTCTCAGGACCCTTTAATATATATTTTTAAAATTATGGATAACTGAATGTGGCGTATTTTCCCAGGATTCAATCCTGGGACAGAGAGAAGACATTGGTGTAGAAACTGGTAAAATGCAAAATGTCTCAAGTTAATGGTCATGTATCACGGCTGGCTTCTTAGGGTTGACAAAGGCACATGCAGCCCAATAGCGTAAAATGTTTTCTTTCGGGAAAGCAAGAGATGAAGTATCCAGCTGACTGTGTTATCCTGGCAACTTTTTCTGTACATTTACAACTACTCCAAAGTAAAAAGTTTATTTTTAAAATTATTGATGACTCCAGCAAACTTCGATTTTGAAAAGCTCTGTCGATATGTACCATATTAGAAATTAAAGTGCAGAAAATTTTAAGTATGTAGTCATCTAAAATAGAACTACAGATTCATTACATGTTAATATAAATAAAATGTTTTTATTTAAAAAAAGCATACTTGGGTATCTGGTTGGCTCAGTTGGTAGAACATGGGACTCTTTTTTTAAAATATGGAACGCTTCGTGAATTTGCATGTCGTCCTTGCGTAGAACATGGGACTCTTGATCCTGGTGTCATGAGTCCCACATCGGGCATAGACTTTCCTTAAAAAAATATTTTCTACATCAAACGAAGACAACTAGTGGTAATAACACCACTGGTTTCTATTTTTCACATCTCTAGCGTTGGGCTCCAGAGAATAAATCCGCCTTCTTCTCTCTGTCCCGTGTTCAATTTTTTTTGTGCTGTAAGAAAGGATATCAATAAACACTTCATACTCTACTACATTAAAATTTATAGATCTTTTTAGCACTCTGAATTGGTCTTTTATCCGTGCATAACTTGGCTGCAATGTCCATTGTTCACTCCAAACACTGCTTCTCGAAGTTACGCGGCTCTTCCCAGGCTCGTCCCGTCTCATCACTCGATATGCCCAAGTTCACATTCTGTCCTATCCATGCTCCTGCGAAAAGTTTTCAATATGAGAAGCTCTCAAGTTCACCACAGAGAACAAGTCAACGAAATGTTCACAGGATCAACAAAATCGTAGTTTCCCCCTGGAATGGTCATTTTTTTTTTTTTTTCACTGACCTGCAAACACTGTCAGGTTCATTTTCAAGAAGATGTGTGCCAGACACCCAAATATAAATAACCATGGTTTGTAGTTTTCCTTTCAAATAAAAACAATGTTCCTTGGCAAAGCCGTGAGGTGACCTCTCAGCTCAAACAACCGTGCATGGTTCTTTCCTTGAAACGAACCTCATTCCCCATTCAGGAGGCAGCTGGGCGTGCCCGTGTTTCGGCACGCAGAGTAAGATGTGCCCCGGGTCACCGGTGGGACGGGAGCCCATGCTGTGCACACCACCAGCCCCGGGTCCTGCTCTCTTGATGCGAAGCCGCCACCTGTTTACCCATAGTTGCTTTTGCGGCATCAGTGTCGATGCCCACAGAGCAGGAAAATGAAATAATGTCTTAATGTCATTACAGAAATAATTTTGACCTTCCGTCCCTGCTTTAAGTGTCTTAGCGACCCTTCGAGGTCCACACTTGGAGAACTGCTTGCCAGTCACGGTTGACCTCCCTCAGCTTCCTCTAAGATGCCGGCTGCTTTGTTGAGGCTGTCTAGCAAGTGCGGGGGTTGGCACGTGTTTGCCTGGAACCCACGTTCTTGTTCTGGATGGACGCGGTGCACAAACAGCCTGCAGACGGTGACAAAGTGGGGTCCGTGTATCTCCTTACAGATAACGTTCTTCTTAAAAAGGATGTATTGGGGGGCGCCTGGGTGACTTGGTCGGTTAAAGCCTCTGCCTTCAGCTCAGATTGTGATCCCAGAGTCCTGGGATCGAGTTCCTCCTCTCTCTCTCTGCCTGCCTCTCTGCCTACTTGTGATCTCTGTCTGTCAGGTAAATGAATAAAATGTGTAAAAAAAAAAAAAAAAGATGTATCGGGATTCACGAAAGGTTTATGGTGAAAATACGTATAAATCCCTTGAGAAAAGTCTAAATGTTGGTGCATTAAACTGTGAGTGGTTCTTCTAGGGAAGAGGACTGTGTAGGTGAACAAAAACAGATGCTTTCTTCTTATTCTCCTTTTTTGGTTCTTGACTGGAATTTTAATCTGATCAAATAAAACCTTGGGTGGTTAGAAAATTTCAAACATCCTTCTCCAGAACCCAAGAGGAGTACCCAGAACCCGAAACATGCCCGTGTGGATTTGTCATTGATTCATCGTGCCTGTTCCGGAAAGTCGCCTGTCCATCTGCCTCAGTTTCCTAAACTATCTATTGAAGATTTTGAACTAAGATACCTGTAGTTCTATAAAATGATTCTCCTTAGGTGTGAACATTGGGCAAAACACCAGGAAAATATATTTATACCAAGTGGGAGGAAAAATATAACAGATGATTTGCATATGGAAAGCCTGTACCCAAATGAGAAGAATCTGTTCTTATAATTAATTCAGCTTATGATCTATCTATACTGTTTAGATGGCCAAGATGTTTACATTTGCACATAATGAGAATAAAGAACTTGAGCTGCAAAGAAATTAATGAAACGAGAGGCACGTCAGAGATGGAGAATTTGCATTAAAATTCTGCCTGTAAACTTTTTGCTGGAGGAGAGTGGATACCTTCAATGTAAATTTAGAAAAAATCATTTTTAGAAATAATTTAAATATATTATTTTTAAAAGACTCTCAACGTAATTGTACTAAACCAGCAATTTAGCATTTTCATCCATAATTACTTGTAGCAGTTTTTAAAGTCAGCCACAAACAGGGTATTTCCATTAAAATGTAGTCTGTTTATAGCGATCAAGAATTTGAAAATGGAAATTTGGTGAGAAGGACGCTATCAGAAGAGCACACGGCAGTGCAGGCGGCATGGTAGGGAGGTGTGCGTCGGAACATGCAGGCCCAGATGTGAAATAAAAATGTTCCGATGGTGAACAATGGGCAGTAGTAAGTTCAAGCGTTAATATAAAATAGAGCCACGATCTTCGGAAAACGAAGATGCTTGTCGGGTTCTCAGTGATGTTTCACCGAAGCTGGTCCGTACCTGACTCCATTCTGAAGTGTCATGACTACAAAAAGCTCTTCAAATATTGCCACTGAAACAAATGATCTCCACAAGTAATTAAAAGTGCCTCCTCGACGCAGATGATAAATGAGTCGTTATGATGCTGTCCCGCTAGTTCTTACGTGGTATCAAATACTCGAAACTGCGGCACGAATCCCTGCAGGTGGCCGGCTTGTCTCGCTCCGAGTACCGTCGTCTGAGCTCGACCTGCTCCACGTCGTTTTGATGGCGTTTGCTCCCTCAAATGCGTCGTTCTCTTTACTGGCACCTACTAAAGTAGGGAGATGACGACGCCACACTGAGCAAAATGACAAACATTGTAGTATTCTACCCTGCGGTGTGAGGAACTCACTAGAAAACGGGAGATTCTTGGGGCATCCGTGCGCTAACCAGGCCAAGACCACTAGGGAGAAAGCTTTCTGCCGCGGCTGGGAGAGTTATGCTCGGACCCTGGCTGTTGGCCGTGTCCAGACAGTCTTGAGTCTGGTGCTCTCGCTCCGAGATTGACAAGTTCAAATAGAAGATGTTCACATTTCTGTGCCGTTTTAAGATTTTCCTTTTTTCTTTTTTAACCTCACAGGCCAATCACTATTAAGGGCCGTATTGATCAAGATTTATAATTTAAAAGAAAGTGTCTATTTTGAATAGTATTTGAATGGGATTTAATAATATTTAAAATATTTTAAAATTCTCCTGTATTAATAAAAGAATATCTTCCCTCGATTGCTCCTGGAAAAAAATGTTTATAATGCAGACTTCTCACATTGTAAGAGAATAGACTCCCCGTGTTTGGGGATTGTGCAGGAAGCAGACCTGGGTCAGGACCTGAATTCTGGCTGCTCTACCAACATCATGTCACTTCACCTGAAAAGACTTTGCTTTATCACTCACAAAACACATTTTTAGGCATATTAGGTATGTATATGAGGCAGTGCTATTAAATCAACTTTTAATAATTTTAATAAGATTAATTAAATTTTAATCAGATTATCACTTCTTTTGTGATGTGTTTTGAAGACAAAGTAGGGCATTAATCATATTAACATTTGATGTTGATACACAGATATTACATTCATACATACGTGCAGTACGTGTATTACTATGTCTAGACGTTATTCACAGAATTATGTGTCAAGTAAGAAAGTCCGATAGGTAGAGTTTAAGCTCAGACTTCCTGATTAATATTTTCTTTTTAGATTTGGAAATAGGAAATAAATGCTCACGTTTGTCAAATAAAGCGCTTTTAAAAGCCCTTCGTATGAGCTTTCCTGTGAAAAATATTTTAAGGAAATACCTACTAAACTCTAACGAATTCAAAGCTGGTAGCAGGCCCTACTGTTCTCAAATCACTTCCATTCTGAAAAGCTGTAGTTTCACGACTTGGGAGGTGAGAAGCTGAGGTTCTCCTAAGACCACTGCCTTGACAGCCCCTGTGGATTCCTTCAGCCTCAGTCTTCAGCCCGTGTCTCAGCTACGGTTTCTCCCCCACCTCTTCTTTCGTTTCCATATTGCTGTGGAGACATTGTGGTACCTTCCCAAGGCCATCGAATACCCAGGTCTTTGTCATACTTACTCTCTGGGTCCTTCTTTATTCATTTTTTTTTTTTAAATTTATTTATTTTTTTACTTTATTTTCCGTGTTCCAGAATTCATTGTTTATGCACCACCCAGTGCTCCATGCAATCCGTGCCCTCCATAAAACCCACCCCCAGGCTCACCCAGCCCCCCGCCCCCAAACAACCAATCTCTGGGACCTTCTTACATGCACCTGAAAGCCTCCTGATTGGTCTGGAGCTTGGCTTGGCCCTAGGGGCCTGTGAAGGACTCATACGGTTCTTGCCCTGGGGGTGGGTCATGTTGGGCATCTCAGATGCGTCTCAGGAAACTGTGGGACTGCGTTTTCGACTCGATTCCATTTGAACCGATTTAAAGTTCTAGAAACCAATACTGCATTCTCTTATTGTTAAATGTTAACCATGTTTGGAAAATCTTGAGTGTGCATATACACTTTTTAAATTGTCTATTATGTACGATCTTAGTACCCAAAAAGTATTTCCAGTGGAAATTTAGATGCGCCGTAAGTGCACTCTGAGAAAAAGAAAATGAGTGTAGAACTGACGTAGCGTTTAGTATTTTTCATACTGGTTCTAGTTTAAACGATAACATTATAGAGTGTGTTAAATAATGTTATTAACATTAAGAACATGCTTCTTTTTAGTTTTTTAAATGCAGCTGATAGAAGAAAGACATTAGGGCTCAAAGCTGACAGCCAAGAAAGAATCCTGGAGACATTTTTGAGGCAAAAAGGTGATTTTATTAAAGCATAGGGACAGGACACCGGTGCAGAAGGAGCTGCCCTGGGGTCGGGAGGAGTGGCTCATTGTATGCTTTCAAGTTGGAAGGGGCTTGGGGTAGTGTAAGCTTCCCAGGTATTTTGGAAAAAAGGTTTTTGAGATCCTGAGGGGGCTAGCTGTTGTCAGGCAAATATAACTTATTACTGTTTAGTAAGAACTCAGTCAGGAGACCCTTCTGATGTATACTGGTGGGCCATATAATTGGGGGTTGATTGCCAATATATATATTGGGGGGTTGAGATTAAGGAAGTTTCCAAAGGAATTTTTATATGTTAGAGTAGACTTACAGGATCCTGCGGGTTGGGCTAGGATTACCTTTTGCCCTTGGCAAAGTGTCCGCACAGAGGCCACTGAGCCCCTGGAGGAAGGTCACTCTGCCTGTTTCAAGGGCTTGTCAGTGGGCTGTAGGAAGTTGGGAAATTTAATCATTTTTCTTCTGAATTTGTTTCACACCTTATGGCTCCTAGAAAGTTTTAAGCGCGTGGATGGCTCACAGTATATTGCTATGACATGTTGGTTTAGACGGTTGTAGCTGTTTGTGAACTATTTTGTAGGAAGCCTGACAATTTATCTACAGAATTGTTGTCAACAACCTTGAGACAGAACCTGCTTTTCCAGCCTAGCTCCATTCTGCAGGTTTCGTTGTATCTGAATGCAAGCTTAACCCCAGGAAATAATTGGCCTGTGTATTTCTATTTATTTCCACTACCATGTGAAGCTTATCATAAAGCATTGAAGTGTAATGTGTGCAAGTGCTCAGATGTCTCTCTGGTCTCACCTACGTGTCCACATTCAAGTTTAATGTCATGTTCACATGCTTGGGCACTACAGAAAAATGAAGTGTGCCACATCTATTAAAGAAGCATGAACTGGAAGGTATTTTTTGGTAGAATTTATTGATACACTATCTCAGAATTGCTTGTTATTACATATTAAGTCATGAAAAAAGTGTGATTGTATCAAATAGGATAATGTAAAAAACTAAATATATATCAGAAAGGAAGTAACCCTGAACTACTCTACTCTTAGTTAAGGCGTCCCAGCCTATCCTAAGTTCTTCTATTAAGCATATTTCTAAATAGAGAAGAATATTAAAGCTTGATGGAAGGGAGCGGACGGAAGAAGGTAATTGGTTTTTAGTGCAAGCTCGCCGTGCGGTTTCCAGCATCCTGGTCCCTGTGTTCTAGATAGGGGAGCACGCATCCGGTCGGCTCAGAGGTGTTCCAAGACAGCACGCCACCCTCTGGTGTGTCCTGCACCTATCTGCTTTTCTCGTGATTTGTATCTTTGCTTAACAAAAAAATGTATAGGACTCAAGCTGTTGACGCAGTTGGCATCTGTTTCAGATTCATTTTTACTGACAGCAAGCTGCCGTTGGCAAACACTCAGTCTCTCTACCATCAAAATACACAGCCTGACACACTCTGGCCTCCTTCTGTAGCTTATACTGGATTTCTTTCTTTCTTCTTCTTTTTTTTTTTTTTTTTTTTTTTAACAAATGCTGCATTGAAATCTGTCATGAATGACAAATAGAATAACATGTATATTCAAAGTTGCCTGATTATAATTTGAGCAGCATAAGATACAGGAACAAGTGGCCATGTCCAGATTTCTGCGTTTCACCTTCCAGTCAGTTCTACTTGCTGAAGACAGTAGCACCTCTTGGCAGAAGCAGTGGATTTGGTGTTTAGACGAAGGTGTACTTGTGACCCCCATATGTACACTAAGAGCCTATCATTCCTGCTTATGAAATGCTATGCAATGAACCCCTCAACCTTATGATTCTAACAGACAATACTGCCTAGAATTCCAGAATTCCTTGGTTAAGGATTAAAAACCCAGGAAGAAATTTGACATTTTGCTTGAATATCTATTTGCCCTTTGAGTCTGTTTAATCTTGCATGTTTCTTTGATATGTTTGAAGCAGTTATCTTTTAACATGAAGTTTAGGGAGGTGTTTATAAGTGTGGTCTGTGTATATGCGACATTATGATTGTGTGCGTGTGTATGCATGTACGCTTGTCAGTGTGCATGTTATGTAGAGACAGAAAGAGTGAGTTTATTAGTAAGCTTCTATTCATGCCTCAACTGAGACCCTTGGAAGTTGACTGATACATTTGCTGTTCTGTAAAGAATTTATGAAAATGTTTAAACATGAGAACAGGAGAGAGATATGTAAGGAAAGGAAGGTGTCATGCTTTAGCTCCCACAACTGTCCCCTAATGGCAATATCGGTCTATTAACTTTGCATCGTGTATGGACAGTTTTAATCCAGAGCAGAACACGTGTCATCAAATGACCACTGTCACTTTCCGAGTAGTTACCTATAGCGATGCTCTTGATCCTGATTCTACTGAAATAGAAAATGTGACTTCACATCCTTTATTCTAGAAATACCCCAAGGGCTAAGTTATGATGCAAAAGAAAACCTGTTACATGGTCATCACACTTTGTTCCTCTGCCAGGGCTGAAGCACAGGTCAAGACAGCAGAGATATGAAGTCACCCCATGGCTTTGTGTTCATTTTTTGGGAAGCAGAGTGTATGGTCAATTAAAAAAAAACAAGGCATTTTAAAAAAATCATTTTTGGTTCCTCATTCATTAATTTATTTAATCTTTTTCTAAAAATAGCCACATATCATCTGTCTCCATCTTACATTTTTGCTACCACAGCATGGCTTTTTTCTACAAATTAGACCTTACATGTATCTAAGGTAACCCCACATTTAACTCCACTGTGTGATTCAGGGTGTGAGATTTTAAATGGTTTGTGATTGTATAGGTCAGTTTACTTAGTAACTTTGAGTCACAGGTTGGTCGCGTTGTACATTGTGAGATGCTATCACCACTTTCTTAACACTCCTGAACCCTTAAATTTCATTCACTGAAAATAAAACTGAATTTTAATCACGGTACATCACTGACCATTTACTAACCTTAGACTCTATTAAGTACCAGAGTGAGGTAAAGCTTACGAAATGCAGGCTGAAATTCTAGGGTAGATGCCATCATCTGGGGAAGCTGTAAGGTCATAAAAAGAAATAGAACCATCAAGGGTTATATAAAGGCAGGATTTTAATTATTATAGTTAAGGTTAATAACGTTATAATTAATTATGTTAGCACTTTAAATAGACGCTTCCTTGGATTGTCACTCTTGATTCAATAAGTGCATGTTACAAGGAAGCTCTTTCCGTAGATCCTCGCAATAAGGTGAATGAAAAAGGTATGATCACCTAGTAAATTTTATGTCTTAATGAGTAGTAATGAGAGGCTCTATGTCTGCCATTTCAAGTGAATCATCTGGATGTAAATGGAAAATATGGCACAAGGAAAAGGTAAAACTATGCTCATTTGAATCAGCACATTTAAGTTGGTGATGGAGAGAGTGATGGAAAATGGCAGGAAAGCATGGTGGGGGGGTGTGGAGCAGAAGGGCATTGGCTGAGCTGCAAGTTCCGGTGAAAGGGGAGGCGGGAAAAGAGGAATAAAAGCTTAAAACCCAAGGGAGATCGACACTCTTTAAATGATCAAGTACTTATCTTTCTTCTCTGCTTTTCCTCATGAACACATCCCTCTCCAGGGATTTCTAAATTTATTTATTCAGGATAAAATCAAACAACATTTTGGAGGTAGCAATGGAGAGTGATGTTGACACAGAGAACTTGTAGAACTAAGCTATACTCCGTAGAGCGGGTGTCTGCACAGGAAACATTCTTTTAAATAGTACACTTCTAAATTGTAAAACATTCTTTCAAATAGTGGCAACGCTACGGAATACCATCTTATAAAATGGATAGTCTGATGGCATCTTGGTAACATGTGGACCTTCCACTCTTAAAGGTGTCTAGAATTTTTGAAAGCTTGTATTTATTTATTTACGATAGTGAAAGAGAGCACACGCGGGGGAGCAGCTGTGGGAGAGGAGAAGCAGACTGTCCACTGAGTTGGGAGCCTGATGCGGGACTGGATCCCAGGACCCTAGGATCGTGACCTGAGCTGAAGCCAGACGCTTCACTGACTGAGCCACCCAGGCGCCCCAGAGGTGTCCAGTGTTTATGTTGTGTTTTTCTTAAACTAGTTTTTACTTTCATGTTTCATTATATGGGAAGACCCACAGGCCATTTTGAACTGCCTTCTGATAGTGACTCCAATACCCATAATGTTAAGTGTGTTTCTGATTGGGAAAGTAAAACTCACGTATAACACTTTGAACAGAGACTGAGGACCCAGACCCAGGACCACAGTGAATTCTTTTTTTTTTTAAGATTTTATTTATTTGAGAGACAGAGACCACAAGTAGGCAGAGAGGCAGGCAGAGAGAGAGGAGGAAGCAGGCCCCCTGCTGAGCAGAGAGCCTGATGTGGGGCTCGATCCCAAGACCCTGGGATCATGACCTGAGCTGAAGGCAGAGGCTTAACCCACTGAGCCACCCAGGCGCCCCCATGGTGAATTCTTTTAACGGTCATTTTGTTCTGAAGTTTTATTCCTCATACGCACAGACACAAGATACATGCATGTCCCTGTTTGTCTTTTAACATTACTATTACACTGTAAGTAAAGACTTTCACTGTTTTTATGTAAAATTATATGAAGAACCTTCCCTTATTTAATTATAAATTTGCAAAGTCATTTTAACTACTTAAACTTCTATTTTATGTGAACTGTCATTCAAATAACCCTCTATTTTAATGTATTATTTAATTTGCATTTACTAAATTCTATCCTATGCTTTGTAGGAAAAATATGTAATATAATGGGATCTGATTTCATTAGTATAGATCCTTAAAATAGCAGAGATATTTCAGATTTCCTGGTTTTGTGACTAAAGTATTTTTCACAGAGAATATACAAATGTATACTCTTAGTGGCAGTGAAAAAAAGCAGGCTGAATATTATCATTAGAAAAGGCTTTTCAGGATGTTTGGGTGGCTCAGTCAATTAAGCATCTGCCTTTGGCTCAGGTCATGATCCCAGGTGCTGGGATTGCGTTCCGAATCAGGCTCCTTGCTCAGAAGGGAGCTTGCTTCTCCTTCTTCATCTGCCTCTCCCCTTCCCCCTGCCAGCTTGCTCTCTCTCTGTGACAAATAAATAAATAAAATCTTAAAAAAAAAAGAAAAAAGAAAAAAGAAAAGTCTTTCCAAAGTTATACCAAAATGTTTATCATTTGTGTTTTAATTTGCATTTGCAGGAAGTTTTATATATATATACTTTTTTTTTTTTTTGCACCCTGAGGTTGAAAATATAATATTATCATGTCAGTTAGGCACATCATGGATATTCAGTTCTTTTGTTTTTTAAATTTTTTTGTTTATTTGACAGAGAGAGAGAGAGAGCTAGCACAGGCAGAGGGGGCAGCAGGCAGAGGTAGAGGGAGAAACAGGCCTCCCCCTGAGCAAGGATCTGGATGGGGGACTCAATCCCAGCACCCTGGGATCATGACCTGCGCTGAAGGCAGTCGCTTAACCGACTGAGCCACTCAGTCTCCCTACTGAGGAGTTCTAACAGTTAACTAACACATAATAATTGCAAAAGTAGTGTTTGCTCTTATCCTGCACGCCTACAAGATGATCCATCAGTGATCGTTGTTTGAAATGTTAAATAAAGGACATTCTATTGAATGCAGAAATCAATATTTTTGTGCTCTTTTGTCCTTCATTTAAAAGTGGAAAGATGATTCCTTTCATCTTGGCAGAGAATTTCTTTTAGTGAAAACACAACACACAAGACTGTATCTCCTGATCTTCCTCTTTCTGTTTTCTATAAAATATAAAAGAGAGGTTATGTAATTTTAATTCCTTTTATATTTACTTATCAACACCATCCATAAAAAAGAAACTAGACAGGGATTACCCTAAAAACTCACGGGAAAAAAAATCCAAGGAAATATAGCTGTGTCATAAAACCTACTCTTTTATTGGATATCATCTGTTACCTTTATAAGGCCAAGGGCTTTTTATTTGTTTACGGCGTACATCACTAATCCCCTTGTTTGGGGAAGTTTTCAGACCAAGAAGTTTTATAGAAGCCCACGGCAAACCGATTACCTATTTATGGCCAGATTCCACACTCTCTGTTCTCCATTCAGTTACAAGCATGTTTGTTGATGCTGTCACTGTGAACAACGTGCAGAGGAGTTGTTCTGGGAGATCTGAGAGTAAACCTTTTAGGAACTTTAGTCTGGGAAAAATCACGGCCGTAAGAGAGTTTTCCAAGCAAGGCAGATAGAAAGCTTGCTGAGGTTGGCGACAGCTCTCCAAGATATAAAATTTCTAACCTCCAAAGTCCTGCGAACAGGGCGATTTAGAGACACAAGCAACGGGACATCACTTGTCGACTTCACACTTGACGCGCCTCCAAGAAACACTAAACCCAAGTGCAGGTAAGTTCAGAATGGGAAGACATCTGGACACCTGTTGCATATTAGAGAGAGAAGTGATCAGAAGGGAAGATTGATCCCATAAACACAGACCTGAACTGAAGACTCTCTGAACTGAACAGGCAAATGTGCAGAGAATGGTTACTGGCGTGGATGGTTCTGTTAATGCCATTCAGACCACACTAAGCATGGGTCAACTGTGGATTTGCTGCTCTTGGACACCAGAACCACTCTGAGTATATTAAGAATGCTCAACATCCTGAGTTTATGCCCATGGTTTAGAAAAATATGAAAAACAAAACAAAACAAATAACCCATGCCATTCCCTTATACACCCATTAAATGGTGTTCCCTGAGGGGTGTCTCATGGTGGCACCTACCAGAATTGCAGCACCAGTGTAGAACCAGTATGGTGCTGTTATCTCCAGGCTCTAGGTAGTTTTCTAAAATAGTTTCTTCTCTGTTCCTACTTTGGGACCTAATTTACCTTTGCAGAAAATACAGTAGTCAGTATTACAGAACCTGTACTAGATCGTGGACGAGGAACTATTTAATATGTCCAATAGAGTAATGAATGGCACACTAGAATAAATTCAGTTTTATACTTCCAATCTGCAATTGTGACATATGGAGGGGACCATGGAAACATGTTCAGTTGTCTCTGATAGTGGTGTGTCATTCCAGGCGCCCCAAGTGCGAATGAAGGACACTTATGTAAAAGCAAAATGATCATAATGGCAATAGCCACCACACTCATTGGGCACTGGGACGTTGCCGAGTGCCCTGTGTATCTCGTCAGTTCCTCCTGACCATGAGCACCGTAAGGACGTGCTGACGTTGTGTGCTCTGACACACGAGCAAGCGAAAACGTGGAGAGATTCATCCCCACGGGTCAGGATTTGGACCAGATGGCCAGGCGCAGACCTGCCTCTTATCTAAAAAGCCAGTTTTCATGAATCACCCCTCCCAAGTAGGGTTGGTGCATCAAATACAGGAAACCTAGTTAAATTCCAATTTCAGGTGAACAGCAAGTGGGAAATACTTAGTCTAAAAATGTATCCATTGCTTATCAGATAATTAAGATTTGATTGAGTATCCTCTATTCCTATTTGCTATTTAACTCTCAAAATAAAGCCATCAGATAACTATTCGAACTCCCCTGTTAAAGAAACGGAAGATAAAAGTGGTAATTGTCCAGTAATATACAGCATGCCCAGTGTGAAGTCCACTCATTTCTCTAATTATCCCTAAACACCCGTCAGTGGGAAAATACTGTTTCATGACTCTCTGGTATAAAATGTGGTCAAAAGAAACATATATATATATGGATATTTACATGGATTTGTAGACCAATACACAAGTATTTCGTTGCATTTTTCCAGAATGTTCTTTTGTGTGTGTGTGTGCAAGACTGTCTTTATGTTTTCAGGATGACGTTTCCTACAAGGTACTATTCGAATTTCTATTTTAAGAGATAAAGGGAAGAGAAAATGGTAATTTTTTTCTGTCACTATCTTCCTTTTGTTTGTTTATATGCTTTATACCTCCATTAGCAAAATAAAATTTTGGCAACACTGTGATCACCAATTTTTTTTTTTTTAAATAATGAGTAATATTTAGAATCTGGCTTCACTAGGCGTGTGTTGTTTCTTTCTTTGTGAAGAAAAATATCATTAGAGACTAATTTCTTTTCTCTCAAAATATGTCCCTTTTATTTGTCTCTGTGACTATATATGACTTCAGTTGTTTAAGAAACTTTTATATATCAACTTCTTATCTATCCGCTATCTGTCTGTCGTCTATCCATAGGTCTATCTATGTGTGAAACTAATTCATGTGTAAGAGTGGTGAGCAGAAGTATGGCATAATGTGTTGGAGTTAGGGCCCATCTTGAGAGTTATGCTAAGCTCTCATGCGCTAATTAGTTATTATTAATTAGCATCAATGTTCACATTTTTATAAGAATTTTATTTTTGTGTTTCAGCTGAGACACTGCATGAAAATTTACTCCCGGTATTCCTTCCCATTTGTAGAATTGAACGGAATATTTCTCCTTTTTATAAGAGATTATTTATGTATTTATTTGGCAGAGAGACAGAAAGATTGATGAAGAGACAGAGCACAAGCAGGGGCAGTGGGATGGGGAGGAGCAGGTGCCCCGCTGGGTAGGGAGCCTGACGCGGGGCTCGGTCCCAGCCCACTGGGATCATGACCTGAGCCGAAGGCACCACTTCACCAACTGAGCTACCCAGGCGTCCCGATATTTTTCTTTTATGTTAGCATTGGATTCTTTATTTGTCTAAAAACCACAGAATCTAAGCAACTTGGGAGCATACCATTTTTTATTTCCATTTCTGCAGCAATGCCCACAAGTCAGGTATTATGTACCATTACACATTAAGACCTTCATAGTGTTTTGTCTTGATCGAGGAAACAGAGACTTGCTAGAAGCTGAGATGACGCTCCCCCTGCTGAGTCTTGTGCCTCCCCTCTCTGTGCCTCTCTCAATCACGTGTGCACACTCGACTCTCACACACGGAGTGCTGCGTGGTCTACGTGCTGGAAAGCCGTCCCTGCTCCCCGCCGATCACGCCAACTTTCCAGGTGATTCATCTTTCTCCTCTGGACACAAATAAAAACATGCCTGGTCCTGGGCAGATGGCCAATTAATCTTTCAGAAAATGATTAACAAAGGAATTAACAGATTAATATCTCACCACGGAAGTCTGGTGGTTCTCTTGGCCCAGAAATTGGAGTTGTCTTTCAGTGATCTTGAATACGACAGAAGCTATCCATCTCACAAGTCTGACTTTGAGAAGGTCTATGCCTCTTGGTTTTCATTTTTTTTCTTATTTGTTAATTTTTTTTTTTTTTTACAGATTTTATTTATTTATTTGAGAGAGGGAGCAGTCATGCACAGGGCAAGGGGGAGAGGGAGAGGGAGAAGCAGACTCCCCACTGAGCAAGGAGCTGATGTGGGTTTGCTCCCAGGACCCTGGGATCATGACCTGAGCTGGAGGCAGATGTCGAAAAGACTGAGCCCCCCAAGGGACCCCCATATCTGAGTTTCTTAAAACAGAATCTTAAGACACCATTCTGATTTCTGAAGCTTTAAGTATATTAATAATATGTCAAATAATAATTCCTGTGATTTCCGGCCACAATACCATTAATATGTGTTTGTTGTAATTTACAGCTTAAAATTGAGAAACTATGCTACTTTCATATCTCTTCTCCAGAAAAGAGCCACTTCTCAGGCAAGCAAGAATATATATATATATTTTTTCCTATTTTTGCTCCTTTCCAGTGTTAGGATAACAGTAACATTTTGGTTTGTTTTGACTCTCCCGATTTTAATTTTTTTTCTTGGGAAAACTTATTGAATTATAGTGGATTTTCTTTCAGTGAACTATAGAAGTCTTTGACACAATTTCAAAGATTGTATGAGGAAATATTAAGGGTGATCTTACTATTATTCTTTTTCTTCTTCTTTTTTTTTTTTTTGACATTTCCCATGAACGGTGAGTGTTTATTACTAATGAACTACTTACTACTAATAAACTATTTCTCCACGTTCGTGTCGTGGGTGTCACGGATACTGTAAGAACACGCGCCACGGTATGGTTCTCAAGAAAGCACCCTGTGCTCTGAGGCCATATATGTGGCAAAGAAAAAAAAATAAATTAATAAGTAACAATTCGCAGTAGTCTTTGTATCCCAGATGAAAAGGTGTAATGCAACCGATGTTGGTAGCAAGGGTAATTCAGAGTCAGCTCCAGCCAGAATTAGCAAATAATAAAAAGAGTTGCCTTTGATTCCGTAACTTTCTTGAGCTTCCACTCTGTTCCTGTTTTGATTTCTGGGACACTTTCTTTCTTTTCTTATAGGTCCCTCCCCAGAATGCTTTAAAATTCAGTGTGAGCCGAGAGGAGATGCCTGGTGACAGTGTAAAGTGCTCCCGCTCTCCGGGAGAGTCTCCTTGTCACAGAGGTCAGGGCTCCAGCAGAAGCCATGAGGTCCTCTGAGTGGGTTCCAGGCCTCAGGGAGTCGGTGGGCGAGATGTGCGGGAGGCGGACAGGAGCCAGGCGGACAGATGTCGCAACCCCCTGGACGGTCCCATGCGGGCTCGGAGTGATGCTGGCCTCAAACGCAATCTTTAGTTTTCCAAATGACCGATGAAAGCGAGAATCTGATGTTTTTAACGTACGGCAAAGCAGGGGGAACCTAATTCGGCAGGTGCGCCCTCCTGAAGAGCAGGTGCGCTCGGTCAGAGTCCGAGTCCGGGCCAGAAGGAGGTAGGACGGCCAGAGGTGGCGGTTCCAGCGGCACTGGCCGCAGCTGGGGTCGGGGGGGAGGAGGCTCCGAGGAGCCTGGAGAGCTGCCGCGGCTGAGGAGAGGGAAGGCCCTGGAAGCTTGGTGGCGAGCGCCTGGCCAGCAACCGTGCGGTGCCCGGGGAGGGAGGGCTGGTTCCAGCGGCAGGAAAGCGACCGCAGATGGCGCTGAGGGAGCTCGTGGATGGAGAGGAGCTGCCCAGGGCGCGAAACGGGGCGGAAAACTGGACGTCTGGTTGGATCATGAGCCTGAGCTCCGACACAAGGAATTTAAAACTGGTGACTAGAATGAGCCAAAGAGAACCGGGAAATATGCCGAAGAGACGCGGGAGGAAAACATAGGCCATGCGGGGCCCCTGGTGGCTCTGTGGGTTAAGCCTTGGCCTCCGGCTCAGGTCATGGTCTCAGGGTGCTGGGACGGAGCCCGGTGTCCGCAGGCTTCTTGCTCGGGGGTGGGGGGGGGGCTGCTTCTCCCTCGGCCCTTCCCTCTGCTTGTGCGCTCGCGCTCTCTCTCAATCACATAAATAAATAAAATCATAAACAGACAAACAAGCGTGTGGCTTGCACAGGAAGCTGCTCCTGCAACGCTCCTCTCTCCTTGTCCACTTGTCAGCCTCCCCGCCTGCGTCTGAGACGCAGAAATACACTCGATGTGATCGAAGATCGTGATCAGATCCTGTTACTCAGATCCTGTTACTCAGATCCTGTTACTCAGCATCTTCAGTGGTTCCTTGTCAACAGTAAGAGCATACTAAATGCGTGCTGGAATTCAAGTGCATCCGCCTTTGGCCAGAGGCCTTTCTGCAGGCACCCTCCGGTCTCTCCCCCAAGCCCTGCCTCTTCCTTTCGGACCACGGCGGCTCCCCAAAGAGTCTGCCCCTTCCGTTCTCCAGCCTGGCTCTTACTGTTGCCGTTTTTTGGAATGACTTTGTCCGTCCCCTGCCTGTAATAAAGTTCTGTGGTGTAGACTCCAGTAACGGCGTGACTTTGATGCACTATCCAGGGGAGGGACGGATCGGCATTCTCTGATCCTAATTCCTTGATGGGACATCACCTGCCTATAATTTGGATACTGTCGATTTCTATGAAGAAGTTCTTTACAGTATTTTTTATAATTTTATTTATTTGTCAGAGAGAGAGCGAGAGAAAGCGAGAGAGAGAGCGAGAGCAGCCAGCAGCAAGAGAAGCAGGTTCCCCGCGGAGCAGGGAGCCCGATGTGGCGCTCCATCCCAGGACCCTGGGATCATGACCTGAGCTACAGGCAGACGCTCAACCCACTGAGCCCTCTCCCAAGGGATCCCTACAGTATTTAATTAGAATGTAAATATAAGGGTTTAAGCGTCTCCTGGTTAGTTGATAAACTTAATCTTAACTGATAAGCATGAAAGACACAGAAAACCATTTGGTTTTGAAGTAGGCAATCCACCCTGCCAGGCAAAGAACAGAGCATGATAAAGACATGCATTATTTAGAATATATTTGTGGGGAAAACGGAGGTAAAGCAGTATTTGGGAAAGCTACTTTACATAGATTGCAAGAAAAGGAACAAAACTGCCAGATGAACGAGATATATGGAGGGTTTTTTAAAGAAATAGATAAAACACACTTCTCTTATTCAGAAGGGTCACAGATAAGCAAAGTGTGTATGAACTCTGATAAAAATATGTTATTAAACTTGAAAGAACAAACCTAGAATCATGATCAAAAGCAGCACAGCCTACAGAATGTGGTTCAAAGTATAGTTAATATGAAGAAGGTACCCGGAGAAAATCTACTTAATCAGATATTTTATTTTAAAATTAGGGAATCTGTTTAAGAAATGTTTGTTTTATACATTGAATGAATCCATAAAATGAAACAGTGGAATGAGAAACTAATGCTTATTCTCAAAATAGCAAGAATCTTGCTAAAAAAATGTGATACATCATGAATTAACATTCTATATGGGAAAGGATTATTTCCACGAAAGTCTCTGACATGTTAGAATTACTCTGAGGGTATTATCAACCAATTAGCAATCTCTTCCTATCTGAATACCATATAATTTGCAGATTTTTTTTTTTTTAAGCAATTGACTTAAGAGAGGACATTGGATTATGTGACTTTAAAAAATGGACTTCAGGTGTGTCTGGGTGGCTCATTGGGTTGATCCTCTGCCTTCAGCTCAGGTCATGATCTCAGGGTCCTGGGATCAACCCCGGCATCGGGCTCCCTGCTCCATGGGGAGCCTGCTTACCCGCACCACC